>NC_137947.1:19960578-21160578 GCF_963969265.1 Rhamphochromis sp. 'chilingali' | reverse complement strand
CCGACTCAGACACCAGCAAGGTGGAGGTGGAGTACTGGTTTGGGCTGGTATCATCAAAGATGAGCTTGTGGGGCCTTTTCAGGTTGAGGATGGAGTCAAGCTCAACTCCCAGTCCTACTGCCAGTTTCTGGAAGACACCTTCTTCAAGCAGTGGTACAGGAAGAAGTCTGCATCCTTCAAGAAAAACATGATTTCCATGCAGGACAATGCTCCATCACACGCGTCCAAGTACTCCACAGCGTGGCTGGCAAGAAAGGGTATAAAAGAAGAAAAACTAATGACATGGCCACCTTGTTCACCTGATCTGAACCCCATTGAGAACCTGTGGTCCATCATCAAATGTGAGATTTACAAGGAGGGAAAACAGTACACCTCTCTGAACAGTGTCTGGGAGGCTGTGGTTGCTGCTGCACGCAATGTTGATGGTGAACAGATCAAAACACTGACAGAATCCATGGATGGCAGGCTTTTGAGTGTCCTTGCAAAGAAAGGTGGCTATATTGGTCGCTGATTTGTTTTTGTTTTGTTTTTGAATGTCAGAAATGTATATTTGTGAATGTGGAGATGTTATATTGGTGTCACTGGTAAAAATAAATAATTGAAATGGGTATATATTTGTTTTTTGTTAAGTTGCCTAATAATTATGCACAGTAATAGTCACCTGCACACACAGATATCCCCCTAAAATAGCTAAAACTAAAAACAAACTAAAAACTACTTCCAAAAACATTCAGCTTTGATATTAATGAGTTTTTTGGCTTCATTGAGAACATGGTTGTTGTTCAATAATAAAATTATTCCTCAAAAATACAACTTGCCTAATAATTCTGCACTCCCTGTACAGACTGCAGTTTTTTCCCGTTGGTGGTGAAAGAACCAGAGAACCACCAAGTAATAAGAGGAGGGCAAACATGCTTGTGTCTAATTTCTTTGTCAATCCATCAATCAAAGAGTAGTTCAAATCCACCACAGCAAAACGAACCCCAAGTAAGTAGGTACATAGCCCTGGCCACAATATCAGACCCTAGCTTTCTTCTAGCAAAGCATGGAAAATGTAAGCCAAAGTTTCAAAATTGTAAACATTTATTTTGCCATACAGACAAAGAGGAGCTGCATTTTCAAGAAGTGCCTGAAGATTGGTAGTCACACAGTGGTAGGTCCAGTTAGCGGTGTTGTCTTTTCTGATAGGAGTTCTTTATCTGACTGTGGCTCTTCCACACCAGCATTCAGACGTTTATTGATTCCTGTTATTATCTGTTCTAAACACTTGCTTTTCATTGTCAGCTTTCCTTTCTAATAGGATCTATTCCCTTCCGGCTCCATACCTTTATCACTTCTACAAACTCTCTTTCTTTCACCTGCACACTCCCTCATGGACATGCACAAACACACTTCACTCTGTCTCTTATCTAGGTCCTTTGTACGGCGTAAATAAGCTTCAGAGTAGGTAGACAGACACTTACTTTGTCATTGGGATTGTTCAGTTACCTTGACCTGCAGCTGCTCATCTCCAATTCAACTTTTCTGGACCCAATTGTAGTTCCCTCAACTGTGTCCCCCCCCTCTGCTTTTGCTCCTTTTGCTCCTCTGTCTGTGTAAGTGGATGGTGCAAGGATTCATATCACAGGGAGTGACTGAGATAAAGTTTTATTCATTTGATTTCTCTCTTTCTGAAAAAGCAAAACAAAAAACAAAGACACATATCGTCATCAACACTTGAAACTCTGAATAGAAACAAAGGGAGGAGGGGGAGGGGGGCAAACCTAGTTTCTGATTTTAGTTCTTTTAATTGTCTCCATAAATTTGGCTTAATCTGTCAACTGAAATTGCATTATGATGATTGGCACAGGAGGGTAGGGGGATTTTAACTGTTCTACGGAGCACTAATTAGTTCCTCACCTGGCCCAATTTAGAGCGAGCAGCCAACACGTCACAACCCTTCATCGTCTTTTCTAACAAGCAACACAAACATTTCATCCTGCCTGTTCATGCTGTTCTGTTTACTTAAGGCGCGCACACACACAGACTCACAGAAGGGTGCGCACACAACTATTTGAGAGTCGTTCAATTAGGTAGCTTTATAATTTGATGTTTTTGAAACTTGGCTCAGTGGTGTTTACAGTAGTGGGAAATTAATTTTAATCCCATGCATGAGCTGTTTGTTAAAGAGGGAGCAATAATAATAAGAACGGTTTTGCTCATGCAGTTCAACATTAAAGCCAACTTTTTATGTGAAGTCGACCCCAGACAAACTACAAAGCGCACCACATTTTTTCAAGTGCAGTTCTCAACAATGACACTTGGACAATATTTGGTGACCAAAGATAACAGCTGTTTTTAAGACCAGAATTTATGGTGGCGTTTTATTGGACTGAATTATGTTTAAGCTCAAATATTTGTTGTACTATCATTCCATCATTTTATAAATGTGTTATGGATTAAAATATCCGTTTTAAGAAGTAGTTTATGACTGAAGCTCATCATATAAAATCGAATAATAGATGTTATTTGGGACTTTGGGATTTGAAGGCTGAGTATGAATCTTTAAACTTAAGAGGCTAAAGTGCCCTGAAAGGTCAACTTAATTATGTGTGTGGGAAAAGGTTTCATTAGCATGCATAAGCGGTGCGCAGCTATAAGTATTCAGAAGTGGCCATTTGAACTTAATTTAAATATCTGTGCACTGGTCTGTTTCTATTTAAAGTATTAAAGAAGAGAAATTAAATTGATTTTGAAGTGATATCACAAATACAGGACCGCTGTGAATTCATGCATGATTGTGTGGGCAACTGAACCTATTTCTGTCTCGTCCTCTGTTTGCCTTTCTTGCCGTCTCTCCTTGTGGGCACTCGTCCTCCCAGATGTTATTTGCACCTGCGCTACATGCTGTGTAAGTCTTCTCAGTGGCGGCAGCATCTTGGCAGTGCTCGATGCGGAACCAATAACACAGAGGTGTGATCATATACACATCAGGATCATGGCACAGTGGCAAAATGGTATTTAAGAACACACACCCAGACCAATGCACACACGCAACCCTTCATATGAGTACTTTTTTGGTACATTTTTAGTCATTGCTGACTTGCTGGAGTCCCCACCAAGAGATAAAAACACGCACACAGAAACACATTTAACGTCACTTTGTGATGCAGGATTTTTGTAAGAAAGGTGCAGCCAAAGGGAAAGTTTGTTTACCTGAGAGATGTGAAAAGTATCAGTACTTAATTGAAGTCCAGCTCAGAAGATGCGCGTGGAGCAAACGCCGATTGAAGGCAGATATGTCTGCTTAGAACATTTTACATCTCGTCTACTTCCTTAATTAATTTTGGTTGGAGCTTTTCAAATCTTTTTTTTTTTCAGATCTCTGTATCTTAAGTAAAGCGCGCATGAAATGCTTGATACTTATTTTCAAATATTGAAGGAGGGAGACATCTGATGGCATTTAAAATGTTCAAATGGGTCAAAACATGAAAAGTGAATATTTGAGTTTCCATACACTAGCAAGAAATAAAGTTCAAGCGTGCTAGTGTGTAGATTAAGAATAGCTTATTTTGTTTCCTCTTGTTTTCCACTCTGTTATGTTACTCTGGGGGATATGACAAATAGTCTCTATTTTAATGTCAAAAACTTACAGGTTTGTTTATGTTGCCTGTGATGCCTAAGTAAAAACAGGTATGAGATATATTTTTACCTGAGTTGCATTTCATATTACTCACCCACTACTAAAAGCAAAATCGTCCAAATGTATGGATTTGTGCAAACAGTTGTCTAGTGAAATGTATGTATCCCCATGACTTTGGCAATTTGCTGAATCTTTCTTTTGTGCCACAGTTCCTGGCCTGCCAAGCTAAACTGTAATAAAATTGATGATCCCCTAACTTTTCTTCTAGGGCATGTTCATCCAAACCCAGTATGAACATGCAGTTATACAACAAGCAATAAGAATCATGGCCGTCTCCCAACATCCCCACTTCTCTGAATATGAATTTTTGCCATCAGAAAACCCAGGGTGCCAAAGTGCAAAACAAACAGCCTGAAGCCATCATTTGTCCCAGCCATTAAACTGCTGAAAACCATAATTAAAGACTAGTAGAACAGAGCAATGCATAATACTTTAACCCGTTTTAAATCCTTAGAAAATCATTTCTGGATGATTAAAAGTGATTAGATGGTCTAATGCTCTTTCTAATATATGTTTTTAGTATGTTTACAGTCCTGTGAAAAACTAAATACACCGTAACTGCTCTGTAGGAAATAAGTGGGTAAGCTGCTAATCAAATGCACTTGATTAACAGATCCTCAGCAAGTATGAGCACCTCTATAAAAGCAAAAAATTTAGCAGTTTAGTTTTGTCAGGCCATACAAAAAACCCAAGAGCTATATCTCAGACTCTACTGGCCTCTCTTAGCATGTTAAATGTTGAAGTTCATGTCAGTACAATTAGAAAAAGTCTGAGGAAGTAGGTGACTCCTAATTTAGTTGTTTTCTCTAGGTTTATTGTATTTTTGCAGCCTGATGATAACTTCCTTAAGTTGCATTGACATGCCATCTTTTGGGCCCCATATTGAAAGTTCCAGTGAACAACAACCAAATGCAAATTCAACACTTTGAATTAATTCCAGATATTTTAACTGGCCATAAAACTCCATGCCAGTCAATTGTCAAATTACTTTTGAGTCTTTGAGTGTGTAAAATGTTTGTTATTCCTAAACAGTTATTGCAATACTGCTGTTAAAGCCATTTACTGAAAACTGAATGTTTGCACAACTTATGCGTCTAACTGCATCATGTCACATTTTAGCATTATTTTTTGCCTCATATTCCTATTTCTGTGCAAATAACTGAAACTAATATAGTGATACTGTCTTGGTTGCATGTAAACTTACTATGTAAAAAGTGCTTAACGCCAACTAGCCTGGGTTAATAGCTCACTATGAAAATGTTACCATGCTGAGGGTAAAATTTAGCTCAAATAATCAATGTTTGAAAGTACAACACCCCCACAGCTGCTAGTTGAGCTGTTATTATCTCGTATATCAAAAGTGTCACATCTCACCTCTTGTAGATTTTAGTTCGAATAAATCATGTGTGCAAATATCCCCTCATGAGGTAAAGAGACATTATGAACTGGTAGGAGAACTCTTTCTCCCAGTCAATCAAAACAGTGTGATCCAGTATTATCCTGCAAGCCTGACTGGGATGGCTCTGATTAGTCCTGCATGAGGAGCTAATATGAGTCTAACAACCAGGACCAGATGTGCTCTTTGTTCAGAAGGTTGGTGCGAATGGGGATATTTATCAGCACTTAGCCTGATTGTATAAGTGCAAAGAGATAGAAAGAGTAAATCTGGGGTGCTCAAAGGTAGACATGCAGGCAGGCATGCGCTGTATATATGGCCAGGCAGCATGCGTACTAATTCGTCATAGCATTCATCCCTTTATTCGCCTTTGCTTATCTTGATTATTTCTCCCATCCCTTAGATCTCTTTGGGATTTTTAACATCTGGACGTCTGGATGTCCAATTCAGAATAAGTAGTCAAGCCAAGAATCTGCTCGAAAGACAAAAAGGACAAGCTCAGTTACTTTGGCCTTTGAGATTAAGCTGTTATCCAGTACATATAAGGGTTCAAAAAGCAGAAATTGTGCTCCATGAAAATTCATTCATTCATTTCTTGTTTTTCTATCATTTGTTTTTTTCGCTGTTACACTCTCATTCCTTATCACGCAGACACACACGCCCCATGAGTGCTCGGATTTTGAACTGTAAAACCCCGATTGAATTTCTTTCTTTTATGAATATTGGGAGATCAGTATTTGACTAGCCAGGTGCACAGTTGGTAAATCACAGAAAATGAGAAGAGCTGGGACTTTGGGAGGACAGACAAAGCGGCATATGGTGAGCAAGTGGTTGGTCTATTGCATACTGATACAAACAAGTGATTCATGCACTTTGGCATTGTATTGTTGGATGTGGGGAAAGCCCTGTAGTGGCTCAAGGAGGAATTAGTCCAACTGGGTCTGTCGAAGCTCCGAGCCATGCTGTTAAGTTATCTCAAGCATGGAAAAGCTTCAGTCTATCCCTGGTGTGCTTGTGAGACACAGAATGGGAATAAATACGATTCAATGTAAAACTCTGCTGTGATTTTGACTTTCAGCTGCATTTTGTAGTGTGTTGACAGTATACTTACTGACGGGCTTACTGAGGAAAAAGAGAAAGGGGTCAAAAGATTAATAATTACATTCGGGTTCTTTATCTAAAGGGATGTTCCATACCAGTAATAGCGATAATTAATTAGCTTACTCCTTTGGGGTAATTAAAACCCTCGATAATCTGACTTTGTTCTGACAGAGTGGCTTCTGACTGCTGATAGATGGGACATGGAGAAACAAGGCGAAACAGGAAAGTCTAGGGTGACACAATGTGTTAACTTGCAGAGTCATTTGTTTACGCTGCGTCTCACTGATGTTTGTTGAAGCTCCTCGGTTCACTCTAGCAGTCATTTAAAATTTCATATAATAGCGTTGGAGAATATGAGGGATTTTGTGAAGGACACTGTGTAACATGCATTACAATGATACAATGCTGACAGCTTCTTCACCTTGAGCCTGACACTGACAAAACATGCAGTTGAAGCAGAAGCAATCTCACTGTTGCTTGAATTTTAAAGAGGCTTTACTAATCTTACACGTGAAGATAAATTTCTTTGTTATAGGAGGCACCACTTAGTTTATAACATATTCTGGGGTTCTGCACAAACTTTCTTTAGTCTGAAAGAAAGACTTTGATAATATGACTGCGATCCCACTAAGGTTATACTAATTTTTTGTATAAAATGTACTTATTTGTGAAGCAAAACTTGAAGTGAAAGATGGTAATCAAGCTGGATTATGTGAAGGGTCACGCAGTCAGTATGACCTGCCCTCTGCTGCTTCCATTTTCATATTCTTTTGCAAACCAAAGCTTTATAGATGTGCAATACTACATCACTAAAGCTTAGCTTTGATACGATGGGGCGGATATGTCAGTGAATGGTGTGGATATGTTTAAGAAGTGCACCTGGCTATAAATGGGAATGGAAAATAGAAGTTCTGATGTATTATGGCACGGTAAAATATTTACTTTGAAGGAAAACTGTTCTTTAATAGCAGTACTTCTCCAGGCTTTCTGAAGGTCTTTCAGAGTGTTTCTTTGGACAATGAATACTTTTGCTCTCATTTTTCAGTCCAGCCCTTGTACCCGATCATATTCACGAGGAGTGCTTTTTTATTTGTTTGTTGAGCCATTTAACACTGACATATGAATCATTCGAGAATGAAAAAGGCACTTAACTCAAGGGATGAACAAGTGTTGTGTCTACACATAACAGAAAATACACACCCAACAGAAAACATACACAGAAAGAACCGATTTTAAATGGTATCTTTGTTGCTAGCAACGTGTCCAATTTCTGTGGTTGAACCTATAAAAAAATGCCAAGCATAACTGTTTGACGGGGAAAAAGTAGAATTTGTGACCAACAATGTTAAAAGAATTAGCCAGGCAGTTGCCACAACTCAACACGGTGTACAGTGTGTTATTAAAAAATTATGAGGGATCTGACAGAAAAATCTGAAGATGTGGCAGTGAAACAAACTATTTACAGTAGATGAACAGTATCTGAAAGCCATCTTCTAAGAAAAAACAAGAAATCCAGCCAAGACCTGACATTGAACCTGGTAGATGCAACTAGCCTTTCAGCGATCCAGCTTCTGTTCACTAAAGCCTCTGCAGAAATGGTCTCAGTTGAAGGGTGGCTGTCGGAGAAACAGGGAGAAAAGTCTGAGATGTGCCAAATTACACAAGACCTGGGCTAAACATCAGTGGCAAAATCTGTGGGGATCTTGTCGAAATTGTTGGAATTGTGAACACAGAAAGATTTTGATCATTCAGTACCTTCTTTAAAGTGTGTGAGCGGCAACAGCTTCATTGCCAATGCAGTAAAAGCAAACCTAGACAGAAAAACCCCCACTTTCAATTATGGATTGGCCTCCCCCAGAGCCCGGACATTAAACTTTACTGAAGCAGTGTGGGATCATCTTAACAGAGCATGGAACAACAACACAGCTAACAATAAAGGAAATAAATAGGAATAAAGGAAAGCATACCAAAGACTGAAATTCAAGCTGATTAGAATTGTGTAAACTCGGTTTTTGCCTCATGTATTGTATTTCGACTTATATTTGCATATCTTTCAATAAATCATTGCTTTTATTCCAAATGTTCCTGGCAAAATATAAAGAAACGAGGAACGACTCTTTTGCATAGTGCTCTATTTATTATTATGTATTTTCATTAGTAGTATATGTATTATTATTATGTTTCAACAGATACAATCAAAATTATAATCAGCTTTATGCTAAAGTAAAAGAGAAATTTTATTTTTTCAATGGATCCAGTGAAGATGCTACTTTATACCAAGTCAGCTGGATGAAATAAGGAACTATTTTTTTTTTTATCTTAAATATTAGTCAGTTTTTAAGTGGTGATTCTGGTGGTAATCACATTTTTTTTCTGTGTTTTATCTCAGACAACTGTTCTGATAGTGTCTCCAACTTTGGTGCCAGGTTGAATCTAACCTAACCGACTACTAAATCAGAGCTGAGTGTAATGATGATTGACTCCAGCCTTTAGTCAGCATGTGTCACCCCTCTAGTCTGAAAGAAGCACTTTCTATCTACTAAGCTCGACTGGATTTTGATTACGCTTTGTCAGAAGATGACACAAGCTCTAACCACAGGCTGTTGACCTCTGAGTGATTACTGGCTGATTGCCCTCTCCATGGTTTCCTTTATAACGGAATCATTCAGGCTGAAATTCAAACCTTTGGATGCACAGCAATTGCTGGTTAAGTTTGGAATAAATTTCTGATCGTCTGAGATTGCACAAAGGGTTTTAAAGTACGCATAGCTTGGTAATGAGGAATATCTAGCAAGATATTTTGCCTAACCATCTTTACTTTGAAGAGCTTCTGTGGCTCCTTTATTTTGTTTACTGTTTCTCACTGCTCATCTTTTCTGTCAGTGCCCTCCTCTCACCCAAGCAGTCGGGGCAGATGGTCTCCCTCCTCTGGTTCTCCCAGAGGTTTTTGCCCTTTTAAAAGGGAGAAATTTTCTCCCTACTGTCGTCAAATCCTTGCTCAAAGGGTATGTTAGGTTTGTCTTGATTGTTAGATCTTTGGCATGGGATGGCGTGTTGTGAAATACATTCTGCAGGGAGACAGAGAGAGACTGGGCTTACTTACATATTCTGCTGACAACTTGTTAAAGGACAAGGGTGACAGCAGAGATGACAAGTTGTGGTATGATTAAGGTTACTGCTAAAATTCCAAGAAAAATACTGAATTCTTTGGGCAGAGGGAGAGGATTAGACTTTTTATTCATGTGAAGAGAGGGATGTCAAGATGCCTATAAAAGGGAAAATGCTGGACTGAATGTGTCCAAAAACCTAAACAAATGTTGAAGTTGGAGAGGAGAGAAAAGAGGGGGATCATTGTGAAGCTGGGATTGGTGGATAATTCAACACTTCATTTGTATTCTGATGCCAGAATCTCATTGCACATGTCATGAAAGGACATGGTTACATATACACAGAAACCACACACAGAAAAATCATCCCCGGGCTGTTAGCTTCTAATTATTTCCCCCCCCCCCCCAAAAACATGCATTCTAAATCAAAAAGCCCTCCAGTAAATCAAAGACTTGTGTTATTCATCACATCATCACCACCAGCGCCCAGCATCAAAATATGGGAATGCATAGTAATCAGTTTTCTTTCTGTACATGCTGCTTGTTTACATATTCAAAGAAACTGTATGGGAAAAAATGTTGAGATAATTATCTCTTAGAGGTGGTAATTTGTTTATGTGTTTTCCAGAAATATTTGCCAACATGAGGTTTTAAACCTTTATATCAGTTTGTCTGAGCTGTAATCATTAGTGGAAATTACTCATGCTGTGAAATTAGAAACGTAAGATCAGACAGGCAATATTTTGTGCCGAGTATCACCGAGAATAACTCCAAGCGTGGATCCTGAAACACTTTGTGATTTGAAGCAGTGATGCATGCTGTTTTCATGCTGTGACATTGTTCTAATTTTTATCTACGAGGCCCCGAAAGACAAATTATTAAAATGAAAGTGATTCTACCCATTCCGTCCCAAGCCCCCTTTTTTTGTCCATTTAAACGCGATCGTGGCTCAAGAGTTGGGAGTTCGCCTTGTAATCAGAAGGTTGCCAGTTCGAGCCCCGGCTTAGACAGTCTCGGTCGTTGTGTCCTTGGGCAAGACACTTCACCCGTTGCCTACTGGTGGTGGTCAGAGGACCCTGTGGCGCCAGTGTTCGGCAGCCTCGCCTCTGTCAGTGCGCCCCAGGGTGGCTGTGGCTACAATGTAGCTTGCCACTAGTAAAAGCGCTATACAAATACAGGCCAAATACAGGCCATTTAACTGCTTTTTTTCTGTTTTTGCCGACTCAGACTATGACTATGAACACACATGAAATAATTCTTCATCTGTTTTCCATATGAAGCATAACTTTGTTTTAGCCACCCAAACTTTTAATTATGATCCAGATTTGTATTATTATCTTTGCTTTTCCCATTCTATAAAGGATTTTTGCAATTATAGAGACTGCAGTTTGTTCATTTTGATGACCGGGCCTTTGGAGTACAGCAAACTCACTGTCATGGTCAAGAAACCAAACCAGTTTGAGACGATTTGAGCTTTGTGACAGTGACAGTTATGGGTACCCTGTCTCATAAAGAGATGGTCAGGGTCAGCAAAATGAACTCAGGTAGGCTGTGGCCCTGAAAAAATGCAATCCAGTTTTATTTATATGGCGCCAAATCACAAAAACGTTCACCTCAAGGTTGCTTTATCCATCCTAAGGTAAAGCCCCTACAATAATACTACCAGCTAAGGGACCAAAAGTGTACCGAGATTCATTACACCACTAAAATCAGCCTAAACTACTGATACAAGGCAGGATGGATCCATGCTTTCTTCTCGGTTACACCACATTCTGAGCCTACCATCTGAATATTGCAGCAGAAATCTTGACTCATCAGATCAGGCAACAGTTTTTCAAATCGTATGTTGTCCACTTTTAGTGAGCCCTCCTGTTTCCTGTTCTTAGTGGCACCGTTTGTGGTCTTTTGCTGCTAGGTCTTCTACTTCAAATGTCTGTCTGAGATCCTCTTCTGCATAACTTGATTATAACAAGTGGTTATTTCAGTTAGTCCTAACTTTCTAACACAAAATAACTCCTGCTCACTGGATATTTTCTCTTTTTCATTCTTTGTAAACCTAGAGATGACGGGGTGGGAAACTAGATCAACAATTTCTGAAATACTCAGAATGTTAGACTAGCACGGGAATACTCTGACCAGAGATGTTGAAGTTTAGTATATGAGCAAAACTCTTGACCTTGACTGTTAAGGCGGCTTCTTTCACATAAAAAGACATGACTGGATAGGTCGAATGTAGAGTTACCTGAGATTTGTGAAATGGATGAATTGGTTTAGTTTTGATTGATTAGTTTTGAGCTTGAATTAACACTAACACACACTTTTCATTTAGGGGCATTGAGTGTTGAGATTACTACCCCTAAGGTCTTTCTCTTGTTGTGAGAATGGTTTCATCATTCACATTGATTTTTTTGAGTTATTTTCATACTTTAGTTATCACTCTGGGTGTAACCTTTTTTGTGCAGAAAGCTCTGAGCGTTTTCTGTCTCAGTACCCATCAATGAAGAAATTAGATTTGCTTCTAGGCAGGCAGCTGTGTTTCAATATTATTTTGTTAAAGAAAATCTATGAAAATCTAAATCCTGAATGCGATGCATATTTATTTGCATTATTCATCCAAACAGGATTTTTTTTAACAATTTAGATTTGAATTTTATTTCTGAAAAATAAACCACAAGTATTTGTAGTAACCTCACCATATATTTTTTACAGGTTCATTGTGCAGTCACAAACAAAAACACTTTTGTTTTTTTCTGAATACACCTTGCAGTTTTTACCACTTTTTACCCTGCAGTGAACTTTGTTGGCAAACCTTTTCAGTCCGTTTTCTCCATATTTTATTCACTTCCCCTCAGACATTTTTTTTGCCTAACCTTTGCATACAGAACCTTGCTTTTTCAGTAAAAGCTATAGATTTGTTCGGCACTCGCAGGGTGCAAACGAGGTGCTGATGGGAAAGCACACGCAGACAGTGTCATATAGCCTACAAGGCATTAGGATGATGAGAGAACTGTAACATGTTGGAGGTATCCAGCACAATATCCTATTCATCTCTCTACCCATTCTATATTTTCATAGAAATATTGCCCGCGCACTGGGAACAGGAAATGTGGGCCGAGAGTCTGCAGTGAGTCTGAGCAGGAAGCTCTGAGGTTTCATTCCACAAGTCCCTGCAGCCAGGCGTAATTGGCTTCCACATTCCTCCAAGGATTACCACTCACTTCTTATTTGTGTTTATATATAAAAAAATTAAAACATTTGCTTTGGCTCCCTTAATTACGCTCAGTGTCAAAACAGACACTGTTTCCACTTGCCTTGTTTTTTTTCTTACATTGGGTGAAATAATAAACAAGTGAGTGGACATTTCAGCTCTTATTGAACACATCCAAAGGTTTTCTATCTGTTTTTATGTGTAAGGATCGATGGAAGGCTACAATAAACAACCTGGAGATATTTTTATTTGTATATTTTATTTACAAAAATAAGACCAAAAAGAATGTATATCATTGCTCGTAATATAGGAAATATGAAATATTTTGTGTGAACTCAAAAACTTGAAGCTTTGGCCATGACACCGTCTGCAGTTGGGCAAACGTAGCTGAAGCAGTGAGAAACCTGACTGTGTGGAATCGGGTATGACTTTTACAGATTTGTCAGTCTAATCTGCCGCTGTGTGCAATGACTTCCTCCGGCTCCCCAGAGCTATTGTCTATGAATGAATATGGACTTCTTTTATTCCACGGGTGTGCCACCTGCCGGTGCGTCACGGCTCCTCTGACCAATCCCGCCGCAGTGACTCTCCGCGCGCTCTTGGAGATCCCGCGGTGCTCCTGACATCGCCGCCCAATCCACGTCTCGGTGACAGTAGAAGGTGCCGAGCCCCATTAGCTTAGTACCGTTAGCGCTTCAGATGTGATTAGATTGGACTGCCGTACTGCTGATATGCCAAACATGGACGCGTGACAAGTTTCCCTGGATTGTCTTTTCCTCATCTACTTCTGCCGCTTTTGACCGCGCACGCATCCGCAAACGATGTGAGGTAGGTGTGCATAAGACAAAAAGCGAAAGTTTGGGAAATATTTTGTCAAGAAAAGTATATTTTTACACCCCCACAAACGATTTACAGCTGCTTTATTGTGCCGCGTTTTTCGTCCCAAAACGCTTCACTTTGAAGTTCCGGAAAATCTGAATAAAATTACATGCGCTTGTTTCCAAAGCGAACACATTATATACAGGATAGCAATGCGGGTTCGATTGAGATCTGCTTTTGTTTTGATGCAAGTTTGAGAAAACAAGTGCCACTGCCGTCCGCCGGCTCAGCATCCATGCCCAACCCTTCGCGCTCTTCACGTCTGTCCTGTAAAAAGACGACGTGGCTTCTGAAGCGTTATGCTTTAGTAAAGTTGAAAATCATAAATTCCTATCATGAGCAAAATCTTGAATTACCAGAAGTTCGACAAAAATCTCCAAAAAGAAGCACATTTTCACCAAAAGAGGTCGTCCTTAATGCGCAGCGTGTTCTTCGTCTTGTGGCACATTCACATTATTTGCTTTCCTAATATAAAGAATTTGTTTCTGTATTGCTGTGGTCCGGGAAGCAAATTAATAGCATTATTATATGGCAATTGGAAGGCATTTATTAACTCGAATGACTGTTTATTTATGATGTCCATAGATGGCAATGTGAAGGAATGTTCCCTCTCAGTGAGGGAACATTTGACTTTACACTGGATAATGAGTAAGAACAGAGGCAATGGCATCTGTGCCATAGTGCAAATATTTTTCTTTTAGTCCACTGCAGCAGTTATTCATCACACAAACCAGAGTGTGAGTTTGACAACACAGTAGCTGTAAAGAAATGACAGACTCCTATACACTCTGTGATTCCTTTACAGTTTTTGTAAACCTCGATAGTTTTAATACGTTGCACATATCAACACTACCAGCATGTTTTTTATATCTATATATCAACAAAACCATTGTTAGGGAACAGTGCGTCAGGTTCCGTATTGTGCTGAATGCTGGGTCGGTGACAAGTCTGTTAAAGGGTGAACAGGAATGTGTTGCGATGATTATGACTTTCCATTGCCTCCTTTGTTGAGAAATGCAGCGAGGACATTCACAAAAGAGAAAAAAGACACATGAGAGAGAAGGTGAACAGCAATAGAGCTTTCACTGTGTGATGTATTGTTTGCGGCCCGGTCAATATTGGTTGACTAATATTTTTTTCAGGCTTTCCTCTCTTGATCGATGGTTTTGTTGTGGACGGTGCTACTGTTGTATTGATCATCATTATGACTTTTCCAAATAGGCTGTGGGTGGAGGACAGTACTACTGATCCTGGCGACAGGTCTAGATGGCTCTAAAGAACATGAAAATGTCTTAGCTTTTATCTTCTACTCCTGTTGTTCTGCTCATACCGTAGGTTCCAAACTTGTTGATATCTACTGATATAAAAAATAAGATGTGAGGTATTACAAGTATTTATAGGACTGATGTGAGGTGATAGTCTTCTATCGTTGGTAAGCAAAAGTCAAACTGTTTCCCTCCACTAAGTTTGATCATTAGAAGGAGTGGCTTGGATTTACTTTTTGAGAGTTTAATGATAAAATCAATGCTTCGTTTATGCCTGTTTGGCAATACCTCAAGCGTAGAATCAACACGGGAAACAGTAACCCAGGCTGCGACTTCCTGTAACAAAACTGTAAATATGCTGCACAAATCCATACAACAAAAGCGGCAGATTTCTACACAAATCCCCATCTAATCCATTTCAGTTGTTCATTAAAGTGTGCCAGATGTTTTAAGCAATGACTGGCACAGACAGTGGTGCATATGTATTAAAAAATGACAGGCTGCATGAAAAACAAGTCAAATCAAGTCAAGTCAAGTTGGCTTTATTGTCACTTCAACCATATACAATTTAACAGTACACAGTGAGGTGAAACAACGTTCCTCCAAACAAACAAACACAAGAATGCAGAATACTAGATGAAATAAATAATTTATGATTCAGACAAAGGCATCAGTACAAGAGTAAAACCCTGAGGCTGCAGTGTACTTTGACTGGCACCACCAGGCTACTTTTAGAGCAGAAAATAGGAGACAGTGATGGGTATTTTACAGGAGTCAGCTGGCCAAACAGACTGGCTAACTCCCCCATTGGGTTTCATTAGAGCTCGTCTTGATGTTAAAGCCTGTTTAATCCACTTTCACAGCCACACAGACCACAACAGAGCAAAGAACAGTGTCTATCTTTAGACAGCACATGGGCAGAAACTTTTCCATCTCAGTTCAATTATTAAAACAATAACACAAATTCCTTGTAGCTGGCCTTTAAATGTCTCAGTTTGAGAGGCTCCCTGGGCAAAACTGTGTGCTTCTGGTAATCACTGAAACCGATGGGACCGGCGTTTTCAGCTTCAGATAGAAGGGTGTCAATCAGTGCATGCTCAGTTATCTTATCCATAAACAGCTTTGCACTCCTTCTTGCATCCCCCCTTGTTCCTCCTGTGGGTAGATGGGCTGCTGCAGGGTGTGATTACGGTAAAGCCTTATGAGGTGAGTGCTTTGCCTGTTTGTCTTTGTCTCTGCTCTCTCTGGGCAGCTACTGTTGTTGTCCCAGGTTCATAGCGCCTGTTTTGCTTCAGAGACTCAATGCTGGGAAGACACTGGCTTCAGATACCTAACAGGCAGCTTGACATCTTTGACATTTAAAGCAGAAATATATATATATATATATGTGTGTGTGTGTGTGTGTGTGTATATATATATATATATATATATATATATATATATATATATATATATATATATATATATATACACACATACATATATATGTATATATATTTATTTATTTTAGGGCTGCGCTGCAGTTATATTGGCACCTAATGCAAAAAGCATATTTTTAACCTAGCGTTTATTTGACAGCTCTTTATAGTTGGTGGCAATAAAGTGCCTCACTTAAGGCCTGGCAAAAATGCTGCTGTATGTTTACCTTAGGATATTGTGCATGTTCAGCACACAACTATACACACCTAACTCAGGATAATGCAGGTGAGGAATAGTTCAAGTGTCGGGCATTAGCCAGGAAAAGAAGAGTGGTTTATAGAGCTAGAGTGCAGATAGTTTGTGTTGTCTTTAGGTTTACAGGTGAATGTGTCAGCTGTAAATATTGCTCTGAGAGTCACTTGGTAGTTGTGCGGTACAGTAGAGTGTTTTCATACTTGTTTGCAAATGTTTGCAAACGTGCTATGATGCACTCAACTTTTCTCTGAATTTTTCGTTTACTTCCTCTGTAATATGTCACTGCCTCTTTTATACCCTCTGACTCTCTTCACAAAGCAAAACCTCACTTGAGGGAATTCATATTCATGACTAATATATGATTGCTCTCTTATGTCTGCTTTCTGCCAATTCCTGTCAGATAAGTCAATAACTAGTTATCCTCCATCATTTTCTGGGGAGGTCCTGCGGGATACATTCAAGGCAAAGGATCGCTTTACTGTACGCATAGGGAGTGAGAACAATAGATTAGGAACACGACAACAGCCAGTAATAGAGTGCCAGAGCGATGTGTACGCTGTGAGTCAAAAGCTGCAAACAACAAGTGGCCCAGTTCAAATGTTGGAGAGTTGTGACTGGTACAGAAAAGGAGAAATTCTGACAATGACGGATGTTTGAATTCACACGGACTCAAACTCTCATCACATGTCCCTTTGTTCCAATTAATGTTGTTGCCATTGAGGCCTTGTTTATTATTCTGAGTTAATATGCTTTCACATGGTATTGATTACAGTAAAAATTGCTTTGTAAATGAAACTCTAACATACAGCGGTCTTTCGTTTCCTCACTGCAGAACGGTTTTGCAGTAGCTCGTGAACATTGAAGTATACGCAGACCGAATCAACAATATGCTCCCTATGCTCATTTGAGCTGATGTGAGCCCAATGGTTAGTCATCCTATTAAAGTCTGGTTTGCCAACTAATAAAATTTTATGTGGGGATTGGTATTTCCATTTTCAAGTGTTAATAAGATGGCAATTATCCTCTGTTTACACATTTGTTTTAGCTTCAGTTTCATAATGCTCAACAGCTAATAACTCTGAGATAAACAAATGCAAGACTCATTTAGAGAGCAGATTCGTGATACGTGTGATTTTGGGTGAAATGCTTTGATGTATGAGGAGTACGTGTCAGTTAGAAGAATGAAAGGAAAAAATGTGAAATGCTTAAACTTTGAGGAACACAACAAAACTCAGAGATAGTGTATTCAATAATCGTAAGAGACAGTGCATTTTTCTATTACACAAAAGAGTGCCTGGATGTTTTAAAGGTAGCTTTCTTTGATCGTTTCTCTTTTGTTCCCCACACCGCTGGATTTTTCAAAGACCACGCCCTCTCGCATTTTCCAGACAATGCAGCACTCATTGTCTATTTTTTATCAAAAGATCTAAAAAACCTACATATGATGGTGTAAATTGTCAAAATTACCACCTTAAATGTTCAGGCTTATCAAACATATTGTCTGACATGCCGAAGAACGCTACTTCTCATCATTAAGGCGGCACTATGTACTACACAGCTTGCTGTTATGGAGTATGATTACAAAGTGACAATGATTTCTGTCAGCAGGGTATTTTATACAATTTTTCAGACTGCGGGAATACCACTCACTGTGTCGCAATCCAGTGCTTTTCCTACTTTAATTGCAATTGCTTTTATTTTGTTGTTCTTTACAGATAAAAACGGAGTTTGACTGTGCTCTCAGAGGCAAAAGACCGTAGGAAGTTGGACACTTTTATTTCCTTTCTCATAAATGTACAAATATTTGTCCTGTAGAGCCAAAAGGGTCATCTGCTAATGGACCGGGCAGTTCTAGCTTCCCGTCCCTCAGCAGTTTTTACTGCACTTATAGTACAGTAACATCAAGTTGCTCTGCACTTATCTGTCTGCTCCACCCTGCTGCACCATGCACAAACACGGCGCAAAAGACACAATCACACAGTTGTAGCACAACACATGAAAAAAAATTAGAGTAAAATTGACTTTTTGCAGACATTTTGACTTGTCACACTAGAGAAAACACAGGTGAATTGCTGCTTTACCTGTCCCATCGCTTACTGAGACAGATAATGGAACTGAGTCACCTGTGCTTTTCCTACTGTGACAAGTCCAAATGTCTGCTGTGAAAAAGTAAAACTCATGCTGGGCTGGAATGAAACAAGTGCATTTGAATGCACCAACACGACCACTTCTTCTATCATTCCCCTATCGTTACCTTAAGACCACCCCCCCACGACAATGATAAGCTACTAATGGCATGCCGGGGTTGAAGTAATGCTATTATACATAATAATAAGCGGATGATTTACACATGCTATTAAAACACTTATGTAATAAGGCTAATCTATATGATTCAGTGTGAATATTTTTTTTTTGTGAGAGATGTAAGTAAAGAGAAACATGTGGTACAACAAAAAATGCCTTATTAATTCTTCTAGTCTTATATATCACGTAATATGCTCAGGCACTCGTATTTCTGGAAATTGTAATGATGCCTTTTCATTATCAGAGATGATGTCAGAGAAAGCACAACATGTCACAACATGGATCTCCTAATTTAAAAGTAGATGGAGAGCGTTTAAAGTCTAATCATTCCAACACAAAGTTAGATGAGACCATGCTTTGTGATTTGGTTCCTGTCAAGATGAGTTTGTCAGACTTTATCAGTAAGTAAGTTCTTTTTAGGATTTCACCATGAAATGTTTTAGCACATTACAACTGAAAAAATGCCTGCTGCACTTTTTCATTTGTGTTTTATCCAGTTGTTTGTCTCTGTCAGTCTCTCTCTTGCTTTTGTAATCCAGCTCTTGAGGCTCATATTAAGTGAATCAAATTGTTTGCAAGGCACTCAGCTTGAATGCTTTTTCAGGGAAGACCTTGCATATTTCAGCAAGACAATGCTAAACTATATACTGCATCTACTACACCATGTGGCTTTGTAGTAGATGAGGTGCTGAATTGGTCTGCCTTCATTTCATATCTTTCACCAGCTGAAAACATTTGGCACATTATAAAACAAAACATAATACAAGAAAGACACAAGGCTGTTGAGCCCTTATCAGACAATTTCCAAACATCGCCAACTGGTCTCTTCAGTTCCCAGATGTTTACAGATGGATGTTAAATGAAGAAGGGATGCTACACAGTGGTAAATGTGGCCCTGTCAAAACTTTTTTTTCTTTAAGTTCAAAATGACCATTTTTCTTTCTGAAAATGGAACATTTAAAACATCTGATATGTTTTCCATGTCTATTGTGCAAAATATATGGGTTTATTGGATTTGCATATCATTGCATTATGTTTTGATTTACATTTTACACAGTGTCAGAACTTTTTTGAAATTGGGGTTGTAACTCAGATGTGTTTCATCTTCATTCATCCATCAGAATGTGTCTTAAGCTGCTTTACATCTATGATGTAACTTGGTTTTTCTCTTTCATTTAACACCTGTTGTGCAATTAAAACAAGGCGGATGATCTTCTACCAAAGTTGAACTCATAAAAACTACTCAAGGAGCAACATGTGGCATAAAAACAGACAGTGGCAAAAAAAGTTTTAAAAAGGTCACACGGTGATCAACAGCATTTCTTAAAATCCTGCACCTGTGTTCATCTTGATGTTGTGATTTTTAAGAGTAGTGTCAATTTGAATAGACTTTCTAACTCTGGTTGATTTTTGTATAGTTTTGATTGCATAGATATGATACTATGGGCTATTAAACAATTTTCTAGAAAAAGAAGAAGAAGAATGTGTTAATAGTTTTCCTCAAACTGAGTGTTGAACTTCTGTTCTGTTTATGCAGCTTGTCATGAAATCATCTGTTCTTCTCCATCCATCAAGAATTTGAGCAGATGCTGCAGTCATGCTTTATGGATCAAATGTTGTGTTACGGTTATTACATAGTGTTACACACCAGTTTTTGTTACTCATTAATTTGCCCTTTTTTAACTGCACTTCAGCTGATGATTATGTTGCCTCTGGTGTAGCTTTACACCCGTCTCAGTATTATCATTCGTTGGAGTTTGCACCAAACGTTAAAGTTAAAAATGTTGTGCTCAAAGTCAAGTCAAATGAAACGCTCTTCATGACACTTCTTTATGTTTCCCCTGAAGCAGGTCTAAGAGTGGCAATTTATGCCATTTTTGAAAGGCGCTTGATCCAGTGCCTGTCTTTGAATCTACCTTTTTCGTCTGGTTGATTGGCATTTAAATAAGAAACAGTCAGTTGCAGAACTTGTTCGAGGGTAGGGCAAAATGTATAGCATGCCCTTGGGCTAAACTCTGTAGAGGGGAATTAATTGAAGCCAACAAGGCCCTCAGCCTTCAGGCATTTTGGCATTTGACTCCAAAGCAACAAAAGCGTATTTGTATTTGTTTCCTTAGACTTTTGCCAATTTGTTTTACTGTCAGCGAGCTGCTTAAGAAGTGTTTGGTTCGATACTTTATTATTTTGTACTCCATGGTGAGTTATTCTTATTGGACAAGTTGAAAGCTGAAGCTGGAATTAGAGAAGAGGGACACAGATGTGCAATGCTTTATGGGGATTTCACCTTCTTCTTAATGGAAAGTAGCGCACATCCTTTCCTGAAGCGAGGGAAGTCAAATAAGCCTAAAAGTTAATGCAAATGATTCCTACAAGTGCTTCCACTTTAGTTGATTACAGAGTCAGCGTTGGAACAAACTGTGCTACTGCGCCCTTTGTCTGCAATATTAGGATAATATGGCACTGAAATGAGTACTATATATTGCTTTCAGAATGGTAAAAAAAAGCATGTTTCAAAAGTAGAAAGACAGGGATTTATCCAGCAGCAAGATAATGACCTTTGGAAGAAACGACTTGTGGTGAGTTTAAATGATCAAACACCAACATAGTCTGTGGGCGTTCAACCCCATCCTGCTGGCTATGAGCTGGAAAGGACAAAAGCAAAACAGACTAAAAGTGCAATAGGGTAGGAAGTATTGGTTTAACTTTTCGGTGAGTCATTTATATTGGAGATGTTTTTTCTAAACTTTCCCCCCATTAATGACAAGTTTTGATACCTCAATATATATCTTTAAAGACATGGTTTGACTATTAGAATGGTAAAAGAAAAAAACTTCTGATGCAAACCTTGTCAGAAAAGAGCTTCAAGGGTTACTACAGGGTGACCCTGATTTTTTTAAAAAAAGGAAAAGCAATACATTTTCTTTTAGTATCATAAGACATTGCATTGCATCAATTTCAGTAGCCCCAACAGATTTTTCTTGAATGCACAGCCACTAAAGTTTAGTGAAAAAATAAAAATGTAAGCTTTACCTTTGTGTTTTTTTTTCTTCAGAAGGTAATAGAGAGCAACAGTACTGATTTAGTGTGGATCAGGGAAAGCCTACTTGCCTTTGCTGGTATTTTCACTCCTCTACCTTTTGTGGATGGTGCAGTATAACTCTTTAACATCTACCTGGGGATTACTTCCACTTAGCAAAGTGATAATAATCTCAAGGCCATTGCAGGAATGTGTGTAACTTGGCATGACATGAAAGCTTTGTTGGAGAAGTGCAATGACATGAATCACTGGACAAGGCTTTAGGAGCAGTCGTCTGTTTTTTTGGGCCTTTATCAGCTGTGGACACCCTTGGCAATAGCAAACACTGGGCACACACCTTATCAAACATTTTTGCCACAGAAGAGTTGGAACATTATTTGTGTAGCCTTGGATCTAATTTCAAGTTCCACAGATTCTAGAGGTCTTACAGAAATGAAGTGATGTGAGGGAGCGCCAGACAGCCATAGTACATTAAATTTAGTGGTGTCTTTAGGATGATGAGCAGGCCAGGAACAACAGAGGATTGATGGAACTGCAGAGCGAGTCTCCATACAAGTTTTTTGGCAGGGTAATGTTGGTATTAAAAAAGGAAACTGTTTATTGGCTTGGTACCCTCTGTGTTTCTATGAAATGTAATCATAACCTAGGGCGAACATATTTATTGCATACAGAGGCAACACAGTGGACTTGCAGGAGTTGATTATTTATCAATATTCTGTCAGCTAAAAAATAGTGTAAACATGAAAATTCAATGGTTGAATCACGGTTGATTTATACATCTGGATTCCTGGCATGAGTTCAGTTTAAATCTCTTCAAATGAAAGAGGCAACAGAGAAGACAAAGGACACTATGGGCTTGTGTAGCGGTGTAGCGGGGCTGGCAAAAGCACAAAGGAAGGCGCCATCTTTGGTTTTAGTTTGGGAATTTTGCTGCTTCAAACAAACCTGTTTGCGCTGAGCAGGATGAAGGAGCACAGCTGATGTTGTGTTCATATAGATTAGGAGGCACAGTGCAGATTTGCCGTTGCCTTTTTGGCATGACATTGCATCTCAGCCATTCTTTATTACAGCCAAATATTTGCTCTCATATAGATGAACTTTTCTCACATTCAAAACAAATCGCACATATCTTCACACGTATCATGCTGCCTCCGTCTCAACTGCGTGACTGAAGCTGGTCGAAAACACGAAGGGCAGGCAACGTTACCTTTGGATGAGTTAGCAAGCTATCAAACAGCACGTTTAAAAGTCAATCCAAAAAATGTTGGCTTACATCTTCCTTCATTTGAAGTTTGTTTCACTGGTTTCCCCCCTTCTGTTTTCTGTTTACACACTACCAGTGGAGCGGAGGAGATGCTGTCCTGCTGCTGATTGCGATCACAACACTGTGAATGTGTGTTTGTTTGTTGTGATTAACGCAAAAGATTCAGGACTTGTATGATCGTTTAATTCATATTTATATTTTGGAAGAAATGCAGCAGACTTTATTGTAGCAAGTGTTACTTTGGCAGATACAGACAACTATAGGAGTAGGAGTTGCTCTGTGCGCTTACTGAGATCTACTGACTTAAACAATTATGTTTACACTGGCACTGTTTATTTTTTCTGCAAATAAATTATTCTGCCATACAGCAATTTGTTAAATACTATTAATTAAAATATAATTGTGCACGTAGCTTTGAATAATAATAAAATAATAAACTATTGGAAGCGCGATAACAGAAGGCATTCTGCTGGTAGGGTGAGTTGTTGCAGTTCTTCTTTCGAGAGTTCACATATTTCATTAAAACGGCGACATATTGTCGATGACCCCGAGCACTCCTGAAGTTTTCTTCCAGGCGGAGCCACCTTTTTGTTCTTTCTTGCTGTTCATGTTTACTTAACAGCTCTTTTTTATCCAGATTAGTCTCACTAAAGCTCTTTAAAATAATCTCATTAAATCTCATTTTCAACTGAGCCACGAAGGGGGCAGTTAAGAGTTTGCAGTCATCTTTTTCCTAAAGCTCCTGTCGTTACATCAGTCACATCCTGCTTAATCCTTAATCTCCAGGGGAGATGGATACCCCTGTGACCTCTTTGCTGTCTCTCTGTTTATTATTTGTACTTTGGCTATCAGGATCTGAGGTGATATAATAAGTTAACAATGATCGACCGTTCTTTGGAGCGCAAGTGAAACACAGTCTGAGTAATTTCCCTGGTTTGGTAATGACCCCGTTTATTGTGTCTCAGCTTTGGACAGGAGTTTGAGCAGAGTGCTTTGCTTTCCATATATCATAATCAGGATGTGGCAGAGGTTATTTACATTGTTCACAATCCAGTGTTTGGGCTCCTTCTTAATTCCGAGTTTCACTTCCAAGAACTATCCTGTGCTAATGTGAAGAAAGTTAATCACATTACTGCCAGACCTATGTGTTTTAATTGCTAGTGGCTGGGTACAATTGGGATTTAAACCACTTGGCCTGTGCTGTAATGCTTTGTTAGTGAACAGTAACATTAACAATGCAGGAATACTGAGAGCTTGAGACTCTGTAGACAGTTGAAATTCCTCATGTGTTTTGACTCTTTCAGTCTTTGCAGCACCAGGTGTCTAAAGCAAGATTTATTTGTCTCACCGCTGAATGTGTCTAAGAGCAGCCGAAGGGTGAAATGCGAAATCTGTCAAAATGCTTAAAACAAAGTTGTGTTCTAATCAGGTTATTTATGTGAAACAGATTGTCCGGGCAGATGTTTTGGATGCTCCAGTTTACAGAATAATTATCTTAGTACAGGAAAATGTGCAGCCCTGCAACTTTTGAGAGCATGTGCTGATTCAAGCAGTATTAAACTTTAATGCATCTTGTAGAGATCTGTCACACAGTGTATCAACTTCTCGACTCTCCTGCACAAGGCTGTAGTGTGTACTTTTATTAATGCGTGTCTGCAGAGTACAGTGCAAGTGCTTGACGGGACTAAAATGGCCTAACCAAACAAATTCATTGAATCTTACTTTATTTGGGTGTAAGAGAGAGTGAGAGCTTCAAGAAGAATTCCCTTTGTGTCCTTATGGTTCAAAGAACCATGGAAAAAATGAAATGACAATTCATGGGGCAGATGTTTGCATCCAAGGCAAGACATTCTTCCCCTGGAGCTGCAGTCACTTTTCTTTGTTTTGCAGAACAAATTTGAAAACATGACTGCTGCCAAAGCATAAACATTTTCTGTTAAGTTATGTAAGTTTGTTATCATTACTTCCCCGCCACTGGAATGGCAACAATGTAATACCTCAAAAGAAATAATTACTATGTTTCTGTCTCTGCTTTTGAGCTAACAATATGCCACGGGTGATAAAAGTAGTAAGTGTCCGGCGAGTCAGAAAAGAAAGTTTTAGTGTGTCGTAGCGTTGCTGAGTCACTGCTTTGAGAGTGTGCACTTATTAGGAAATTTTTGGGGCTGTTTTTAATAAATCTCTTGCTTAGCTCTTCGTTATTTTATTTACCTCTGTTGTGCTATCTTTAGTCTTTGGAGATCTTCGTGTCACAGTATTTTTTCATAGTTGCATAATTCAGAGGAATTTAGGGAGTGGAATAAAAACCCCTCATCTCTTAATAATCACTGAATTTATTTACTCCTAGAGTGCTACTGGGGGCATCCTTTTCCTGGCTTATTTTTCTGGTTCACAGACTTAAAGCATGTACTTCTTCTTCTTATCTTTCATGCACATTTCACATTGATCCCCACTCTTCCCAGTTCCTCTGTGCAAAGGCACCATCCCTCAGCACCACTAGCAGGTCTCGCTGCTGTAATGGTATGAGCGTGTTCACACTAAATGAAAGCAACAGTGCAAGGGACAGGATGTGGCCCAACTTAACACAACACTTGTCTGAGCAGCAGGGTCATTTGATCTCTGCTTGTGCTTCATCCATCAGAATGACACATGCAAATAGCCTGGTGTACATCCATAAGACCTCTACACATCACTGGCTCCTGGTCATAAGTCTTGCCTGAATGTGGCTGTGTATTTTTAAACTTTTTGCCCCCGGAGTTGTGAAAGATTGAAAGAGCTACCGTCATGTGCCACCCTTTATATTAAGCTATTTAGAATACATAAGGAAAAAAAAGATGGTATGGTGTACTGGAGATTTACATTTTCCCATTTGATAACTCACACATGCTCTTTTTTGGATCATGGCAGAGATTGTATTGTATTGTGTTGTATCTTTATTTCAGACATATACAGAAAAAAACAATATATACACAAGTACACATACTTGCATTTATAAATACGAATATATATGTAAGTAAAAGGTACAAGGAATAGAAGATATAATATTTGTGAACTCTCCTTGAAGTAGCAACTAGAATAGATGGACTCTAATCTGCGATGCCTGGCTGAATTTCACCCTGAGGTGATCCGTGGACACAGGAGATTAAGAGTTTTGTAGTCTCATGTGTGTGAACCTAAAAAGAGCTTCTGTATTATAATCGTGTGACTTCCAAACCAGAGAAAATAGCTAATGTGATAGAAACAAACTGATCCCAAAACACATCAGTAAAACCAGCAGCGTGTCTCTTAATGGGATTTGCATGTACAACACGTTCTGCAATTGTGCAATTTTCTTTCTATTAATCCCAAGCTAGCAAAAATATTTTTGACATGGTCTATCAAAATTTAATGACACCCTTTCCAAAACCAGCCATCCCACAGTGCCAACAGCGTCTTAACTTTTTTTTTTTTTTACTTGATCTTGCACCTCTGAACACATGGCAAGTGCAAGGTGTCATGTTGATTCAAGCGACTGCCCTGAATGAAAAGAAAGTGGAAAATTCATTTAGCTCAAGTTTGAGTGAGCAATGTATCACATTTATGATGAATGATTATGAGTGTTTGAGTTTTTCTTTAGGTTTCAGATTTCTTCAGAAGTAGCTTTCCGCATGTGCTTTGAAAAAGTCCCGCGGTTTCACAAACCAGTGCTGCTTTTAAATTCTTCTTCATGAGTGTCTGACTGTTTTGGAATACTTGAAGAGATGTCATGGTTGGCGTCGGATGTGTGCGCAAATCCATTTTGCTCCATCACTGGCTCGCCATTTGCTTACACTGAGTATAACGAACCATTAATTCGCCGCTGTCACTTGCCGCTCACAGTCGCTCAAAGCAAAATTAACTCTTGATCCAGCAGAGCGAGGAAGGAACAAACGCCGCTGTCATTCTAAACAGCAAACTGTGAATCAGTTTGTGTTGCGTTAATAAGGTTGTTACGCTGTTCTCTCTAATGCGTTTTGTTTTGATTGTATTTTGCATTTTTGTAATTTTATTGCCTCTCATTATTCCCAACATTGTATTTATCTGTGCTGCAGGTATTTTCAGACTTTGAACAACAAACGATTCTCTCTCCTGGTGGGTGATAGTGCTTCATTTTTATTTACCTATTTTTTAAACAAAGCATTCCCTAAAACACCGAACACCCTACATGTTATAGAGCAGCTACCACATAGATATTTGTATCTAAGAGATTACTTCTATTTGTGTTTGGGGGTAAGAGGGTTTTTGTGCCTCAGCGAAGTCAAAAGAAAATCAAGATTTGAATTCTATTTTTGCAACTAAGACAAAGAATGCAGAAACGTGTGAACAATTACTTAAAAAATTGAAACTATAATTCAAATAACTGAAAGTAATTGATAAATGGCTAAAATGCTTAGCTTTTGCTAAAGCAGGATAAGCAGAGGTGAAAAATTCAAAATGGTAAAAATCTGCAGCTGACTCCAAAAACAAGTCAAGACTGCGATGTAAACCATCATGTTTACAGCCTGGAACAATGTTAGTTTCTATAGCTAATTTATCCTCTTTAATAAACTGTACAGTGGGGGATATTTTTAATGACTTGCCCATTCAAATTCATTAAGGGCTCCAGTTTTTAATATTAGCATTTTAAAGCCTGAATCATGAAATAATTTAAAATCCTTTGTGCACTTTATTTAGTTTTTTTTTTTTTTTTGGTGGAAGGGTGGGGAAAGAAGTCATGGTATTGGCCATATATTAACTATAATACATTTAGCTTTGAAGGGTTAGAGATGTGGTCACTTTGATTGATAGATGGATTCCAGCATGGGTGGTTGTAGCCTGCAGCTGTGCCTCGTGCTTTGCCTTAGCTAATTCAAGTCACTGAAATAGACTTCTCTGTGGTGTTGGTGCTTTCTGGAAAATTTCTAATGCAGTTATCTGGCAAATAATTGCTCCTGCCTGTCGTTAATTGTATTGTATTGCATTTGCGCAACAGCTTTTATTAGTGACATTCTAGTATTTAATTAGTATGTTACATAGCACCATTTAGTAGTTATATTTGTCCTGTGTGATGCACTCATATGGTCAGTGTGTAGTTTGTTAACCACATTAGTTGATAACTTGAGCGGGTAGAGCTCTACCCTCTCATCCATATATGGTCACTTTTAGCTCCAAAAATTCAACATTACAGAGCCAAGTTTTTATCATCCGGCCTTTAAAATCGGACTGGTAATGTCATGTTTGCTTTATACAGTCTATGGTTTAGCCAAACCAACTGCGTAAAGAATAAATCCAGATTTGTACAAACTGCACATCAAAGACAGAAATATCCAGATTAGCTGTTAATCAAATGCCACTGGATCAAAAAAAGTGTCTTTATCAAAATAATCTGATTGATATTTTTTCCTTTGAGACTGCCTGACTGGAGCACTGGAGCAAAATCATTACCTGTCCATCTATGGAGAAGTTTTGGCTGTCATAACTAGAGACGCAATGGTCAGCCGATCATGCTCACGTATGTCTCGTTATGAGCCGGTCCCTTTCAGTGGTGCAGGTGCAGCCACAAGCCAACAGCCTCAGTAGGAGCCTCGTTATGAGCAGTCAAGAAAAAGAGGACAAAGTTGTTGTTCTGTTATCTGGTGATGTCATAAACATACTAGAAAATAATGCCATGCCTTTTACTATTCAGTACTATTATAAAGTTGTGTTTTACAGTTTATTACATTTTTATTACCTTTTTTATTCCGTTTCTTATTTTATTTTAAGTCCTCTCTTTCTCCCTCTGCACAGCATTTTATTGGATCTTCACTTTAAACGCTCCGAAAATAAAGCTCAGATCTCTTTTCTGTTATAGCTCAATTTCACTATGAAGATCTTGGGGGTCCCCATTACTGTTTATGACTTACTGTTTGTGCAGCATTAAAAGGTCAAACTGGACAAATAACTTGTGAAAAAACAAACAAATGGCCTAAAGATGCTTTTTTCCCATGATTTCTAAATGCAAGGTAAACATATCATTCTCTCTGAAGTGACTTCTTGCACACACAAACACTTCTCGGCATTATACATGCTTAGTTATGGCCTAACATATTAAAAAGTCACCCAGTAAGTCTCACAGATGTATGAGAACAGAGTATATTTTTTTTGTGTGTGTGCTTGTGGGAGACACTGAGTGCGCTCTGATTAAACGGATCAAGGGGGCCAGATTTAACAGTGTGTTTCTCCTGATGTTGCGGCACCGGCCTCTTAACCACATTTTTCACCTCTTTCCTTTATTTAGGTATTTATTTATTTATTTCATGACACTCCACAGGAAGTATTTCATGACTATCACTGGTACAGAAAGATGAATATTAGAAATAGCCTTTGTCTGATGGATGACCATCTTCATTTGAAATCCTAGAATATCCTTTTGTTGGTACTGGCGATGGAACAATGCAGTTAAATTCCTTTGTGCATGAATAATTCTTTTTGTGCCTTTCGGGACATTGTAATATAGCCCTCTTTCTCAAACAGTTGTGAGCTAAATGGAATTGGAATGAAGCACAGTGTTTGGGAGTCAGTGTTCTCCCATTTCTGATGACCGATGGCAGAAGAGAGATGAAAAGCCTAATGTAAAAAGCCGTGCCTCTGCTTCTTTTCCTCCCCACCTCCTCTACTCTCTGCTTTCCTCCCTTCTCACCTAAGCTGCAGTGGATCTTTTCAGTGTCATAAAAGAATGTAGATAGGTCTGCCAGTCCTGTTCATATACACAGCAAATAGATGGGTAAAACATGCAGCCACATATTCCGCCTCTTCTTCTCCCTGCCATTCATTCCATCCTCATCCTTATTTCCATTCCCTCTTTTTTCCCACCTTCTTTCTAAGTTATGGTAGTGTACTTCATCAGGGAAGTACCAACAACCCACACAGTTTTGGCTGATTGAGCATGCTAAGAGCTTTGAGCTTTGGGGATTCTGAATTCTTTTATGCTTTATCTTTGTGGTATTTGTGATGATGAAGCCCTGGTTGGTGGCTGGATGAATGGGTTTAAGAATTTCACTCTGTGCAGCAAGGATACCCATCATTTGTCAAGCAAGCTGCATTCCGCTATCCATCAAAGGCAATGCTATCCATTAACTTGAATGTCGGTGAAAAGTTTACTTGTACACCAGCTGGATGCTATACATTCTGAGTCAGTCATAAACAGAAAATTGGTTTGTTCTTTGGACATTTTGCTACCAAACTCTAGGATTTTCTTTTTTCCTTCTCTGTAGTTAAATTGACCAGATTTTATATTTAAAAAAAATCGACTTTTTAGGTCTGTGTTGCTCAGTTAGTGGTCCCATTTGGACTAATAGTTACATTTATTTTTTCCCTGTATCCTTCACACCTCTGTGCCTCACGCCTCCTCTTATGCTGTCAGCACACATTCACAGTATTTCTAATTGAGTTTTTGGACAGCCTGCCCGGTCTCAAACGCTCCACGAGAGATAAAAGAAATTTTGCATTACAACATCAAAGGGTCACCCCCCCCCCACTCCCACTCCCCATCACATAGACACACAGCCTCATCCCATTCCACTCCGACACTCACCAAAACATGTTAAGATCAAATGAACATCTAAGGTCATAGCAGCTACTAAGGGTTAATGATGTGGAGACCGGGATTGGATTTTTTAATTCACACTCTGGGCAGATAAATACCCTCAACCCATGCGAGTCCCATCCTTCCACTGATGACTCATACACTTTGCAAACAGCCTGTTTATTTAAAGTGCTTAATATGAATACATTTGCCTGTAATTTGACTTGGCTTGGGTTAGACCTGTCATTATCTGACACTGTCTACATCGCCAGGATCAATAGGCTGTTAATAGGAGCACATCTAAATTCATGGCATAATGGCATGAATTATCCTCTAGTACAGAGGCTTAGTTCAAGTTAGAGGTAATTCACAGTGAAGTGGCACATTCCTGAAATAATTTTATTTTTTTTCTCCTTTTTATCAGTTCTAAATCTCTTAATGTAGTAGGATTTTTCTTTACTTGGTATAACTCTTACATGGGTTTTCTTCAGTATGCTGCTTTATAACTTATATAGAGAGCCAGAGGTTTTAATCCACTGACCCTGAATGATAGAATTCATCTAAATAAACACTTGAAAGTGCAGGTTTCTCTGTGTATTTGTTAGTTTCAGTTCAAAGGGATAGTCATTAATGGGTTTTTTCTGTATTAGACTTGCCATTCAGCATAGAAGCTTTATCAGCCCAGCAGGTATTTCAGGGTATTTCAAAACCTATTTACTGCATGTGAAATCAGCTATGGTTTCAGTATATGTAACTTTGCTGAAAAACCTGTCTCAAAAGCAAAGGCCAAAGAAAATTCCAAGTACCCTGTGGAGTAAACAAACATACATTGTTATTCATCAAAACGTTTGTTTGTGTATTCACTATCGCCACTGCAGAGCTGATTGTTTGTGCATTTTAAACACAAACACAATGTATGTCTCTTTTGCTTGCTACGACCACAAGCCAGTACTAAGCCTGTAAAAACAAGGAGGGGCCTGCTCGAGATCTGGTGATTTTAAAAATTAGATCGATCAGCTGATTCTTTTTCTTCTTTCAAACACACAAAACATAAACAGATTTTCCTAGCATTATTTTTGTTTTATTGTCAGTAGAGCCCAATATGTTGGCCGATATTAGCTATTAGGGCTGCACGATTTTGCATAAAATGAGAATCATGATTTTTTTGGCTTAGAATTGAGATCACGATTCTCTCACGATTTTCTTTTCCAATATAAATATTTATTGCACTTATTAACTGCACATCAACTTCGTAACAGTTGCGACAGAACATAAAAACAATAAATAAACATAACAAAACAATAAATGTCTCACATTTTGTCCTTGAAGCAAAATGTTGTACTGCTTGTAATTCCACCTCCACCGTTGCTCGACACTGCGTGTATAGAACAGGTAGTGCAACATTTGAAAAATAGTTGCGGGATGGCACTGTGTAGCGTTTGTCTAGGGTGTTGACCGCAGTATCATTTTCATAAATCCCTCGCTTTGCACAGTGTTGATGGGAGCCATATCTTTGGTCAGGTGATAAGTGATAGCCTCTGTAATTTCTTTGTGCCTGCGGGAGTTCGACGGGTATAGGGAAGCGCTGTTCCCGTTATTGATGTTTGGGTGGTTGACCGGGACGGATTTTCTCCTGTCACTTTCTTGGCCTTACAGCTTCGTCTCTCCGTTTTTTCCCCTGCCAGCTGGCTTCTGTATCACGTGGTATAAGGCTCCGCCCTTGTCATTTGCTGAGCAGGAAGAGTGAGCGCTTGTTTTCATGCAGATTATGTCCCGGATCAAAATGCGGTACAATCGTCATCTTTTTTTCTTTAAAAAAAAAAAAATCGTTGTCATTTGGAAATGAGATCACACATAAGTATGAATTGAGATCGCGATTTTCTAACGATTAATTGTGCAGCCCTATTAGCTATGCACTGCTATATCAGTATCGGCATTTATAAAAGCCCACAAATTAAAATTTAAAAAGTAGAGACAGGAGAAACACCCTTCAACTGTGTTATGAGTGTTGATGTTGGATAATTTGTCCACTAGAGGGCACTCTCCAACTTCACTGTTGGCAATATGAGTTTGGAACGTTACAAACACAACAACCAGCTGATATATAAGCAAATAATCCGCAATATATTTCTTAAGGAAATCTGTTTGTGTTGTTTGGGACTGACAGAAACAATTATTGGCAGATATATCAAAATATCGGCATTGATAATAAAAATCCTTTATCGGTCGTAACAGTAACTCATGGCAAGTCGCAGATTACCCCTTTATGCTGGTTGTTGTGTTTATACATGTAGCATTAAATGATATGCATTATGCTGTTATTATGCTGATCCCAATGTATTGACATATAGTTAATACTGGCATAGTGGTGAAATTCGCAGTGGTTTTTTTTTTTACTTTACTTTTTATTATTCTTAAAGCGAAAATGTGCCAGTCCAAACATCACAAATGCTTAAGTCTTGTTGTCTTTTGACATGAGAGTGTGTGGCAGCTTTCCTTTTGAGATTTCGTGGTACTGACCTTTGAGTTTATATTTGGATCACAGATTGTGCCTCTAAAGAGCTTAACTGTCTCACATTCATGCGGTTTTTTGGAAGGTCGCAAAGACCTGTTCTGCCATCACTGCTGATTAATCTGAAAACAAAAATTGAATGACTCTTAAATCAGTCTAAAAATTGGCTCTGACGGTGTAGATATTGTCTCGGTGTGGACCACTTCAGAGAGAAGAAGATTTAACAAATGTGCGAGAGTGAGAATGCCTTGGCAAATTTTCAAGGCCTTGTTCAATGTCTTGTTTCCTGGAAGCAATACACAGCAAATATCTATCATGCAGACAATTTGCAATATTTTTAACTTCACGAAGCAGATCACATGCAATGTGTTCAAAATGTGTCACTGACAGAAAAGCAAACGCCACAGTTGAAAGTTTTACTTTTTGCTCTCAGTGAATGAAGTGAAACCAATTTAGATCTCAGGTTTAAGTTCTCTGATTTCAACGTGGAATCTCTTTATTCTCTTCCAAGCTTTTAAAAGTTATGTCCCGTAGTTCATTTTATCTGCCCTTTATTTCATGCTGTTTGCTCTCAGTTCTCAGTCTCTCTGCCTCATTTTCATTTCCAACCCTCAACTCTTTCCTTCCTTTAAAGCCTCATGGGCTTTATAGTGGCTGCTTCTCTTCCATCTGTTTCCCAATCAATTTGTTCTCATTTCCTGCCAATTGGTCCACCTCCATGGGCTAAGGCTCATTTAACAGGAAGCATCGCATGTTGAGATCATCAGCTGTAGTTATGGTGATCAGCCTGTGGACCTTTTGCCGTCAGGGAAGCTTTCCTGGATTTTAGCCATTTGTTTGAAGTTTTGAATGTAGCCCTTTACAAGACCACTGTATGTGTTCGCGTGAGGACATGACAGTGTTTAAGCAGATGGTTCACAATTTCACTCATTTTAACAGCGTGAAATTTTAATGAAGAAAACATTGTGCCTGTGGTCAGGCTGCTGTCAAGGTTTCTGTGGTTTGACATAGGAACCTTTTTGCTTGTTAGCCCGATTTAACAATCTGTTATTTGTTTGATGTGTCATGGAAAGACAACTGACAGAAGACTGCCAATCATATTTATGTTCAGCGTGTGTAAAACAAAACTTCCTCACAGTGCTGTGAATTTGACTCCCTATTAGTTTATTGCAGCTTTCTTAAACGCGGATATCTATTATCACTATCATGCATTTTTTTTAAAGACTGCCACAACGGCGCCTCTCTAATCTCTTTAGGCATTAATGTCTCACCCATACAGTATTACTGTTGGGGCTGCTGCTGTCCTTCACAAAGCCAATCTGGAATTCGTGTGCTTCTCTGAGCACAGAAAACAGAAGGCTTACAAAAAAATCCTCATTGTCCTCACTGATATGTCAGAAAGATTTTCTTTTTCTTCCCCTCTCATAAATTTTAAAGCAAGCTTTAGCTCACAAAGTGGTGACTGAGTGTTGATCGGGAGAAGGCAGAGCAGCTCTGCTGGCCAGCCAGCTGCACACATATTAAACTTGTAACTATGAGTTTCAGAAGACACTGAGGAAAAGTGTGTGGAATGTGTGCAGTCTGCATAGTCCAGTTAAGGTCTTATTATTTTGGTTAAGCCATTTTCAGCCGTCTTTGATGGCCTACAAATTAGTTTTCCAGTTCATATGCATAAACCAATTAACAGATGATCCGTGTCCACCTTTGTGGCATGACAGCTCTTTTAACTTAGGAGTATTGTCCTTGCAGTAGCTCATCTACCCCACATTTAAATCCCAGTGCATTTTAAATATTATAAAGTGGACTTTTTAGGAAGATAAACATCTATACTATGCTTATACTAGCACACACTATATACCATGTGTATGTTGTCTATCATCTTTATGGCAAGCTAAGACAACCTTAATGTGGTTTAATGACATTACCGCTGTATATAATACACAATACAGAGCTGTAGTGTCTGTCTGCTGCTCATGAAGTAGCCAGTCTTATCAGTGGGAGCAGATGGAGAGCGTCCAAGTGAGAGGCTCAGTCTGGCTCCATGTATGTCATAAGTAAGAGGATGACCTTGGCTGAATCTCAACTGCAGTTCAACCATAAGAAACAGACTGTTTCTTTCTGTCTTTCTGTGGATGTCTATGTTTCTGCCACTCTCACAGGCACATTCATACAAACTGCTTTGCTCCTACACATTCCCATATGCAGTGTTACAGCTGAAGACAATATATACTCCTCCATACATTTATAACATGCTCACTGAGGCTCTTGCAGACCCTTGCATGCAGAAACTGAGTCATTTGTAGCATTTATCGCAGTAGAGTAAACATTTTTTTTTCTTTAGTGAAGTTTGAACCCTATTTTCTATCATGTCCCAGCAAAACTTGAGGCTCTTAAATTAACCCAACACTGACTATTTGACTTAAATATAAATCCTAAAACACATTAATCAAGGGCAGTTTTACTAGGGCCTGTGCAGTTGTTCTCACTTTTCTGCTCTCACAGTTTAGGATAAACATTCAGTGAAAAGTGATATGAATGGATTTTTGGCCAATAAAATTGAAGAGGGCTGCTTGTAGATTTATATTGGACCAAAGCTGGGTGAGATAAGAGGCTCAGTTTTGGAAAAAGAGAGATATGAGACTTTGAGGGGGGGGGGGGGGGGGGGGGGGGGGCTGCTACTATAGGTATTAACCTAACCCAACTACTGCATGTCTTTGTACTGTGGGAGGAAGTAACTGAAAAGAATGGTGGAGTTGAGCGAAATTCAGGACTTTCTTGCTGCGAGGCAACAGTGCTAAACACCACCCCAAACACTTATCTGCTGGCTAAAATCACAGCTCTGATACTGTAGCATGGACATATAGTACTGATACTATAGTACTCTAATACTTGGGAGATAAAAATGAATTGACATGTCTGGGTTTGTAATTACATTTTCTCACATAATTTTTTGGACAATATGCGGTGAACTTTTGATTGCTGACTGCTGCACATGTTTTCTTGCAACTGTTTAACGAAATGCACGTCAACTTTGTATTTTCAAGCTCATATATTTCTCGTGTTTGAATCGTGAACTAATGCTAAGTCGGTTACATTTTTTTTTTAACCAGCTGGAGCAACACAACAAGACCAGAGAGCAGAGATCAGGAAAAATGTTGTCAGGTTTTTTTATTCTATTTGGCGATTAATGCCTGCGCCTGGTGTATGAATGCTCAATCTCCAATACAACATGAGCTTCTTTTCAAAGGGCCCACAGTTGCATTTTGAACATGAACGATTCAGTTTCCTCCTTCAGAACAGTTTTAATTCAAACTATGAACTAAAACTTATATAATTACTTGACCTTTTATCTGTTACTTTAAAGCAGTGCCCTTCACATGTACCGTATAAAACATCTCTGTAACAGAGTACTAATGAGCTATTGTACGTCGACATTCTCATATCTGGATAATTACCATTTCACATTATTGTGGGAAAAGCCCCCTCATTCATTGGGTATTTCTTATAAACTGAGACTCAGATCAAGTCTTGTTACAGATTTAAAGTGGAAACTTGAAAATGGTAATTGTCTCGTTCGGTCTCACTTGAGAACGCCTCTGCAGACTCTGCTAAACTGTGAAGCAGATAGGCCAAGCACGGTCATTGGTATTAGGATGAAATACTCCATGTTGTTAAAATGTCTCATTTTAAATCCTACAAAACAGTTGTTCATTTGTATTTAAATTTGCCTGTTTTCACTTTAGTGCTCATGCAGCCACTGAAAATGTCAGTGTTACTAAAAAAAGAAGTCACTGTAGAGAGTCGTCCTTGCTTAGAAATGTCATGCAACTTCCCATTAGAAAGGAAATATTTCCTCGATTGACCTTTGAGGTGTAATTTGTATGTAACACGAAAATGAGACCGGTATGCTCATTTATTTCACAATGCTGGAGGTGTTTGTGAATTGTTTGAATATTAGTATCAAGCCCGTGCCTTGGCCTTCTTCCTCTCCGTAACCCTTTTTCATTTACTCATCCAAGCCAGCTATGACTTCCGTTTTTAATAAATGTTTTTTCAGTGTGGGAACCGCTCCATTACTTCTGATTATTTGTAAGCTCATTCTTTTATAGTACATTCACTTGAAGACTGTTTTAATGAGCTCTCAGAAGGTCTGCTTCCTTAGCCTGTGGCTAGATCCAGTTATGTACAGCAAGCAACTCTACTAGACCAAGACTATATAAGGCATGAACACTTCCCTAGACATGAAGACATGCCATTCTTCCCTTTGACAGATATTATCCAGTGGGGAATGGTAGCCACACGATTTGAGTAGATCCTTGATTGTAACATATTGCATAAATAAAACATAAAGAAATATTTTAGCATTGCAGGGGATGTCAAGCTATTTTGGAGGGCAATATGAGCTATTTGGCTGCGTTATATGCTTAGTTACAGAATAAAGACATTTGGCTTTATTTTTAAAGCTGAAATGTTTAATTTCTGGAGACAAATACTGGTCATTTGTGACCGAACTGAAATTAATATTACAGACTATCCACCTGTTAATGATTGACCTTCAGATGAAAAGCTACAAGACGTGCTATACGTGTTTCACTTCCTAATTTGGACACGTGTGTTTTTAACACATTATCTTGTTTCCTGTCCTTATTTCTGCCCCCTGCTCCCTGTCTGCCTTCCAGACGCCATGATCCGGCTGGAGGAGGATAATCGTGCACCCCCAGTACACAGCATGGACACCAAAAGGCACTCTGCTGAAAGGTGACCTCCAGGAATTTCACCTCCACAAATTATTTGGTGAGTTAAAAGTGAGAGAATCTCCTGTTGGCCCATGACACCATCTTCCCCCCGTGTTAGCTGACCTGCTGCTTAATGCAAAAGTTTGTTTTAGACATTTAAATGAAGTCCTCTAAAACAGAAGACATAAAAAAATTGTACAGTTTTATATTTACTACCTTTTTAGGAAAAAAGCTCAGCATGGATTTATGGTTTTTTTGTTGATTTTTTTTCTAGCACCATAAAGCGCTGATTGAATGAGCTATGCTTACAATTGTTCCTTTTGGTCTGCAAAAAAGGTTTAAGTGCAAAAAAAATGTCATTTCCCAATTAAAATTGTATATTTTTCTTTTATGACTAAATCTGTTTTTTCTTTTAGTATCATTTAGAAAAAGAGACACAATGCAGGTTGTATTAGTGTGTGTGAGCACTCCTCCTGCAGCTCTTTCCTCCCCCTGAGCGTTTTAAGTCCTTCTGAGCAAATGAGCATAGCCATATGGCTTATACTTATTCTTTTGGCAGCCCTCTACTCAACCCATTTCACCAGTGGTCTCACTTCCTGTGTGAACTTATTATACAGTTAGGTCTATAATTTGTTGAACAGAGACAGAATTTTTGTAGTTTTGCCTCTGTACACTAGTGTTTAGCCGTTAGCTTTAATTCAGGGGGTTTTACAAAAAAGACCTGCATTCACTGTTTATTCATTAGAGCCACTTTATGCATAGTCTCCTGTTTTTAGAGGCTCAAAACTAACTAACTGTCACTATGCTTTGGGTCATTATCACTATTTGCACTGTGAAATGCTGTCTGATCAGTTTTGCAACATTTGTCTGAATCTGAGGAGAGAGTATAGCCCTCTACACTCCAAGATTCATCCTGCTGCTTCTATCAATAGTAACAGCATTAATAGACACTAGTGACCCGCTTCCACTGGCAGCCATACATGCCCATGCCATAACATTGCCTCGATTATGTTTGACAGATATTGTGGTATGCTTTGGATCACAAGCAGTTTGTGTCTTCCTCGATCTCTTCCCTTCATTCTGGTACAAGTTAATCTGCCCAGAGATTTCTTTTCAGAAATGTCTTTCTTTTCCTTGAGTATAACCAGTGGTTTGCTGCTTGTTGTAAACTCTGTATTTACATTCACGAAGGTGCCTCTTTATTGCTCACTCTGACAAGGACGTTCCTACTTCCCCTGGAGTTCCCCTTCCCTTTGACTTGATTAGATGTTGTAAATTTGTTTTACTTAACCATAAAATAATTCTGTTATTTTCTACTGTGGTTGCCTTCTTTGGTTTTTTGGGCTTTTTGGTATTGCGGAGTTGGCCAGTGCGTTCATTCTTTTTAAGAATTTACCAAGTTATTGATTTGGCTATGCCTAAAATTTTTGGTATTTATCTGATTTGTTTAAATTTGTTGTCGTTTTTTTTCTTTCAGCCTAATGAAGGCCTTCCTCACTTGCACCAACATCTACTTGGGACTCATATTTAAAATTGTAGTGATAAAATATAAAAGGCAATTCTGAAAATGGGCCACTATGTACAGGGAGTGCAGAATTATTAGGCAAGTTGTATTTTTGAGGAATAATTTTATTATTGAACAACAACCATGTTCTCAATGAACCCAAAAAACTCATTAATATCAAAGCTGAATGTTTTTGGAAGTAGTTTTTAGTTTGTTTTTAGTTTTAGCTATTTTAGGGGGATATCTGTGTGTGCAGGTGACTAATATTGTGCATAATTATTAGGCAACTTAACAAAAAACAAATATAGGTTCAAGGTTCTTTATTTGTCACATGCATAGTTATACAAGTATAACACACAGTGAAATGTAGCCTGACACGCTCCTCGACATGTGCAAAAAAATTGGTGTGTGTGTGTGTGTGTGTGTGTGTGTGTGTGTGTGTGTAGAGGAAGAACATTATATATATATATATATATATATATATATATATATATTAGTGCTGTCAATAGATTAAAAAAAATTAACTAACTAATCTCACAATTTTCTGTTATTAATTGCGATTAATCTCAATTACTTTATTAATAGCCTGGCTCCAATTACATTTTTTTATTCTTTATATTTTAAGTAATTATCGTTGTTCACCGAAGTCCAGTGGTCTCCGGTGAGAGCGACATTCCTTACTTGCACAAGCTTGCTGGACTGCTGAGCCCTCTGGTCCCCATACAAAGTGTGCAGTCTCGACACAATGGTTCCTCTCGAGGGCAGATTGTAACACTCATCTCCTGATGCAGCACGAATGACTTCTCTCAGTCCATCATCTTCTACTATGCTAACTGGTCGGCAGTTTTTAGCTATCCAAACAACCAAGGAATTGGTTACCTTTTCTCTCACATTTTTTGTTATTCGTCCACAAGCACCATACTCCTGAAGCGTAGACTGGCGAGGTCCCGTAGAGGTGGATTCAGTTGGGTGTTTTGCTCTCAGGTGATACGCCAGTGATGAACTGCTTCTGTGGTACTTGAATTCAGCGTTGCAAATTGTGCATCTTACTCTCGTTTTGTCCAACAAGCCATCAGGCAACTTCTTAAAGAGAAACTTTCCACCCAAAAGTCCGCCCTCGTCCATGCTTGCGTGTGTTAGCTAGTGTTAGCTAGATAGTAGCATGGTGTCACTTCTTCTTCTTCTTCTAATCATTTCTGTCAGGCCAAACGCCAGCATAGCACACTGTTGCCCCCTCCTCCAGAGGTGCTCATGAATTTAAAAGTCTTAGATTACAGGAAATTAATAAAAAAACAAAATCAGCGTTAAATTTTTTTAATGCATTAAACATTTCGCGTTGATCTTAACAATTAACGCGATAATTTTGACAGCACTAATATATATATATATATATATATATATATATATACACACACACACACACACACACACACACACACACACACACACACACACACACATTGGGTGAATGTGCAGTAGTAGCAGCAAGCAGGTGAATTCTGTGAGAGGGCGGGTGTGTGTGTTTAGGGCACGGATGGCTTGGGGATAGAAGCTCCTCTTGAGTCTCTCTGTCCTTGCCCGGAAGATGCGGAACCTTCTACCAGATTGCAGAAGTTGGAACAGTTTGTTGCCAGGATGGGACGGGTCCTTCAGTATCTGCGCTGCTCTAGTCCGGCATCTCCTGGTGTAGGTGTCCTGAAGCGGGGGGAGAGCAATCCTGCAGCAGCGTTCTGCTGTACGGATCACTCTCTGGAGAGCTTTTTGGTCCTTCACACAGCTGTTCCCAAACCACGATGTCATGTTCTGTGTGAGGATGCTCTCCACAGCGCCTGTATAGAAAATCCTGAGGATCTTTGGAGAGACCCTGAACTTCCTCAGTTGTCGTAGGTGATACAGGCGCTGCCTAGCCTTATATATACCCATTTCAATTATTTATTTTTACCAGTGAAACCAATATAACATCTCCACATTCACAAATATACATTTCTGACATTCAAAAACAAAACAAAAACAAATCAGCGACCAATATAGCCACCTTTCTTTGCAAGGACACTCAAAAGCCTGCCATCCATGGATTCTGTCAGTGTTTTGATCTGTTCACCATCAACATTGCGTGCAGCAGCAACCACAGCCTCCCAGACACTGTTCAGAGAGGTGTACTGTTTTCCCTCCTTGTAAATCTCACATTTGATGATGGACCACAGGTTCTCAATGGGGTTCAGATCAGGTGAACAAGGTGGCCATGTCATTAGTTTTTCTTCTTTTATAACCTTTCTTGCCAGCCACACTGTGGAGTACTTGGACGCGTGTGATGGAGCATTGTCCTGCATGAAAATCATGTTTTTCTTGAAGGATGCAGACTTCTTCCTGTACCACTGCTTGAAGAAGGTGTCTTCCAGAAACTGGCAGTAGGACTGGGAGTTGAGCTCCAGTACTCCACCTCCACCTTGCTGGTGTCTGAGTCGGACTGGAGCTCTCTGCCCTTTACCAATCCAGCCACGGGCCCATCCATCTGGCCCATCAAGACTCACTCTCATTTCATCAGTCCATAAAACCTTAGAAAAACCAGTCTTGAGATATTTCTTGGCCCAGTCTTGACATTTCAGCTTGTGTGTCTTGTTCAGTGGTGGTCGTCTTTCAGCCTTTCTTACTTTGGCTCCAGTGATGTTGCAGCTCTGAAATATGGTCAAACTGGTGGCAAGTGGCATCTTGGCAGCTGCATGCTTGACTTTTCTCAGTTCATGGGCAGTTATTTTGCACCTTGGTTTTTCCACACGCTTCTTGCGACCCTGTTGACTATTTTGAATGAAACGCTTGATTGTTCGATGATCACGCTTCAGAAGCTTTGCAATTCTGAGACTGCTGCATCCCTCTGCAAGATATCTCACTATTTTTGACTTTTCTGAGCCTGTCAAGTCCTTCTTTTGACCCATTTTGCCAAAGGAAAGGACATTGCCTAATAATTATGCACACCTGATATAGGGTGTTGATGTCATTAGACCACACCCCTTGTCATTACAGAGATGCACATCACCTAATATGCTTAATTGGTAGTAGGCTTTCGAGCCTATACAGCTTGGAGTAAGACAACATGCATGAAGAGGATGATGTGGACAAAATACTCATTTGCCTAATAATTCTGCACTCCCTGTATAACATTTTTTCCAATTCCTAAACAGCTGCAGAAGTTTTGTAAAACATCTTGAATTAAAGCTGGAAGGTTGCACTTCAATCACATCTTAGTGGTTTGATTTAAAACCCATGTGTGGTGGTGTACAGAGGCTCATAGCTGACTATGAGAATGTTACAGTACCATGCTGATGGTAGAATTTAGCTCAAAGCATCATTTCCACAAAGTACAGCCCCCCACATCTGCTACTTGAGTTCTTATTTTCTAGTTCATCAAAAGTGTCACCTCTTGTAGATTTTAGTTAAAAGAAATCATGTGTGCAGATGACTTCTCATGAGGTAAAGGGGTATAATGAAGTGGTAGGAGAACTCTTTCTTCCAGTCAATCAAAACAGCATGATCCGGTATTATCCTGCAAGCCTGCCTGGGAAGGCTCTGATTAGTCCTGCCTGAGGAGCTACATTAATATGAGTCTAATAGCCATGGATAAAACTGACTTTAATTCCTGAACAGTTAATAAAAATGCAATTAAAACACTTTGAATAAAAGCTGAAAGTCGTCACTTCGATCACATCTGGATTGTGTGCGATTTAAAGTCAACTGTTGTGGCGTACAAAGACGGAACTACAAAAACCGAGCCTTTCCTGGGTAAATTATTATTCATGCACTCAGCTAATTCAATCTGAAAAGACCTGTGATTGGCTGAAGTCTCCTGTCACAGCCTAGACCTTCAAAAACCTGAAAGCCGATCCCATTATCTTTCTCAGACCAACTGCATTGCAATACAATATAAGGTCATAATGAATTTTTAAATCCTAGTGACACCAAATTTTATTACCAACCAGTTACTAACAATCATGCAATTCATTAAAACATTTAAACTTACCAGCTTTGTTGCTAAATGTTTTCAGCTGCTGATTAAAACACAGTTGGTGCTTGTTAATAGGATCAATATATTTTTGGTTTTGGCATTTTTGTGGGCTATTATAACAACTATGACAAGATGATTATTCAAAACTATTTGTCCAAATTTGAAAAAATATATCTAATCGTTGAAATCTCTGTAGACTACTAAATTTAAACTACCCATCTAAAAATGATGGTGAAGTGCGCTTGATCTTAATTTAGATGCACAATCAAGACACTTTGCTTTTGTGAAGGCCCATGTAGGGTAGCAGTCCTCAGTGGCAGTTGCTCAACATCTGTAAGTTATTATCTGCAAAAACAAAATATCAGCACACACAAGACAGTAAAAAATAATCAGCTGTAATAATAATGACATTTAGCAGATGACAACAACCACAATGCAAAAACACAAATGCTGCTACCAATACTTAGATGTACAATAATAAATGTGATGCTTAATAATGTGCAATGTGAATAGGCAGCATTGCTTGGGAAAAGCAGTATGCGTGTGATTTAATTGGATCAAGATTTGCTTTTAAAAAAAGAACCCCAAAAATATTGTTAAAGGCAAAGTACAAGTGTCACAAAGAGGGCGACAGGCTGTCACTTGACAAATGAAATGAATATTTGTGTTGGATTCATAAGTGGAGAGGCTGGTATTTCGGTTGTGTGGTCTCAAGTTACATTAGTGATAATTATTTCTGTTATTTATTCTTTGCTAATAGCAAACACTTCTGCAAAAAAATGCTAAGGAAGTAGCATTTTAGGTAGGTCGCATTATAATAATAAGCTTGTTCGGTCTTCATGTTGAAGTATCAGTAGTGCGAGATATTGATCCCCAAGTTGCTCCTGGTGTGTGTGTGTGTCACAATAAAAAAGTGCTGTATAAAAGTGTAAACGGGGGTTGTAGTCGAAAGCCTATTGCTCAGAGTAAAAAACATGCTATATAAGTACCAGTTCCTTTATCATCAGTGTATTATTTTAACTATGTATGTGCTGCTTTATCTATTCACTGACTTCAAACTGGTGATAAAACCTTTGAATTACAGTAGCTTGTGACCTGACATTAGAAAAGATCTTGAGTAAGTCTTGTTGTTTTGTAAATAAAGACAAAAAATTAAAAAAGAATATGATAAAAAAACTATAAAAGTAATGAAGTCCAACCCCTGAGTATAAATTACATAGGGATGATAGGTTGTGATAATATTATTTATTTGGTGCATAGTGCTGCAGAACTTTTTCTGATAAAATATAACCTCATCTTCTCCTGAAAAGTTTGCATCAAATGATGTAGCCTTGGGTGAGGTTGACTCTTAATGGAAATCTGGTCTCTCACTGAAGCAATGATTGATATCAGACTTGCATTCATTTGACAGTAGATACCTCAGGCTACAATCCATGCAATCGCTATAAGTGAAATAAACACAGACAAAAAACACCCCAAAAAACATGAAAAATCAAGCAAACATTAAAAAAAGCATTAATTGGCCAAAGGCAAGGCTCATTTATCACTAATGAAATGGTGCATGCATGCAGTGTAAATGCTATGAAGAGTTCAGTGGGTTTACAGTGGGTTTGTCACCAAGCAGCACATCTGTGAGGGTGGTTCCAACAGCAAATGTGGTTAAAAGCACTCAAGCACTGGATAGGATTCAGTCAGCGTGCATTTAATTTGGGTTTGGAGTAACAGGAGGCATGGACGTGGTTATACAAGAGATATGGACAAACACATTTGTGACTGTGTAGGAAGGCACAGATAAACCATTTCTGTCACCTCATTTCTTAGAATATCATTACCTGTCTAAAGTAATGTGTTTGTCTCAGTTTGTTTCATTTCATCCATCTCAGCCATTTGTCTCTTTGTTAGATTTTATTGGACATGCACAATCTATGGTGGCAGATTGTAATCACTATGGTTTAAAGTGCTTTGAGTTTTGTTTATCCAAAACTAGTAATTTAAAAGGTCACTGGGGGATTAAAAAAAAAAAAGCTTCATTGAAATTCAAGAAAGCTTCAGATATGTACCCTATACTAACTGGTCACCTGACAAAATCAGTTTTCTAGCAAAAGAATTTACAAAAGTTGGATTGTTTCATTGTTTTTAACTTTATTCGCAGGCAATGTCCTTTGTCATAAGACCTGAGCAGTAATTATTGCTTCACCAATATATGCTCTACAAGAAATCCTTAAGATAAATGACAGAACATATTAAATAATTAATTCGTAATTATTTAATATGTAATAAATGAATTATTTGGTTATTTCTGTTTGTTGTATAGCATATCAATCAATTATCTTTACGAAAATGTACCATTGATTCCATTTTTGAAGCCACACTATATATATTTATTTCGTTTCTGGCGTAATCTATCCACCATGTGTTGTTGCATATCCTAACTTGATCTGGGGAACTGATGAAGCATTTGTGAGAACAAAAGGTGAATTATAGTTAGGGAAACCATTCCATTGGGACTTCATTAGCTAGTGGGCTCTGTACTACAATACTTCAAACATTATAAAAACCTATTTGGTATTCAGCTGCAGTTCTCAGGGGCTCGTATTTGCAATTAAATAATAATCTCTCACTAAGTTAAGAGTTAGGAAATCTCTAATAACACACACACACACACACACACACACACACACACACACACACACACACACACACACACACACACACACACACACTTGTGCTAAACTCTGTCCACACAAAGATTTGATGATACTTGGCGACAGTAGGATTAGGGCATTTTGAAACACTGTAGTGATTGTTGTTTTCACTTTGCTTGAAAACTCTTTATCTCTGGCAAATGAGGAGCCCATTTTTCCTTAACAGTGTATCTGTGTATATAAATGCAAATGATGCCATCCAAGTGGATGGAATTCAATTTAAATAATGATCCGATACATTTCAAAGTGCTGTTTTTGAAATTGGCTCTCTTGGGACCGGACAGCTTGGAAAGGACTTCGCCAGCCTTTTTGTCCCCAACACTGAAAGTCAAATACCAATCACATCACTGGAGAAACACAATAACTCTGCTAAATCATGTTGCAACAGAAGCATGGAAACTGCTTTTTTAATTTCTACTATTTACCTGTCACTTTGTATATATGCACTGGAATACTTACTCTGCATTTTTATGTTCAATTAAATTTTCAGTTGTGATTTGGCGTTGTATAAATACAACAACAGTCGCCTCAAGGCGCTTTATATTGTAAGGTAGACCCTACAATAATACATACAGAGAAAAACCCAACAATCATGTGACCCCCTATGAGCAAGCACTTTGGAAAAAGTGTGAAGGAAAAACTCAGTTTTAACAGGAAGAAACCTCCGGCAGAACCAGGCTCAGGGAGGGGCAGCTATCTGCGGTGACTGGTAGCGGAAAGCGAAGGAAGAGCCCGAGAGGTCTATTAACGCATAGTGAGTGAGAAAGGTAACTGAAAAAGATGTTATTATTAATTAATCAGAACGTATTAAACCAGACCACAATATAGTAAAAACAAGAAAGCAAACATAAAAACCCAACACATATTTGGGTTATATGTATTGTCTGCTTTAGAGGACACTGAGATGGAGTGTCCCTGTTGGTATGAGGTGAAGCCCCAGGGGACAGATTAAAGAAGCTGGCATGGTACATAAGCAAAGGCTTAGAGGTGCATGTTGAGCCTGAGTGCTGTATCATTCCCAGTTAAGTGTACTACAGCAGAGTGATTGGCTTCTTTTTTTTGGATGCATGTGATGTTTTTTTTTTTATCTCCTATTATGTTTATTGCCTAACCCTAACCCAGTAACTCATCCACTGAGGTTTTAGTCAATTATGGCACCTAGCATGGTTTCCAGCCATATTGCATAACCCTTTAGCCAAGTCCCATTCCTGCACTTTACCACTTCATTCACTGATTGCTTTGTCCAAATCCAGCTTTGGCTCCAATTACTGCCTCTTTCTGTCAATATGTTTGCCCCACAGAGATTTGTGATTTCAGTGTAGTGTTTTTTTCTATTTCAAAAAGATCTCAAGTCTTATGCCTTCAATAATCTTGTAAACCTGTTTAGAAGCTGTTTGGCTGGTTATTATGATTTTCAGGCACTTTTTCCATTAGATAAAAAGATTTCATTATCACCTTCTTGTTACCCTAAGCCTTATATTACTTGTCTTACAGCTATACTCTCGCTCAGTACATTTGATGGAGGTACAGTAGTGTGCAAAAAGGCTCGAGCCACCTCTAATTTCTTTGCCTTCTGGCTTCCAAATAGCCAGATATTCTTGTGTTTCTCGGACGGTCTTTTGAAGTTTCTCTTTAGACATCGGGTGCTTTTTCAGTTAATTTCTATTCAGTCCTTCTACGTGACCTTTTTCAGAAGAATGCTGTTTTTAACTGTTTTTGTTGAGCCACTTATCAGTGGTCATTAAGAACACACAACACCGTCCATTCGAGTATAAAAAAAGACATAACTCAAGATATGGACCAGTGGTGAGTCTGCACGTAACATGCAGCATTTTTTACTGAGAGTATAAAATGTGTTCTAAAATTAAAAGAGCATTCTCAAAGATGAAAATGGCATATTTCAGCATGGTGTATATTGGCAAGTGAAGAACAAAAGAAGAAGGACCAGGCCTAGAAACTAGAACTTTTAGTAGCAGGTGAACAGTATTTGAAAGTTATGTCCTTCATAAAAAAAATACAAAAGACCTGCCACAGGACCTAAGAGATCCATCTGAGCCCTCTATTGATCGATCAACTGTTAGCCAAAGCCTCCACGGAAATGGTCTCAGTGCAAGGATGACTGTCAAGAACTCTTTCTTCAGAAAGGGAAACTGAGAGAAAATGCCGAGGATGGCCAAATTACACAAGAAGTGGACTGGAAATCAGTGGCAATGGATCTTATAAAGTAATGAATCCAAATTAGAAATTTTTGTTCAAACCTTTGTACAGTGGAGGTGAGGAGAGAGATACAACAGTAAGTCTCTACAGCCATCTGTAAAACACAGTGGAAGCTCTGTAATGGTTTTGGCTGAATTTCAGCCAGTGGTGTTGGGAATCATTTCAAGATACCAGGAATGATTAACACAGAAAAATACAGTCATATTTTAAACCAACGGGCAATACCATCTGGAAAGCATCTGATTGGCAACAGCTTCATTTATCAGCTTGACAATGATACTAAACACACTGTCATTGCAGTAAATCAAGACTGGATAAAAAACACACACACAATCAAACACTATTTGTCATGGACTGGCCTCCCAAGAGCCTGGACCTAAACATTATCTAGGAAATTTAAGGATAATTTTGACTGAGAAAGGAAAAAAGGGCAGCCAACATCCAAAGAAGAGCGTCCTTCAAGTATGAAGTTTAATACAAAGTGTCACAGCTGTCCTCACAGTTTTCCTTTCCAATACCCACCAGCTTTCTGTGAAAGTCTGAGCTATTTTATGTGCGTCTTTTACTTTTTGAAAAATGTTTCTTATCTCCTGTACTGACTAGACTAGAAAAGGAAACATACCAAAACGACACTTTTATCTGAACATGCCTGTGAAGGTTCTCAGTCATCCAGGTCATCGTAGTCAAAGGAGCTTGCAAAGAAAAGCGTCTGGACTTCTTTAAGTTACTTGAAGACGTTTCACCTCTCATCCGAGAAGCTTCTTCAGTTCTAAGGTCAAATGGTGGAGAGTCCCAGATATAAACCTAGTGGGAGTGACCCCCCACAGAGGGACAAAAGGACCCCCTGATGATCCTCTAATCGCCTGAGCCAAGGTGTGAAACTGGGTGTGGGTCCCAATCAGCCAGAGTTTCGGGTGTGTTCATTGTGAAACCTGGCCCCACCTTATCATGCGAATTCCTGAGATCAGATGGCCCAGGATGTGAGTGGGCATTAAGGCGTCTGGGAAGGGATCTCAAAACTGGATTATAGATGGCAGAGAGTTGGTGTCGTAAACCACCGCCTCTGTTCAAAGATGGTCGCTCACAGTGGACATAGATGGCTTCTTTCACTCCTCTTTCAAACCATCTGTCCTCTCTGTCCAAAATGTGAACATTGGCATCCTCGAAAGAGTGTCCTTTATCCTTAAGATGCAGATGGACTGCTGAGTCTTGTCCTGTGGAGGTGGCTCTTCTGTGTTGTGCCATGCGCTTGTGAAGTGGCTGTTTGGTCTCTCCAGTGTAGAGGTCTGGGCATTCCTCGCTGCACTGTACAGCATACACCACATTTATATCTGAGACTCTCCACCATTTGACCTTAGAACTGAAGAAGCTTCTCGGATGAGAGGTGAAACGTCTTCAAATAACTTAAAGAAGTCCAGACGCTTTTCTTTGCAAGCTCCTTTGACTTTTATCTGAACAATCTTGAACTTTAGTGTGGAAGAAATGTCCCTTGCATGCTCCTAGTATTTGGTCAGCTGTAGTTATTTGTTACTGCAGCACATGTAGTTTGTAATAAAATAATGGATATAATATATTAAAAAGTCTGAGGATCAGTTTTAAGAAGGTTTTCATCAGTATTTAAATACCTTTTTGTGAGGTATATAAGTTTTGGTTAATTGACAGCAGCACAGCTGTCCTCTTTTCTTTTGTCATATCCACCCACTCTTTTTTCTGCCCATTCTGTCAAAATTAAAGGGGAAACAGTACAAGTATTATCAAACTGAATGAAACTTGAGAAATTTTTTATAAGGTGATTTCTTTTTCAGAAACTCCTTGTCCTGTTTTCCCCTTGTTCTCTTTACACAAAGCTTAAAGCCTTTATGATTCTTCCCATTTCAGTAGCCAGAGCACACAGACTCCCGTACCTACTGGAGACAGTGTCCAGATGTATCTCTCTATCATTTCTCCTGTGGCACAAGTATATTTTTATGCACACACAGCAACCATTTTAAAAGCAGTTTAAAGGGCACTTGTACTGGGTGAGAATTACTTCATTCACATTGGAAGTGGTTTTAACAGTAAAAACTACTGAGTGGAACAGGGCAATACAGTTTGTTGATGCACACTGCCGGAATGTATTTGGGAGACGAAAAAGGTGAGTTTCTGAGTTTCAATTAGATTTTCCTTCTTAATCAATTTGGATTATTTTTTCTAACCAAGTGTTTATCTTCATTAATATCAGAGGTCAAAGTGGAATCTGGCAGATAGGTGAATCCAATCCAATGTAGCAGTGCAGCGTGCAGAAAATATTAACCTTACCTAAGCTTTAAATTTCCCAGTTACCATATGTAAGTTAGCTGTCAATACCTTTGAAAATAATCTCTCATCTTCCTCTTTTGTCTTTCATATTTTTCTCTCTGTCTTTGTGAGTGAACTTGTCACACTTGTCATTGGTACAGAGGCTGCATTTCTATCTTGTAAACTGCACAGAAACCAATTGTGTTTAGTGTTAAGCTGTTTGAAACATTTGAAACATTACCTGGCAATTGTAAATTACAAATGCTACGCAGAACCCTGAACTAGATGGTCTAAAATTCCATTACCACAATTTTATTGGCATCTGTAGCATGAACACACCACAGTGATGAAAATAAAATAAAGGATGTGTTGATGGTACCGTATAAGCCCAGCTGTGGGATGACATTATTTTCTTAGTACTGAGTAAGCTTCTCCGTGACGTCAGCTGGAAGCAACACCAGACTGCAACATAAGAGAGATTAACTCACTTGACAATATTAAGCATTACACTTTGTCCTCTGTTTCCCTAATTATAGTGATGGTCTTTACAGATGCTATGCCTGCTGGGATGTGTACAGTATGTGACCTGGCGATGTATGTTTGATCATGTCTTAGATTTCTGCTGCTAGATCAGTACAACTGCCAAGTAAGCATAAGTGTTATTACCAGCAACACAACAGCATGGAATCACACCTACTTCAACAACCTGACCTTTTGGTTGGTTATTCAACCATTTCAGTCCAGATATTTTTCATCTCCCAGCATGCTCTCATCCCAGGGTGACAAATACTGCTATTTTGTCGTATGCTGCTGGTATCAAAGAGATATGCACATCCATTTGTGTTGGTGCCTTGAAACACTGGCAATGTAAGACGCCAAGGATAATGATCATCTTCGAGCGAGCAAGTCCAAATTAGGAGGCTGTAGCAGCAGCAGTGAAGTAAGTTACAGGTTTGTCATCCAGGACACTTGTGGTTCATGTCGTGTTTTTGAGCTTTATGTTTCTCACTAGGCTGTCTAGGCAGTAAAATCTACAAATATGGGACTTCGGATCATTAAAAGTGCAAAAATGCAGCTTTTTAAATGGGATGCAAAGGAGTCTTTTGCCAAGATCTCTTTGTGATAGTTTTGGAGTGAAACTCCCTGTTGCCTTAAACCAGGCACCAGCGACTGTGATAACAACAGTGTTTGACTCAATGTGAATGGAAATGGGCTGCTGTGTGTAAGCTACGCATAAATGAAAAAAGTAGGATCCATAATTTATATTTGTGCTTGAGTTTATATTTCTTTGTAATCCACTTGTCTTCATAACTTTTTTGGCAAAAAAAGAAGGAAATAACTGAGCAGGTTTCAAACAGCAATGTTTCTTATCGGTCCAAATATGAACTTCCAGCATCTCTGAAATTACTAATTAAGGGTAAATAGAATTGTCAAAATGAGCACTTTTTTTCTTCCCTTTTCTCTTTTGAACTTGTGTCTTAGGAGTTTAGTTATTTGGTTTACACAACCCCTTAGGAATGTTTCCTCTTCTCATCAGTGATAGAAATCTAGGTATGCATTGTAGCGCCATGGTGATGAATCAGTAAACCTTACCCTGTTTCCTTCCCGGCTTTGTATCATTATGATGAGTAGGAATTATTTCATCTTCCACATTATCTAAGCCGCTAGATGGAAAAAGTTGAAACTTCTGAGCAAAATATTTTGAGTGCCAATTTGGCACCTTTTCCATTAGCACTTAACTCCTTGTCAAATGCTCAACAGACTTAAACTAATACCAGTGAAGAAGGAAATTCAGCAGTGTTCATATGCCAAATTTTATTATGTCTCCCACACATTTTAACATGGTGTGTTACAGCCATGGTATGTCTGGAAGTTCATATTTCCCAATGTTTAAAAAAAACGTCACTTAAATAAAGAAATAATCCGATTTTAGGGGTCAGAGGTCATGGTCACTACTGCCTCACAAAAATCTGTCACTTCATAATTTTTATGAAGTGACAAGGTCAAAGGTCAACTTTATTGTGACATAATATTCTGCAGGAACATTGTCTGACCATTATTAAATGTCATAACTGAGGAACAGAAGGGGAGGTTGACTAGCTGGCAGAACATAGCACTGCGATTGTCAAAGGTTTCAAAGAGAAATCCAAACCGAACACAAGGAATGCCATCTGTTTGTCATTTAAGTCTCAGAGTCAAAGCCGATATAGCACCTTCATCATTCGAAGGTGCCATATCAGCCTGTTCATTGTTCTGTTCAGCTGTTAAGGAAATTCAGCTTTGATTTTGCTTAGTTTACTCTTGGTATTCTTGAGTTAAGCAGAGGTCTGAAAATAAAATTTATATTCTGCAAATCTAAAAACCCAGCACTGTTTTCATTTGGAACTTCCTAACTTTTTCCTTGGATTGAATTTTTCTGTTTCTGTTCCCCTTACACTCCCTTTATTTCTGTTTTGCCAGGCCATCCATTTTATGAAGGGTATCGTTAACAATCTAGTTCTGTTTTATGCATTTTGTGCGGTATAATTCCCAGTATCGGAATTGCTGCCGCACCAAATTATGACTTCTGTTTGATAATGACTGCCTATAGAACAAGGGACCTTCATTCCTGTTGAGCAGTCTTTTTCTCCACCTCTGTGCTGCTCTAAGCTGAAATTTACCATCTGTTGAAAACTCACAGGGGCAAAAGCATATTAAAAAAATGTTTAATTCCCCTTTTTCCTTGACAGGACAGAAGCTAAGAATCTTTTTATTTTATGTGATGAGGGCACATTGTCACCTTTAACTTTGAAGTTGTTATTCTCTATATTTTTATACCACTAAAACATCCAATTCCTTGTGTGCTTTTCTTTTATCCTCCATTTATTCACTTTCCGATGCTAACGTTTGATTTGTTTCCAACCTCAGCCTCACTTGGAACCAAACCTCTCTTCCATTTTTAGGGGTCAAGGTGTCTGAAGATCTGAATTGATGATTCTGGCTTTAATTAGTATAGCCTGTTTTAGTGATATCAGCAATTCTTTACAGGCTATGCTAATCTGTGCCAGAATCAGCAATGCAATTGGGACGGATGCATTTCTCCATGACGTACATTTAGGCCATTTATTGTACTGCTGTCATTCTCTTAGTTTCTCTTTTTTATTTATTGCTGGTTTTGAGTCAATGCTTTGAAATATAACAGAGCAAAAAAAAAAAAAAGCTCCTTGAGAGGGATGGATACTGGCAAATGCCTTCAGTCAAGGGGCATATCTGCTGATAAGATATAATTTGTAATAACGCGAATGAAAAAGAAAATACTGTTTGGCCTATATGTCATATGTGCTGAAATTAAGTGGCCTTTGCTGTGATCCATTGGGCAACAAGTTGATGAGTGTAAATGTCAAATATTGTGTCAGTATCTCAATCTTCTTATTGGAAAAGGAGGTTCACTGGTGTGAAAAAGTGCAGATAACTCTGACTCCAGTAGCTGCTTCGTTGTGCTGATGTTTTTTCCATTAACCTTGTATGTTAGAGGTGCCTTACCTGCGGTCACTTAATTTATTAACAAAATGTCTGCCCTTTAAAAAAGCCATTATCCCTGCAGAGTCTCAATTGACCTCTATAATGATAAATGTATAATACTATATCTATTTTTGAATACATACTTGAAGAAAACACTATCTGGAAAGATTTGATAGCATTTATCTGCAATATCACTGTCTGGTTTTTTGTTTTGTTTTTTTCATTTTAAATTATTTGTACTAATCATTTCAAAGTTACAGTCATTCATTTATGTAAAGCTCTCTTAAGGTTCCACCACAACATTACAGTCTGGAGTTTGGCTGAGCTATTGTAAATCTTTCATTAGCCATTCTGCTGTGGTGTGCTTGGGATCATTGTCCTGTTGCATGACATGAAGCAGGACAATGATCAGGACTATCAAGTTCTATCCAGGTGCAAAGCAAGCCCACACCATCATCCCTCCACCACTGTGCTTGACAGTTGATGTGAGGTGAGATGATTGTGCTGTGTTTAGATTTTGACAAATGTGAGCCACATTGTGACCAAACATTTCCTCTTTGAACTTTCCTAAGGACATTGTTCTAAAAGTCTTGGGACTTCTTCAGATGTAAATTGGCAAACCTAAGTTGTGCTGCTATATTGATTTTAGATAGAAGAAGCTTTCTCCTGACAACTCTTCCAAGCAACTCATACTTATTGAGTCTTTTTCTAAGTGTACCGTTGCAAAGTGTAACGTTTGCCTTGCTAACTGAGGCCTATAGAGTTTAAAATGTAGCTTTTGGAGTTTTTGCATTTTTTCTGACCATTGCATGTTCTGACCTTGAGGTGAATTTTCTGCAATCTCCACTTGTGGGAAGGTTATGGCATTGTCTTCACATACATCCGAATGCTCCAGACCAGAAAACTGCCAAAACCTTTTGGATTTATTGAGGCTGTAACACTTGCTGAAAGACAGTTAATCAATTGCATTTGATTTGCAGGACCTGTCTACTAGTTATCCTACTAGTACCTAAGGTGTACTGGATTTTTGACTGCAAAAACTTTCTTTTTTCACATCACTGTGTAATCCTGTCTTCATATCAAGCCCATTTTCAGTACTAGTTTTGGCTTGTATCTTCTCACTTGAGCAGTATATATAAACTTAACAGTTACCGCTCTGTACTGTATTCTAGCTCATAATGTCACTGATGCATTTCGACATTTCTAAACTGTATTCAAATGCCAATCTCTTGCACAGGAAAGAGTATGTGTTTATAGTAGGTAAAATGTGGAAGACAATGATCAACAACAATGTCTATGCTCACAAGCAATGTGTCCTGTGACATATTTCAAGACCAAACAGAATAGGTGCTTATAGTATTTTTCTGTCCTTGCCTCCCTGTGGAAAAAAAAATTCCCTTCATGTCAATTTTCTGCCACAGGGGTAGAGCATATTGCACATTCCAGTAATAGTGGCATACAGGTAAACTGCCTGTAAATCAGGTCTCTGCGGAACTGCCATTCTGCAGTGGCCTTTGATTGTCAGGGGAGCAAATGGCACCAGCATCTGCAGGCACTTGGATCTCACCCTGATGAAAAATGCACACACAGACAGAGAAACGTTCGGATAAACACACGAGCACAGGCACTTGCGCACATACACACTGAGTGCAACTGGCCTCACATTAACCCTCCAGCCCTCTTTGTTTTGACTGGCTCTGAGCAGGAATATCAATCCACCTGTGTTGGCTTTACTTTGAAGCATCTGAGAAAGGAAATCTGCTCTCATTAACATAATCACCCTGAGAGATTTTCTCATGTACGACCTATTAGGCTTAATGTTTTAAGTAATTTGCCATTACTCATTATTTAGCTTTTGTGAGGGACATGATTAAGTTCCAGTTTTTCCCTCTGTCTCTCACACACACAATTTAATCTGAAATTTGCTACATGCTTGAGACTCAGGGTGATTGATCTTGGTAAATTAGTCTGCTGCCCACTGTGTCATGTTATCTACATCTATGTTGATGAATCACCTGTCTTTCTGGCTCACAGCAATTAACTTGCATGTTTAACTTTCCATCCATCTTGTCAAGCTGTGTTTAAAACCTCAATGCGACTCTTTAAAGTGACTTACAAAGCTTTGATTTTACAGAAAGACAGTCCCTTGCATGATTATGTACCTTACAAAGTTAATGCTTCCAGCTATCTATTCCCCTGCCAGGCAGTTGTCCATCATTTCTGAAGTGGATAAAATGCTCTAAATTTTCTGGGTAATTGTGTGTGCCTTTAAAAAAAAATCTATACATTTTTAACACCACACATTGATCTTTAACTTGAGAAAATCTAATTTGCATTTGTATTTTTTTTTTTTAATTGTGTCTCTTTAAACTTGTTGATAAAATCCCAGTTAAATCTTCTCCATCATCAGGGTGAGTCAAAAGAGTAAAATGCTGGGGCCCATGAGGTCACCTCTCCACAGTTTTATACACCAGAGCACCAGGCCCCTCCATTTAGTAAAGTAATTCAACTCATTACCTCTCTCTCCAAACTGTATGCATGGAAAGTGTTATGCCTGAGCTCCCATAGGCTCTTAAGCTGCCTTGGTTTATGAGGCATCCGCTAGTGTGTGGGTGCACAAGCGATTGCACACGCTGAGTGTCTCTCCCCATGTCTCCAAACATTGATAAAGCAACAGAGGGAGAATTTCTCTATTTTGCCTGAAGCCAAATAAATAAATAAACTATAATGCATGTCCAATTTTCACTTTTCATTTGCAAAGAATTTTGTAAGTAATTGGAATTCCAGTAATTTGACAGTGCGAGAGAGAAACTAAACTTGAGTTAGTGAAGATGGATGGGCTGGGTTCTGCAGTATGCAACGTATTTTATCCTGCTGTATTTGTATATGTTTTTTCCTTTTTTATTAGTATTTTGTTAAAAATGTATTAAATTAGGATCTACAAGGATTCTCTTTGCTGATCATTAGATCATTAGATCATTAGAAAACATTAGAGCACTTGTGCAAATATGTGATGTCTTGATAAATCGAGCAGATATTTGAAGTTTACACAGCACCATTCTTAAATTCTTCAAAATATCTTAAAAGTTTATTTTGTGACCCAGAAAGAGTAATATTTCAAACTCCGCCATTCTGTGTTACTCCGCCACTGTCTCGTTTGAGCTTTGGACGAAATGGATTCTGGGATGTTGCATTTCGTCTTTCGAGCTGATTGGAGACGAAAACAGCCAATCAGATTTTTTTGCATCCAAGTCTGTGATTGGCTGGTTTTGTGGCACAAATATAACGGTGTACAGAAAGAGTTGAGCGCGCACGGGCAGAAATGTTGAGAGCGCAAGCAACACGTTGCGAGCGAGCGCAAATGCAAAAACTGAGCAAGAAGGGCTGCTATTGTGTGTGTGTGTGTGGATAATAGCAAACACTGAAATACATTTTTTGCATGCAGCAATGAGTTTTGTTCCCACAAATTTAGCTTTTCTTCGCTCGAATTAAATTTCTCCTCAAAATGCAACACTTGCACCTGCAAAAAAAAATGTAATTTTTTTTTTTTACTTACGCTCAAATTTCTTTTACTTGTGCTCAGAATAGTGGCACAAAAATAATGCCATAGAATACCTGCCTATGGATTCCACAAACAAATCAAAGTTATCAGAGGAAAATGGAAACTTTAAAAGCGCCTGAATAGATTTGCTGTCATCGCCATCACTGCTGGGTTACTGGTATGCTTGATCTGTGGCTAGACTAGAAACTGGCTTTTTAAATGTTTAATTATTCATGAAAATCATCTACTTGGAATATTCATTTGCACAAACACGGCTCAAGTATAGCTGTACATATTATTACATATTTCTTCCTTTTTTTATTTAGATCTAGTAGTGATGTTAATGGGTTCATTACAGCTCCATACACATTTTCCAGGTCAAAAATGCCTCAATTGGCTGTTTTCATGCTAAATGTCGCCAGCCCCTCTCCATGATTGTTCCATATCTATTGAAAATAGGTTGTCTGATAGGATTTATTATTTGTTACTCTTAGTTAGATTTTAGTTAGATTTTCTTCATCTTATGCCATAATAAATTTGTGGTTGGTTATAATTGAACAGTCCACATAATAATCCAGAAACTAATCAACACAGTCAGTAATAACAATAATTGCTATGATTGTTATGCCAACCACCAGTTGTGAAAACTAAGCACATCTTTCCTCCTTATTTTTGTTGGCCAATATGCTATTCAATGCTTTAACAGTGTCAGTCGCATTGTGCTGTCATCATTCTGCCTTTGTTTATGTGAACTACAGAAGGTGGGTGCGGGACAAGGGCACTCGTCAGTTTTTTGACCAGCTTTAAACAGTGTGACTTTAATTGACCGTCACTCCCTATGTACAGTCTCTTGTTCAGTTCTTAGGAACATTCAGGCACGGCTGCTCCTGTCTATCAGCTGAGATAACTGCCAGTGTGATTTGTGCGGTGCCGTAATGCTCACAGCCATTTCCCTTACGAATTATTGGAGCCAAGAATACCACCCTGTCATGGAATTAATGACACTTCGTTGATTCAACCCATTCCCCATAGGCAGTAAAAAAGAAAAAAAATCTCTCTCTTTCCTGAGGGTCCTATGTTAGTCACAGATTTCTTTAGCTTAATTCTTTTAGTTTCAAATTTTCTCTGGGGACATAGCTAACAGAGCTCCACCAATATATTAACCTTAAAAGACCTCAAATCAAAAGTCTACTCAGCATTAGAATTGTCGGCAAGTGCTTCCCCGCTTTATTTGCAAAAGCTAACGTTGTGTTAAAGTGGATTTTTATGCCCAGTCAAACACATCTGCTTTTCAGCATTTCACTTCTCACCCAGTGAGACTGAGGTCAGTTCAAGCTGGATAGGGTCTGAATATTCATGAACAGTTTAAAGTACTGTTGCGCTGAAAAAAAGAAAGGAAGAACAAAACCCTTATCCTTCCAGAATTCTGCTAATTTAATATGATTTAATTTGAAATCTAAGATGTAAACAGTAGTATGGATTACTTCTCATTCCAACCTCAAGTTATGTCCCCCAATTATCATCATGCTTCACCAGCTCTTGGTGTCACTCTCTCTCTCTAGCTGAGCTCATTACTGTTTCCTCTCTGTTTTTCTTCCTCCTTCCTGCCTATACAGAGCGTACGGCACACCCTGTTTAGTTAGAAATAACCCTACGGATGCACTTGCATCAACACTCACAAATTCACATGGCTGGCAGATGGCACAGAAAGCCTTCCATCAGCATTATAGGCCTAGGAAGTGTGCTTTTGCTCAGCATCCAATAAGGGCATGGAATCCTGCAGTTTAATGCTGATGTGGAGGCTGTTGAGAGGAAAGAGTTCTCAAATGGATGCAAGCTGATAAAGTGAAGATCCAGTGGAGACTGTTGAGTAGCATGCAGTTCATCTATAAAGTTGCTAAGTTACCAAAATCATTGGCTGGTGTATGAGAGATTTACCCTGAATGAACCCCAAATAGATTTTCTTCACCCCCGTGACCTTTATGATGAGTCGTTCTATGCATACTGTGAGAGGATATGATTGCACAAGTCTCATGGAGCTATAAAATGTAAAGGAAAAAAGATTTTGCATGTTACAGCTGATGCTATTTTCCACACTGGTGATTTGTTTTTCATAAAATTTGACTGTATTATCAGTGTAACAGTGTTCCACAACACTGAAAATATGCTACGTTATGCTTCCCCTTCAGCACATCTCTGAAAGAAATTTTAGAAAACAATGTATTTCATTTTCAGTGGTCACTTTAGAACGTGTTACATTGCTATCATAAAAACTGCATTATTAGCCTCCCCCTTGAACAGCTACAACAGTTTATGTATGACTTTCAACAAGGTCTGATTCAGTTGCTCGAAGATTGAGGAAAAATAGCTGTTATTTTATGTGTTTTTTATTATTATTATTGCTTATTTTATGTTATGTATATGTAAATAATAGTTATGAAACTTGAGTAAAAATAAATAGACAAATTGTATTTTATTTTTTAGAGACAGTTTCAGAAAAAATAGAAGCCTAGTCTGTCAAGGAAGGATGAAAATTAGATTTGTAACTGAGACTGATGAGTCACTTCTCACGGCTCAGAAACTCGCTGAAACTGCTCGTCTGCTGAGTTTTCCTGTTTTTTTTGGCCCTTTAGGAAATGAAAACCTTGTTGATAATGCGATCTTCTTTGCAAAACAGGTCAGAGTTTGCCTTAATTTCGTCAAGCTTAATTTGTTGACCTTTTGCACTTTTTATCTGCAGTGATAAATAGCGTGTTGGTCTTTTCAAGTGTAAGTGAAAGTGAAAAGTCCTTCCTTGCTTGTACGTGCTTGAAAAAGAATTCGTTATAGCTCAGCAGCAAGACTTTGCCTTACAATGATATATTCACTTTAGTGAAGCCTGCAATATCAAAAGTAAATTCCCTGGCAAAATGCAATCAGTCTAACTTATTATCAGTGAAACAACCTGCACAGCTAACAGACTAATGGATTTCTGTCATGATTTCTTGGTTGCACTGGTTTGCTGTGCATTTACCCTGCTTTCCCTGCAATGTGTCACTCCACAAAATTGAACGCAATAAGACAGAAAAACTCTTTTTCAGCAAGATCTGCAGCGGTGAATAGCGCGTAGCTGATGCTGCAGCTGCACCTCCGCCGACACAAAAGCAGAGACAATGAGCTTTGATCTGATGTGAAATCTGATAGGTCTGTGTGTAGCCATTGTCACAGACACCTCCTAGTGACATGATGTTAATGACTTGACTAGGACAACAAAGGGCAGTGTCTTAGAGTGCCCACTGAACCATGCTTACAAATTTGTGCTTGGGAAAACACAGAGATAGGCATGAATGGCAAATACTTCTCAGTATTTAACACTCAGGCTGTGCTGATTTACTGAATGGTAATTCATATGTACAGCATATCATATTTCTCTAATTAAACCCAGATTAATTTACAGTGATAGAAGAGTCACAAGTACTAAAAAGTTTTCCCCAGAAGTGCAAACTCACTTTTGCATTATTATCATATCAAAATATCTGAAATCAGATGCACTTATCCTAACATGCTCCCAATATAGGTACGTCTTTTGTTCTATTGTGATGGACCACACTTAAACTGTCAGCGTAACTACAGAGAAGTGCAAACATACAAAACCAAAAAGTCATTAAAAGCTGTGATATTTCACTAGTCTGTGCAGAAATGGAAGAGTAACAGGCACAGACAGAATGGGGTTGGTTGGTGGAAAAGCAGGGGGCAGATCAAGAGAGAACTGAGGATGAGAGATTGAGATTGATGAGGCTAAAAGAAAGAAAGCGAAAAAGGAAGATGTATATAAAGGAAGTGTGGGTTCATTGGAAGACAGCTAAGAGGGGGGAAAATGAGAATGTGGTACTGCTGGAAGAGATGCAGCTGTCCTCTGTCCAAGTGACTGTTGCAGAGAAAGACTAATTGATAAAGTATGCATAGTTAATAAAATCTACAGCCATCTGTCTTTGAGTTTTTGTCATTTTGTGACAAAAGCACTGAGACATGGTGGGTGAACAATGACACTAAAAATGGAATTCTATTTAGCAACTGCGGTTCTGACAGAATTAATTGGACTCGAGCAGATAGTTGCAGCTCGATAGTTTGACGTGCCTGTTTCAGTGACACAGTAACAGCCTCGCTTCCTCCTCTCCCCCCTTCTTGAGGGTTGATCCTCTATGTCTTACACAGCCTGTATTACTACCAAAATTCAAATGGGATTCAAACATCAACAAATCTGACCTGTTAGCTTGTTGTTGGTTTACTTTGTGTCTTGCAAACAGCAGTGGATTGGTCTTTTGCAAATAATGCAATCCTTAATAAGCATTTTTCACAGTTTTTAGCAACATAGATTTAAATTTTTACTGTTTATTATTTTATCACTCTCACAGGAATGCAACAGAAGCCACATTTTTACTCTCTGTCAGAGCTTGGCATAGTTCAGATATGAGTACGCCAAAGAGACATCTTTCACAGCAAACTGAGGTTTGCTACGAGCAGTAAATGGCTCTGTTGTGTGCACACGCTCTGATCCTTTACATAGCAAAGTCACTCAGTGTGCTAACACAATCACAACACCAGGACACCAGTGTAACCGATACCTGACCTAGTAGCCAAAAATAGCTTGCCATTTGTTTGTTAGCAAACTTAATACAGATCGCATGCGCTGTGTAATATCACCGAATTCAGTTCCCAAGTGGGCAAGCGGAGGAGAAGGCTATAAAATATGCCCTTATTCTCTCAGGCCGGCCGGAAATCTGACTTCCAAATGGCTCCATGGATAATTTAAGGTTTGCAGCAATAAATGTGTCACTTGGGAGTATTTCATTAGTCGAGGTGCTTGGGTTATAAAATGCTTACTTGATTCTGTTGTCTCACCTCCCACAGCCAGAACTCTATTTCATCCCTCGTATGAAACGTTATCTAAGCCCGTCCTCGACACCTTAAATACATGTTCACCTCACACTGATTTTATTATACTAAATGTGCAAAAAGCCTTACATAGCAACCACCAGCTGACAAACGGTGATAGCCTCTGATAGTCAGCATGAAAGAGTCATAATATAACCCGTATAATGGTCTTAAGTTGTAGTCTACTGACTCTCTGTAGCTCTGCCTCGCATGACTGCTGAGTTCTCAAAGGAAGTCTAGCTGTCTTAATGGATTTTCTCTTTCATAAAAGTAGCTTCTATCTAGTGCTTTAGAAAGGTCTCAGTCTGAATTTGAAGTTATAGCATGCTGTGAAGGCTGGCTCACTTTTAGGGAAGTCCTGCCTTGTTCTAGCTGAGTGACTGGGAGTGCTGAAATGTGACGCAGTATTGTGGTGTTCACTACTTAGCTGTCACTCCCAGGAAGGTACCCTGCATGCCCAAGTCTTGAAGACAGTTAAAAAGTTTTCTGTCACAGAAGTGTCTGCAGGTAGACGGTTGTATCGCTGCGCTGCTTGTAAGCGTGTCTCCTGATTAAACTGCTCCCTGTGTTCGAAAAGGATGCTCTTAGATTTATTGGCATATGCCTCCTCTGATAGATGCCTGTGGTAGCTACAGTTGGAAAGCTTCATGCCTGTCATTTTTCATTTATATTGTCTCTTCTGCCTGTTGTGCGTTATTCTCAGAGGATTACAGAACGAGGCTTGCTTGATGCATATACTTTATGCTGTAAATTGTAACTGACAAAGCGATTTAGACAGATTATGAAGTATGCGATATACATGTACTTGTCTCATTAAATTAGAGCTTTTGCTACATTTTAAAAGGCTGTCAGCTGTCACTGTTTTAATCGGTATACTCAGTCATAACTGTCAAGATTTATAATAAGTGATTATTATTTTGAAGTGCTTGCCAAAGCCTCTGTAATGTCACGCAAATCTTCGCCATGCATTTTGATATGGATCACTTGTCATTCACTTCAGGTGGCAGGGGTTTATAGACTACAGAAATGAACACCTCTTGCTAATGAGCCCACAAAAGACAGGGTAATTCTGGGTATCGTCCCCTGTCGTGCAATTAGGCTTAAAGTCTGAAAATAATAAGCTATTGTAATGACTAATTATTTTTCACCATATTTGTAGATGCAAATGTGTGCCACAATTTCTCACTTACTGGCTGGTTGGCTCTGTATTTTCTCAGTTCAACCTTTCTGAATCTGTTTACGAGCATAAACATGACGACAGAGCTGGTGATTTTTTTTTTGTCACTGCTGTTTTTCTTTATCCTCAGCACTTCAAAGACATCACCTTTTTACACCAATGGAGACGACTTTTCTCTCTCTTCTAATGATTTTCTTTTTCTAAAGATATTTTGAATGACTCTGAATGACAGGTTTAAAATGAGTTTCAGGGATAATGATGAAGTAAAAGTTGAAGGTAAAACTCTGTTGCTTGAAGACGTGAGACTCACAGTTCTATTATTCAGGTTCTGTCTCCTTCATTATTTTGAACGAAAAAGAAAGGAGCATTCCTTTTAATAAATCCAGAAGTCAGGGACATTCATTAAGACACATCTTAGGAGCTGTTCTGCTACATCTCAAGGATATTTTAAAGGAAACTGCTGATGTTTGACAAAGGGTCGGCTATCAGAACACGCTTATGCTCACAAAGTGATAGATAATGATTTTCATTGAAAGAAATTACCGGATCACGTTATAGCGGTGGGAGGTTTATTGAAGTGACAGCTTGCTAAGGCCAATTGCTGTACTGACAAGATATTTATTGTTAGACAGCCCCCAAGTAGTCAACAGTATGACATCATGAAAACCCATGTAATATTGACTTAGTGTCTGGGGGCAAGGGCCAATGTTTCAGGATTTCCATTACATTTAGCAGATAATGGATAACTGACATCAGAGCTGAGATTTCCTGTTGTGCTTCCTGGTCATTGTGGGCTTAAAATGGGCTGAAAATAAATGCAACCCCCACCCCCCGGGTCTAAGCTTAAAAAAAAACATAAATAAGTCTGCCCTGCAGGAGTAGTTGATCACGGATGTATTGCAGCACAGGGTCAGTTAGTCCATCCATGATCATTTCAAGATCATTTATTCTATTATTACACACCGTTGTTCTTCTTAAAACTTGTAGATGTTTCAAAGGCTTTGAGGATGAGGACTAACCTGTATGTGTGCCAAATATAAAAATGTTTTTGGATAACTGTGTTAGCAGGAATCACTGTATTGTAAACTTTCCCAAATTGGCAGAAGAGCGGGATAGAGCTGCTACACAGAGGATGTGCTATTTTGAGCTGTAAATCCAAAGAAGGTAGTATATATATTGTTAAATAAATGACAGGAAAAGCAATGATTTTAGGGTAGCAGTTGTTGCTGCCAATCAATTTGGGAAGTCTGTCAACCTACAGTAAGAAAGATAATTCACAACTGGAAAAAGGGGAAGACGCCAATCGTTCCAGGAGTGAACTAAAGCTACAGCAATTAAAGTGACCTTCGATGTTCTATGTGTGCACTAGAGTAAATTCAGTCCTTATTAAGACAGGAAAGGCTTGACTGACAAGACTCCTGGGACAATGTCCTTTGGACAGATGGGACAAAAGTGGAGATATTTGATCAGAATACAGACATAGCAAACAAAAACCAAACTCAGCATCTCAGCACAAAGACTTCATAGCAACTGTCAAGCACATTGATTTGGGCTTGTTTTGCAACCAAAGATTTGGGCACATTACAGTCAGTGAGTTAAATATGAACTCCTCTGTATACTAAATTATTCTTGTGTCAAATGGGAGGCTGTCTGTCTGACAGCCAAAACTGGGACTTGCAACGGGACAATAATTCCAAACACAGCAGAGGAAAAGAAACATGGTGTTGCACTGACCCAGTCAAAGCCCAGACCTTAACTCGACTGACATGCGGTCGATGCTAAAAACGCTCTGGATAAATGAAAGCCTGCAAACCTCAATGAGCTGAGCCAATTTTGTAAAGAAGAGTGGCTTATAAAGTCATACAGAAAAGGAATTCTTCAACGTGTTGAATCATGTGGTGTACTTCTGCTTCTGCCTTTTAGATTTAGGTAATTTCAGTTCAGTTTTGTTTATATAGCGCCAAATTGCAACTACAGTGGGGCAAAAAAGTATTTAGTCAGCCACCGATTGTGCAAGTTCCCCCACTTAAAATGATGACAGAGGTCAGTAATTTGCACCAGAGGTACACTTCAACTGTGAGAGACAGAATGTGAAAAAAAAATCCATGAATGCACATGGTAGGATTTGTAAAGAATTTATTCGTAAATTAGGGTGGAAAATAAGTATTTGGTCACCTCAAACAAGGAAAATCTCTGGCTCTCACAGACCTGTAACGTCTTCTGTAAGAAGCTTTTCTGTCCCCCACTCGTTACCTGTATGAATGGCACCTGTTTGAACTCATCATCTGTATAAAAGACACCTGTCCACAGCCTCAAACAGTCAGACTCCAAACTCCGCCATGGCCAAGACCAAAGAGCTTTCGAAGGACACCAGGAAAAGTATTGTAGACCTGCACCAGACTGGGAAGAGTGAATCTACAATAGGCAAGCAGCTTGGTGTGAAAAAATCAACTGTGGGAGCAATCATCAGAAAATGGAAGACATACAAGACCACTGATAATCTCCCTCGATCTGGGGCTCCACGCAAGATCTCATCCCGTGGGGTCAAAATGATCATGAGAATGGTGAGCAAAGATCCCAGAACCACACGGGGGGACCTGGTGAATGACCTGCAGAGAGCTGGGACCGAAGTAACAAAGGTCACCATCAGTAACACACTACAACGGCAGGGAATCAAATCCCGCAGTGCCAGACGTGTTCCGCTGCTGAAGCCAGTGCATGTCCAGGCCCGTCTGAAGTTTGCCAGAGAGCACATGGATGATACAGCAGAGGATTGGGAGAATGTCATGTGGTCAGATGAAACCAAAGTAGAACTTTTTGGTATAAACTCAACTCGTCGTGTTTGGAGGAAGAAGAATACTGAGTTGCATCCCAAGAACACCATACCTACTGTGAAGCATGGGGGTGGAAACATCATGCTATGGGGCTGTTTTTCTGCCAAGGGGACAGGACGACTGATCCGTGTTAAGGACAGAATGAATGGGGCCATGTATCATGAGATTTTGAGCCAAAACCTCCTTCCATCAGTGAGAACTTTGAAGATGAAACGAGGCTGGGTCTTCCAACATGACAATGATCTAAAACACACCGCCCGGGCAACAAAGGAGTGGCTCCGTAAGAAGCATTTGAAAGTCCTGGAGTGGCCTAGCCAGTCTCCAGACCTCAACCCCATAGAAAATCTGTGGCGGGAGTTGAAAGTCCGTGTTGCTCGGCGACAGCCCCAAAACATCACTGCTCTCGAGAAGATCTGCATGGAGGAATGGGCCAAAATACCAGCTACTGTGTGTCCAAACCTGGTAAAGACCTATAGTAAACGTTTGACCTCTGTTATTGCCAACAAAGGTTATGTTACAAAGTATTGAGTTGTATTTTTGTTATTGACCAAATACTTATTTTCCACCCTGATTTACGAATAAATTCTTTACAAATCCTACCATGTGGATTCATGGATTTTTTTTTCACATTCTGTCTCTCACAGTTGAAGTGTACCTCTGGTGCAAATTACTGAACTCTGTCATCATTTTAAGTGGGGGAACTTGCACAATCGGTGGCTGACTAAATACTTTTTTGCCCCACTGTATGTATCAAACAATGGATCTGCGTTCGACTACTCCGCCTAGGCTGCACACACACACACACACACACACACACACACACACACACACACACACACACACACACACACACACACACACACACACACACACACATATATATATACAGTGGGGCAAAAAAGTATTTAGTCAGCCACCGATTGTGCAAGTTCCCCCACTTAAAATGATGACAGAGTTCAGTAATTTGCACCAGAGGTACACTTCAACTGTGAGAGACAGAATGTGAAAAAAAAATCCATGAATCCACATGGTAGGATTTGTAAAGAATTTATTGGTAAATTAGGGTGGAAAATAAGTATTTGGTCAATAACAAAAATACAACTCAATACTTTGTAACATAACCTTTGTTGGCAATAACAGAGGTCAAACGTTTACTATAGGTCTTTACCAGGTTTGGACACACAGTAGCTGGTATTTTGGCCCATTCCTCCATGCAGATCTTCTCAAGAGCAGTGATGTTTTGGGGCTGTCGCCGAGCAACACGGACTTTCAACTCCCGCCACAGATTTTCTATGGGGTTGAGGTCTGGAGACTGGCTAGGCCACTCCAGGACTTTCAAATGCTTCTTACGGAGCCACTCCTTTGTTGCCCGGGTGGTGTGTTTTAGATCATTGTCATGTTGGAAGACCCAGCCTCGTTTCATCTTCAAAGTTCTCACTGATGGAAGGAGGTTGTGGCTCAAAATCTCATGATACATGGCCCCATTCATTCTGTCCTTAACACGGATCAGTCGTCCTGTCCCCTTGGCAGAAAAACAGCCCCATAGCATGATGTTTCCACCCCCATGCTTCACAGTAGGTATGGTGTTCTTGGGATGCAACTCAGTATTCTTCTTCCTCCAAACACGACGAGTTGAGTTTATACCAAAAAGTTCTACTTTGGTTTCATCTGACCACATGACATTCTCCCAATCCTCTGCTGTATCATCCATGTGCTCTCTGGCAAACTTCAGACGGGCCTGGACATGCACTGGCTTCAGCAGCGGAACACGTCTGGCACTGCGGGATTTGATTCCCTGCCGTTGTAGTGTGTTACTGATGGTGACCTTTGTTACTTCGGTCCCAGCTCTCTGCAGGTCATTCACCAGGTCCCCCCGTGTGGTTCTGGGATCTTTGCTCACCATTCTCATGATCATTTTGACCCCACGGGATGAGATCTTGCGTGGAGCCCCAGATCGAGGGAGATTATCAGTGGTCTTGTATGTCTTCCATTTTCTGATGATTGCTCCCACAGTTGATTTTTTCACACCAAGCTGCTTGCCTATTGTAGATTCACTCTTCCCAGTCTGGTGCAGGTCTACAATACTTTTCCTGGTGTCCTTCGAAAGCTCTTTGGTCTTGGCCATGGCGGAGTTTGGAGTCTGACTGTTTGAGGCTGTGGACAGGTGTCTTTTATACAGATGATGAGTTCAAACAGGTGCCATTCATACAGGTAACGAGTGGGGGACAGAAAAGCTTCTTACAGAAGACGTTACAGGTCTGTGAGAGCCAGAGATTTTCCTTGTTTGAGGTGACCAAATACTTATTTTCCACCCTAATTTACGAATAAATTCTTTACAAATCCTACCATGTGCATTCATGGATTTTTTTTTCACATTCTGTCTCTCACAGTTGAAGTGTACCTCTGGTGCAAATTACTGACCTCTGTCATCATTTTAAGTGGGGGAACTTGCACAATCGGTGGCTGACTAAATACTTTTTTGCCCCACTGTAGTTGCAATTTGGCGCTATATAAACAAAACTGAACTGAAATTACCTAAATCTAAAAGGCAGAAGCAGAAGTACACCACATGATTCAACACGTTGAAGAATTCCTTTTCTGTATGACTTTATAAGCCACTCTTCTTTACAAAATTGGCTCAGCTCATTGAGGTTTGCAGGCTTTCATTTATCCAGAGCGTTTTTAGCATCGACCGCATGTCAGTCGAGTTAAGGTCTGGGCTTTGACTGGGTCAGTGCAACACCATGTTTCTTTTCCTCTGCTGTGTTTGGAATTATTGTCCCGTTGCAAGTCCCAGTTTTGGCTGTCAGACAGACAGCCTCCCATTTGACACAAGAATAATTTAGTATACAGAGGAGTTCATATTTAACTCACTGACTGTAATGTGCCCAAATCTTTGGTTGCAAAACAAGCCCAAATCAATGTGCTTGACAGTTGCTATGAAGTCTTTGTGCTGAGATGCTGAGTTTGGTTTTTGTTTGCTATGTCTGTATTCTGATCAAATATCTCCACTTTTGTCCCATCTGTCCAAAGGACATTGTCCCAGGAGTCTTGTCAGTCAAGCCTTTCCTGTCTTAATAAGGACTGAATTTACTCTAGTGCACACATAGAACATCGAAGGTCACTTTAATTGCTGTAGCTTTAGTTCACTCCTGGAACGATTGGCGTCTTCCCCTTTTTCCAGTTGTGAATTATCTTTCTTACTGTAGGTTGACAGACTTCCCAAATTGATTGGCAGCAACAACTGCTACCCTAAAATCATTGCTTTTCCTGTCATTTATTTAACAATATATATACTACCTTCTTTGGATTTACAGCTCAAAATAGCACATCCTCAGTGTAGCAGCTCTATCCCGCTCTTCTGCCAATTTGGGAAAGTTTACAATACAGTGATTCCTGCTAACACAGTTATCCAAAAACATTTTTATATTTGGCACACATACAGGTTAGTCCTCATCCTCAAAGCCTTTGAAACATCTACAAGTTTTAAGAAGAACAACGGTGTGTAATAATAGAATAAATGATCTTGAAATGATCATGGATGGACTAACTGACCCTGTGCTGCAATACATCCGTGATCAACTACTCCTGCAGGGCAGACTTATTTATGTTTTTTTTTAAGCTTAGACCCGGGGGGTGGGGGTTGCATTTATTTTCAGCCCATTTTAAGCCCACAATGACCAGGAAGCACAACAGGAAATCTCAGCTCTGATGTCAGTTATCCATTATCTGCTAAATGTAATGGAAATCCTGAAACATTGGCCCTTGCCCCCAGACACTAAGTCAATATTACATGGGTTTTCATGATGTCATACTGTTGACTACTTGGGGGCTGTCTAACAATGAATATCTTGTCAGTACAGCAATTGGCCTTAGCAAGCTGTCACTTCAATAAACCTCCCACCGGGGGACAGAAAAGCTTCTTACAGAAGACGTTACAGGTCTGTGAGAGCCAGAGATTTTCCTTGTTTGAGGTGACCAAATACTTATTTTCCACCCTAATTTACGAATAAATTCTTTACAAATCCTACCATGTGCATTCATGGATTTTTTTTTCACATTCTGTCTCTCACAGTTGAAGTGTACCTCTGGTGCAAATTACTGACCTCTGTCATCATTTTAAGTGGGGGAACTTGCACAATCGGTGGCTGACTAAATACTTTTTTGCCCCACTGTGTGTATATATATATATATATATATATATATATATATATATATATATATATATATATATATATATATATATATATATATATATATATATATATCTTGGCTATAGCTTACCATCACTCTGCTCTGAAGAGGACAGAATGGTGTAGCCAGGTGGAACCGGCTGTAATTAGACCATAGAGAGAAATGATGGACACGCAAAGCAGTCACACACAATTTACCCCAGAAGAGATGATACATTGCCTTCCTTTTCCACCTCAACACACTATCCTGCACTTCAGCTCCCACAACTCCACCTGCCTTGTCAAATGTTACAACCACATAATCACCTCAGTCCATTATAGGTCATAACTAGTTTTTATGTACTGATATTTTTCCTCTTACCTTGACCTCCCTCTTTTTTGCCTCTCACATCCTAATGTCACGCCTCGTTATCTGCTTGTATTTTCACTGGCATCCTCTATTTCCTAATATTTCTGTCTTCAGCTGCTGCAACCTGTTTGCACTTTTGCTTTTTTTGTCTGTTTATCTCTTCTCTCTACGTTCGGTTAAACAGATTCTGTTTACACATAGTTTGTGTATTATATGTTTGTGTCACACACTGTGCTCTGTGATTTTGTTTGTTTTTTTCACTCTCTGTGTTATCATTGTTATCACCCTGGGCAACATAGTTTAAAATCACCTATTTCCCTGAAGATTATTTTTCATGATAATGGGCACTTTCATATGGGCAAAATGCCTTCTGGCAAACACTATGGCGCTGAATTGTCTCCTTCCAAACTGTGCCTTTTCACATTTTAACAGCATGGCTATCCATCATGAATTCTGTGTTGCATATGTCTCTAGGGTAGTGGTGATTTATTATCTGACTAGAAATTACTGTGCTGATTTTGCCATTTGGTTAAAAAGAAAACACCCTACTGTGAAACTCTGGAAAGAGAAACAGAGAATACCTATATTTTTCCCGTTGCTTGTCTGCACAATCTAATGCAGTTATTTAATAAGACCTACTTAACTGAGATTCTTTTTTATGTATGACACTCTCAGCTAATGACAATCATGGATACTTTCCTCTCTGCCTTAATTTGACTCCAGTTACCCCCATGTAGTTTGCTAAAACCTCTTAGAAATTGCATCCAACTTGCATCATCTTGAAGGCATCATCAAATTAGTTTTTGCTAACTTATCTTTTAATTCTACTTCTGCTGTTCAGTTTTCACACCCACTATTAGCTTTCACTTATTATTAAAAGAGACAAGCCTTGCTGCTTTCACTCAGTAACAAGCCAGCATGCATTATCCTCAATTAAGGGATATTTGAAGTTTTCCAGGAGATTAAATGCTAATATAGAGCACTTAGCGTCTCAGCAAAGTCCACTAGAAAAAGAATTTCAAAGTCCAATTTCAGGTAGAGGAAAAAATCAACAACAATTATTCCTCCCAAACAGAAAATATTTAGTAAACAACATTTGCTCTCACCACATGAAGTCTACAGCCATCACAGTAATGTGTTTCTCCTAAAGGACAAGAACATAGCTGTCATCAAGTGGCTATTAATGGACTTTGCACCACATGTGAGGGTTAATGACTTATGCCCACATGTGATGCAAATCTCTTGAAATAAAACAGTAAATTTGCAAAATGTAACTATCCAAAAACAATAAATAAATAACGGGATTTGTTTCCAGAGTGCACATAGTCTGCTAATCTTTCTAAGAAACGTGCATTAACCTGTAGTTCAGTTACCTAAAATAATACAGAAGAGGTGAACAGTGTCCTAAGTGGGAGTACTCAAACTGTTTCTTCTAGAAAAGGCACAGAATCATATGTTAGTTAGTGTATGTTTCAAAAAATGCTCATTATTTATTGAAGTCATTTTCCTTTAGTGAATAATATAAAGATTTTTTTTATCTCATGCATAAACTGTGGTAACTGTGGAAGATTAGGATGTTTGGTCAATTTGTCTCTCAAGCTGTACCACTGGTGGTCTGAGATGAAATCTAGAATCATTACATGCTTCAAATACCTGCTGAGCTAATGACATTCCTGTAAACCTCAGCTTTACTTTTTGTTTTGGGCCAATCAGCAAATAGTACACACTGAACTATCACAGTGGCTATAGAACACAGTTTACCTGCATCAGCATCGTGGGATGCTGACATTAGTATTTAACTATTAAATAATCTTCAAGCAGCTTTCTGTGCACGTATTGAAATGTTCTTTTACAGTTTGTAAAATGTTATGTTGCCATTTGTACCCTTTTTGATAAGCAAAGGATATGTTAGAATTGTATGTGATGTTCTTTCCACGTCAGTCGGAAGAGCAACACTTTGACAATACTTACATATGGTGAACTGGGGCAAACACACAGACAAACATTTTCCTGTGTTTATCTAGCCGAACTCATTCGGTCGAGGTCACTGGATTACAACCTTTGGATCACCATCTGCTGAAATGAACGTGTAACATACAGTATAGAACTTGTTGTGCTTTTTTTTTCACAAACTGGCCTTAAAGTATCTTGATTTAGTGCTAAAGTCATTTTGAATTAGCTTCTACAAGAGAGCTGTGGAAGATCATTTTCAATATTGAAAAAAAAAAACCATTATTTTGATTGTTATCCCAGAATTTTGACTTACTAACTCAAAATTTTAAGTTATTTTCTCAATTTCCTGTTAGTAAGTCGAATTAGTGAGTCAGAATTCTGAGATAATAGCCCAGAATTTTGACTTGTGCTTCCATAGAAATCTGCTTGATTAGCACTGTCTTCTCTTTCACTAAGTTATAGGTGATGAGTAGAGCTGAGGTCAGTCAAAGGTGAAGTGTGTTGAACAGCCCTGGAACTGTGGTCTACCGAGCATTTGTCTTACTTTGTTTTTATCATATAATTTTTGTCTTAAAGGAATGAATTTTGTTAAGATGATTTCATCACCGTCCCACGGAATTAGAATTAGTAGCCTTTTTTTCATTATACAGTCTATAATGAAAGTGCTGAGCAGCTAAACCTTCAGATGCAAAAACAAGGAACAAACACTGCCATTTATACAATACTGTAAACACAGGATGTGCTAGAAAGACCTCCTGCATCTCATGCCTTGGATATCTTTATGCTCTGTGATGGCAGGGAATCAAACCTGGCTCAGCTGCCTAGAAGGCAGTTCACCACTATCCCAATACCACTATATTTATTTACTGTTTATCATTCATTACACAGGGGATTCAAACTCACAACGTCACCATCACTTACCCTGGTGAACAAATTGGTGTGGCTTTGTGCAGATATACTTTTTAAACTTCAAATGCATTAAAGTGCACATAAATGAAGTGTCATTTATGTGCACATTAATAAATGCTTAGAAATAAGATATCTATAGTACAAATATAAAAGACTTGAGGGTAAAGAATGTGTAGTTTATGGCTAACATATAATATCATTTCGAGTGCTTTGAAACTAGTTACAGCGATTAAAGTGACCTTTTTAGTTCTTTGTGTGGACTCGAGTAAAGTCAGTCTGTATCAAGACAGGAAATATCATTTGTACCAACCAAACACACAGTGTGATTGACATTTGGATACAGGGTTTGTTTTTTTTCTTGCAAACAAAAAGCACTCAATACATACTGAAATCCTGAAAACAATCATTTTCGAGGTGTTGAATAGTGTTCAGTGTCTGCACAAATGGCATTTAAGATCATTCTTTTCTGACTGGGTCTCAGCTCGTAACCCAAACACTGTGCAGACGGCTTGTGATAATGGAGGAGGTGAGGGAGAGTCTTTAAGAATGTGATATGCAATATTAGACGGCTTGATGCTGCCCACAGCCAAACCACGAACCCAATCACAAGAATCCACTATAGTAGCCTGTGTCTGATCAATGAAATCTCATCCAGCCTGGTCCCTTTGTCATTTAAGCCTCCGAGTAGCCCAGTGATATCTGTGCAACAAATCCCTAAACTACTGAAGGCAACAAAGAAATGGAGTGTCAGAGTCTGAAGAGGGAGACAGGAAAAGGGTGATTGAAGGATGAGCTAGAGTAAAGCTTTAAGGGGACTGAAGAAAGTGTACAATGAATATGTGCGAGAGGTGTGCGTTTTCTACTGAGCTATGGTGTTACCAACTGGATTTCCTTTAAAAGAAGCAGAGCACAGAGGATGACTAAACTTAGAAGAAGAACTGTAAGAAAAAAAAGGAAAGAATCAAAGTCACTGGGATTATTCATTATTTGTTTTTATCATTGACGATTATTAAAGAACTTTTTCATTTTTTATTTTGCAAGCTGAGCCAACAGCTCGGTAGAAGCGTGAAAATATTGTACTATAATAACAGACAATTTTCCAGCCACAGCTTAGTAAGTCAATATGAATGTTTTATTTGACATGTTTTACTACATTTCCAGTGTGACTGACATGTTTGTTCAAGCCGTGGACTATATATACTGTGCAGCGCAGGATCTAAACAAAAGTAAAGAGGAAGTGAAAGCCTTGGAAAAAAAATAACTACTTGCCATCTTTTCATTAGTACTGGAAGATATGACAGCTTCAACACTGTTGAAGTCAATTTTCTCTAAGCACTGAACTGTTGCATGGTAACTCTCTAAGCAGGCATGAAGGAGGATGGCAAGCGAATAGCTGATGTGCAGTACTTCAGGAATGCTGTGCTAATTAAACAATAGATCAGTTTAATTTGTTAGGAATTGTTAGTGGTCATTATGTCAAGTAGTATGTGATTGACATAATATATTAAATCACAACTATTTGAATTTATAGTATTTATTTTTAGTTGGATAAATATTTAGTCCATTATTAAAGAAACTCTGAATACATGCAGTCTGACTCCTCCATCAAATTTTGCAGGCTTTGCTGTTCCATCGGGATAATAATTTCTGAAATATGTTTTGTTAATATTATTACAATTTCCATCAATTTTCCCCAAATGAGGTACTGCAGGATTTATCTGAGAACTCAGGGACATCAAATTGCATTTTTGCCTGCTGAAATTGGTACAGATCTTTTTTCTGACTTACTGTTAGAGAATTTGTGCTTTTAAAGGTGTTCATTTCTGACAGCCAATTAAAATTGATAGCAAAGCTGATACACAGAAGTGGAGTCATATCTCAGCAAGACTTTGATATATTCAATCTACATTTTGTCAGATTATTGGACTCTTGTCCTTGGTAGAAATCTGTGCTTTCAGAATCCATATCAACAAAGTCTTGCACTATATGTACTTGGGGAAAAGGTAAGTTTAAAAACATGAAATAATAGTATCGATTATGATCAGCTTGCTCGCTCTCAGGTAGAAAACGAGTAAGGAGATAAAAAAAATTCCCCATCGACTTTAACTTGCAGTGCAACATGTACTCAGCCAGTGTTAGTTTAAGTGTACACTGACATCAGGTTAGGTCATGCTCAACAACACGCAAAACATAATTTGAAGTTCTAGTTTAAGTTTTCTATTTTTGTGACAAGGACTATAGCAGATGACCACCTAAAGGGTGAAGTAGTTCGACCTCTAATTACATAAAATCCTACAAGTCTACTGTGGGTTCCATCAACCCCTTAGTGTGTTCATATTTCAGTGGTAACTTCACATCAGCTGTAATGCATCTTGCTCATGGGCTAATATAATGCCTGTATGATGGATGAGTCTTCATCCTCTGGGAACAAGAGAGTCTTTTATAGTACCACAATATTCTGGAAATAGTCCAAGAAAAGCTACACTACAAAATGCCTGATCTCTGCATTACAGTTCTTTGGAGCAGGCTTCTGTATGTGGAAAAAAATAATATAGCAGATTGAAGAGCAGCATCATAAATGTATCTCTCGCCATTAACGTAATGAATTTAAGTTAGATGGATCAAATGAGAAGTGATGCTTCATCTCCGAGGCCCCCCCCCAAAAAAGTTGTGAGTTAAAGCACACGTCGACACTCACACTAGAAGATTATTAATACTTCAAAGTTTGTCACATTTATCTCTAACTTTCACTGCATTGCACATCTTTCCACTGATATGTCACTAATACTGTTTACGATTCATGTGAAATGATTCGTGCATAAACTTGACAATTTTTGTTGTTTCTCCGATTGCAGTTAACGAATTTGGTGTTTAAAATGATGCGAGCACCAGGCATGGCGGCATATCTTCAGTGCATAACATGAAAGCAGTTATCACGCAGCAATTTTTAAAAAAGACATTCACAAGGAAAGTTAACTGTAAACTCGCAGACTGTGACTTGTATCCTTGCCAGTCAGTGGTGTATTTAGAGGTGACGGATTCACACATAAAACAGAGAAACACCAGAGGTGGTGGTTAATTGTCACAGGCGTTCTTGTACTAAGTGTGCCTCTCTGAAGGCAGCTTCTGAGCATTTATTACTGTATGCTCACAACATGCAGAAATACAGGGATTTTGTTTAGAAAAAAGCATTCTGATTGCTTTTGTGGTTATTTCTCAGTAAGTTAGCACATACTTGGGTCATGCTGCTGTCTGAGCATGCTTAGCACCATCTGAATAATACCAAAAAAAGGTTACTTTTGAGAAACAAATTCCCTCCTGAGTGATAATTACATATTTCAGATGTTGCATGTCAAAATTCCCAACAATTTGAACAAAAAAAAAAAGGCACTTATCTTAAGTCTAATTATTATATGCATGCCTAAGTGAGGGAGAGATGTGAGAAAGTGTAAATATCGGCAGTATTGTCATTTCACACCAGCCTACGTTTCTTTTGTTGTCCACTAAGGCAAGCTGTCAGCGTTCCCCTTTTGATTCCACGCAGTCTAGGGAGCTTTTTCTACTGCATTACTGTTTGACAAATTAATTAAGAAAATGGTGCTGATACATTAAAACTTAAGGATGCCAAATGCAGATTTTGACTTCAAATACTCTCTCTCGTCCACATAAAATGAAACCACAGTAGAAGGTACATTGTGTTCCTTGCTTACTAAAATTAAAGTGTCTTTGGTCATATCTCCACACCAGCATTGTCGTTGTATTATAGTGGTATAAAGTTTAATGTTTAATCTCCAAAATGCCAGTTTTATAACTTGGCAATATAAAGCAATACAGAACACACCGTCAAATAACTACAGCAAGTCTTATTGTGCATGTAAGCCACACAAGTATCGCCTTAACTAATAGTTGGGTTGTATGTAGAGTGCTTGCATATCAGCACAGACAGTTATACTGTAAGTATGTATTTTGCAGCATCTATTAGCTGCACACATACACATGGCTTAATGATACGGTTGGGCTCAAAAAAGCCGCTACTGACTAAAAACCTCTTGGGTTCAGAATAGACTGCATGCATACAGGTGGCAAATCAGAGCTTTACTTTCAATGTGGATGCAGCATGCGTCAGCCAGCAATATTGCATTTCCGAAATACCCTCATTCTGTCCACCCACAGAGACAGAAAGGGAGAGTGCTTCTTTAAAAGTATTCATTAAATGTCCACAAAGCTGACAGACACAAGGAGCCAAATATGGTATTTTTGGTTAGGCTCTAAATTTAACTCCACCATAACAGTGAAAAGTGAATCTGCCAATTTGTTTAATGGAAAAGAAAAAACAAAAGTAAATAGCACAGTTGAAAAATAGTAGACCTTCTCATTAGTGGAAAGTCATGACACGCTATGAATCATTCTCACCGAAATAATGAATAAAGAAACGTATTCTAAAAGAAACACACTATTCTGTGGTTGAAAACTTTCGCAATTTATGCAGATATTTGTTTGGCCAAGGATAAAGTTTGTCCATGTGTAGAAGACAAGGCAAAGATAATAAAACTCATTTTTTAAAGCAAAGACTTGAATGTTGACCCTGACCTACACGTTCTCTGGCAGATCTTACAGTGAAAGTGTGCTTGCTTTTAGGTTACAGGATGAATCTTGAAACAAATTTACTGCTCAAGTGAGTACACAGCAAATTCAAAAGTGTTAAATGTTTTGGTGTTAATAGTCTTCTTGCAAAAGTAGAGTTAATTTTACTCTAAGCAGAGTCACATTCTTTTAATGTAACTCTGAGGTGTAAAATGATAGTAGTTAAAATCGAGTGTTAAAAATGAGTGTTTCTCTGTCAAATCTTGAGGTGTTACAATGGAAACATTAACTCTTGACCTCTTAACTCTGAACTCCTAGAGGGGCTATGACACCAACAGAGTAAATTCACAGACTCCGCCCCCAGCACGGCTCCAATCGAAGCTGAAGTGAAGCCGTTTCAGAACATTTTGCTCTACATATTTGAGTTGTTTGCCATGCTTGGTAAGTCATTTTTTTCAAAGATTGTTTCAATTATTATTATGAGCTTTTACTTCTGTGGCTCTTTGGAGTTGAGACAAAGCTGTGTGAAAGGCATTAGCCATGTTGCTCGGTGATAGCATAATATTCTGTTTTAGCTAGCTGAAAGGTATTGTTTGCGGGCAAATACCACAGCCTTGAAAAAAAGCTTGCATGTGAATTTTCAGTCAAACTTTTGGTCAAATACACCTAAAACAATGTCTAGAATGTGAAATGTTGGTATAATGGTGCTACTTGAAGCCTGAAAACGATCGCCCATAAAAAATAAATAAATAAATAAAATTTAAAAAAAAAACACGAGCAAACAGCAGTAGCAGAAGTCCTGACTGGATTCTACATTAGTATAGATCCCTCCAGAGTTTTGTGCACACGGTTTAGGTAAAAATGAAAAAGGTTGAGGTTTTACATTTAGTTCAGTATTACCTGTTGCCTGTGTCCTTGTCTTTTGTGAAAATACTTTACACAAGTAATGGCTCAAAGAGGATTCCTTTTTCTTTTCTTTTTTCTGTGCTGCAATTGTTTACTGGATTATTTGTGCCAATAATTAGTGTCAACTAATTTTTATTCAATCTCCGCACAGGATATGCTTGTGAAGATGGAATATGGGGGAGAGCAGAAGTGCGTTGAAGTTCCACAAAGGGATGAATGAAGGACATGCATATTGTATTGAAGAAATAAGTGATGAGAATGCTGTTATTTGCATTTACCATGTCAGACCTTTTGATAAACAAAATTCTAATGAAGTGAGAACATGTATACTGTTACATCTTTCAGAAAATGTTTTGAAATTGTGGTGCACAGTTCAGAATAAATGTTTTTCAAAAACCATTGCGTCTTTTTAGTAAATGTTTATTTCCAAAATAAATTTCTAGAAGTTCAGAACAGTAAAATTCCCGCTTTTTAGAATGAATTAGAAGATAACTCTTACGTAGTTAAACTAAAATACTCTTTGAGAGTTAATATATAAACTCTTAACACCAAGTGTTAAATTATCAACTCCAGACAGATTTGGTGTTTAACACTAAATCAGAGTTAATGTACCAACTCTCCAAAAAGAGTTAAATTAACACTCTCTGGTGTGGACCCATATAGACACTTTAATAGTGTTGAAATCAAATCCGACAGAGGTCAAATGGTCAGTGATGTAAGCTGAGCACAGGCCTCATTTGGCTTTACAAAACTGTTAGATCTTAAAATCAATTTGAAATTTCAGGGGAAGCTGTTGCAGGGAAGCTTGTCTTATTTTATGTGGTATTGCCTTTGGGCTGGCAGAGCTTGAGCAGCGAAAAAAGTGAGCAGCAATAATTCGTGCATGATGAAATAAAGGCACGGATTACTGCACAACAGAGCAGAAGAGTTTGTAGGTGAGAAAAAAAGCACCATTTATTTGCGAGGTATATTGTATCATAAGTTTGAGCCGTGTTTACACAGTGTTGCCCTCGATAAACGAGGCATGAAAAGAGTAGCATTGTGTCACGTAGATAAACAAGTCAGTGGGCCAATATGCATCCATTACAATGACAGGTCCCGGATGTGGATTTAAATTGTGATTCCTGGTTTAACGTCTCTGTGTCCATAACAACCAAGCAATAAAGTGTACTGTTTTCTAACACCAAAGCTTTTATTGATGTTGCTGTACAGCAGTTCACTCACACAGCAGCATAATAGTTAATCAGCATGAAGGAACCTGTTTCAAGTTTGAACACTTTAAAATCGACCTCAATCAAACTTTATTCTACCCAAGTTATTCTCCAAAAAATCACACTTTGACCCTCCCAATTTTTTTGCGTGCGTGTGTGAACGAGATAAAAGTCTTCTTATTTGAGGTTTTTGTTAGCACGTGTAGCAGTTCACTGTGAGTTTTCAGTGTGAGTGAATGATTCTGGCCATTTTGGGACATGAAAGAAGAATAGATGAAGTAAGTCAGTGAAGCGTAGTGTTTGTTCAGGCAGGACGTGTACTCCAACTCATGTGCACCCAGCAGCTGATCGTCAGCTGATCCAATGAACAATGCTAATGACGTTCATTGGTTCAAACAAAGGTGACTGTCAGCCGCTCATTCACAAATTATTCAATCACCCCTTCATTTTTGCAATTTCTTACTTTAACTTAATTATTAATTATATTATTTATTATTATTATTTATATAATTGCTTTAAATATTATTACCTTAAATGTTTGAATATCACAGTAGTTATCTGGCGTTTCTATTTGACTAATTATTCAAAAGATTCTGACTCAAAGCCATGCAGCAAGTTTGACGTCAGTTTACTGAGAAGACTACGTATGATGGATTCATCTCAGCTCCTGTGTGTCAACAAGTTGATGTTTAATGTAGGTGTTTTGCTAGTGTTTTCCCACATTCATTCATTGACCTGCATCTTCAGCAAGCCAAGACTTTATTACAGTTTTGTGCTTTCATTTGTAGAAGAATCATAGCCATATACTAAAGTATTTAGAAATGCCTGCAGGAAATACATGTTGTAGATGACCCTTAAATCTAAAATTCATTAGATACATGTTGCTGTTTATGGATGATCACCAAGTCAGACTTTTTTTTGCAGAGTACAAACTTTTTCTTGCGCGCCTCATTCTAGAAATGGGAAACATTCATGCCCCAGATCCAACAATTCAATCATTAACACTGTATAAGGATGTGAGTTGAATGTTATAAAGTTTGACATGGTTGTCTAAGGTTGTCTATGCCCCACCTGCAGCAGCTCTGTGGCCCACTGGTGGGGCTTCCGTCACAGCTTGTGAAGCTCAACTACAAGATAACATAACAGAAAAACAGAAAGAGATATAGCGAATTATATCAGTCGAATCCAGGCCACTGTGGGATTTTCCTTCCTGCTGTATCTTTCTGAGCTCCTGCTTTTTATATGTCTAACTTCTTCTCTCTGAGCCCTTCTGTCTTTCTAGTTTTCTCCCTCTAAACACTTATAATTGAAAAGCAGGAGATAAAGTTGTTAGCCTACAGGAAGAAATTCTGTACAGAGGATTAGATAATGAGAGAGAATGTACACCAGTGGGGCTCTTCTGATTGGTATGAGTATATATATTAAAGTTTAAGGCTAAAAAAGTGGCTACAACCTTTGTATCATAGTTCTCGGAAATTACCAAGACACTGGAGTGGTTATGGTGTTTATCTTCTGCCACTAACCAGAGCACTGAGTAATATACTTGCTCTCAGCACTGTTTAAATAAGTTTAAGGGCCTCTGAGCCTCATTCTTTGGGGTTGACATCTGCAAAGATACACACAAGAGCCTAACGGTTGAGAAAAATGGTCCAGCTGATTAAAAAAGAGGAAGTTCAAAAGAGAAAACCCAGCAAACTTCATTATTGCTATTGCAGCAAGGAAGAGTTGACTTAACATTATTGTATGGCTGCACATGTACTGGGAAAAAATGTGACTTCTTTCACAGGGGTAATAAACGAATTTAACAGAAATTTAAAAACCCCATTGTTCAGCAAGGTTTTCTGCAGAACGTCAGCAGAGTTACTGATGTTTCGCTGATTTTAGTGCGTATTCTGATGAGTCCAGCAGCGGAGTATCAATAAACATTGTGATTTACACAGCAAGCACTCTGGCAAAGAGTATTTGGAATTTCACTGCAACACTGCAGGTGTAATGTCATCATGACAAATGACACTCCTCAAGTCATGCCTAATTTTTTGAAACATACCAGAGGGTTGCTGTTCGGAAAAAGGATGATTTGTTATGTCATTGCATGCACAGTATAAGTGATTTTATACACAGTATCTAGTATCTAAGCCTTAAGATTTGGGTTTCTAGACAGTATTATAAAACACATGAAGGCACCCGAAGAAGCAAAACGAGATCAGGAAAATATCTTCTCAGATATCATTTTATTATCGCCTGAGTATGATTTTTATGGCTCAGCCACTTATATAATATTGTGTTGTGGTCTGTCTTGTGTCTCACAGTGAGGGCTCCCACTCATATTAGCTGTGTTGTAAGTGCAAAAGGAGTCAAAGAGAGTCTTTTTCCTCTCAGCATGGCTCCATACAGTACTGGAGGCTTATGAGGATCTCATCACTCTCCATCCTCATAATGTTTCTGTCAGTATGCCGGATGGGAACTATTACATCCCACAGATCATCATTCACTAGATGCAGGGCCCCCCATAAATGCTAGCAGTTTTATTGTTCAAGATATTAGTCCATATGTGCATTAGCACAGTAGCTTGCCTCATTATGCTAATTTCAGAATGTGTCTCATGTGCTACGTAGTTGGTTCTGAGAATCCGAGAAGACAAGAAGCCCTTGTTAAATTGATTATCCGACTCGAATATATTTGCTAGTCCATCACTGTTCGATCTCTGGCTTCTTTTTAAACCAACCCTATTGTTATACTTGCCACATAACACTTTTGAATACACTATTTCACGTGTCTCCCTCTTGTTGTTGGATGTTTTCTGACAGACCAATAATTGGAAGCCTCGGTGGCAAAAGCCAGCTGTCTCTGTGGCCGGTCCATCTCTTGTCTGTCACTATTAGCATTCATGGTTCATTAGCCAGCAAGCACTCAATATAAAGCATAATTGTAGGCTATAATCTTTGTTGTGACACTCGGCCAATAGCACGCAGTGAGGATGTTTCAGAGTTAAAGCTCTCAAGGTGTCTCTGTCCTCAGTATGTGAGTTTATCATATTATGGAACAACTGTAAACCTTGTATGGTGCTGTATTGTCTTTTTTGTCTTCCTTTCCCTTTTCTGACTAGAGATTGCACAGGGCCGCATACTTTTTTTTAATCTAAATATAGTACAGTTTTATAACATTGACTAGTGCGTCTATAATAGATATGTGGCTTAGGACTGACGTTGCAACAGAAGCACTCTTGTTTATTTCTTTATGGTGATTTCATGTTCAGTTTTTGTTCCTTTTTTTTTTTTTTGCTTTACTGCACAGTTGCAGTCTGTGCTTATCTGGCCCATGCAGCCATCTATTACTTCTCTTGTGTCTCGTGTGACATCTTAGGCTGACTGCTTTGCAGAACTTACCAAGGACAGCTTTTTCTGCGATCATCTTCCAGGCCGCTGCTTTTAAATTTCCTTGCTTGTTTATGAATGTGTGTCTAACAGCTTCACATTTCAATTATTTATAATTTACATGGATATGCCTCTAATGCTTTTTTACACTAGCTAGAGTGAATTTGCACTTGTTTCATGTGCACCCACAACTTAAGAGGGACTTTGTATAGAATCCTCCACTGTCTAAAACTGTTTTTTTCATTTCATATACACATATACATTCATCTAACCTATTTTTTTTCTTTGACATTAAATGATGAATTTATGTAATACCTTTGTTTCTTCTTATCAGACACTCAAAAGAGCTTTAGACAACCCACCATATTCACACATTCAAGCACACATTCATATAACCCTGTCAATGCACATTCACACAATGATGAGAAATCAGGGGCTGAAGGAGGTGATCAAACTTCTGATTGTGGAAGTGGAGGGTTAGTTACAGTATGCTGAAAAGTAAATGGACTACATTTATACTGTCTTTTCAAAAGACATACTGTGGACACAGACACATACTTTCTTAATAAGTGTATTTTGTCGTAAGTCCTTTCCTTACACATGGCTGCTATTGGGCCAACTTGAGGTTCATCATCTTGCCCACCTTGGAGATTGAATAGGGATGAACCACAGATCTTCAGATTCTCACACTCAAATGACTGCCAATTAATTTCTTTAACTGATCAAAGAATCTCTATGTGTGTGTCTGTCCTTTGCATATATCGATAAGTGTTCATCCAATGTCCTGAAAGCAAATTGTGTGGTTTTCATATTTTGGATAGAGGTTGTTTTCTCTTCCCGGTCTTTTGAGTGTTTCTCCTATTTGACTGCTGTTCTCCATTTTGTGAGTATGGGGAAGAATGACTAACAGATACAGTGAAGCAGAGAAGCAACAACAACAACAACTAAAAAAAAAAAAACACCTTTTATTTTCAGTGCTATCTTTGCGAGGGCATTTATTGACACAGTGCATTCCATCCATAGCTAAACCTTAACTATGTAAACTAAGTGCTTAACCTTAAACCTTACCTAAACCATAATGTTAACCTTGACACCAAGCTATGGTATGTAAATACAATCTCAATGATGGATTTCTTGCATGAGACACGTTTAGGGGCATTTGTAAATTGTAGGGGAAAAAAACCCAACCAAATGTACAAAACTACCCATGATGCTTGTGTGTATTTATTTGAGAGTTTTTTGTGTTTGTTTGTTGTTTTTTTTAATCAAGTCTGTCTCTCCAGATATACACATCGGGTTTGGTTTCATCTGCAAGAGGTTAACAAAGAAATAGGCTTTTGATACTGAGAGACAGCTGAGACTACTGTGACTTCCCTAGAGAATTTAAGGAATCAAATTTAAAAGCTATTTCAGGCACCAGTGCCAGGTACAGTCATGTCACCTGGGTTGATATTATTGAATGAAATAGGATACACCCACTGTCAAGTGTGTGGAAAGAAACAGGCAGAGAGGGCGGGAAGGGGTGAGGAGGCTGGGTCTGCAATGTTTAAGTGAATGAGGCAGAGGAGCAACAGAGACATGAGATTGTGTGCGTGTGTGCCTGTATGTATGTGTGTGTGTGTGTCCACATCCCTGTGAGTGTTCATGTTTGTAATACGTTTAGTGCTTTGTTAACTGTCTGTGCAAGCCTGTCTACATCCGCCAGCAGAAGTGTTTGTACTGTATTATAACCAGTCCTGTCAGCAGCACACCTCTTTGTGCCGATACAGTACTTGGATCATTTTCAAGATATCCTTGTAATCACCTTGTTGACTCAGTGGCCCCTCAAGTGTTTGAGCATTGCCAACTGACAATGCTTGTGTTTGTATGCCTATAAGTAGTTTGGTGAAAGTGAAACACAGTGAGTGATAGAGTCAACGGTTCTTTGGGTGTGCTTCTGTCATGCACGCATGTCTGCAAAGAAAGAGTGCAGATCCGTGAGTTTTGTGTGGCATAACAAGATGCATGCAGTGCACCCTCCTTCCAAAGGCTTTCATGTGTCTGTAACAGCACTTGCACTACTTCCTCCTTTAAGCCATATACTTAACGGACATAATTATTTAATCCCATGTTGGGTTTTTTTCAACTGAAAAAGGTGATGGGTCTCTATCATCTGACATCCAGCCACCCTGAATTGGGAGCTGTCTTTTGTTCTGCCTCTGCCGCATAATATCCCACTTCTTTCCAACTTGCACTCGCTAGGAGGTGTGACTACTTAACATCTCCTTGCACATTGCAAGGCCCTTTCACCTCCCCTTCTTGTACCCCTGCACAACCCAAAATTTCTGCCTTCAGCATTTAAAGACCCCTCTCTTCCTGCTAAAGCATGTTTACATAGAGGAGAGTGTGTGCTTTTTCTCCCTCTCTGTCTCTTTCAAGTGCCTGTTCAATAGGCAGATGGTTGCACTTCCTTTTAAGGAGTGTTCGCAATAGCCTATTAGTTACATGTGTATAGCATCTGTGTAGGGTTGCACTGAAGTGCAGGCTTGAGGTGTGAGGCAGTGGGTCAGGCTTGGTATCAGCCTTGCAAAAAAACAAAGCGAGGTACTTCATAGTTTAGATTGCGGGAATTGTTAGGAGCTAGCTGTCACTGTGGCAAATTTAATGCACAAGCAAATTTTTTTCCAGTGTCCCACTCCAAAATCTTCCATAAAACTCACCCTAATTTCAGTGACGGTATCTTTACTTTTGTTTTTAAAACACACAAAAGGTATGCTTTGGCTCTCATCCAGTTTTAGATTTATGACAACAATGAAAGAAAGGTTAACTTACAGCATTCCCCCTGCAGTCATCCTGAAGCCCTTTGGTTTGACATATTCCGGAGCTGTTCTTCTACTGTCTGTAGTTTGCCTTTCTACATTGTTCCTGCCTCTTGCTTTCACATACACACATACTACGCAAGCATGTCCAAGTGTCTAAGAGTGCCATGTCTAAAGAGTTCCAGCAGCTTGTTACAGAGGCTGTCAAAAAGCAACAGAGACCCACCGCAGAGGTGAGGATGTGTGTGAAATCCCATGAGCCTGTAGCACAGGTCAGGAGCATAACAACATCCAGCCTCTCTTTCCACGTGGAGATTTTTCTCCTCACACAGATACGCTCATACAACAGCTGAGGAATATAACAACAAAAATGACTTCCTTCATTCATTTAATGCATTCAGTAAGACTGCATATCCAAACAGTTTTGGCTTTTACAATTTTGTAACCATTAGTTTCTTAAAAGGACAAAATCGACTGTGTGGTTGCTATCTACAACAACACCTTTATTTTCAGTACTTTCTAATCCTGTCTCTGTCAAAAGGACATTTTCACTAATTAGTGTCCTCTGAAACTTACAAATCAGTAAAAGAAATCACTCCTTTTTAAACTGGCTTTAGTTAAAGTTTGGGTGGTTTGATCACAAAAATGACGGGTCAGATAAGGGAAATATCATAATTTCTAGTGAAGTTCGTATTGAGGCAGTTTCCTTATTATTTCTGCATATTTGCACAATATAAGATGTAAAGCATCAAGAACATACTGTATGTAGCCTGTCTTTTTTGATTGACACCACCCACAGTTTTTCACTGGTTTCACAAGGAACAAGTAGCCCACGGATCTTCTTATCAGTCAGACTTTCTAAGCCATGTTTAACACTGAGTGATTGATTTTTCAACCAGCCCCAACTGGTCACTGCTGATGGCCACACCTCTGTGAACCTGGTTTTGTCAGAGGTTTCTTTCTGTTAAAAGGGAGTTTTTCCTTTCCACTGTCGCTAAAGTGCTTGCTCATACAGCATCATCTGATTTTTAGGGGTTTCCCAGGGGTTTTTGTTGGGTCTTTACTTTAATATAGAAACCGTCTTGAGGCAGTTGTTGTTGTGATTTGACACTATATAAATAAGATTGAATTGAATATCCTGTTATAATGGCACTATGCAAAACCACTCACACAATTATTTCACTTCCTCACGTTATTATTTTATCAGGATAAGCTCCTGTCAAACTGCAATCTGTTTATGGCTTGTGGTGCCAGTGTAAGCAGAACTCAGACACTGTTGTGCAGTAATCTGGATTTCGGCAAAAAAAACCCAACAACAACAAAAAAACACCTCAATAAAAGCAGATCTCCTGGCTGCCCACAGTCATAAAAGAGACTAAACAAGGTTAGGGCAGAACAATTATGCTGAGCTGCTTCCTGGTGTTAGGAAACTGACAGGATTTCTTCAGTTGTACAGACACTCCTGGTTTTCTGTTATGCAGTCAGGAGTTTACACTGATAACATTAGTATTTACATTTTTCACTTGAAGAGCAAGATTTGCACTTAATGACTAAAACGCTTAGACTTCTGCTAATGTACAAACAATTATTCAATTAAAAACTCTCTTCCTTCTATGGGCTAGGCTACATGCTGGAAAATGTGCAATATAAGTAGACTCAAGAGTGCTTTGCTCAGCTAGAACCTGATGTACTCTGGTGCTTTTTAGCTACGATCAGGAGTTTTAGGATAACAAAGCGGTCCTACGCATGGAAATGCTTGTCTGCTGCGCTGACACTTTGGTCCAGACTGAAACATATATCACCATTAAGTGGTTTGCCATTAAAGTTTCTACAAATGTCTTTGTGCAAATGGCTGCACAAAGACATTTTACAAATATTATATGATGTTTTTAAACACATAAAAATATAAAGACAATACATCCAAAGGTGAAATAATTTGATGGAAAACATTTAAAAAAAACTTGAAGCAGAGACCTGTTAACTCTTCTTTTGATAGCACAGTTGTAGTTTTAGGGCAACATGTTGCTTACTTTATCTTAGATACCTGGTTTACATGGTTTGGCATTATCTTACTGAAAAATGTGATGCTTTTCCTGCAAAATAGGTATTTGCTCCAAAACGTAAACATACACAACATCTATAAATTGAAAAAGGGTCTATACAAAATTTTACATTGTCAGACCACTTGGCAGTATTTCACCTTTTTTCGATCTATCTTAATGAGCCTGAGCTTAGAGAAAGGTTCTTTGTGTATTTCTCCTTACATGGTAGAGGTTTAACCTGCATTTATTAAACTAATGAAGTGTTTTCACAAACTGGGATTTTTAGAAGCTTCACTCAGCCCATGAATGCCCACGATATGATGTCCAGATATGTCTCCCAAAGTAAAATGTAGCACATGTAACCTAAATAACTGATACTATTGAAAGGGTCTGGTAATCCTTCAATAAACTCTACATTCATTTTCATCCTTTTTAATTTATCTTATCTCCCCTGCACATTCATAATGTTTGCTATTCGGGTGCGAGGAATCTCTCACATGTGATAAGAATGAATAGCTTGCCGCTTATGAGAGGGATATTTCTTGTCGTAAAAGATTTACAGTATAAACAGTGTTTCTTGTCACGTGCCTCCAATAAATTACAGAAACATTTGTGAAATCGAGCGTGTCCTTATCTGACTCACAGCTCCTGAGAAAAGGCACACAGCGCTGGCAGAGTGTCTGACACTCTCATAGTAAATAATGTGCATAATATTATTAAATCCAGAAACACATATTTGCTTTAAAAAACAGCTGGAGGGATCAACATGTCTGAGATACTCAAAAGATATTAGCAGCCTAGAAGCTGGGAGGCTTTGTCAGTCAGCAGTTTCATATATCTTAACAAACAAAGCACACAAGCAGTAGGAAATATTCACTGATGCTGAGGTCAATAAGAGGTAACTGCATTTTCTTTTGTCACTAAATCTAAATCCTTGTCAACAGATTTACTGAGATGTACAGATTTAAAGCACTTAAAGTAAATATATTTTTTTTGGGTGTGAGTATTGTGAGAAGTCTCCAGACTACAGCTCCAAGGTATCACAAGGTGAAGGTGGTGTGTCATGGTGAAGGAAAAACCATGCCCGATTAAAATCAGGTAGGGCAGAACCTGTGGAGGAGGACGTGTAATTTGTTGCTGAAACTGTACCTGTCCACAGGTACAGTTTCAGCAACAGTTCGAAGCTATTTAACAGATTAAAGATATGCCAGACTAAAAATCTGTGAACTTCAGAGTTGACTTGAGAGTATTGCTCATGGACTCCCAGCAAGTCTGTTTGTTGCCAAGGAAGCACTAAATGCTTCTTTTTGTCAGCAGTGAGTACCTGACAGATGGCCTTGCGCTGTTTCTCAACCCTAGCCACCATCTTCTGGCAGCAACCCCCTGCTCTCCAGCTTGTGATGGCTTTAGCTCATCCTGTGCCACCACAACATCCCTTTTCAGGAGGAACAAGGCCAGTTTCCACTGTTGTTCCATGCCAAAACACAATTATATATAAATAAAATAATACAATTATATTGTTATTTTCTATTTAGCTTAGTACAGTTACTCAATTTAACAGGAAACATGCCATTTACTATCACAAAAACATTCTGTGTGATTTATTAGTGTCTGTTATGTCTGAATGTATTAAATTAAGTTTTTTACATCAAGCCTTGGCTTAATACTTTTCATGAACAACGGTGCTATTGAGCTTTGTTTGAAATGATAATTAATAGATGACTGTCTTTCTTAAAAACTAAGAAAGTAAATGCTTCCCCTATAATGTCGTTGGAAAATTGGGTGTTTATGTCAGAGTGCCTCTGATGTTTCACCATATCTGAGGTGGTGAAGAATAACAGACTTGTGCTTTGTATACAGCGAAAGTAACTTCATGTGTGGAAAAAAATGCTTCAGGTTCACTTTTAGAGATATATGGAGCACTCGTATTTAATTGTGCTGCATGGCACAATATCCTTGCAGAGGTGAGCGTATTCCCAAGTTATCTGATTACTACTTGGGTTACCAAAAGTCAGAGTCTTTTGTGGGTTGTATGACTCATACTGTAAATGTTGTTCACAATATCTCCAAGGAAACCATTGATCTCTATAGGTATGTAAGACCATTACATGTTTCCCATATGTGGTAGTGACTGTGAGCATCTCAGTGTGACTCATCAAGCTGAGATTTGGTCTACACATGCACAGTAGAGCAAACTATAGACCATAGTAACTACAGACTGCATTGTAGAGCTAACTTTTTTTTTGTCAATGCCAAAACATTTAGAATTTTGGCATATGTTTGAGATGCTCCTTTCTTTAATTCTAATTTTAGGAAATGGAGCTGTGAATTGTTATTGTTAGGTGAAGCAATATCAAGTGTAAAATACTATATTTGTGTGACAATATTCTAGTCTTTATTCACAAGTTTACTGCACCATATACGATAGTTAAAATTCACAGAGCAGTTAGTTTTTGGACACTACTTACCATCATGTTCTCGTTATGTAATATCTCACAATCCCACTTTGTGGGACAGCACAATTTTTTTTTAATGATTTAGGAATTGTTCTCAAAATGAAACAGCCTCATGAGATTTAATTGAAGTTGTGGCTTTTAGTACATGGTTAATGTGTCTCTGCAGTGGTAGCAGTGATGTCTCACAGCAACAAGGTTTTGGGTTTGAACCTGCTGGCTTGCTGCTGCCTTTCTGTGTGGACTTTTCATGTTCTCCTTGTCCGTGTGTCAGGTCCCTGCAGGTACCCTGACTCCCAACACTCACGCACTTAGTCCAAACACATGTGTCTTAGGTTATCTTGTGATCCAAATTGTCTATAGGTTCAAATGTGTGTGTGTGTGTGTGTGTGTGGTTGTCTGTCTCTCTGTGCTTGTCCTGTGATAGACTGGCAGCCAGTCCAGACCCTTTCTCATCTCCAGTGAGAGCCCCCTACAGCCATGAATTTGGACAAGCGGTTAAGATAATTGATGAATACTGTATCTGTGTTTGAAGTTCTGAGTCGCTCTTGATGTCTGCCTTCTTCTTCACAAGGCAGAAATCTGCAAACTATATGACAATGCAGTGCTGCCCAGCCAGTGATTGTTATCACAAAACTATTGGTTACTGCTGTCGGGCTGGCTGAATATGTATGCATTTTGACTGTAGTGGCTCTGTTAAAATTGAAATGTGTGACAGCTTGAGTAATCTTGGTTTTCTTTGCCAGTGTCTCTTTTATTTTGAAGAAGAGGTTGTGTCTGGTTCTGCTTTGTTTGTCAGTATTTTATTTGCATTTTTGTGGTGTGTGTTCAAGTTATTAAAGTTAAAAATCTAGGCACTTCTGGGGCCAGAGTGACCAAAATTCAAATTACAGCAGCTTTAACCTTCATTAAAAGTGCTTGTCAGTGTGACTCATCCTTGGTGGAAATAGTTTTTGGCCATATCACTACTATGCTAAAAATAGTAAGCTGAAATGGCCGTATATTAGTCATCCAATCATTTAGATGGATTCTTGGACCCAACTTGGATTGCGCTGTCAAACCCTGCTGGGACAAATGCCTGAAAATGTCAGGGAACAAGTTGTGTTGCACCTCAGTAAACGAGTATCGATCTTCCTTTGTACCTGAAGCTATCACACCTACGTGCCCTGGAGTCAAACTTAAGACATAGAGCTTAATGTTGACTTGGAGAAAACAAGACAAATACAGTATAATGGCTTCTCTGTAATGGCAGCTGTTGGCAGAGTTTTAGCCCACCTATGTTGGAAAAGGATACTGTCGTCTGGCTCATACATTTTTCATTTGAAGAGGGGTGATTATATTTTTTTGAGAGGAAAACAAACATAAAAACCACTCTCACTTATTTTGCTCCCAGCAGAATGTAGATGTAAATTTGTGGTAAATAACTAATGCAATCGGAGGCAACAACAAAACATAATTGTTCCGTTCATAATTATGTTTGTTCTGTAAGACAATTGCCTGATATCAGACAGAATTATCATCTGAACATTGGTTTATTGTTGCACAGGAAAGCTGAGTATTAATAAACACACAATACTCTCTCTCTCTTATATATATATATATATATACACACACTGTACACATCTATGCTGTATAATTGACTGCATATCCAATTAGATAGCCATAAATTTCTCCTATTAGTGTGATTGAAGGATTATGTACACTGTTGTGTCAGTGTGACGAGGGGCTTGCAGACCCATCAGTGCCAACACTGATTTATTGTGTAACTCTCAAAAAGAGACATGGACAGGTACAGCAATTCTGACATTTGGCCTGTTCCCATAGGATCCAGCCTTTTCTCTCTTCCTATGTCTGCATTACACCAAACAGTATACTATTTATTTATTTGAGTAATAATGCTGATTTTGTTTGAGTATTGTGTTCAGATATTGATATTTTTTAAAAAGAAAGTGAACAATGTGTATATATAATGACATAGAAATAGAAACAGAAATTTAGTCAATATATTGCTGTGATCGCCAAACAAACACATTTTGCACTGGTAAGTAAAGTTAAATGTTATTTATTTTGCATTAGTAACACATTGCATACATGCCCAGTACAATTTAATTTGTAAAATGTTAAAAGTTTGCCAACTCTAGGAAAGTTTTTTTCCCCCCTCAAAGGCATTGTTGTTTTTGTATTTGGCTGCTTTTGCTTTTCATATAGCCTGCTGTAATTTATTACATTGCTAAATTTAATGTGTGAATCTGTGCATACTGCAAATTTCTATGCAAATATGGTGCACACGATGCCTTTCGGTGAAAATTATATGCCCTGCACTGTCACGTAAAGCGTATATGAGTGAAACATGACGGCATTCTATCCATGGATGAGCATGGATGAAGTGATGCGTGTCCACAGCAAAGACAGCAGGGAGCTTTTTCATAATAGTAGTAGCGGTGTGCGGCTCTCGGTGTCACAAATGGCTATGAGACGCTGTTGGCTACTGGGGTTCTTTAACAGCTCTGTGGGAGGTCTGAGATTCTGTGTAGGCACAGGTACAGCACTCGGCTTCAAATACCTTTCCCTGTGGGATGAATACTGTGTGCACGATTGTCACTTTAAACATTATACAACTGCTATATTCGTGCTTATATATTTGTGTACATAGTGTCTATAGGCATGTGGATTTGGTGGTAAGGGGTAATATGTTTTTCCTTGTTGAAACATTGTTGTAAATGTCAGCAGAAGAAAACACTACTCCCATGGCTTTCACAATAAAAAGCAAGCGGGGGTAATGTGCGGCACTCTGTATAATCACAGCTGTGTACTGAGTATTGATTACTACACTTGTCAGGCAACAAAAAGCTACAGTTTTCATATGTGCTATTTGATGTTTGTATCATCAGACACATGTGTAAACTATCTGAATCCCTAGCTGTAAGTCCAAACTGATTTGCCAGTAATTTAAAAAGCATGCATCTAAATCCATTCACCTCAGCAGTTGTGCGTTATTGCTCAGCGAAACTCGAAGAGAATAGAACATGCTGGTTTAGAAATTGGAGGTCTTCATCTCGTTATCCAATTATCAGTAACTGCTTTGACAAAAACAGCTGGATCTTTCATTTAATGTTTGCCCTTTTATTGCAAAGTCATCTTGAATTGAACTAAAAACAGTGCATATTCACATATTCTTTGTGACTACGGCGGCATTAGCTCCTCTGGTGCTCTTTTCTCCATGTTTCACCATTAGGTTTTGTCTGTTGATAGCTTTATCTATCTAGGATCTATCTTTTCTTTCTTAGAGGGCTTTTGGAAGACCAGATCAATGCTGATGTCTAATTAGCGAGCAGGAAAAAAAATCGCTGCTCAGACAGGGAAAAGGTGCCAGAATATCTCCTAAAGTTCATTCCTCCTGCTTTATTCATACCCCTACTTGTTATAACTTTTACCAGACTTTGACTCAATAAATATAAAATTGCCATTATCACAAAACGGTTTCCCTTTGTAGACTAGCGACATATATGAGTGTTAAATTTTGAATGTAACCACTGTGCTAACTCCATTTATGGTCTGTAAGCAGAAAACCATCAGGTACAAGGGTCTAATGTGATGTAGTGTTTAGTTTTAACACAGTCCTTATAGACTAGGCAACAACGTGAAAATGCATTACCCGTGTCTAAGTTAAATATATCTGCAATTTTATTGGGTCTCATAAGAAACAGCTCTGATTGCACTCTTACTATCATTGTTGACCATCTACCTATGTTAATTCAGCATCAAGGTATAATTTGATATGTATTGCTTGTAGCATTTAAAGTGTACACAAAGATTGTGCGCAAATAAAATTAAGGGTGACTGTTTTAAAGGAAACATCCAAACATCTTTGGCTATCCAAACACCCAGTTTTGTAGAATGGGTTTGTAGCCTCACCTAGTGGATATGAATAGGAATATCAGCTACTTTCTCAAATTTTGTTCTTTCTGCCACTCTTTTCTTTTACACTTGTCTATTTTCCCTTTTGTGCCCCTTTCCCCTCCTCTCTATGTCCCTTCCTACCTCCCTTTACTATCTTTCTCTTTAGAATATGCCAGAACATAACAATGAGCTCCAACAGCACAGATCCTGGTCTTTTCCTGACTGCCAGCACTCTACCACCATTGGCTGCAGCCTACTCACAGTCCAATGCACCCTATCAAGGAGGAACTGGAGGAACGCCCGTGGTTTATCATGCTATGGATGATAATTCCTCTTCTATCAGCAAGCTCTTAAACTCCACATTAGAACCCCAAAATGGGACTGCAACGGCAGCCCCTGATCCCTTCGGTGGCCACGCTGTGTGGCAGGTTGTCCTCATTGTCTTATTGACTGGCATGCTGTCACTGGTCACGGTCATTGGGAACATCCTGGTAGTAGTATCCTTCAAGGTTAATCGCCAACTAAAGACAGTCAACAACTATTTCCTGTTGAGCTTAGCTGTGGCTGACCTCATCATAGGGGTCATCTCCATGAACCTCTACACAGCTTATCTTGTGATGGGCAAATGGGCCATGGGCAACTGGGCATGCGACCTGTGGCTGGCTATAGACTACGTGGCAAGCAATGCATCTGTTATGAACCTACTGGTCATCAGCTTTGACCGCTACTTTTCAATTACTAGGCCTTTGACCTACCGGGCCAAACGGACCACAAGGCGAGCTGGGATCATGATAGGCTTAGCCTGGTTTGTTTCTCTTGTCCTGTGGGCTCCGGCCATCCTGCTATGGCAGTTTCTTGAGGGTAAAAGGACAGTGCCCTCAGGGGAATGCTACATTCAGTTCCTTTCACAGCCTATTATAACCTTCTGCACAGCCATGGCGGCATTCTACCTACCTGTGACAATAATGAGTGTTCTCTACTGGCGCATTTACAAGGAGACCCAGAATCGTTCAAAAGAGCTAGCTGGGTTGCAGGGCTCGGGTGGAATAGGAGCAAGAGGTGTAAACGGTGGGGGCGAAAGAGCCCGTTTTGTCCATCAGACAGGAAGTTCTAGAAGCTGCAGCAGCTATGAGTTGACCAGGCTCTCTAGGAGAAAGAGCACATGTCGGGAACTGGTAGGCCGCTTCCACTGCTGGCCCGGTGTTCGCTCTTGGAGACCTGGTAGTATGCGACAGGGAGATGGTGATCCAGATCAGAGTAGCAGTGACAGCTGGAACAACAATGATGCTGCAGTCTCTTTGGACCAGTCTGGGTCTTCAGAAGATGAGGACTGTGGAGGTAGAGATATGATTCCACAAAGTCATGCTATTTTCTCCATTGTTCTTAGCCTTCCTGGCATAAAAGCTGCTGTTAACTCCCAGCTAACCTCATGTGAGGATCTGGATGGAGCCTCAGAGGAGGATCCCCTTAGAGCAGCAGAGTATAATCGAGACAGTCTTTCATCAGTAGCTCCAAACACAATAGCCACTGTTACTCCGGAAGGGCAAAACAGTTCAGAAAATAGCTACCACCAACGCTTCTGCTCACGCAAAATTCAATCATTGTCTTCCATCCAGGCTACTTCTAACCATAGGTCTCTGGATGGTACCCCAGTAACCACTACCACTGCCTCTGACAGTACTACTACCAGCACAACCACTAAGTCCCCCTCAGGTCCAATGTCCTTCAAGGAGGCAGCTCTGGCAAAGCGTTTCGCTGCCCGAGCCCGGACTCAGATCACCAAAAGGAAGCGGATGTCCTTGGTAAAAGAGAAGAAGGCAGCTCAAACTCTCAGTGCCATCCTCTTTGCATTCATCATCACATGGACACCTTACAACATCATGGTGCTCATCAATGCTTTCTGTAAAACTTGCATCCCAGAAACTCTGTGGGCAGTAGGTTACTGGCTATGCTACGTCAACAGCACAGTCAACCCCATGTGTTACGCCCTGTGCAACAAGACTTTTCGTACAACATTTAAGATGATACTGTTGTGCCGCTGGGACCAGAAAAAAAGGAGGAAGCAGCAGTTTCAGCAAAGGCATTCTTCAGTGGTCTTTCACAGGAGAATTCCCAGGGAGTCTACGTAAAGGACGGAAAGTTAAGATTGCTTGTAACAGAAATCAAAAATGTAACACAGAAAGAAAAGAAAGAAACATACATTTAATTGTTTCTGTGGAGTTTCTTTATCTAGAGATCTTTAATGTTTTATTCTGCTATGTCAAACACAGCAACCCGATGTGGTGGTTTTGCAGTATGTGCTTGTGTTGGTGCATCCATTAAGCAAAGCCGTATATGTGTGTGAAGGTTTGCGTAAGGTGAGGTTCAGACATGAAGGTTGTGACTGTCCTTGAAGAACTTTTTATCATTTCATGCAAGTACAGCAGCAAGAAAGTGAAGTGAGTGGACAATACTCGAAAAGGGCTTAAAAAACAAATTGCAGGAGAAATACTGAAGTGCAATTGATGCAAATAGAGAGGATGTTGTCACAGAGTTGGGGATTACACTTTTCTGATCATTTCTCTCTGTGGGTAGTTTGCTCTGTAACATTCAGAGTGGATTTGCATTTTAAATAAAACTATATATATATATTTAAAAAAAATGTTCACAGGCTTCTACATTTTATTAATTTGCCCAGCCATCTTTTTGACTGGTATGCAGTTTTATTAAAGGTTCGGCACATTGCGTTTCTACATGTGCTCCTTTGTCAGCGTCTTTAATGAAATATAAAAAGTTCTTAAATTTTGTCCATACAGTCGACAGAAAACTGTTATTTTTGTGATTTTGGTTTTTGGTTTTCTAGAGATTTTGAGCCAGTCTGAAAATGATCCTTTTGACGAACTGAGTTGTGAATATTTTGTGTGGCACCACAGTCAGTGAACTGCTGTTGTGTTCAATGTGATTGTTGTGGTTTGTATGGTGGAGATAATAAGTACAATGGTTGTATTTTATGTACTTGCAATTTTCTGTCAAGTAATGATTATACAGTAATTATATTCCGTTTGTGTACATTTGAATATTTCTGAATATGATACACAAAGATTGCACACACACAAACACACTCACACACAAATATGTCCATTTGTTTAAAAAAGTGTGTTTTGATCTTACGTTATCTTTTGAATTTCCACAAAATTTCACATCTAACAACTCTTTTGTAAAAGGATGGCTATCTTTGATATAGTGGAACAATGGCGACCTCTAGTGGTGTACAAAAAGATCTGTTGCTCAAGCTGTTAACAGTTTAACTTCCACACTGCAGTATCAAAATCTGAAATATATATATATATATATATATATATATATATATATATATATATATATATATATATATATATATATATATATATATATATATATAAATTCAATCTAAAAAAATTTATCTAAATTTTAAATGAAAACAGGTGACAAATTCAAGAAAAGCTACACTGAGGTGTTTAGATTCACTTGTACTTTAGAGGGAAGGTTCAATGCGGAGCAGTATAAAGTTGTTCTGAGTACAAATAATCATCATAAAATAATTTTAATATGGTAAAAAGAAATGTGCTACAACAACTAGCATACAAATTAATGGCTAGATCGTATTATATTGGAAATGATGACATGACTTTGGCTTATTTGCTGTATGCAAAGAAATGTTTAAAAAAAATCCTGTACCTGCCATCGGTGAATATTTCATTCGTTTTCAGCACAATGCTATAATACAGAAAGCTACTTTTGGCTGCTCCCTTATTCACAAGGGGTCACCACAAGGGGTGGCTCTTTGTATTTGATCTGGTAGATTTTTATGCTGAATGCCCTTTCTGATGCAGCCCCTGAGGAATTTGTATCTTCTCCCAGAAACAAACTGGGGATCTTTTGCTTATTAGTGTAAACCACTACAGTGTGGAGCCACGGTACAGGGTCAGAATACATTCTTCATCGATAAATGAGGGATTTTTTGTACTGTATTGGGAATGTAAACTGCCAACATTGTGAACACAACAGTTTGTTACATTTTAAGTATGCCAATCATACTCATATTTTAAGCCAATAAAAAATAAAAAAACCTTTTGTCTATTATTACTTTATTTGTTTTGATTTTTTGTCTTTTTGCCACTGTGTAATTTAGGGTGTTTCACCTTTGTTACATAGAATAGTTTCACTTAAAATGAATCATTTGTTGAGTGTTGCTCTGCCTCACGTTCATATTTAACACATTTTCAATAATGCAGTTTCTTAACATCCAACCAGATCAGTTTAAAGCAATATATAATGTGGGTTGCATGAATTTATCCATAATATTCTGTAATCAGAGCTAAAAAAAAAAATAAAAAAAAATACAGTTACAATATAATTAGTGCTATAATACTATAATCACTAGCCACTACATTAGGGACATCTGCTTGGTAATGCAAAGATCAAGTCAGCCAACTCTGTGCATTTAAAGATGTTAAAGATGACCCGCTAAAGCTCAAACTGAGCAACAGAATGGGGAAGAAAGGTAACTAAAGGGACTTCATGGTTGTTGGTGCCAGATTGGTGGGTTTGAGTATTTGATCCAGAGGCAGGTTTGATCCAGGGATTTTCACACACAAGCATCTGTTGGAGTTGGAGGTGAATGGTCCAAAAAAAAATGATGACATCCAGTGACCAGCAGTTCTCTAAGTGACAATAACGTATTTTTGTCAGAGGTAAGAGAAGAATGCCCAGAATACTTATAGCTGACAGGAATGCAACAGAAACTCAATTCACCTCTCATTAGAACCAAGGTATCCAGAAAAGAATATCTGAATGCACATCAAACTCAAAAGACAACTCCTCTCAACTAAGAACAGGAAACTGACGCTACAATTTGTAAGACCTCACCAAAATTAGCCAAAATAGAATATTGTAAGACTGTCACCTGGTCTGATGAACCTCGATTGCAGTTGCAACATTTGGATGACCTGGTCGGATTTTGGATTAGCCCTGCCTGTTATCAGCAGTTCAGCTGCTGACTATGTCCATCTTTTTATGGCCACTCAATTTCAGACTGGCTTCTTGAAGATGACAATAACTTCACTGTACTCAAATGCCCTGCACAGTCACAAGATGTGATTCCAAGATGTGAGCACCTTTGGGATTTGGTGGAACAGTACAGTTCATATCATAGACAAGAAATCTGCAGGAACTGTGCAATGCTGTCATGTCATGCCAACCTGGTAGTTTAAAATATCCAGTTTATTTTTTCCCTTTTAACCAACAAAATTTCCACAAGTTGTAAAGCACAGCCTTACCAATGAACAGTCATTTTGTTGTATTTTTCCCAACAAACGTTGCTACAACCTGTATGCTATCATGTCTAAGTATTTGAACATTTTGTTTTTATATGGCCACTGTCATTTGTTTAGGTTGATTAGGTTTATTCCTTGCTATTTTAAACTTCAGATGACCTTAAATAAAATGTTTTGTAGCATTCCTCAATACTTAAAAATGTCCAGAAAACTGAATAAAACAGCTACTCTCAATGAGGAAGTGGATGGCATAACCCTCGGCTGCCTGTTTAGTGCAGGAAGGGACTTAAACGACAAGCAAGATGGAATGTGAGTACCTCCCTGGATATGTAGTCAAGCTAAAGTGGCACTGCTCAGAAAAGTTTGGTTACTAATCCCAACAAGTATGACCAAAAGTGAAAGCTCAAAGAAGCAGACAGGGTTTAGAGAGTCTGTGAAAATTCCTGGTATTACTCTTGAACACTGCAAAAAGTTTGTAGCATAGAACGAAGAAATACTGTTATATAACTTTTTTTTTTTTGCTCCAACTTGTAAGTAAAACTGCATCAAATCAATAATTTCTTTTCTTTTTTAGAAGTAACATTTTGACAGCTGTACATCCCTACAGACATGGCACTGAGTTAACTTTTGTACGAACTATCTGGCACATTTTTGGCTTTCTGTGGATCTGATGCAAAAGTGGAATATGCGTGTTCTTTTATCTTTTGAGGCAGAATTATACGCAGTGATTTTGAGAGTTTTATTCCTCTACCAACCCTTGAAAATGTATTTATATTATTCTGTATTTAGCTCTAATCTTCCAGCTTTTTAAAACTCAATTATAATATTAATTATTTGTTATCATAGGAAACATGTTGTCTCAGTTAGGATTGAGGTCACTGACCTGTCTGGTAACAGCTTATGTAGGGAGAAAACAGCTGAAGCTCATTTGCTAAATGAGGGCATAGACTTAAAAGTGGCACCACATTGCATCAGCCAAGACTAACAGCTACTGATCGACTCAACTGAATGTGTGTGTTTTTATTCTAATTTGCCATTAAAATTGTATTGCTGTCTGAAATGAAGTTGAGATTAGCATTGAGTGTCTAACTTCAGATTTATTTTAATATAATAGTGTTATTTAACTGTTACATAGCTGTGTGTGTTCCCATCATGAGTCCTGATGAAGTTAGTAAGGAGAGTCTCCACAGAGCTAATGAGAGATGGCCACAGTGACTAGACATGTGATGAGGAAAATACAGACTTCATGTGACCCATGGCTAAGGAGCGGCTCATAGAAGAAGACAAACACCCATTTGTGTTGTTTTCTTCAGTCAGTACTAAACCACCAAGGAGAATCCACCAGTCAGGCAAGTATGACATCTTTCATATTTGAAAATCTTTATAAAAGTCATAGCATTTATCTTGTTTTTTCATTTTACACTGTTTCATTTTGCCTAAACGGAATGTTGTAAGTTGAAACCTTGTTCTAATTTTTATCTTTTATGGTTAGAAAAGGGATCTTTATAATTGGTGCTAGAAGGATAAATGTTAAATTTACTACACATAGAGGTTAATCAGTCTTCAGGCATGTGTTGATACAAGCTAATGAACAAACAAGAAGAATCCATTTGGACATAAAAATGTGGACACAATAACTTGCCTGTAACTGCACAGGCAATATTTATCACCAATCAATCATAAGCTTGTAAGTTGTGGACAAACCACCATATACCTACACTTTGACTTAATCCATAATAAGTGTCTGATTTTAATTTATTTTCTTGATCGGTAGATGTGGGATTTTTTTTTTAGCCATACACTGCCAAAAAGTGACAAAAAAATCCAACACCAATGCATTCAGTTAAACAGTAAATATTTGGATTTGAGAAAGCTAAAATCATAATCTTTTCACCAGATATTCTCCAACATGTAGATAATTTCCCGTAACTCGGCAGCCACATTAAACTGACTCTTTGATTAACTACTTCCACTGGGATGCGCAGTATGACATGAGTATTTAGCTGTTTGTTATACAGTATATCTGTGTGTGGGGAAAATTGGAGATCTCGAGTGACCTGTCTGATCTACAATACTGTGCAAAAGTCTTGAGAGCCCACATTTCTCTATGTTTTGCTAGGAAGATGATAAATTCATGCAGCAATTAAAAATTGATAAGTCAAAAACCAGAGACTGCCTAACAAGCTTGAAAATGAATATTTGGTCTGATTTTTATTCTTCAATGAAGTCTGAGCTGTCTTAGGCAAGCCTTCTTTTAATTGATCCAAGTTAGGTGTGTTTGAATGATTGATAAGTTGTTGTAAAGTGGCTTAACAGAGTAAAAACACATTCATCTTAAAACGGTCAGGTAAAATTACTGGACTGAAAACGAGTGAAAAAGCAACCAATACCCTATGAAAGACCCCCAGAAAGAACTGTTGCTCAAGAACACTTTGAAAAATTCTAAGAGAGTCTGATTCATTGAAAGCAAAATCAAAAGAAATGAGTTGTGGTTCAAGCCTGGAAAGAAAAAAAGACTAGGCTTCTTTACATTTCTTGAAGATGACAAATCTGGGACTCCACTGATTGGTCTTAGAACTGAAGAAGCTCCTCAGACGAGAGGTGAAACATCTTCAAGAAACTTAACGAATTCTAGTTGCTTTTTTCCCCCCAAGCTCCTTAGATTATCATAGCTGTACCTTGAAATGGAAATTAGAGAAAATAATTGAGGTGATTATATACAAAATTGTCAGCATCTCATGAAAACAATAGACTTAAGTTGTATCTGTTCAACTTGGATGTTCACTGCCCTTTGATTTGTTCAGTCAAAATGACCCAGTGATGCTTCAATCATGTTGAGGTTCAGGATCTAGGGAGGTCAGTCCATGACTAGTAATAGTCCACTGTTTTGTTTTGGGTTTTTTTATGTTTACTTGTTTTGTTGTTGTTGTTTGTTTGTTTTTTAATCTAGGCAGGCCTTTACTGCATTGGTGGTGTGTTTGGCATAATTTTCATGCTGAAAAATTAAGCTGTTGCCAATCAGGCATTATGACTCATCTCAGAGCATATTGCCTCCCTTTTGCTATTTTTAAGCTAAGCGTAAATATACAGTAAATCAGTGTGAATTTGTTCTTCTCCCTTTGTAGACAGGCGTTCTCTTGGATGAAACCAAAGCGAGCAGGATGCAAACCATAAAGACGGTGGAGACCCAAGTCCCCTTTCTAAAAGAGAGTTTCTTCACTACCACGTTCAAAGGCCGGCGGAAGAGCAGTGTTACCAATATCCTCCGTAAACAGCAACACTCTCTTCTTAATCAACAGCAGTGTATTTTAGAGCATCAGCCACACAGTCCTAAGCTCTTTCATTCTCCTCCAGTTGAAAATGGACCGGGGCAGCAAACCCCCCAGCATCACCGACTTGCTCGCTCAACCAGCAGCCCGTTATGCAAGGCAGCTGAGAATGCAGAAGCAGATGGGGATGGAAAGGAGGAGCAAAAAGAGAGAAAGGCTCAGAATGTGAGAGAGGCTGAGCTGGAAAGGGGGGGAGAGGGAGCAGTGAGTGGTAGTGAGCCCGTGGCTGTCACTGCCAGTCTCCTCCTCCTTTCATCATCAGCCTCAGCAGTGCTGGGGGAGCCAGCATCATCCTCACAGCTGCCGTTAACTGTGGTGGGCAGACAGCAGGGATTAGCTGGCTCTGAAAGGGCTCTGACCAACAGAGGACCGGCGGCAGCAGAAGCTCATGAGGAAACCGAGCATGCCCAATCTCGACCCCAGCATCATGGCCTATTAGCCAAAGGTGTTCGTCTACTCAGGAACATGGGGAACCAGGAAGCAAAGCAGAAGAAAGGAGGAGCCAGCGGTGGACCAACAGGGGATGTTTCTTGTGATGGTGAGGCAGAGGAGCGAGAAGTGGACAAAAAATCCAAAAAGTCCTACAATAAAACAAATAAAGGAGCAGGAGAACATGGTGGTAAGAAGAAATCAAAGTCTGAGTCAAAGGGTTCTGTGTTTTCTGGAATGAAGATCAGGAAGAGTTTATCCAAGGTGAAAGGGTTGTCTAAGGATGATATGTTGGAAGATGGGAGATCAGCACATGTTGGCAAAGCAGGGGTCGAGTCTGGTGCAGAGAAAAGCCTGTCAGCTGATGAGATGGGCATGCTGTCAGATGTTGAGGGGGATCTAACCCATTTAACTGCAGACAGCCATGAATCTATGGGCGATGAGACTGGCCGGAAGACAAGTTCAGGGTCAGATGCTGAACTCTACAGTTTTCACTCAGCGACTGAAAGTGAAGACCTGCTCTCTGATATCCAGCAGGCCATGAGAGACCAAGGTGTTGCCAGTGAAATTGTTACCAGACACTTATCTGAAGTGTCTGGTAACAATATGTCAACTTTGGAGGGGAGCAAAGTTCCTGAGACTGGAATATCTCACCAACTATTTAATCTGGATGAAGACTGTTTCTCCCCACCTCTTGTTAGTGAAAGTGTACCTCAAGAACTGAATGATAAGTGTAAGAGACTGGAGAATGAAAGGAGTGACATATCTATATCAAGAATTTCATCTGGTCCAGGGTCTCTGAGTGAGAGTGGTCCTTCATCTTCTGCTCCAGACACAGAGAGAAGCAGTGGCAGCCTTTTTCCAAAAACTAACAGCACTTATAGCTTTCAAGACACTACAGCCACCACCACCTCATATGAAAGTGCTGAGGAGCCCCAGGATGAACTGGAGAGCCTGTTTTTGACTCCACATCAGGGTCAAGGTAGTCAGGCTGTACTTGGCAAAAACACATCATGTGACCATTTAGATTCCATAATGGTAGGGACAGGGCCAACTGGTACTCAAAAAAGTGCAAGCAGCATGGACCTGTCTGTTGAGAGGGAGGATGAAGAAAGTGGTGGGCGGGACTTTCTGTCTCTAGAAAGGAGAAAAAATAGTCTGTCTATTAGCCACCTGATAATAGACAGTCCCCCTGTTTTTCAGCCTAGACGAAGATCATCCAACTCCCCCTCCACTGTCAAATTCTACCCACCTGTCCACCCTTCCTATATTAAGACCACCACCAGGCAGCTCACCTCTCCAGTTGGCTCCCCCATTACCAGCCCTCACGTGCCTCGGAAAACAGATCCCATCAGTGGATCACTGGAATCCAACAAGGTCCAAGGGTTTAGGAGACGCAAGCAGAGGTCCTGCTCCATAGCTGGGCCGCACAGTGTGTCTGCAGACTGGTCGTCTGAGGTTGATGAGCTTAGTGTAAGACATGATGATGGGGCCAAATTTCCAGATCAGGAGACCACAGAGAAGAGTTACACAGGTGGGACTTACTGGACGCTGGGCTCTAGGAGAGCACACTATGGAAAGCAGACGTCTGCTGCTCCAGTACCCTACCTGGATGTCTTCTCTGGTGAGTGATATATTAAACAACTGAAGTGAGCAATCAAAACAGGTTTCAAAAAAAACTTTAAAAGAAGGTAAAGAGAGAATAATAACCCTCATCCCAAAACATAGGTGCCAATTTAGTGTAGCTGTCTTCTCTTTTAAATGCCCCATAATCTATTAGCCTCACTGCACTCATTCTGAATGGCATTTCTCAGAGAGACCTGTGTGAAAGTGAGCTACAAGACAATTTGATTAATGTCAGTTTTTTTTGTTTGCATCTACAATCTAAATCAATGCCACAAAGGGATGAACTACATGTTTTGCAATACAAAGAAAAAGTAAAGAAAAACATAGAGAAAAACACAGAATATCAATAGCTTGACTTTTTAATTCTATTCGTTTTGTGATTATTCTGCTATCACATTGGCACCAAAGTATCAGGAAGACAATAATGAAGCATTTCATTTAAATATTTTAGTTATTTCATAATTTATTCCTACTGAAGAAGTCTTAATGGATTGGATGCCACTCCTATTTGTTTGGCTCATACCCTATTGGAGATTAGGCCATTACACAACCAATGATTATAGTAATTGCCTAGTAAGTTTAATTACTTACAAATTGCACTTTATATAAGTAAGTACACTAGAAATACTAAGGTTATTATTTTAAAATACAATACTTAATGAAAACCATAATAAAACCATGGGGTGTCTTTGAGATGCGTTGTCTCACTCTAATAAAACAATGCCACTCTGTCCTCCTTACTATTGTGGAGCCTTTCAAGAGCTTAGCTGTTGTCTCCTGTCTTTGCCTGTGCTCGTAAATCAGAGGACCGAATGACAATGCTGCCACCCACCCACGGCTATGTCATCCTCTGATTCCACTGGCTTAGATAAGAAGCACACGCATACACAAACACAGTGGATGTTAAACTCATGTGACAGTTTTTCTGCAAGACAAAAATAAGTCATGATGTTAAATCAATTTCTGTTTGCGTCAGGTGAACTCGCTCCAAACAACAGAAGTACATAATGATCTGAATCCATATAAAATGAACATTTTTGTGCCTGTGTGGCACTTTTTTGTCCCGTTTATGCTCACAAATACTCAGTCTCTAACTAGTTTACCATTGCATGTGATACCAATCAGTGCAGCGAGGTTTACAGGTCACATGTACCCTTAAGAAGGAGTGGAAGCAATGAGAACAAAGATGGGAAACCACAGAAAACTCCAGCTTAATGTTTGAACAAGTGACGACAAATTCCCACTGACGGATAAAAACAAATCTACAGGAGCATGAGTCATGTCATGGCTTTTAATTGATTTGACACTGTCCCCTGTATCACATGGTTAAAAGAAATCACCCTGTTTTAGAATTGGTCTTCCTGCTGTAGCTGTGTGTTGTTTTGGCTCAACAGTCCTCTGCTGTCACATTGTTGATATCCCCCACCACCCTTCAAACTCCACATAATTCCTGACATTAATTTCATTTTCAAGAAAATATGTCATTCCTTATGAAGTATAGAGATTTTGATACATTACTACATTTCTCACAGGTCAAACTTACTTTACAAACATGCGGACAGCCTACTTTATTTTCTGTATTTTATTCAAGAAGTAGAATTTATACATTTTGTAACCATGCTGTCGGCTTTAGCCCACCTTTTAGATTTTTTTTTTTTCAAGCTATTCCAAAACTTTTCTTTTTCTGCAATTTGATAGTTCTTTGCACTTCACAATCAGCACCACCTCTCTTTTCACCCACGTGTAAATGGTGTGAATAGAGTTTACAAGTGTAGGTGTTTAATTATCACATCCTAAAATGAAAAATGTCTTTTACATTCTTTGGTCAGACTGACATGAGGCGTCTAACTACACAAATTTTCTCAACTTACCAAATATATATATCTAAAAATAAATTTTAAAAATGTGTCTGTTCAAATTCATCTGAGCATCCTCCTCTAGTCTTGAAAACGGAGCTCTGTATCCCTCTGTTTTGTTCTTGCAGTGTCTGTCTTTTCTTTTCTCAGGTCGCGCTCTTTTGGACAGGCTGTGTATGCATCAAGGAGATGGGTCCTCTGAAGAGGATGTGAAAGAACTGTGTCAACGAATGCTTGTCCAGGGTCTCCTGCACCCCTTCAGCAACGGGCGTGCAGAGCTCCTTGGTGACAGTACTGTGTCACCAGTTTTTAATGTAAGACCTTTCTCTTCACTTACACTTAGTACTTATTCTAAAAACTGACCACATATTCAGGGGTAGGTTCATTTTTAAACAAATATATAGTTTAGCTTTAAAACACTTTACACTTTAAAATGCTCGATCCACATTAGAATAGCTCTAAAATAATTAGACTTAGGGTTTTTGTGGGGACGGAAATAACCCCTCAAAGCTGGGCAGCTGTGTTTCATATTTCTAACTTTTCTACTTTCATAACAAACCACTGTCTAAAGATAGTATAACATGGGCTGGGATGCATATAAAAAGCATGTGTTAATGAGATAAATCACTGAGTTACTCTTATGTGCAGTAGAGAGAATGAATGCATGGTGTGTGTTTCTGTATTTATTGTCTGACTATGATTCATCTGAGAGATTTCATTACCTGAAGAGCAGTGGTGTATGTAGAGAGGGTGACTATGCGGAAGTTGATTTCATGAATCTTTTATTTTCCACTCCAGTAAAGCTTTGCTCAGACCTAATTGCACATGCCTGCAGATTTTATCACAGCTACTGCTGGAGCCATTTCTGTCATGACTCCTTGCAGCTCCTTGCATGCAAATGAAGCTGTAAAATACGTGTAACTTGATGTACAATTTAAACTGCAACATATTTATCAGCACATCAGCTCTTTGAAAATATAGGCCTGTTCAGTGTCTTTATGTTGCTACAAAATGACAATCATAAAATAAGTCATCCACTGATAAACACTCTGATGACTTAAAAAGAAAAAGATTTTTTTAAACCTCGCTAACTGTGCAGCTTCATGGATATCACATTGAGTTGTTCAGCATAATGTATTACAGACATTTATGCCTCAGTCTTATGTCATGGCAGGGAATGAACTCCACTGGCTTTGCTGAGCCTCTAGTGACGCCATGAGGTTGGCTCTTTCAGTGACATTTCCCAACAACCAGTGGATGGATTGCTGTTAAATTTTCTACATATATTCACCCGAGAAGATTAATTTTAATGGTGTTAATTCTCCTGACTATTGCTATCCAGGTTTTTCACTTCCAGTGTAACATCTTATCATCTATGACATAGCTAGACCATTTTAATTGTAATTTTTTTTAAATTTATATAAAAAATAATTTAATTTGATTTAATAATTTTCAAAATTTATATTTTCAGCTCAAAGCACTGCTGTATGAGCACATAATAACAAAGCAAATATAGTTGATGTAAATTCTTGGTCTTTTTTTATCTGTCTAAAAACAAACAGTCAGGTCAGATTAGCTTTGGATTTTGCGCATTGGAACATCTCCTGCTGATGCACATGTGTGGACATATGTTGTATTTACTCATACGCACATAAAGGTTCAGTAAACTTCCACACAGACAAAAGCAAGATTACTCGCCTGACAGTGCAAGCTCTTAAGCTGATTTATTAACATAAATGCAAATCTCTGGAATACAAACTGTCATCTGTTTGCATGCTGCATGGTCAAAGTAGGCCACAAACAAACAGACCTTTTCTTTTTTTTCTTTTTAATCTTCAAACAATTCACTGTTGCATCAGTATGTTAAAGACACTTGTGGACACATACAAAAGGACAGCATGAGACATCCACGCTAAGGCTTTTCCTTGCATAGCTGGATTATTATTGCCTCTGACATTCATTCAGTCCCACAAATGCACATAAATGTGCGCACACATACATGTAGACCATCTGCTGACCGTGTTATGTAACAACTCCACGTGCCTTGGGCTCAGGCTGCTCTTCCTGAGCAAAAAGCTCACCATGTCAGGATTGGACAGAATTGTCCCTGCTCTGCATACTTCTTCAGTCTGAGGCTTGGCCTGGAGTCATGTATTATTCAGCCTGACCATGAATAACCTTTGTTGTTGTCATTCAGAGTGCAGATTTCATTTTTTAGGGCTTTCTATCTTAAAGCTAATCTCCTTTTGAAATTAAATCATCAGTCTGTCTTTGCTGTTCTGGAACCTTTTCACTTAAGCCCCTTAATATATCAGACCATTATGCTCTTTCCCTTTTAAAGTTGCTCTTCATCTTGAAATCAGTTATTTACTGCACCGACTTTGTTTTTTTTTTCTTTCTACACCTCTCTTTCCTTTTACTTCATTCTTTCATCTCCTGTTTGCCCTCCACCGTTCTACCTAAATATGGCATTGCATCCAATTTGGTGGAGACAGCAAATGTATCACTTTCGTGTTTCTTGTTCAGCATATGCCCTGAATTATATACTCCAATCAGCCTCATTCATCACAAAAATGGGGCTTGATAATAATGAGTGTCTAAGAACTCTGAACATATGCTGTCCTTTGTGCTTGGCAAAACATTGCTTAGTTGATAAATTTCTGTTGTCGTTGCAAGAGTTTACATCGATCTCGCTCTGCAGGTCAGGTTACCACAGTGACCAGCTAATGCTGACATACAATATTAATATACTGCAGTATAGGGGCACTTCTGAAAAGAGTTGCCATTTATGCTCTCATAAGATTGGCAAAAAAAAGTAGAGTGCGATCTATCTGTTCATAGCCTTGCTATTTCACTTATACTAGTATGAAAAATAGAGTTGTGGTAGGTTTTGTAATGATACATACTTGGAATGAAAAAATGGAAAGCACCTGAATGCTCTAAAATATCAAACTTTTAAAAAAAGAAAAGGAAAAAGTGGAATAATTTGTACAACTCCATGTTTGCAAGGCAGAAAGCAAGCACTTGACTCATATTTACCCTCACATTGTTGAGTACCTTTAATCTGAGCCTCTTTAAGAGTTGTTTTAGGGTAGCCATCATTGTGTTGGGTGTTGACTGAAGAGTCATTGAAATAAATACTGTTAAATAATATAAATACAAATGTATTTAATTTCAGTAGCCTCCAGCTGCTCTTTGTCTAAAGTGATTAAATATATTTATGGAGCATGCCTTGTTGTACATTTAGAGGATTAAGCATTTTCACCATGACCAGAAACCATATTTGAACAGTAAGAGAGTCAATTGTAGCTTAGCGTTTTTATTTGCCATGGAGACTGACAAACTACCGGCAGCTGTGACTAGACTGAGAGCTTTTTTGACATTTAACAGGAATATTAAGAAACATGTTTCCTAGATGTTCAACAGTAGTGCTTTTAATACTTCTGTGTTTACTGACCTTTTATCTTTTACCTTACTGACCTTGTGTCTGATATTATAAACTTTCTGCATTTATAACTTGTGTTCAGGAAGAGCAGCTGTACACCTGGGCATCTGTAGGCTTGCCAGTGTCTCCTTACCTTTGGGAACTCTATGGAGGGGCAACCACAGGCAGGGTACAGAGCTTGAGATCCTCTTTCCATCAATCATCAGCCAAAACACCAGGTGCTCCACACGTTCAGGTTGGTTAAGTCTTCTCTTTAGTGTTAAATATCTGACAACTGTTTTTCATCCTGCCTGCACAGAAAGGAAAGTGTATGCTCTGAAAACATAAACTTAACATCTTTATTAGATTAAATTCAAATGTCTCCTCTTTACAAAGTCGAAGTTTGTTTCTTGCTGACTGATATATTCACTGCATATGCGTGTGTCTGAAAGGTAACATTTACCCAATATAGCCTTTTTAAAAATTGCCATTGTAATATCATTCATGATTATAAACCAAACGCACACAAAAGACTTGAAAATGGTGCACACAGTTGAGTAAAAATCTAGAAGAGACTAAGCTTGATTATAATATTTTGCTGTTCCTTCTTGAATTTCTATTTTCTGTATTTAACACCTTTGGTACAAAAACATATATACAGGATGTGTTAAACTGCTTTAAAAATGAACAATGGAAAAATTGAATTTTAGTGTGCAAAACAGCAAAGAAATGAATACCGAGGGATAGAAACCCGTTTAGTCTGTGCAGGAGTGACAAACATGGAAAGATATAATTACTGAACTTTGTATCTGATACATATATATTTGACCTGTATTTTAAATCTGTAATATTATTACCCACATGAATTTAGCTGTGAGTTTTTCCTTGGCCACCAGAGGTCAGGCTTGTGTTGAAAGTACTGTGAAACAAACACACGAATCCTCCCCCGTTTCCTAGAAAAGTAAAAAATAAATAAATAAATAGAGGACCATACTGTCTAAATATTCTCCTCGCAATTCAACAAGGCGACTACAACTGGAGAATGTGTACTAGCAGACAAAACCCTCCTCATGTGAGGCCTACTGAGACTCACTGTCTCTGGGGTCAAATCTCTGGTATCCCCTCATCCCTATTCTAACCAATGTGGAGCCAGAGGTCTGACAGAGTCTAGACATGAGGGACTTGGTTGACCCTTCTTAACCTCATAATTCTGTCACTAAGCTGCCTGAGTTGTGACACTTTTTTTTCCCTCACTGTTTATGTAATTGAATGATAATGTGCCTAAGATTTAATAATATATTAATAATATATTATATTTATGCAATTTATTTATGTATGTGTTTATTTGGTTCACTGACAGACAGAATGCAGCAAGTTGAAGTCAGGTCAGTCATCCTCTGAGGATGAAAGCAGTCTCATCCCACTGCTGGAGAGGACCATTGATGACCTGCGGATTAAGATAGCTGTGTTGCAAGGCCAGCAGGCCTCCCTGGCAAAGGGCATCAGGGATAATATGGGAGCTCTGGGCAATGGTCACCACAAGGCCTCACAGATAAAAGAAGGACGATTGGGGAAGATGAGCCAGGAGGTGTCTACCCAGACCTCGCCTGTGGAAGAGGGATTTAAGTTTGATGTGCCTTTGAATGGGCGGTCTAGCAGCACGCCGTCCTCCATTTCACCCTCCATCGTCAAATCTTCAGAAGGCTTTGCCTGCACTTGCCAGCAGAGGCAGCAGAGCAGCATCCAGTCAGGTCTTCCTCCCCCTACAGTCTCTGGGGTTATGTCCCAACCACCACCACCTTTACCAGGGGGTTCCACTGCACCTCCACCGCCACCTCCACCACCACCCCCACCCTTACCCGGGCTTGGACCTTGTTTCCCACCCCCACCACCACCGCCCCTTCCATCAGGTACCGGAGCTCCACCACCTCCTCCACCCCTGCCTGGTTTCGGACCTCCACCCCCACCACCTCCTCCACCACCAGGCATGGGCCCTCCCCCACCACCCCCTCCTCCAGGAATGGGCCCCCCTCCTCCACCCCCACCTCCTGGCTTTGGGCCCCCACCACCACCAGGCCCCATGCCTTCCATGATGATCCAGGAAGCTGACCCTGCCAAGGCTATGATAGAACCCCCCAAGCCAATGAAGCCACTCTACTGGACCCGCATACAGCTGCATGCTAAAAAGTAAGGATATGCTGTAGAAAGTGAAGATAGATATGGATCATTTGCACAAAGGTATTCTCTGAACAGTAGAGATTTGAGAGGAAGCTTGTCCACTTAAGATAAAGATCGACCACATGCTGTGACTGCAATAGACATGCTAGCTTTGTGGAAAATGAAAGTGATGCAAGCCAGGCATTGTGGTCAGCAGAGAAATGACTTGAACCAGGTTTTCTTTCCTTATTAAGGCTTGGAAAACTGTGGTGGAACAAACCTCTAGAAATGGAGAGCTTGCTTTACGAGCAAGTGAGGAACTCAACCCAGAATTATAAATGCCATTTGGTGGCTAATGATTTTGGCAGTAATTGATTTTGGATTTTTATTCTCCAAAAAATAACAAATTAGTACTTGTAGAACTGCAGAGGGCAAAAACATGCCTTTAAAAAACACAAATTACACTATGAAGTTCTACTTTGCTGTCAATCAAAAAAATGGCTCTCCTACTTACACTGTAAATAATTCCTCCCCCTCCATCTTTAGACATACTGTCTCACTGGTGTGGGAGAAAATTGAGGAACCAACTGTGGATTTTGAAGAATTTGTGGAGCTATTTTCCAAAAGCACTGTCAAGGAGAAGAAGAAGCCAATTTCAGACACAATCAGCAAGTCGAAGGCCAAGCAGGTATGATATGTTGTGTTACGCTCATGTGTTTGCATATATACTGATATATTTGCTTAGGCAAGTGTGTGTGTGTATTTGTATATTTATGCATGCATGTTTTTGCTTCTCCCCCTTGGGGTCACTACGTTTGGCTTTCTTCAGGGCTTTCCTGTTCGCACTTTTACTCCAGTGATGGCTGTTCCTTTCCATTTCTCATCACTGTTGTCTCCCATTTACTTTGAGTGACAGAAGGAAATGCAACAGCCAGACAGTTATTATGTGGTGTGAGCTCTGGCTCCCACCCGACTCCCCTTGTGACCATCCAGTGGCATCAAGCCAATGTCTCGCGTGCGGTGAGGAAACCTCACGACGGTGATGACTGCTCGGAGAGAGAGGGAGTGGGAAGGGGAGAGGGGAAAACGGGAGGGAGTGAGAAGCGTGGGAGTTGTATTTCATGATGTGGTTCCTCCCATTGTGCTTTCTGTATGACTGAGTTTAATAGTCAGACTGTTTCCCTCCCAAGTGTCCTTTATGTCACTCCATCAATCAGCAAGGCAAACATTTGATCTACAATTTAAGGCTCTTTTGGTTAAGAGTTTTATGATAATGTACTATTCAGCTAAATTATGTATTTAAAACACAAATAATGTTGCACAGGGGAAGGAAGTTTCACCCCTCTAATTGAGGCCCTGTAGAATCACCAGGCAGTTTCTGCTGAAATGATATGTTGGTCCCAAGCATAGACACTGGCGGGAAATATTCTTAAGTTATGGGAAGGGATCAATTGGAATTTGACACCAAAATCTAAACCTTTCTTCCAAAAGGTTTCTAGTTGATTGAAAGTACAACTAGAACAAATGTTGAACAGCTTTACTCTTAACAAAAAGCTTCTTCTTCTACGGTTTATATTTCCCCATCTTGGTTTTCATCATTTCAAATTTGAATCTTCAAAGTCCATAGGAAGTACTGTCTAACTGTAGAGTACTCCATAATTACACAGCTATAGATTTTATATTTACATCAAAAGTGTGTCTGTCTCACAGAAGTAGTCATGAATGTTGCTGTAGCAGAATAAATGTGAACTTTCACGCTAAAGTACTGTATGGTGTAGCTTAGATCCAGCAGAGCAACGGTCTCGCAACTGAAGAAGTCAGTTGGATGACTTCTTCGTTTCTCTCACTCAAAACGCTGTGTGCAGATGAACAGAATCGACCTTTTGGGAGCACTGATTAATGGTGAGACTTCTTTGACAGCCTTGTATGAATAGGATCTAACTTGGAAAGAGCAGTTATTACAGGTGTTGTGTGTAATGATACATCTGTAGGACACCTGTTAATATTTTTTCCTTGAATAGTTAAAATTTTAGTTATAAATAAGTCCAGCAAGTCATTGCTAGATGTACTATTACTGTTACTGTAGCATTACTACGACACTTTAATTGACACCGCTCTGGATATGTTTATTACCACATTATGAAATATCTCTTTTTTTTCCCCCTAATTGTGACGGGAAACAAACTTACTTAGGTGTGTGTCGAATTCCCCCAATCATCTCTGTGGATGATCTCCAACACAGCCATGGTGATTCAGCAACAGCAAAAACATAGAACTGTGACTGAACCAAAATTGCAGTTAACCTTCAACATATTACATCTCCTACTGGTTCAGCTATTTGCATCCCCCTGTGTGTTGTGAGTGCAACTATTTTGCTGATGAGAGGGGACAAGCAGCCTCCTCAGGACTACCACTAGAGAGCAGCTTTGACGTCAGTACTCCTCTGCTGGCATAAGTATTACAGTAGATGGGAAGATTTACTGCTATTACACAGTGTCAACTGTTAACCTTTGTACCTGCAGAGAGGTTTCAGAGGGAGCAGCCTTGCTTCTGACCTTTTTATATGATGTACTAGAGATATGGAGTGAAAGTTATGAATATGAATTATAGTATGTGGTTTACATCTGTTTAAGACTGAAGATGATGAACTGCATGTTTCCAATGCTCTGTTTTTCATCTTAAGAGATTTGAAGTCTAATAATAATAATAATAATAATAGATACTTTATTGATCCCCATGGGGAAATTACTTGTTTTTCTCTGCATTTGACCCATTCACTCAGTGAAGCAGTGGGCAGCCCACTAAGCAGGCGCCCGGGGAGCAGTGTGTAGGGACGGTACCTTGCTCAGGGGTACCTCAGGGTAGCCGTTAAGTGGATTCGAACCGCCGACCTTCCGATCATGGGGCGACCACTTTACCTACTGAGCTATCCCTGCCCCAGGGTAGAGAAAATAAAAATATATATAAATTATTGATATATGACATTTATGAAAAGTGTTTATCTTATTAACATTTAACAACCAAAAACTATTTTGTTTTGTTAACAAGAGATCAACTCCAAGATTTTTTTTATTTAAAAAAGTTAAACGTCGTTAGAAATGAAAATGAACAATATTTAAAAAATTGAAACCTATCTTTATTTAAACATTATGATACACGCTGAGGCGTTTATGCTTCTGTAAGTTAACTTTTAGAGCAGCATTACCTTCCAAACAACTGGTATGTGACCCTACCCCGACCTCTATTTTGGTCAGTATCATAGATACTTCTATGGGCATCTTTTCTCATTTCTCACACACTAAGCTCTGGGACCCTCCGACACACACACACACACACACACACACACACACACACACACACACACACACACACACACACACACTTCACCCTCATAAATCTCCACTGGCTCCTGGTCAAGTCACGCATTACTTATAAGATCCATCTTCTCACTTACAAATCCCTCAACTCTTTGGCCCCTCAGTACCTGTCTGACCTGCTGCAACAATACACACGGTCTCTAATGCTACGGTCCTCAGCCACGGGTCCACTTTCTGTCCCCCACATCAACCTAGGTACATTTGGGAAAAGAGGCTTCACTTTGGCAGCCCTCATCCTCTTTAACTTTCTCCAATCTGAGCTTCACAATGCCCCATCACTGGAGTCTTTTAAGAATTTATCAAAACTCACTTCTTTAACAAAGCCCTCAACCTTTAGCCTTTTGTCTATTTTTATACTTTTGCTTATTTGCATCCTCGGGTTTCTTGAAAGGGACTATACAAAGTTGATATTATTGTTATTATTATTATCATTTATATTTGAGAACGATGAGAAGTTTAAAAGCAACATTTTCCATTATTTCTTGGAGGAAAGAATGGGGCTGGAGTTATTTTCTCAGTGCTGATTTTTAAAAATAGATATTTATTTATTTATTTATTTTATTTTATTTATTTATTTTTTTTGTTGGTCACCAGAAAATCTTGAGCTTTGAGTATCAAGATTACTTTTTTATTTAATATAATAATTGTAAGATAGGAAATTGCCAATGGCAGAGGATGTGGCGTGGGGTTCAAGTTGTAAGATGGAGTAGGTTAGCAGAAGATCAGCGAGCAAATTAATGTCGGTCAAAACACAGGTGCAACACTAATCAGAGCCGCCACAATGCTCTTGATATCATCTACAGGTGATTGCTTCTTACATGGGTTATTAATGGTATCAGAGTCTGAGGACTCTGATTAGATGTTGAAAGCATCATATCTGATTAATATTTCAGTTTATTAAGTATACCTAATATACCAAATATACCTGAGGCTCTGTTGTATATTTCAGCATATAAGGCTTTACTGATGACTTATTCACTGCAATGACGCTGTTACCTTACACTAAAATATCACAGACTTACTGTGAAAGTCACTCAGCATCATATCTCGATCGGCATGTTTCTCAAAGCTGTGGTTGGGCTGGGGAACACAGACAGTTGGGGCTTGGTGATATAACTTCCTGTGTGTTTAAGAGGTCTGTGGTCTGTGTGATCTGGTTTAGATGGAAGCATTCTGTCTGGATCACAGTAGGCTACGGGTTTCCTGTCCTGTCCCTTCACCACTTTGCAACCCAGTGCACACTTCTGCTTACTCAGGAGAGCTGTGGCTTATAATGGTCCCCTTGGATGCAGTTTTTATGCGTAATAACAACACTGGCTTGATATTTAACTCCTGACTGTTTGTCGGAGGCAGACTATTATTAAACTGTTAACGTTTGCAGCTTTTTGAGCAGTTTTAATCTCCATGGCATTGTGCAGATAATACTTTCTAAACTTTTCCTTTTAGCCCCCTTAAAAAATGTGTAATTTAAACAAAAAGTCAGTTTTCTGTTTCATCAGTTGCACTACTTGAGTCAGAATAATAAGCCTTTTGTGTTTTTACTGATCTGTAAGGTTTTGATTGTGTAACTGGATGACAGTGTATGTGGAGACTTGAAAAAAAATCTGTCAACACAATGTAACTCCATAGCTATAATTTTCTCAGTGTGTGCTGATCAATAATGATGAAGTTTTCCTCCCACAGAAGGAAAATGATAGAGAACAGATTATTTCTATTAAAATATTGTCTTTGTAATTCAAAAGCCCTTTATTAGTATATAGTTTTAACAAATAATATATATTTATACAATATACATGAACTGTGCACGTCTCTCACTGTCCCTCAGGTTGACATGTTAATATTATAGACGGCAAGATTTACCTTCTAGTGTTTTTGAAAGGTCGTTAATCATCTTCAAGCCTAATTATGGCGTTTAGCTCATTTCAAATTGACCCCTATGGTTAAATTAAAATCTACATATTACATTGCAGGAGGATCTTTCTCTCCACCTCACCTGTCAAACAGAAACCACCGTTCTGTTATGTTCTGTTTGTAATGAAGTTTATGGTTAATGAGCCTGTACGATGTTAAGATTTTTTTTTTTCTCTTCATGTCATTATCTTCTAGGTGGTGAAGCTCTTAAGCAACAAGCGTTCACAGGCTGTAGGTATCCTCATGTCTAGCATTCATCTTGATATGAAGGACATAGAGAATGGTAAGTCTTGTCACATGTTCATGACGAGTGCTTTAGCTGGTATAGAGGTGTAGCACTTTTGTTATCATCTGTCACAAAGTTTCTTCAGATGGCAAAACTGTGAAAGCAATTTATTGTGTCTCAACAATGAAGAATATGTAGCAGTTTCTGAAAAGGTGGTACTGCTAACATTTTCCAAAACATACACAGTTGCACATTCGGTGTGCCGCTGTTTTGCGCATATGAAGGCATGCTATTGATCTTTTTAATAGCCATGATCTGTTTTACTCCAGGGATGGGAAATCTCATTCATTTGCCTGTCATTCAGTCATTTAATTCACAACTTAATTTTAGCTGACACTTTTTAAATTAGCTGGTATCTTGTGCAGGTTAATTCCACGGATTTTGGTGATGTCTTGACTTTTGCTGTAGTTCTATTTGTAACGTCTGTGATTTTGGGTGACATGGCTAAACAACTTTTATTAAATTTGATACATTCACTACACAGTAAGTACTGGGTCGGACACTCTTTTGCTTTCAGGACTGCCTTAATTCTTTGTGGCATAGATTCAACTAGGTGCTGGAAACACTCCTTAGAGATTTTGGTCCATTTTGATAAGATGGCACTACACAATGATGTGACTCTCTCGTTCCACAACATCCCAGAAGTACTCTATTGGATTCAAAGCTGGTTACTCAGGATGCTATTTAAGTACAGCGAGATCGCTTTTATGTTCAAGAAGCCATTTTTAGGTGATTTGAGCGTTAGAGCACATTATCTTGATGAAAGTAACCAGGAGAAGATGGGTACACTATGGTCATAAAGGAGTGGACATGCTTAGCAACAAAGTAGGTTGTAGCATTTAAATCATGTGCACTGGGTACTAAGAGGCCCCGTGTGTCTGAAAAAAACATCCTCCAGAGCATTACACCACCAATAACAAGCTGAATTGTTAACACAAGGCAGGATGGATCCATGTTTTCACGTTTTTTTTTATGACAAATTTTGACCATACTCATCACGAGACGATCTTTTTTTCCCCCAATTTTGGTGAGCCTATGCAAAATGTAGGTTCAGTTTCCTGTTCTTAGCTGAATGGTACCCAGTGTGGTTTCTGGTTCTGTAGTCCATCTGCTTCAAGGTTCAGCATGGTCAGAATGTAGAGATGCTTTTGCCTTCTGATACTAGTATCTAGCATACTAGTATCTTCTAGGTAACTGAGACTTGACACAACTTCATAATTCCCTGCAATTTTACAGATGGTTGTACGTGTAGAATCCCAGTATATCAGCAATTTCTGAAATACTAAGACCACTCCATCTGGTAACAACAATGATACCATATTAAATCACCTTTCTTCCCAATTCTGATGCGTGATTTGTACTTCAGCGAGCTATCTTGACCACGCCTACATGTATAAATGCACATGAGTTGCTGCCATGTGTTTGGCTCATTAGACAACTACATTAACGAGCAGTTGTAAAAGTTGCCAGTGAAACATTTTTGAACCTCATTCTTCTGACAACATCAAACCAGAATTATAAAACATCCACTACTTCTGATCATGACCAGATACTTTTATAACCCATCAGGTTGTGTCTTTGTGTTAATTGGCAAATGTTAGTATGGTAAGGATCTAGTCAACATGCTATTTGTCTCTGTTTTTATTATACAGCACATTTAAAAAAAACAAAAACAAAAAAAAACAACAGGAGCGTACCCCATGTAATTTCTAGTGAAAACAGATTAATGAATGAAAGTAAAATACTGCATAGCATATAACTTTTGTTTTTACATAAAAACTACTGTGGGGGTTAAACACCTGTTAAGAAATTGTTTAAAGAAACAAGATTAAAAAGATAAACAGACAGCACAGTCAAATAAAAGTAATAAAATCAAAGTAAAAATAATAAGAAATGTGGTAAACTTTTCACCTGCTGAACATTATTGTGTTTGTAGTGTTGTAAATACTATTTGCTGATATTGGCTTTGAGCTTAAAACACCACTGTGCCTGAGAGCAGCCAGAGATGCTTTTATTTATGTGCCACGAGGATGGTTCCTTCCTCTGTTTGAAGGTAGTACACAGTCATCCCCAGGTGTGTTGGGAAGATGCTAACTTCCAAACAAAAGTGAATTTCTATCAAAAGCGTACAAAAGCAGCATTTTGATACCATATCATCTCTAAAAAAGAAATAATTCTGCACACTGAACATAAGCAAACCCCATTGTATAGATCTTTTCTCTTTTTTAGTCTGCCGTGAAGTTAGAATGTTATTGGATTTGTTTTTACCAAAGCTATTCCAGTGTTTGGTGTTATCACAAGTTATACTGCTGAAAGGCATCTCTCTTCTCATCTGTTTCTTTTCTCTTTCATTTTGCATATTCTCTCCCCATCTAACATGCACATCGTGTTTCACAGAGACACTCTGTCGGATGAGTTGTCACCATCTTGTCTAAGCGGCTTTGTTAAAGTGAAGTCATTTTGGAGATGATGATGGCTACAGATGGTCTTCCTGTTTTAGTTACTCTCTGATTGCTCTCCAGTCTTTGCTCATCTGTGTCTAAACACTTCTCGTCATCTCCCCATCCTATTCAATCTTCTCTCAGTAAAGCATTTACGTTAGCTTCAAACCTTAACTCCTCACGAACAAGACATATGGTTAGGTTACATCAAAATAAATGTGTGCCACACAAACCAGCAATGTAGCAATAAACAGTTGCTCTCTGGGAGCGTTTTATCTGCAGCATCTTTAAAGAATCTGGTGGAACTAAATGTTGTTCTGCATTTCTGGTCTCGATGTTAGTCTTTGGTGCATCCATTTTAGGTAAGATTGGAAGGGCAAGAGAGGGCCACGCTCATCAGTACTGGTATTTATCTCCTATGTTAGGACAGTTTTGCACTACTACATAATTAGCACTGATTGGAAACTTCACTATGTCACTAGGAGATGAGAGAAAGGACATCTCAGTGATTTGGTGGACTACTTTCAAGTATTATCTACTTGTTCTGACATAACAGTGGGCCATCTTCTGTGCAGAAAGAAAATAATCCTGAATGTGTTTTTGAGCGTATATATGTGCTGTGTTATACAATGTGTTTGACTGATTTTTAGGTCTGAATAATTATAATAATTATAGCCTTAAAATACTCAATTTCCCTTAAATAACAAACCCCCAAAGTCTGTATAATAACTATGCTAATGTTTTCCCATTCCGGACATGATCTAATGTTCCCTTGTGCTATTAGAGGTTTAAGATAATTAAAGAATCAAAGGACGATTTGTTTACCAAAGAGAGATTAATTTGCCCAAACTTTGTAATTGTTCCTGTCAGTGTAGTGAATTAGTTTCGTTTCCTGTTGGTTTCGTGATTTTGGTCAATGACTAGCAAAGTCTTTGTAAATCTGAGATCTCTGACATGAAGAAAAACAACTTCTGAGTCATTGATTTAGATTGTGTCAGTTTTATGACGGCGCAATTGCTCAGTGAGAAGTCGAGACATTTTTTTGTTTTTTCCTCACAGCTGTTGTTGTTTGCTTTCAGACTTGGCCCACACTCTGCATTTTTCATAGGACACTTCCGTGCACTGTCGGCGTTCCTGAGAAGTTTTAGACCACCAGCCTCCGTCAGAGATGGCGGTTACCGGCGCCATGTTTGGGTCAAATGTGATAGTCAGGATAGACCTGGGCAGATGGGTCTGGATTTCAGTTAGAAGAGGTCCTGTGTCACCGTGACGATATGGTTTTCTCCTAAAAAAAAAACAGTCTCCAGTCAAATAAGCCAGCCAGACTGGTTTGGATAGTAATGAAAACCAAATGGTTAAAAGAAACGAGTGGGAGAAATGGAAAAGGGCAGTTTCTTTGTGGCGGGTTTGGAAGAAACAGTGTGTGAAGAGGTCAGGAAGTGACAGCGAAGAACTAAAAAAAAAAAAAGGAGTTGATTTGCACTTGTAGAAGAAGAGTGACGAGATTAAAAAGGCAACAGAACTGCCTACAGAGAGAAAGTGATATCAGACTATTTCCACATGCTTGACCATCCTTTAGTTTTATATTTGTTATCATTTTCTTTGATCTTATTTTTCAGCTGTGCTGTAAAAGCCTTAAAACATCCTTCTGTATTCATTATCTAAGCAAACTCTGATTCAAAGTTGCTTTAGCCTCTGTGACCCTAGCCTTCACCCCTGTACCTCAGCAGCAATCAACAGATCAAAATATTGTGAGTGATTTTGGGCCCCTGCAGCATGGTGAAATACACATATAGGTGTCAAGCACTGCACTGGGTAATTGTGCGTACAGCAACACCTCAGCCTCAACACCACAGACCCCCGGGCTCTGTTTGTCTTTAAACATTTACTTTCAAAGGATTAATGCTCGAGGGCGCCAGGTCCTCGCGCCGAGACAAAAAGGCGACACCAGGAATTCAAACACAGGAGTTCAAACACAGATCTTTGTACCTTTGACAGGTTTCTAAGACCTCCATATTTATGTTTTAGTTTATGGCTCCTTGCATGCTATCGTCATGAGAACTGATAACTGTGCAGCTTAAAGCATACGACGTGTCACTTTTTGTGGGCATGAGATCATTTTTGTCCTTGTTTCATGGCACCTTCAGCCCCGGCAGGAAATGGTATTCTACCTTTGTTTGTAGTTGTTGTTTCAAAAAAAGAACCACTGTATAAACTAGAGATTATGAAATTGTCGGTCTGTTTGTGTTGGTTTGATTTCTGACTTGTTAATGGTGTTCATTCAAGGTAAAAGAATGTCATGACATGCTTTAGTGTTAACATTAACATTAACCATGTCACCTTCTCTTTCCATCCACAGCCGTTCTAAATATGGACAATACTGTTGTTGATCTGGAGACTCTGCAAGCCCTCTATGAAAATGTGAGTATAACAACAAAGACTTTGGAATCAAAGCTATTTTATATGGTCACAAAAATAATATAATAACATTTTTCTTTGCAAATGTTTTTACTTTAAAGGAAGGATGATAAAGGATCATGCGGACAGTGGTTTTCAATGAGTCAATAGACTAGTGAAAAGGCAATTTCCCAAGCTGAAATACATTTGGGAACTTTCCTGCCAATCCAGAATCGCATAAATACACAATGTTGAGCAACCAGCCCAGGAAAATTATACAAAGCAACTCCACCGACAGCTCAGGCTGATGTTGATGGCAGCATTCGCACAGGGAAAACCTTGATCTTTTTTCTTTTCCTGTGTGGTTTGCAGTAAAAGTATGAGTTTGGAACAGCTTGCTAGTGACAAATAGAATGATTTATTGTTGCACATTTCATGCCATATATCAATAACAAGCAATCATTCCATTATAGAATGAAACCCAAGAAGACTCATAAAGCAGTGATATCAACAAAATGGCAAAAAAGAAATCATCACATGTTAGTGTTGTTTTATTTTTCACTTGACTGAGGGTAAACCACAAAACACCAAATGTCATTCATCAAAATATATCTTTCCAACATTATCAAAGGCTGAACTTTTGTTTAAATTGTAGGGGTGAAAAAAAATCTGTAATTACATTATTGTGTAGCAACATTTCAGAGATGCCACTTTACTGCGAACGTATTTCTCTATCTAAGTCTTATTCCATGTTCCACTTGAAAGGGGTGAACTGAGGAAATGTGCATTAGATACTAAAACAAACAGGCAAGCCACAAACTGTACTGGTATGTGTGCTGTTTGGCGACAGCGTCAGTCATGTGTAGGTCTGTCTGCTGCCCTGGAAGGGAACCAAAGCTTTTACGTAGTAAACATGTTTTCTACACTCTGGATCTGATTGACTCAACTTTTTTAATGCCCATGTGCAAAGGAAATGATAGTTGAGAAACTCCAGGATTTGTGTCAGAGCTTCGATGTGGTTTTAAAAAAGAGCCGACTACAGTGAGCTTTGCCAAGGTAAATCATATAATATTAGCAAAGAATTACAGAACTGTCATCAGTACTTCCCAATATGTCTCCATTTTGGCTGTGAAGACTTCCATTTATAGAGTAAATACATATTCATCAAGCTCGTCTGATAGGAAATCTCCCCAGCCCCAGTAGAAATGGTTCAGGGACCATTCGAAGTCGGGTCAGTAAATAATAGAACATGAAAATGAGTATGTTTTCCACATTTCAACTGTGATACATTTTTAAGATGCTGTGAAATTCCTGTGAATTACTTTTTGGCACAACTACACAGGAGAGGCCTAGACCTTTGGCTGCCAGAGGCATATTAATAATGTTGATCATGGGAATGAGACTGTGGCTTGAGACAAGCTGTAGTTATGAACCAATGTGTCATAACTCAGGATCAAAAGTCTTCTAACCTCTCCAGTCACCCCAAGACTTCAAGCCCTCTCCCTCTGCTTCTCCCCCTTATGGCCTAAGGCTATGTTATTGAGTCGCAGAGCCAAATTGTTTCTCTTTTGTATTGCGAGACTCCATCCTGTCTGTGGGTCTCCAGCCCCCTAAACCACAGTTGGCAGCACAGTCAGCCTGTCTTTAGGAATGTGAGGGGCTTCTAATGGTTACACCCTCACTCACTGTGCTAGGAGCTAGATCAGCCTTCTCTGCCTCACTCTCTGTTTCTCTCACCCACACAAACATGCTCACAAACAAACATGTTGACCCACACAAATTTGCACGTAGTGTACAGTATGAGGATAAAGACAGATGCACACAGAGTCGCTTAGTCTATGAGCTCCAGATTATAGCCACTCCTGTTCTTTGAACAAAAAGCCAGTGTCATTAAAGGGGTCACAGTGATAGCGGGACACTGCTCCCTACCCTCTAATATCAAGCCATAATCTGGCCCCAGACTAGTTGTCTCAAGTTCAGACTTCTTTCAGCTGGTAGTAGATAACAGAGAGGTCAGTGAGTCAGACTCTCCTAAACTTTTAAACAAGATATGATCACCTCAAACCCCATTTTGCATGGTATTGCTCTGAAAAAAGACTAGATATAGTTTACATATCATTACACAATGTAACTTGTCATTTGGGGTCGATTATTTGGCAGCTCAAGGTACAAAGTATCTCATAAATGTAGTTTCATTGAAAACTGAGTGACATAAATAGTGATTAAGGCCTGTCTGGCTCTGTTTAGCCCTGTACTAGAAACTTGCGTAATGAATACCATTTGGCTACCTCTAGTATTCTGGCATCACAAATATCATCCTACTGTACTTTGCATTTGATATTCCACATGGGACTGTATTTCTCATGCTAACCACCACCACAACATGCCCTAGCAATTCAAAGATCACACGCTAATGCCTACTTGTCCCCAATTACACCAAACACTGCTGGGCTCCACTGCTGCCCTTTGAAAAGGATCTGCTTTGTGTTAAATATATTTACACTTGAAAACATCTCGAGAGAAGGCGAAGGAGAGCTTGCCCTCACCGACAGAAGGCAGCGGTGTGCAGAATACTAATCTGGCCCTTCGTGCGTTTGATGCTGGTGTTTGATGTTTTCCAAGGATCCGTGCCGAGGCCAAACCCCAGAGTAGGATGGAGAGAAACAGAGGATGAGGCCAGATTGCTGAGACTCAGACTTTGGGGGTCTAAGGGCTCTGGAGGGACTAAGAGAGAGTTTACATTTTCTTCCTGGAGATGGTTTTATTGTTTTGCCCCTCTGCGTCAGACACATTAAGATCTATTGTCTTTGCCTCTTGTGAAACGAAGGGGCATTTTTGGCTTGCTTTTTTTTAAACCACCTTGTATAAAACTGTGGTCCAGAGCCTGGCAGCAGGATAATAGTCAGGAATGTAGTCTGGCTGAAGGCAATACTTTTAGCATTTGTGAAACCTATACTGTATGGGCTGGCATATGGTTGAGTTTATGTACAAAACATAATTTGAGAATTCTTTTACACTTGAGATAAAGCTTCCAGACATCAAAAGGGAAGAAAATTAGGGCGGGTAGGGGGTTGTGAATGGCCTAAGACACGCAAATAAAGACTTCAATCCAACTGAAATGTTGCAGGGTTTGAAGTGCAAGAAAACCTCTAAACACCTTGCAACATATTTTTTCATGGATGAGCATTCAAAAGTTTCAGTGAGCTGATATCGGAGACAAATGGGGGGGGGGGGGGGGGGGAATGAAAAAACACCAGTACAATTATTTTTGCAAAACTCTACACTCTACGTCTAAGAAGCATCTATTGATATTTTTGTTCAAAAATCATTCAACATTCACATGCTGTTTTGGGAACATGTCCAAGTATAACTCCTTCTAATGTGTATTTTTTCAGCTATTACAAAAAGGCTCACTATTTCCAAGGGATGGACTTTAATTTGAATGTATGTTTTCACCACTTTGGAGTGCTGGGTGTGACTCAGAGGATAAAAGTGATTCAAGTAATATCCAAACAAATTCTTTTATAAAGCACTTAATACTGTTTCCTGTGCTGTCAGTGTCCCACCCATTTCTCTTACAGATGTGGTTTTTCACAGATTTTCTTCTTTAGTATTTTTCTTTAAATTTTGGTTTCCTGACTGTGACACCGCTACCCTTGATCCTTACCAAAATAAAGGAAATACATACACAGATATGTTTCAGCAATATCCATGCATGTTCTCTTGTAATCAAGCTGTGCAAAAGTCTTGAGTCGACCCTCATTTGTTTATATTTTCCTTCCAGTGAGCCACTTTAAAAACAAACAAACAAAAAAACAACAACTAACGGCTTAGACAAAAACTAATTGTTCTCACTTCTTTAGTTGAATCTACAGTAATGCCAATGTTAACACAGTTTGAAACCAGCATTTCTAAAAATTTTCTACCAACAACTTGATTCACAAAGTAGTATTAGCTTACAAATTTAAAAGTTCAGGACACAAAAGTGGCAGGTCTAAAGAAACAGGCCTGGAAAAAAAAACTCTAGAGCAGATAAACTTCATCTGAAAGTCATCTAATTAAGAAACAGTCAAAAATAAATATTCGCCAAAGACTTGACACAGGATCTGAGAAACTGATCTGGAACTTCAGTTGATGCATCTACTTTTCTGAAGCCTCATCAGAAATGGTCTCAGTCTGGTTGTCAAGAAGCCATTCTTAGGAAAGAGAAACAGGGAGAACAGGCTGAGGTATGCAAACTGCACAAGAGCCGACAACAGGTCTCATGGAGTGACGAATCAAAATTGAAAATTTTGTTTAAAATCATCAAAATGTTTGAATAAGGTCAGGAGAGTACAACACTGAAGAAAACATGGTGCTGTCATGGTTTAGGGCTGCATTACAGCTATCACTGTTGAAGATCTTGTCAAAATTTATGAAATTATGAACACTGATAATTACCCTCAGATTTTGATCCATCATACGATGCCATCTGGAAAGCATGTGATTGACAACAGCTTCAATTTTCAGCAATGACAATGATCCTAAAGATGGTGCCAGTGCATTTTCCTGTCACAGTATCAAGAAATGAGTGATGACTCGAGGCTTTTGTAGAGGCACTTTGTGTTTTGGCTAGCTTAGTTTAGGTTTAAGTAAAATAAAATAACCTTTTGTCAGCGTCATAAATGTAACCAATTTCTATTTCAACTTAATGTGTACTTTCTTTTGACAGAGAGCTCAAGATGATGAGATGGACAGCATTAAAAAGCACATTAAATCTGCCAAAGGCAAGGAAGATGCCAAACCACTAGACAAGCCAGAACAGTAAGAACTAAATACACCCTCTAAACTAAGTCTGTTCAATGTCTTGCTATTAAATATATGGTTTAAGTTGACTGGTCTTGTCCTTCGTCAGGTTTCTGTTCCAGCTATCACAAATCTCCAATTTCTCAGAAAGGGTGTTCTGCATCCTTTTTCAGTCAACCTTCCATGAATGTATCACTTCAATCCTCCGCAAAATTGAAATCCTTCAGAAAGTGTGCAAGGTGAGCCACTGGCCTTCTTCTCAGTGTGTTTTATTTCATGTCACTCGGTTTAGCCTTCATATCTTCATCTTGCGTGTCTGTGTGGTGTGTTCACCTCAGACTCTCCAGAGTAGTGAGGCCGTATTGCAGGTGCTCGGCCTGGTGCTGGCTTTTGGCAATTTTATGAACGGAGGAAATCGGTCTCGAGGGCAGGCTGACGGCTTCACCTTGGACATTCTGCCAAAACTGAAGGACGTTAAAAGCAGTGTGAGTACTGGAGTAAAAGCAAACATCACTTACTTTGCAACTGCAGATGTGTAATTCACAACAAACCTGGAAAGGACTGGATTAGAAGTGGGGGAGAAAAAAAATGTATAGAAGAGAGGTCTGTCTAGCTTTGTTTAATTCACATTATGCAGTAAAATATAAATAGGAAAATAATAGTTTTAAAATGGGACACAGGGTTTCAAAGGTATTCTCTCCAAGGGGTCAAGCCTTATGACCATAGCTGGGCAGATTTTGAGGAGAAGCAATCGTGTTTGCTCTGATTCAATATCACAGCAGACTCGGAGTGCCCTTGGCACTGCCATATAAGGACGCAATGGTTTGTGTTTTTGTAGTGGCGGACAGAGTAAGGTATCCATAAAGAACATCAAACTTTCCACCAACTCTTAAGTTATGACGGCCAGCCAAGCACAGTTGTTTTGTTGTAGTACTCTTCCAATGTCATGATTTATTCCTAACTTCTAAGGCTGCTGTCTCCATTCTTGTTTGCCCTGCACAAATTAAAACGTCCTGCTCCAAAATGATTAAATTAATAAATAAAGGGATCTTGGTTTATTTATTTGGATCTTTCTCTTTCTTTCAGGATAACTCCCAGAGTCTTTTGTCCTACATTGTTGCTTACTATTTAAGGCACTTTGATGAGGTATGTTTTGGTTCCTGTTTATTCGAATCACTTTTCTGTTTTAGTCTGATTTGCTTAGAAATCCTTCCAGAGCTCTCTTTTCATCTCCTCTCTTGCCAGAGGATACCATGGCTTATCCTTTATCAAATTATTTATTTTCCCTTTCCTCATTTACGGCAGAAACAAATCTCTCTCTACCTCTCCCTCCCTCTCTCGCTTTCCCGGGCTCTCTCTTATACTTCTCTTTCTGTCTTTCACTCTTCATCTCCCGCTCCTACTCTGCTTTGGTCTGGCTTCGTTCAAACCTGCAGTCTGTTCATTGGCACAGCATCCAAAGCAGCGCTAGTGTAAATAATTAGGTTCTCCAGATGAGATGAACTCAGTAGTGCAGCTTGCCAAAATCAACCTGCATGACATGGCTGTAGCACTCATTATGACCTGTCACTAATGCTGATGAGGAGAATTGACATGTGCTTTGTGACCCCGGCTTAATGGTCATTATCTGCTGTAGTTTTAGACATCTTCTCTGGCATGTCTGAACTGCTGATAAGTACATGTCGGTCCCTCAAGACATTTATTTAAATCTTGCCTTGTGTGTAAAGTATAGAGAGGCCCTCTTCCATTTGAGAAAGATTGATTTTGACATTGCAGTGTGTGTGTTTTTGCACATGTATGTGTGTTGTCTTTAACCAGGATGCTGGCAAAGAGACATGCGTCTACCCTCTGCCTGAGCCCCTGGACCTTTTCCAGGCTTCCCAGATGAAGTTTGAGGACTTTCAAAGAGATCTCCGCAAGTTGAGGAAAGACCTTAATGGTACAGTGATAAACTTACATTCCATAGTTTTCCTTCTTGTGGGCACATCCTAAACACAGTATTTACAAAATGCTTACAAGGTTGTAAACTTGGTTGTTCTGTAATTACTGCAAGTCTTACAGCATGTTTAAAATGACACTGCATTGATATTTATGCAACATGATAAAAAAAATGTATGAATTTAAGTGTTGCTTGCATAATGCAAAATAATTTTCCAGACCTGACCAGCTATGGTCATGTGTGGATTGCACAGGCCAGTCAACATTGAGATAGCATCTGTTTGTTGTACAGACAAGCTAACTGGAAGCAGATGTTACTTGTCAGATGTAGACTCATGTTGGACCTGGCGTACCTTTATTGTCGTCATGAACGAGAAAGAGAAATATAGACAGGGAAAGGTCAAGGAACTTCTACTACTGAGAGAGTCTGTTCAGGCTCTCCTCATTGTCCTGGAACTCAAAAATACAAATATGAGACTATTCAGAAGATAACTGCAGCTATTCATAATCACGTTTCCAAAAAAGTTGGACCACTGTGTAAAACATAAAATAAAAACACAATGAAATGATGTGTAAGTCATTTAAATCCTGCGTTAAACTGAAAACAATAGAAAGACAAATGCTATTTTAGGAATATGTGCTCATTTTAAATTTGTTACTCGTGACATGTTTTAAGAGATGGGGTGGTGTGGGTTGTTCGACAACTAGTTGAAGAACCCACTGTTAATTAGAGTAATAACATAGCTGGCTATATAAAAGGCATACTAGTAAGTTTTTCAGATGCAAAGACATAAAGGGATTATTACTCTGTGATACACTGCATGGATAAATAGTTAAGCCATTTAGGAATTAAATTTCTTAACTTAAAAAGAACAGTAAGACTGTTTTAGGAAGACTTAAACAAGTATTGAAAAAAAGTCAGATACTCTGGCCTCACTGGATTAAATACAGCCTCAATTCTATAGTGGAAATCAGCACACCAGCTCAAAATCACTTACAAAATATATTGTCAATAAACACAGTTAACTAAAACCACCATACAAGGAAAAAACATTTTTAAACATGATGATGAATCACTGGTGCCAACTCTTTACCCAAACATTTTAAAATGGACTCAGGCAATGTGGAAAACTGTCCTGTGACTCATAATCAACTGAAAATTATAGATGCTGGTCTTCAGGACTCAAGTGTCAGGGGACTGCCTAGCTTCGTCTCAGTGCATAGCTCAAAAGCAAGCTTTTGTGATACTGTAGGGGTGCATTAGTGAACATGGTATGGATACTTCTCTGATCTGCAAAGATTTGATTAAGGCTGATTAATATATACCGTATTAGGAGAAACATTAACCATCCAGATGACCCATTTTTCAGGAAAGAACTTACTTGTTTCAGCGACCCAACCACATTCTGCATGCATTACAATAGTAAAAGAATCTGGATGCAACTGGGGAAACTACATGTAACATGGTTAGTAATGACCTTTATTAACCATGTTTTTCACACAGGGTCAGCATTTAATCCTCAACAATAGTGTTTTGGTGACACAAATTATTATTATTATTATTATTATTATTATTATTATTATTATTAGACCTAGAAGTTGCTAAGAGTTGGAATGCTAATTTATCAGCTAAGGCTAGCTACCCTTGTTAGCAAGCTGTATTCATAAACTGCATAGGTGCAACCACATTGGCTGATTAGTGCTAAGTGAAAAAAACACCAGAATTTCACTCACCTAAGCCTTAGTGTTTAGATAATACATTAAAAATGCTCCACATGCACCAGATACACACAGTGAAGAAGTCCAGCTTAATCTCGAGCTGTTTGTGAGAGGCCTGTCAGTCAAAAAGGTCATGCCCCTGATTAAGAAGTCGAGGTGGAAGAAAAATATTCACCCTATTTCATGTTGTTATCAGGGGCAAAACTGGTCTAGAATATGCTTTTTGGTGCAGTAAAGAGTCACGTTTTTTTTTTTTTGTTTGTTTCCCCCCCCCCACTTTGCCTTGGCTTCATTTACCAGCTCTGGATCTTGTCCTTTAGTTTTGCTTTTTATATTTAAAATTTAAAAAGTCAGCACAGAATGAACTTGAATCAAGAAAAAGGGGGTTATGTGATAATTCCACAAACCATGGAGTTTGTGGAACAATAACTCTTAAGTGGGAACGCAAAAACACAAAGTAAAATAGGATAATGGAGAACTGTATTAATGTTATGTCACTACACATTAAGATCACAGGAAAAGGTTTGGATATTTGATAATGACAAGCCAAACTCACTGGCTGAGTGAAAAACATCTTAATTTATGCAGCATTTAGAAAATGCTCATTTTCATTATTCTTGCTCTAGAGGTGATTTTTTTATTTTTATTTTTTTTTAAAGTGTATCTTTGAGCAAAATGATGCACGTGAGTGTGTACTTGCAGCCTGATCGACTATTCCCTAAACCTGGTCTGTTCTCTATCATGTTTTATGTGTTTTTGCTGCTAAACCAATCAGACGCCTAAAACGTATTGCCAAATATTGTTTTTTCTCTGCTGTAATGATTCTTTAGGCTGTTCATTATTTGCAATTCATAAAGATGGAGTTGCTCACAGGGGAAACTGACTTTCGACCCCAGTGGCTGTGGCACATACTGGCCATACATAAATACATCATCACATGCTATACCTGCAGACCTCTTCATTACCTAGCAGAGGTAGCTGAGTGCTCTAGCAGACATGGGCTTCGATGACAGTTCCCAGAGGGGTTTTCCGATAAGTAGGCGGCGTAGAAATGGCCTTGGCTGGCCCAAAGGACATCAGCAAGTAATGCAGTGGAGAGAGAGCTTGCTTTGCCTTTTTGGCTGAGGCACCATATGGTCGATGAATTACCACTTGCCCAGTCCCGACCTCGTTGTTCCCTTAAGCGTCTCATGGCCTCTCCACCTCTAAGGCCTTGAGCTGAGCTTGTGTATCTGTTATGCTTGCAGATCGAGCGTAACAATAAGTTTCTCCTGGGATCAGACCGCAGGCCTTCCTGGTTGCTAGGGCTAACTTATTAGTCATTATGGGTTATTATGTCTTTGCAGACACTTATTCAGCAAAAATTCAGTAGAGATTTATTAAAGCAAGCTCAGCTAGGTTAAAGAGCACTGCAGATAATTAAAGCGCCAATGGTGGATAAAATATTTCTGTTCTGGAAGACTCCCCCACCCCCCTTATCTTCTAATCTTTTGTTATTTCAGCATGCTCTGCTGAAACGGAGAAAGTTTGCAAATTGTCCTCTGAAGAGAACCTGCAACCATTCAAGGACAAGATGGATGAATTTCTCAATCGAGGTGAGAAAACAACTGAATATGATTTTGTCTACAGTCTATTTGACTCGACTGTCAGTGAATTCCATTTAAATATTAAACTCAACAATGAACTGCAATGTTTGGATCTTTGTATCAAAAGCTTGATGTATCTTTGTATCTGTACCATAGCCGTCTATTACTGACAATCCACACCACTGCACTAATATGTTCCTTCATTACTTTAAACTAGGGCTGAACGATATATCGTATTTGCGATAATATCGCGACATGATCAAGTGCAATTTTCTAACCGCAAAGGCTGCGATTATACTCTGGACATGTCCAAATTCATGGGCTGCATCCTCCTGAGGCCGCATTTGTAGACCGATTACGTCACAGCGACGCGCCGAAGGCTGTCCAAATTACTACCATATCCCAGAATTCATAGCGCGGCCCAGCCAAACTCCAGTTTCCAGCAATGGCGGCCGCTACTGAGTTTTAAAATTACTCATACTAATCTTTCAGGGTCACAAAATAAACTTTTAACATATTTTCAGGCGAGAAAGTAGTTGTGTAAACATCAAATATCTGCTCGGTTTATCAAGATATCCCATATTTGCAAAAGTGCTTCGACGTTTTCAGAGGCGTCTGCTACCCACCAGCTCGACAGCTAGCCGGGAGCTCGAGGGTTACTGATGCGGCCGAGAACGGCACAACTCCCGGCACATCATTTTCAGATCACCGCGGAGTTTCGCTGCTCGGGTTAAACGTAATATATAAGTCACTTAGACAACCTAAAAATGTTATTGTTGGGCTTTTTTCAGTGTTTTGTTTGTTCGTGAGTAAATCGGTTTGGCTGAGATTAAAGTTATTAGATTAGATAAAATAAAACTTTATTAATCCCCCGGGTGGGTTCCTCCTTGGTTTTCACACAGCTGACTAAACGTCAAACAGAAAACTTATTAAACAGAAGTATGAGACAGTCGAGAATTTACACCAGTGTCTGGTTATATTTTAGATAGCAAGAAGCAGACGGCCGAGTTTATTAAACTCCACCGAGACAGCGGTGACGCAGATCAGAACTAGACCGTCCAATTTCACGCCTTTAAATTTTAAAGGCGTGTTTGTGTGTGTGTTTATACAATTGCTATTATGTTTGCACTTTATGTGTAATGTTACTGACTGCAGAGATCAGTAAGATGTGTGTATTTTTTATTTATTAGTTTTATTTATTTAATATTATTTTTTAATTGAATGACTGTCTAGTAGTTCACAGATGTCGAAAAACTGAGTGTGGTAAAGCCACTGATTTTTTTTTTATGTATATTTCTGCAATCTGCACATTGTACTGACTTTCATTTTAATGTTTACACCAGGGTTCCTTGTCAGCACTTTATGCTCAGATGTTTGTAAGCTAAAAATAAACTATTGTGTATGTTCAAATATACTGTTGTGATTGAAGAAGTTAAATAAAAATGTCAGTCATCAATTCATGCATCACCTCATGTCATCATAACAGAGGTCTGTCTTCCAGGAAAGAACAGTTTAAAATTAATGTAATATAGTATTGGCCATACTATATGATGTATTGCTTGTCTTTGTTTAATAATACAGAAGACAAAGACCTTAAAAAATAATCGCATATCGCATCGCAATCGCAATATTGGGGCAAAAAATCGCAATTAGATTATTTTCCATAATCGTTCAGCCCTACTTTAAACATAGTCACTGTAGTGTATTTGGAGTTCCATAAACACTGTTCTTCTGCTGAAAATCCTTGCCAGATCTGCAGCTGAATTTGCATGTTAAGTATCAGACCTTTCCATAGAAATAATTTACTACTTTAAGAGTGCATGCTTTAATTTAATGATTTGTGTGAGCCTATGTGACGCAGCTCATCCATCAGAATGATGCAAGTTGTCCATGCCTGCAAACACATTTAAGATCTGTTTCATACCGTTTTACAGTTGCTATACACACACAAAGACTCAGTCAGTGTAGTTTCCATAGGGACCTCTGTTTATTTCAGGGTGTATTGAATAATTCACTGATGTTGTTTCAAGTTTGCCTATCTGTTTTGAAAGATCATGACTGCACTTGGAGTCAGTTTAGGGTTTTTTTAATCGTGATCTCTGCCTAATAAAATGAAGCACTCTTGCTCTGACTCAAAGGGGGAAAAAAAGTCTAAATTTGAACTTGTCATGTAGCTTCTTGCTGTAAATTGACTGCCAAGAGGAGAACTGTATAATGTGGCGTAAAACAGACTTTGGAAAATTATCTTTTTCATTAAGTAGACTTTGAATATTACTTGGTCTTTATTTGTGCACTCAGATGTAGAGGAATTTGACTGGAATAATGATACTTTGCCCTAGAGGTATTTGGATGAAAACAACAAAGGGTTTGGCCTCTGAGTACCGTGGCTGTGATAATAAAATTTGTGAGCTGCAAATTTTCAGTCAACAGGAAAAAGCTACTGCATTTTTGTTTAAATAGCATCAAAATCTACCCAAAATATAATCGTGTTTATTTGTCATATTCACCAGATGTCATGAAGTTGAGCTTTTATCTGTAATCTAACATCTGCATGCAGCAATATTAGATTATTGCAGTCTACTTCAAATGTGTAAGACTTACTGGATTTTTTTTTTTTTTAAACACTTGTTTTAGAAAAACAAACCAATAGTCATTATTTATGTAGCACTGGCTTTGACCCTGGGTACATTCAGTTGACTGTGACCAATCTTCCTGAAGGACCCAACTTGCAGGCCTCTTTCCAACTGCTTTTGTATTCAAATGAGAGTCTAATACATAGCATATGTGCTTCAGCAGTAATGCTCACTGTCCATTTTAAAGGAAGTCTGCAGATGAAAGCATCTCTCCCATTTCCACCTCTCCCCATCTCCGTTCCTCTCTCTGTGCGTTTGAGAGAAATATGGGGGCTCTCTCTTTGATGCAAATGATGAGGTTTTTCCTCTGAGACCAGAATGTAAGCACTGTAACATGGACATGTGACTCACAAGGCTCCAGACGGGATTCTTGAGGTTCTTCCACTGCAGCAGTGAAAAAAGAAACAACAGCCAAATGTCTTATTTTTGTTATTTCTGTAATTTCTAAAAAGCCTGGGGTTAAACCGTTTCTGGCTCCACAGTTTAAACCGCTTTTGTTTATTTTCTGACCATGCAACTAACCACAGAATAACAGTGGGAGCGGACTTGTTGGAGCTTGGCTGTTTGGTCTAGCTCCATTTTCTCCACTCACTTCACAAATTCTCATGCATGCAGGCCTTTGATGGAGTCAATATGACTAGCAAGAGAGCACCGGCCATGTGATAATCTGTTTCTGATGAATGTAAAGATTACTAGTATGACTGATGACATACTCTTGCTACATTTTCTACTAACTGCAACCTAAGAAATCAAAGCAAATAAGCCAAGAATGTTAAATAAACTTTTAAACATCAATGCATAGCACATTATGGAAAAAAGAAATATTGACTTTAGATAGACATGTTGATGTTGTGCAACAATGCTGATGTTTTATATCTTTAAATAACCTTTTTTTTAAGTTTTCCTCTTTTGTTTGATTCTCTCCCATAATATCACAATATCTTAACAACATCACAATAAGATTATTAGAAAAGAGCAAACTATATAGACTTGATACTAAATCATTCGGCATGATAAAGGTTATTTAACAGTCTATTATATATTATATTTTATATTAATTTTTTTAAAATGTTGTCGCATAACTTCATATTTCTCATCAATTTGTTATCATTTTTGATGGACAATCTGCAGTGACGGGCAAGATTGTAGGCTGCAGAGTGATTTAGCACTTTAGAATGATAATGCATAGAGCTCCTCTCAGCAGGTTTGTCTGAGATCTTTAGATGTGGTTCTGGCTTCAATTACACAAAGCAAGCAGATATTCAACTGGGTAAAAGCAGCACACGGGTTTGTGCCAGGAAAGATTCTCTGTTCCATTTACTGTCATCTGTCTCACAAAGCTATTTGCAGGCCATAGGTCATTTCTGATCATTTGACAGTTTAAGACAGCAGGTTACACATTACTGACCTTGAGGGAAAAGAGATGTTATCTGGGCAAGAATTTAATGCCTAGCCTTTTGACAGTTATACAGCACCATAGTGAAGATATAGACCAACAAAACACAGCTGGATCGACTCTACAACTGCTGATATATTGAAAAAATGAGATGAAAAATCAGCCCTTGGATCTGAAATTTGATGAGTACTAACCTGCGATGCTTGTCTAACCAAGGCTGTCACATTTGACTGCTTTTCGTTCATATCATAATTTATAACGCAGTCAAAATGATCCCGATGGCACCCCAAGATAAGTGTTGTGGTCTGCTGGAACTGCTTGCTAATGTGCACCATGATGTCCAACTACTCCCTCACACCTCACACAAACATGAACACAGTCATCTGTCTCCATTTGAAGTAATATTACACAAAGAAGCACTTGTTCTGCAATCTCCACTACTCATTTGTCAGTTGTGCAACAGCATACAATCCAACACTCAATAATGTCATGGCTCGATGTTGACCCTGAGCAGGACTTTTGAGTTAAGTAATGGTGACATCTTGAATCTCCTGGTATATACAAATCACACTATAAATAAAAGAGCTGTCTTTTAAGGGAAATGCAAAATCCGTCTATTTGCAAATGCATAATTTTTTTTTCTTACTCTTTCACAGCCAAAACTGAACTGGAAACGCAGGAGAACCAGCTAGCAGAAACTCAGAAGATGTAAGAAGAGTATTGTGTGTGTGTGTGTGTGTGTGTGTGTGTGTGTGTGTGTGTGTGTTTAAAAACCTTTTCCTACATATCTTTGCTCAAAAAATAAATGTTACTTTGCATTTTATTTCCTGGATTTACATTTGGTCGTCTTTTAAGTTTCAAAGCAGTGATTGTAGTTGTGAATTTGAAAGTAAGGTATAATGCAATCCAACACAGTTTGAAGTGATATACTCTCGCTGCAGTGAAGAAATATAATCTTGCAGCTTTGTCAATATTTATGACTCCTGGTTCCTTCAATTACATGGAAGGTGCAGGCCGTCATGCCAGGCCTTCAGTAGACGGGAGGCCCCCTATGCAGTGTCTATGTTGTTTATCTAAGTGGAGCGAGAGTAGACAGCCATGGCTCCAGGCTTCTGTTACTGCTGGCTTGGAATGTGTTCCTATAGCACACTCCAAACAAAGAGACCCCAACCTGTCCACGATATTAATCCACTCAAAATTGCTGCCACATTTAACACCTTAGTGTATGTCATCCGCTGCTCTATGCACACTTTCTTTTTGCAAGATCTGTCTTTGGCTCCTTTGTCTTTCATCACTCATGCTTACACACCAATAGAGTATGTGCATGTATGTATACACAAACATACAAAAGAGGTTCATATGGATAAGGAAAAGGAGCGATACAGCAAAATTCATCATTTTGGTTAAGTCAGATTTTCTTGCTTTTGCAGCACTAATAGCATTTTTTTTTTTCGTTGAAATGCACGGTCATTATTGTTTTTATTCTTTTTTTCTTTTTCTTTTTTTTTTTTTTAGTTACTCTACTATTAAATCTCCAAAAAGCACATTATTCCAAGATTAGCTATCATATTTTGCATATCTGCGTAGGACTGCCAAGTTTCACAATAATTGGTATAGTTTTCTGTAATCTCGTGTTGTAATGTTTTGGTCTTGAAGTAATGTTTTTCTTCTCTGTCCTCAGTTTCTTGGAGTTGAGTGTATCCTTCTCAGTCAAACCGAAGGCAGGAGAGAAAGAAGTCTCTCCCCACACATTCTTCTCCATTTGGCATGAGTTTTCCACAGATTTTAAAGACCAGTGGAAGAAGCAGAATAAGCTGATCTTACAAGAGCGGTGAGCCATATGAAGATTCCTGTTCCACAATGTGACATTTTCCATGATACGGATAAATCCCTCTGATAGGACGCTTAAAACTTTTGACTAAAAATGGAGTATTGCTGAGATATCAGTCCATTTTTTTTCTTATTTTCTCTGATTGGGAGCCTTAAAATGTGATAACAGATGTGCCTAGTGCTCCTTCATTTTGAATTTTCCCCAAGCTTGAGTTTCCAAACCATTAATAACATGCAGTGCATCTCATGTTCACTGAAGATCCTATCAGATTCATTCAAATTCATGAAGGGAAAGAGGGCAAATGACCCAAATCTTTGTCCTTACCCCAGCAACGAAAAAAAAAACACATGCATCATCCAGTTAGCTTCCAGTGGTTTGATAAATATGAAGATATAGCTGCATATGTCAACAAAAAGCAAATTGGTCCATTATTTCCAATGAAGATTGACTTGTGATAGTATTTGTAAGCGAGGTCCAATGTCATAGTCTTTGCTTGTTCAGTAGGAAAGAATAAAAACTAATTTGAAAGCATTAACTCTTTGTCCTTTGCCATATGTGGAACAGTAGATGGTAATCCTCACTTCTGCCTGTATGGGCATGCAAAGATGCAGCACTACCATGCATTGAACATGTAATGGGTAGAGACAACAGGCGAGTCTGCTAGTATAAACTGCTCTACTCACTCAATGCCAGCATGTTAATCATTTTTCTTTTTAAAGAGCAAATGAGTAGTGACATTTCTGGCCCTCTCCTTGCTATAGTAAACTAGAGTGAATCATTTCAGAGTAGAAGGTCTGGCCTCCTGTCAAACCAAAATCCTTGTGTTTAAATGCCCCATGACCACAAGCTGGATGGTATAAACCTGAAATCTTTAGCACTATACTACATTTTTCTTTTTTGATGGTGTAATGGTGAATTTTAGTGACTCTGTGTAGCTCTATGCAGCTAATTAATTGCTCTTAACATCTTTATCACATGATTGGCATTTATTTCTCCTTTTTTTTTTAGGGTCAAAATGGCAGAGGAGTCTTTTAAACAGGCCAGGCAGAAGGCTTCCTACAATGTGACACCCAAACATGCAACTGGAATAGTATGCATAACATTTTACTTTTTCTTATTACTGTATGGAGTCATCTGTTTTCTATTTATTTACTGTAATTCTAGCAGTACCTGCCTTTTTCTTTCACCTAACAGACCCAATTGCTCGCAAATGCTTGTCAGTGTTTTAAGAAACAACAATCCTGGCTCTTATAGTAACATTTTAGAGCGGAGCGCCAGTGCTTCCAGCTGTAAATAACTCACACTTTTTTCTTGTCTTTTTTTTTCCACAGAAAGCAAAGTTGGGTAAGAAGATCTGAAGCAGACAATGGAAAATTATCATCACCTAGCCTATTGCACAAGCTGTGTTTGTACAATCTGACACGAGTCATCAGTCATTTTTAGCGTTTATTTGCTCCCAGTATTTGTTTTCAATTGGTTTAGGGCTGTAGAGTGTGAGCTGGTTCAAAGTGTATCGTTTAAACTTGGGATTAAAGCTAATGTCCTTACCCACCATTTCACAAAATGAAACGAGTCTGTGTTATAAAAAGGCATCCCTAAGCTGATTACTGAATTCAAGTTGCATGAAAATTTGCTATAAATACTTGGTGTTCTTTTTCTGTTTTGTTTTTTGGTGACACTATGTTCAAGCTTTATCAGTATACATAATATGTAGCCATTTTTTATTGCCGTTTCCAACCCTCAGTTTCTAGAAAAACCATTAACACGTTGTTCACATCTCCCTTGATGGTGAAAAGCACAGGATTTTATAATATTTCTATATGGTGCCTTATTGCATAGTGGAGACTTTAAATGAGTTGAACAAAGCTTATTTTTGAGATGCATCAATTGTGATTCAATGATACCTACAAGGAAGAAAAGTCTGTTTACATGGCCTGAAAAATAACTAATTTACTCCTTTCAAGATTTTCATCTGGTGCGTTTCAACTGCGAATTCTACGTGTTTTACATACAGCACCTCATCTTTTAGTGTTTTTTATTTAAATGGTCATGTCTTTCTAAGTCATGTGATCTGATAAATCCCCACTATTGTTCTTTTCAACATTAATGTAAATATGCTTTCTTTCAAGCAAAATCCTATGCAGATAGTTTTACCTTTTGTGTTATGTGAAAGAGTGTGAATATCCATTGGCTAAATCAGCAGTAGAATCATGTGATGTGGTTTTAATGTACAATACCAGCACTGTGTTTTGACTGAATACATCTGACCATTAAAAATAATATAAATATATATTTATTGAATAAAAGACATTACCCTGATTTTTGTGATAAAAATTCTGTTATTGGTGATCAATTTCTGTTTATCATATGGCAAATTATATGCACACTACACATCACTTTGTTTTATATGAAATAGATTTAATATATTTTTACATACTTAAAACACACGTGTATATATTGTATACATTGCATTGCAACTCCATTACACATGCTGCAGTTTTTTTTTCTTTATTTTTTGTCTCCTGGCTAGTATATTTGTGGAAAATGTACAGTATACAATCAGGTTTGTATCCAAGCAGGTGGATGGTGTGAATTGTTTCATCTTTTCTTTGACATCATCATGTTAATACAAAACAAAAAGGGTAACAGAATACTTGTGAAACACGACAACAAAAAAGATACTGACAAGCTGTCTAAGATTGTAGAACCACCTATAGATACACATTTTACAAAGACTGTTTTAATTGGTTGCACTAATTATACAGTTGGACATTACTTTAATGCACTTCCTTTTGCTTGGCCATCCTCAGTGTCCATAATGTTCTGTCATTTTTAAGAGGTACTTTCTTGACTCCTTTAGGTAGATGTGATATTTTTGAAATGCTACAACTAAAAAAATGTCCATTGTTAAACACCAACAGCTTTATTATCACTGTCTCTACACAGCCACTTGATTTATTCTTTTTTTTTTTTTTCCTTTTTAACCGCACTGGCATATGAACATGGCTGCTACTCTCTAATTAAATCATTGTTGAGCTTTTGTGTATTTCTAGTTCCATGTTTCATTTTGTTGCAAGACAAGCCATTCTTTGTACAACACGATGCAGAACAGTTCCTCTTGAAGCCAGTCCTTGTTTGGCTAAGTTTGTGAATTTCTGCCTCTGACAGCACATAAATGATGTCATTCCAAATTCGAAAGACCTTTAAGTCCCCCTTCACAGTTTCCCATGGCCGCTCACATCCACAGACATGCAGCGACACTGTTTGACTCTCTGCACCTTGCGGTGTCTGAAAGGGGGCTGCAGGTCTGGGCAGTCTAGCTGCACTGTGAGCTGTGTGATGCGATGTGGCCTACAGAAGGAGCAGGACTGAAATGGCTCCTGGGCTTTGTTGTGGTTTTTTCTTCCCGAGCCTGAGGTTTGGCCTCGACTCTGTCCCTGACTCGAGCTTGGACCCATATGCCGTGGTATGTAGAATGAGTTACACTGGCCATAGCAAAAACGGTTGACCACAGTGCGGCTGCGGCAGCCCTCCTCACTGATTGTCTGACGAAGAGGTTGGGTCTTGCACCAGTCTCTGCGGAGGTAACGGCGCTCTGTCACAACCAAGGCTTCCCGGCTAGAGGATAGCACCTCTGGTTTCTGCTGAAGCAATCGATGGTGACGGTCCGCAGACAGGTTTCCTTTGGACTTGTATGGAGATGGGATGGCTCCCTGAGGACGGGACTTTTTGGTCTCTGCAGTGATGCAGAGCACCCCAGCCAGTATGACAGGGATAGTTATTCTCCACAGCATTCTGCAAAGAGAGATACATTACTATACAATGTAGCGAATAGACGGAGAAAGACATCTGCACAAACAGAATCTGGACATTTACACTAAAGCTGGTGTAACACGTTTAGGTAGTATGAGATGAAACATGACAGTCACACAAATGCTTACATGATACTAATGTTGCCAATTATGCTTGCAACTGTGAGAATGCTCATTCCTGTTGAGCCACCTTTGCAGTTTAGCCTTCCAGGCATCATTGAGGAAATGAATCCATCACCAGGGCCCCCATTTGTCAGCATCTCTGTGTCATTACTTCTATTTGCTTTCCTCTCGGCTACGCAACTCTTCCAAAAATAAATAAAGCCCTGCCATCAAAGGATACACTTAAACACCCATAACGAGAAGGGGAAGTTGATTTTATTGGTCCCGTCGCTGGGTAAAATAATTAGGGCTTTGCTTACTTTAGTCATGAACTATGCCGCAGATATGTAAACAGGCATTAGAGAGGCCCATCTGCATGTTATTAGGGAAAGAGTCGGAGAGCCGTACAGTTCACTCATCTACTCTTTGGTGATATACGTGAAGAAAACTAAAGTGAGAGTGATTATGGGCCTATATTGTCCATAATCACCAGTGCCTTTTGTACAATGCCAGCACCATAGAGATGGTATGATCTGGAGAAATGATTCCTCTTTGAGTCAAAACGGAGTACGCGCCCGTGTGCAAGCTGTCAGTATTTGCGCCAGCACATTTTTGACCATCACTCAAGCATCTTTTCAGCAGATGTTGCTCTTGACAAGCATTGCATGACACCAACTTAGAAATTCTGACAGAGAACCAAACGGCCTCAAGGCCATTGGCTGCTACTATTCGCAGACTCTTCTTTGCTCTGCTCGTATGTTCTCTTTGTTCCTTTCCTGAACCTGCAACTCACTCTGACATGGAACAAATTACTTTATCATGATCCACTTTGTTTTTTGCCTTGTTTTTTTCTGCCCTTGACCCTGAGGTCATGGCAGCTCTGTCTGAGCAGCATGAGCACTCGAGTCTGTATATCACTGTCCCAGCAGCACTTGCCATAAGCTAGACAGCAGCTGTTAGTCCATCTACCAGATATAAAGTATGAATTTTTTTTTTATTAAAAAATAAATAAAGCCATACGTTGCAGTTAGTTAAGCACAGAAAATGGAGTGTACTGTTAATTTTTTTCTTGTTCAAATCTAATCTGATGAATTTTTTAAAGGGTTTTTTTTTTTTGTTATAGTTTGGTTTTGCTTTGCTTTTTTCTTAAGACATCTGTGTACAGTCTGCTAAGGAACTAGATCAATTATATGGCTGAAGTAACAATGTGTGTCCAGATGACACACATTTAAGCCAGTTCTTACACAGGAAATTATGATTTTGGCACCTAAATCATATCCAAATCGGGAACTGGACATCCAAATAATGTCTGTGGTTCTTCTAGAGATGTACATTTTTGCACACATACAGACCATATATATACTCCCCTACGCTCACCCACCATAAGGTTAGAATAACTAAAGTAAACAATCCCACTGTCTTTCCCCCACCTGCTCTATCAGAGAATATTGACCCCACTTCATCTTTTAGTGAACTACCTTCCACTTAAGGACAGTCTCATTTGTCTTTACCTGCTCCATCTTATTCCTGCTGACTGGGAGTTGAAGTGCACAAACCCCTGATCAGGGTCACATGCTCTGCTTTTGTGTCCAGGCTCTTGTTTTCCCATTTTCCCTCTATCAGTCTCTTATGTAGCGCCATGTGACTCCGGTGATCTACAGTCTGGATAGCTCTTGGGGCTGGGGAGGGATGACCTGACTGACTGTGTACACAGGGCATGACAAATGACCTATACAGTCAGCAACTGCGCTTCCTCTCCACCCCCAAACTCAGCTGGTGTTAGAGTAGTGGCCCTGCTGAGCTATACCCATCAATCTCTCTGCAAGACAAATTGTGGTTTTGGGGTAACGATTCAGGGGCTTTTGGGGGAGTCTGAGGTAGATGGTTAGTGGTTGGGGATAGAAGATGGGGGGGGGGGGGGGGAAGAGGGGGTTGCAGACTCGTTGGGGTTTCTGGACTCATGACACACCGGGAAACAAAACCAACACTACTTGGGGTTCATGAAAAATATAACTTCATCCCTCCTTGTGAGCTTTTTCTTTCTTTTTTTGTCACTCTTGTGATTTTTATTCTTGGACACACAGCACCGATCATCACACAGTCCTAGAGGCAGGAGGCGACTGTGGTTTTGAGTGTTAATGCTGGGACAGAACTGAGCACAACCTTTGTGTCTGCTAAACACTAATATTGTCCACAAACACAGCTTTATGTTTTACCAGAACCACAAATACTTTGAATATGCTTCACTGAACTGTGGCAGACCTTGGTTCCAAAATTCAAACCTCTAATGAAATTACAAATGCCAGACACAAATACCAGAGAGACTGCTGAGCTAGACACAAGCTTTTTGGAAAACAGCTATTATCATCAGTGGGAACTTGTTATGTTTTGTTTTTCAGAATGGCATGATAATACCATGGTAATGTTTTCTGTCTGGATAACAATGGGCCTTTTTTTTCAAATCTTGAAGTCAAATGAAAAACAAAATTATTCATGAAAATCGCCAGCCTGGCAGCTAAATATCTGAAGATTTCAAATATCCAGTTGTTAAATAATTGAATAAAGAAAGGAGAATCCTTTCCAAGGCTTTCAAATTTGTACACACAGATGTACTTCCACTAAACCATGCGAAACATCTTCCCAGCACGTCTTCAAAGGCAGGTTAAAACAAACAAAACCTGATGCCTCAATTATTGGTGCGTCAGAAAGTCTCATACATAGACTGGTAAGTGCAGTTAATTACAGTAGAACTGCATTTAATTCACCGTGCAGCTCAAACCTCAAACACACACGGGTAGCCACACACGCACACGCGCACGCATATGCACCCATGTGTGGCCACACATGTGTGTGTAATCACACACACAGAGACACACATACAGAGTCAAACGCACATACACAGGATGCAAAGAGAGAGAGAGAAAAAGGGAAAGAGAGGTAAATTAAATGTTTTCACTCGGAGCCAATTACACAAAGAGGAACCATGTCATTATCTGCATTTGCGGATTGCATTTTCCCAAACTACGCTTCACTGTTGGTTCATTAACAGCTGGGGGTTGGGGGGCTCTTTTTAGGGGCTTTGCTGTGTAAATGTGTCTAACGCCAACATCGCCAGGAAGCCGCTTTAGGCAGTTCGGGTAGCCATTTGTCAACACAATCCGTCTTGATAATGACTAGCAGCCCAGATATAATGCTTTCCAAGCTAAGTACTGGCAAGAATGTAAGACAACTTCTTCGCCTCAGCAACATAAAGTGCTTTAGTGGGGATGAAGGCCAATTAGAAATCCTGTGATAGTACACTAGTTGTCACTGCAGACGTTATAAGCTACAGCGATTAACACCACCTTCCATTTACACTTAAACAAAATGTTTTTCTCCTTTTGTTTCCTCTTTAATAGCTTTGTTTCACATTCTTACATTTATAATCTGTGTCAGCTTGTTTAAGGTATTTCAAGCTGGAAAACTTTATTATATTTTTATGATATATGAAATAAAAGTATTCTTTATCCAATGAGCACCACTTTAGGATCTTCACTAGGATGTAAGTTCTCTGACTTTGAGCAATGTTTGGTGAGTTACTGTGGCCTGCTACACCAGAAGGCCACTGTGTAATAGGATGGTTACTCTTGAAGACTCTCATGATTTGTTGGCATATCAAAGTTTGCTTTCAACTGAAAAATGTGCCACAACAGGCCAAAACTGCAGTTTTACTCCACAGTTTTAATTCACGTTCCTCAGCATCAGCGGGAAGTTCCTGTTTACATATAATAAGTGCAAACTTGACACGTTAACCGTGTTACTAAAGTTTGCTATCAAATGCCAGTGCTACTATCTCCAGAGACTCACAATGACGTGGTTTCTGTTGCTTAAGAAATTACAATGTGTCTGTGTGCTAAATCCTCTTTGACATCAGAGCAGATTGTACAAGGTGGTGCAGTCACCAGAGCCGTAAGCAGGATCAGAAGGCAAACTCCCCACCATTCCCCGCACGCATACTGTAGGGACACGCACACACATGCACACATATGTTCTCAAACCAACTTGGAGAGGTATCAGCGCACACAACACAAAGAGAACACATAAGGGAATATAAACTTGTGCAACTGAACAGGGAGGAAAAGAAAAGAGTAGAGATTATTCAGCACCCACAGGCTATTGTAGTAACATAAATGGTCTTACTACACATAGTGTTCATTAAGATCATTATGTCTCAGTGTCATATTCACTGGAAAGGCTAAACTGCCTCTTAAGCTCACTAAGAAGAAAAGTACAACAGGCTGTCATCACTCACTAATTCTCTCACTCACAACACTAATTACTTGGAACCTCCAGCCACTAATTATAGTAATTTAGCAGACACTTTTATCCAGAACACCTTTCAACGCCTTGAAGGTGTATATTTTTACAATGGGTGGCCCCAGTGGGAATCAAACCATCAGTGCTGGGACATTATACTAAATAGCTGTACAACTACCGCCGTTCCAATTACATGGTTCTGCACTTAGTCACTCAGAGACGCACTGAGTCAGTCAGTCAGAAACTCACGTGGGATATGATGAACCAGCACTCAGACAGTTTCTCTTCTCTCTGGGAAATCCAAACGCTAGACTACATGGCGCGTTCACGTACACGGTCACATTTCCTCTTATGTGCTGCAAAGCTGTGCGCCTTTAAATAACGTATCATTATATTTCCGTGTAAAACGGACATTACAATGGGATACCATAGCTGCCCGTGTGTATTATCTAATATCGAAAACTTTCTTGAACTTAATGTTAATAATTTCAAATTAGTGCAAGCCATGCGTTATGAAAGATTATATGTAAAATCATCTGCTGAAGCGCTTTTTTGAGTCTTGAGGCATTCAATATGGTATAAAGTCAGTGCTATCGAAATGTAATGTATGGTTCGCATACCTTTTTATGTGTGCAGCGGGACAGTGATGTGTCGACGATGCATTCAAGGGAGATCGTCCACCTTCAGTGGTCCTTGCGTCCGCTTCCAAGTTTCGGTTTCCATGGCAACATAATCTGCGGTATCCTCAGGCTTGTTCTTGCTCCTCTTCTTCCCTTCTTAAAGTTTGGGACGTGCTCAGTTTCCCATCCTCTTGGGCAACGTCTTTCTCTCTGAGTCTAATGTTCTCTTTTTGGCTTTTAGATTAAGAAAATAAGCTCCAGACTGCAGTCACAGTAAGCCCATATCTTAGTGTCGTGGAGACTGTCTGCAGTCTGTCTTTGAGCGTGTTTGAGTCACTGTAAAGCCTGCCTTAGTTTGAATCCCCACCACCCCTTTCCCTCCTCAAGAATGGGAGGGTTTTTCCTATTGGTCCTTGCTATTGTGTGAATCAAATCAAGCTTCATTTCTTTCACTTACATCTAGGAGAGACAGGCTGTTTATTTCTGTCTGCCCTTTAATATTCTGAATATATATATATATATATTTATATATGAATCCCTACTCATCCATAATAGGCAAATCTAAGATGACAGATTTTGCCTTATCTTATTTTTCCATCGTAAGTTTTCATTTCCTCACCTTGAATTTGACAGTTAATGGCACTTTACTTTTAAGGAAGTGGATGAGATTTGGAAAGTGGATAAGAGAAACAATGGTTGCCTAAAACCCCCTAAATTATCCTTTCTTATTGGCAAATCACCACATCAAAACGAAACCCGTAACCTCCAATCCATAAATCATCTGTGCATGCACTAACAGCATGCTTTGAAAAAAAAATGCCACGGTTCACATTCCTTGATGCAACCGAGACAATGATGTTTGTCTCTTTTGCGGCTCTGGCTATGCTGACCACTGGGCACAAAGACTGAAAACTCTGACTGTCACTTCTGCCATCAAAGAGCTGAAACATCAACAGACCGTGCAAAACCTCAGATGGGCAGAGTTTGAACAATAACCCTTTCAGCAAACCGGAGGATGATGACACTTTTGCATGACAAAACTCCATTTGTCTGCAGAGTACCGTAGCTCATTTTGCTGATGTGTTGAAAACTGTTGTTTTTTTTTAACCGATGGGAAATAGTTTACCCCCATCTAGTGGCAGAAAACAAAAGTGCATAAACCCGTTGGATTATATTAAAACTGATGAATATTTGAATGAATGAATATTTAATTCTAAAATTGTGTGTATACAGGAAAAGAAAAAATCAGACCTAGGCCATATTAACAGATAGAGGGCCAACTTTAATAATACAAGTAAGTAAAAGTGTCTTTAAATATGGTATAAAAATAAATGCAGGAGAGAATAACAAAGAATTATGTTCTACGCAAGACAGGAGACAGCATTTTTTTTATGTAAATCTGAATGTGACTTTACAGGAGCAATGAAAATCATATGTGCTAGTTATTTGTAGTGCAATAAAATAATGCAAAGCAAAAATAAATGCACCATAAATAATAATATTAATCATAATATATATATGTATATATATATTGTATATTCATTCTGCACAACACTTCCCATAGCGTGACAAAGTATCTGTGATCTCAGATCATGTAAAGCAATGACATTGGTTAGATTTATCAGTTTAAGCTGTCATTTTATATTTTTCTACATTTTTTTCTTTTGTTTTTTGTTTTTTTTTCTCTCTGACATCATTTGTTTCAGCTGGAAGTGAGAGACAGGAGGGAGGTTCCGATCCAGCATTTATGATGGAAAGAACTGGAACACTGGGTATAACTTTCTTCAGTGTCATTTTTTTATTTTTTCATCTTGACTGTCTGTCAGTGTCCCCTCAAGTCCAGCAGTGCCTCCTTTCTGAGAATACTGGAAATATATCAGGTATTGAAAGTGGAGAGAGAAGAAGGAACATCCCCTCCATGGACATGCAACATCCTGTGGACAACAGATGAACAGAAGGCTTGGCTCATCATCCGGCTGGGCCAAGAGCAGATGACAGACAATGAGGATGAAGAGATGAAATGGTTCCCCTCTCCATGTCCCAGAGAGAGAGAGAGAGAGAGTTGGCATTGATTTTAGCATGATGGCACACAACTGGTCAACCTCTTGGATGCCAGTGGTTTCCCCTGCGCTGGGAGAAGAGATAAGAAGACAGAAAAGAATGAAAATAGGGAATAAGGTGGAAGAAGGGAAGAAGAAATACACAGTATTTTAACAACACACTTAGTGCAGGAATTGCACATTTTGTATTACATTCAATGGTAGAATTTAGCACAACATTTAAGTAGAGTAGCAATCACAACATGCTGACAAGAATTAAATAACAACAACCAAATGTAGTACATGAAGATGATATGGTATCATTGGACATTACCTGGGAGTAAGACCCTTCAGAATAAGTTCTTACTTTTCTGTTGAGACAAAAAAAAAACACATATTTGAGGTGACTTTAGTTTGTGGATTCATAGGTCACTAAACAAATTACACATATGTAAGAATCGCTAAATCAACAAAATATGCAGGCTTCGTTTAATTTTAGCTGGCATAAAAAAGAATATTCTGCCATCATGTAAAACATACTACTTTCACATCATAGTCAATCAAAAAGAAGAACTAACACAACATACGCCCCAAAATTGATGTAGGTTTAACAGTTTTTTCTTTTAAAAAAAAAAACATTAATACAATACTGAAATTTTATTTGCCAGATAGATGGGCTGATAAAGAGTAGGAGGTGTGAGACAGGGTAGGTTTTTAACCACGTGGATGCGCTTGTGTAATGCTGAAATATTCTGCATGGTATGACATCCCATTTTTCTGTATTCATAAGAGTTTCTACAAGCCTGACAAGAGTCCTGATCAGCTCCTCCATCAAATACACCTGAAAGAGACTCCATTAATATATTGTACAAATCCGCTTTGCCTGTTATTGTTTGCAGCGGTCCGATTTTATTTGCAACTTTTTTTGGTTTGAACTGGTTTGCACTTTGGTTTGGGAGACATAGACTTAACAACTGAATTTAACATCATTTTGTCTAAAAACAAATATGTAATTTCAAGAAGCTACTTGGAGTCTGAAATGCACCAGGCTGCTAAAGCAATAAGGCATGGGAAATCCAAATCCACTGTGATTCCTGTATTGTTCCAAATCTGTCTGCTGCTGAGTTAACTTTACTGTGATAAGTCAATAACAATATAATTGTCAATTTCTTGATTTTTGTCCCTTAGTGAACAAATAAATATCAACATTACTCCTGTAGCAGAATACACTGTATGATACTACAGGTAAGTGTAAAAGCAAGTTGCAGACTTGTTTTTATGCAAGGGGATTACTGGGAATGGGATAAAATGTAATTTAACAGACTTTGAAAAGGTGTGACTTTGGTTGCTAGAAGGGCTTATTTCAGCATCAGCAAGTCAGCAGAGTCAGTTCAAATCCAAATAGAGTGTCACGTAATGTCATCTACATGTACTTCTCTCATCTTATTTTCTCACTAACTAATTTATCAAATGTTTTTAGCCAAGCTTTATGGTTTATTTGATTTTGTTACCTTCTTCTTGGCCTGTAGTAATTCCTGGTAGGCACTGGAACGGATGAAACGGCTGTAAGAATCACTCTTCATCAACTTGTAGATGTGTTCCTGGTGAAGAAACACATAATGTGAGAATGATGAACAAAAGCACGAGTATGAAGTCAGACACAAATAACACTTGTACTAAAACCAAATCAAAAAAAATCTTTCACTGATCCCCAAGACTGTGGTTTGTAAACTGCTAAGAGTAAATATCTCATTGGTCTGTCAGGTACACTCAGCACTAGTTTGATCACTGTCCAAGTCCCAGTGACAGGCTGAATGTTCCTATTCCTCTCTACATTGTGCAACACAAACTAAACAGCCGTGGCTATTATTTAACATCTCTTCATCATTTCCTTTTGGGCAACCATTCACCTGTGCATCCTCGAAGGCGTAGCGTCCAGGATCTTTGACATTCTGGGTGGTTTTGTCGTAGCTCTTTGAATCCACATTGATGGCACTGGGTGCCCCTGGGGCCAAAAACTCTTGCCAGATCTCCTGGACTCTGGTTGGAACTTCTCTAATTGGACGCTTCTTTAGTTCCTGGACTGCTAGCCAGAATCTGCAAACCAAAGTCACAACTACTTCAAACCAATGAAGGGATAATTACTCGCAGTCCACATCAATTCCACAATGGACTAATTTTGCATGCTGTCCGTTGTGACCGCGGACAACTGAGCCTGGTCAACTAATTTTGTTTTATTGGACTATTGGCAGATATTAGCTTGTGGTAGATCGGTTTGTATCAGTGTGTATTTCGTCAGATATGCAGTGACAATTTTTTACTTATTTGTTTGCTTTTTTTTAAAGTATTACTGAGTTATGAATTAAGGAATACAGGGCAAGAAATCATCCTTGGGGTAATTTAAAAATGTGTCATTGGACCGTCTCAGAAAGTCATTGTTTGCAATAGAAGCAGATGAGTATGCAACTCAGCTGACCAAATGCTCATGTGGAGTCAAATGGTATTTTAACTCGAGACCCTAATTTGGCGTAATGTGCACTAGGTTGTCAGATGATTAAAACCATGACATCTGCAGCTTTTGGTATCTAGGCATTAGTTTAAAAAAATCATCTTCAATAATAAGTTGGTAATTCCTTTGAGGGCACCCCTTTTCCAGTTTTTACCTTTTATATTAATGAATTTGCTCCATCATTCTGTCATCACACAAAAGAAAGAAAATGTAACACGTGTTAAGGAATGTGACTGGACTATAATGGATTTCTGAACTTTCCGGGGAGACTTCAACAGAGACAGATTGTAAAAGTGGAAATTATATCAGCAGGAAAACATTTTAATTTAAAAACCCCAGGTGGATAGAGGTTAAAATATTTATGAATGACAGTGCTTGCGTGCTTGCTAGTGGTGGACGTGTTAATTTCCAGGAGAGTAAAAACTGAGAGTTTAATTAAACTGACCTAATTATTAACTTTGGGCAGCAACAAATCAAGCATGTAGGGAGCAAAGGAGCCACTCTGCACACAATTACACTACATTTAGCTGCTTGTACGTGGCTTTGATATTCTGCCCACTGTGACAGTGTGCATATTTTAAGTGATGCACCCACCAGCTATCCCTGCTTTGAAAACATTACCATTACTATACACATTTTATAATTACTCTCCAAAATGCCTTACACAGGGGAAGAAGTATTGACTCCAGTAATAGCAATCACAGTAACAACATGTTGCTGCTGATATGAAAATGCACCTATTATTATGAGTCATTTGTACACCTAGTAAAAAGCCACTCAAGTCGTTGTTGATCATGTCTACCATCAAAGAAAGATTCATCTCAGGATAATCATATTGACATGTACTTTGTGATTCCTGTGTTTCATATTGCTTTTAATGTATGTGCAGCTAGAGAAGGAGAGCATTCTCAACCGTCACTCATGGCAGCAAATTTATTCATATATTCCCATTGTATGGAGTGGGATCATGAGTTCAGACTAGGCCCAACCTACATGTTTTACCTTTACAGCTGGCTTAACAGTTTGTGGCACAGATTCAACACAGTGCTGACAACATATCTCAGAGATTTTGGTCTATATTGACATGATAGCATCAAAACATTCCTACAGATTTGTCGGCTGCACATTCATGACGTGAATCTCCCATTCAGTCACATCCCAAAGGTGCTCTGTTGAATTGTGACCTGGTGACTCAGGAGGCTGACTGAGTTCAAGAAACCACTTTGAGGTCATTTTAGTTTTGTCACATGGTGCGTTATCCTGCTGGCAGCAGCCATCAGAAGATGGGTGTGCTGTGGTCATAAAGGGATGGCCATGACAGTCAGGTCAGCTGTAGTTTTAAACAATGATCAATTGATACTAAGGGGGCCAAAGTGTGCCAAGAAAATACTCCCGCAACACAGCGTGCAGTGAATTCATCCTACAAGGCAGGATGAATTCACACTTTCATATTGTTTACACCTTATTCTTATCAAACCAGAGAATATTTTTCCAATCTTCTACTGTGCAATTTTGGTCAGCCTGTTTGATATGTAATCTCAGTTTCCTGTTCTTAGCTGACAGGAAGGGCAGCCGGTGTGGTCCTCTGATGTTGCTGCCCATTTGCTGCGTAATTTGGTTATAACAAGTGAGTATTTGAGTTACTGTTCCTTTCTTTTTCTGTGGAATCAGTGTGGCCATTCTCCCCAGACCTGTGGCATCAACAAACAAATCTTAACCTTTGGCTCACTGGATTTTTTTTCTTTTTCAGGCCACTCTTCGTAAACCCTTCAGACCAGCCTGTCTGGTCCCAACAACCACACCACCTTCAAAGGCACTTAAATCACATATTTTTCTGAATTCCAATCAGCAGTGTGTACATACCTTAAGTTGTTGTCTTGTGAATGGCTCATCACATGTTTGAGTTTATGAGCGCTTAAGCGATTAGGTTATACCTACTAAAGTGTGTTTTTGAGGTATTATTATTTTTATACTAGGCTACACTGCAGAGTCAAAACATTTCTTTTCACAGAAGTAGTTTCTGGTTGCTTTGGAGATTTAGACTCAATATCAAGCACCGGTTCATTTTATAAATTATAACAAACTTTGATTAAATTCCAAATGATATATTTTTATCATTGTTAAAATAAAATCTATCTCAACCAGCTACACTGAACTGCTGATGCATTATTATCTTTTTGTATTTTCTTAGTACTCCTTCCACAACTGTTGATCTTTAAGTAAAGTAGCTGCCCTTGGATGACAACCATATCTAAATTTTGGATAGTTATAGACAGATGCTATAAATGTTTCACTGAATGCAGAGCAACGGTGGTAAAGCAGCTGTTTAATATTTTTTACTCATGGTTGGCTGTGATACAAAGTGCTTTAACATCCAGTCAAACATGTTAATATATTTTATATTTATATTAATATTTCAGCTAAGATGAGGACATTTCTAATTTAATATGGTAGACAGTGCAATACTGGTATAATGCATGTACTGTATATGGGCATGCTGCTCTATAGAAAGAACTTTTTCATGATGTACCTGAGATTCTCTGAGCTGAACTCAGACTCCAGGAACTTTAGGAACTGCTCTCTCCCAACAGGATCTTTGAGAACCTCGTCAATGCCAAAAGCCCACCTCTTTACCCTCTGCTGGCCTGGCTCCTTACTGGAGGAGGACACAAAAAGTACAACACGTTTTCACAGATCAATATGTGCTATAGAAACACTTGGGAATAACGTTTAGCATTTGTGGTTTTCTGTACCCACCTGGCTTCAAGCTCCCAGAGTGTGGCGTCATCTGAGATCCAAGGGTTAGATGGGTCTGGTGGCGTGAGGAAGGGGTCGTATTCAAGATACTGCTCCGTATAGCCCAACAAACTGTTTTTTAAAACAAGAATGGGTGGTTTATTTGTTAGCTTTACCTGACAGAAAGAGAAGGTAAATTCCCTTGGGAGCAAATACTATAAATGAAATGAAATGTAGAGTTTGACAAGAGGGATTGGCTCACTACTTGGACACAAGGATTTAGAAGTCTTTCCTGAACATATCTCTCTTTTTAGAAAGGAATGACAAACAGACACTTTGTACAGGATCAGGTATCTGGATCTCTGTACGCTGATGACAGCTGAAGGCATTGTCTGGGCTTAAACACTGCTCAAGGTCATCTTAGTTCTTAATTCCCAGCTGTGTTAGGCTGTTTAAAGGCTCAATAAACAGATCGATGGCTAAACTGAATAAAGACACAAAGAACATCGCTCACCTCTCTGCCACTTTGGACATTTTCAGTCGATGCCTGTCTAATTGCAATTGCCAAAAGGTGATCTGAAACCACAGCGGGGAACAATGAGTAGACAGCAGTCTCCATGAATTCATTCATTCATTTTCAGTCATACTGATATGACATTTCAAGTTATGCTTTATATTTAAAAGGTGCTCAGTGCAATTAACTGGATACAGAAATAATATGGCTGTAGTAAAATACCAAGTCCAATTGAAGCACTATCATTGACAAAATCACAAATCCTCTACTGCCACCTGTAGGTCTAACCTGTTCCTGCAGTTCTTCTTCTGTAGGCTGCTTGGCCTCTGGAGCTGGGGTGTGGGTTGGGCTGTGGGTACGGATATCATTCTGCAGCCCATACACAGACTAATAAAATAAAAACGTAAGCATCAATATAAGTAGCCTTAATGCTGCAAACAAGCAAAGCATGGCAATATGAAACTGTTTGCATTCATACTTGTAATATATACATACAAATAAGTAACATTATAATCAGGTAAGAGTAGAAAGCTCTTAAGTACCTTTCTAGTTTTGTGGGGATTTTTCATTCTTGAGGACTTCTTTATGTCAACTTCTGTTGTATTGACACATCCAGGCTGTGAAAAAAATGAAAATCAGGAAATCATGAGAAATCCAGCTTGTGATTACATTTTTAGCTGATTATACTCTTCCTTGAGCTTAGACTCTTAGAACACAGTTATGTACTCTATATCACAGTGTACTCTAGCTCGATGCCACAATTAGTAAAGGTGTCGGTACTGTGCAAAAGTTTTAGGCAGGTGTGAAACAGAGACAGAAATATAAATGATTGTTTATTGGCCCCAAATGTGTCCTGCAGCAGGACAACGACCCCAAACTACAGCCAAATATTTTCAAAAGGAAAAAGAAGTGGTGGAAGTGATGGTATGGCCCCCACAGAGCCCTGATCTCAACTTCATCAAGCGTGTCTGGGATTACATGAAGAGACAGAAGGATGTGAGGAAGCCTACATCCACAGAAAATCTGTGGTTAGTTCTCCGAAAGTTTTGGAACAACCTGCTTTCTTCTTCTGTTTTCTTTCGAAAACTGTGTGAAGAACTGTTTTGAAGGCAAAGGGTGGCCACACCAAATATTGATTTGATTTACCTTTCTCTTTTGTTCATGATGATTAAAATAAATGATTAACACTTCCATTTTTGAAAGCATTCTTTGTTTACAGCATTTTTTCTCACCTACCTAAAACTTTTGCTCAGTACTGTGTCATTTTTCAAATACGCTTAGCCAACAAATTCTCCCCAGTTCCCATTACAAATCTTTCACATCTGCAGCAAGCTTCGTTTCTTTGCCAAGGTTACATAGTCCACAATAGAGACAACACCAACAGAGGACATTTGCCTGCAGTCTCATGTCATCTAACTCAGACAGGGGCATCTTAAAATCTCACCAAGTACCCCGCACTTTGAAAATGATGCTAAAGGATACTATGTGCGTTAAAATGTGATGCCTGCGGGTCCTGACCAAGCATCAGTATGTGACAAGTTGGAAGTGAGAATGAGCTGGATTTGCTGGAAGTCTCAAGGACAATGTGTCAGATGCTGGTTAATTAAACATGGAATGTGCCAATTCTAGGAAAACATGGAAACCAGCAGGAAATTAGAATCTTAGAGTGCAAATACTGGCTGATTGAGCAAGTAGTCTAATCTAGGTTTCTTCCAGAAGAACAGAGCTTGATGGTGTCACTGTGAAATTTGAATTAATATTGATTATGTTGCTCCGAGGACGCATAAATTGAACTTGTTATTTCCCAATTAACCGTGGAGCAGTGGCTTTCAGGAATACAGCAGAGGAGACCCTTAAACCTCAAGGGGAAACTAAATGCTAATGCTAAGCAAGTGTGCAGGAACAAGGTAAAGAGCAGCGGTGAAGCTGATGTGTTGTGACAGTTATTGATGTGGCATTTCATGTGTATGGCCAAGGCAAATACACGCCGGGGTATTTGCAGAGCGTTCAGCTATTTACACTCTTTAAATGTTACAGGAACCATATAAAGCTCATATATAAATTCTGTCATCTATTAAGTGCTTAAAGCTTATAATTGCATAACATTTATGAAACAATTTATTAATCACAGTGTTATGTGATATCTATAAAAAAGACAATACATAACTCACAAAAACTAAATGTACCATTCTGGGTAATTGTTCATTTAGACTGTGGTCATTGTGAAATAATTATTTCAGCATTATTCACTTTTACGAGAACTAGTAGGATGATGCTAGTAAAGTCAGCAAAACAATGCTATTAGTAACAGCAGAGGTGATTATGACAATACCATCATAATTTTACTCACCACTGGTCTGTGCACGTCCCAGAATGCTCTTTCCTGACTGTCAAGAATTTTTCTCTCAATTTTGTCTCTTTTCTTGTCCACTCTGGGAGGGAAAAGATAGAATTCAGGGAACAGTTCTGACAGAGTGTGTAGATTAATCTAAAACATTTATGAGCCATTTACTTCATCACATGTTTAATGTGCAATCCATCTGTGAAGTTGTGCACTGGTAATTACAGGGACGTTTAATCACGACATAACGAGTCTGTAAGAGAACTCACTTATAATGGCTCAATGCGTGTGTGGTTCTTATAGAAACCTACTTTGCTTGTGCTTCTGCTTGCATAAAAATGAACTCCCATTTCCTGGCGAAAGCTCTCTGTAGCCTTGCTAAGCTCTCCTGTAAGTAAAACAAAGAAGAAGCAGGAAAACTAAGCTTTGTAGGAATCCAGGCTGATTATGTTTATCGCGCATGCTGTGTACAGTGCACAACTGGATACAATCTTTAATGACTCCTGCTCTGATATGAAAGAAAAAGACGCAGATAATGACTAAACCAGTGATTCATTTAATAGCTTTGTTGAAAGAGAGCTGCAAATTATACAATGACACATGGAAAAACAAATGTTGTTACTGTCAGTATGAACCAAAAGGTAAGAAAGCAGTGCTAATACAGGAAGATAGAAAGGAGTGCTGACACTAAAAGACCTTCTTCACTTACCGCTTCATAGTCTGCAAGCTCCAGACGTGCTTTATTTTGCATTGTTCTTTTGCAGAGGTAAACAGCTGAGAGAGACAAAGAGAATGGTAATAAAGGGAGAACAGGATCTCAGCTTCGTTTTAACAGCCTTAAGTGGCCCTGCGTTGATTCAGTTAATCCTCTCAACTGCACATTTAGACTGGACTGCAAATCACAAAGGTCATTTACTATGATGTGTGTGTGTGTGTGTGTGTGTGTGTGTGTGTGTGTGTGTGTGTGTGTGTGTGTGTGTGTGTGTGTGTGTGTGTGTGTGTGTGTGTGTGCCTGCAACTGCTGGTGCTTGTGTGTTTGAAGGTGTGTGCACGCCTGACTTTTGATGTCTTCCTGTACTATCATCATCCCTTCATCTCTTTGTTAACTGACCATAATGTGCAAGCTTCATTATGCCATTAGAGTGTTTTCATTAAGGGGCATCATTCAAGTGAATCAGTTGCTGCATCTGAGACACTGACTTCCTCTAACACTCCCAGGATTATTCCCACTGTGAGCATTAGCCCCTTTCCCCTTCTACAATTCAAACAACAAATGAACGACCTGCAAGGATGCAGCTATTCAGCAACCCATTTTTGGCATTATGAAAGCTTTATCTCCACTCTGCTTGGCTGTAACAATGAAAAGCTCATCCCTGTATCACCATTAAAATGCTCAGCCAACTGTGCACAACAGGTGCATGCATATCAAGGCATTCCTGTTTTCCTTCACAGTAATCAGACTGCCTCAGTCAGAGTATGACTGAGGTAGACACAATTAACTTTAGTTGGAAAACACTGAAAAAAATAAATGTGTAAAATAGAAAGCATTACCTGATTCTAACTGTTGGCCAAGCGTTAGTGTAAAAACTAAATCTGATCCTTTTTATCACATCTAACATGGAGACACTGTTGCAACACTTGCGTTTCATCTTTTTAACCTCTGTAAAAATCAGCATTAATAACATGTCAGCTACAGTTTATGCAATATACAAACAGCCTGTCTCATTAGTCTTCTCTATACACACACAAACACGCACATACACAGTGGAAGTTCAAATATGACTACAACAGAATGGCTCTCACCATAGTCTGTGTTTTCTGGTTCCCAGCAGTTTGATGGCCAAAAGTACGGAGTCTGAAGGGAAAAACGAGTCATTAAGAAACAAAACTTTAAAAAAAAGACCTTGCAGCTTTGATAATGTACAACTAACCACATGGTGTTTCGAAATCAAAGTGTACTGCTATGTTACTTTGGGTGGGCATGTGGTCCCAGCCCTGCATCTGTCACAATAAAATATTTTGTTGTATAATGGGTTTGGCATAATGTCTAAAGCACATAAGCTTCTTTCAGAGAGTGCTTAGAGCAGACCAGCATGAGAGCTCGCCCTCCTTGGGCAGCATTGTATGGACTGGCACCAGATGAAAAGTGATTACATACAAAAGGCAAAGTAAAGGGTACTAACACAAACAACCTTAGGCATTGATTTACTCTTGTTAGTTGCTGTGCAGCACACTTGGGGGAACTCACTTGGTGGAAAATCAGTAAAACTGTCAGTCTGTGTATTGATGTTTGGAGTACTAGTTCATGAATGGAGCACTCCCCTCCCCATTCATGAACTAGTATGAATTGTGTTCAGGACCTCCTGGTTTACTTACTTCATATGTAATTGAACTAAGTATACTTCATACTTCATATGGGAATGAACATTTTATTTCAACTCCAATAGATGATTTGAAATATCATTTGAAACAATTTTGTCCATTTTTTTGTTCTTTTGCTGCCATCCTGCATAAATGTTATCATTTAACATGACTTTTTTATTAAAACGATCTGCGTGTAGCACTGTGCAAGGCTCTTAGCCACCCCTCATTTTTTATATTCTTCTAGGAAAACGAGTGCAGTGGTTTAGCAAAATGAGAAAACATACATGGAAATACAGTATAGCAAGAAAAAATATTTTTGTACAGTGCTAATGAGCTTAAATTCAGTATTTGGTGTGGCATTTATCCTTTAAAACAGCTTAAACTCTTATAGGCAAGCACTCTTGTAATTTATTTGAGTAGTCTTCAGGAATAGGTTTCCAGACTTCTTGAAGGATATTCAAAGCTCTTTGGATCTTGGCTTCCTTTTGTTATGTTCTCTGTGAAAATCATCTTCACACACTGCTTCACTAATCTTGCGGTCCGGGCTATGAAGAGGCCAATCCATGACTGATAGTGTTCCATTGTGTGTGTTTTTTATCCAGATATTCTTTTACTCTATTGGGACTGTGTAGTTAGGATCACTGTCATGCTAAATAACATAGTCAAAGTCAAAGCTTCTTTCCAGACCGATAAAATCTGAAAGTACTTTTCTGCGTTCATAATTCCATCAATTTCGACAAGATCTCCAATACCACTCTCTGAAATGCAAATATGGATTCATTGCTCTATGAGACATGTTGCCAGTGATTTTTAGTTCTTGTGTAATTTGGCATGCATCCATCTTTTTCTCTGTCTCCTTTCCTTAAAATTGCTTCTTGACAGCCACATGCATCTCCCAGGTTCTGTGTCCAGCCTTTGTTGGATTTTTTTCCCTATTTCTTAAAGACGAACATGATGACTTTCAAATACTTTTCATCTGCAGTGAATATTTTCCACCCTGCCACTTCTTTTGTCCAGTTTCCTCATTTTTAATTAATTAATGAATTGCAACACCTTATGTTCACAGTATTTGATGGCCCTAATCAAAAAGTGGATGAAAAGAAAGAACAGAATAATCTATTGACTCTAAAAGTCCTTGACTCTAGCAAACTTAAAATGTTAAATATTTAAAAAATAGGATTAAATATTCCCTTGATTAAGCAATGCTGACAGAGTCGGACAGATGTATAATAAAAATAAAATCATTCAATATAATGAGGAATTAAACATTAACATTCTTACCTGAAACCTATAGAAAGTGCCATCATCTTTGAGAGTGAGGACGTGGTCAGAGATGGGGAAGAAGTAACCATGTGCAGCCATCAGAGTTCCCAGATGAAGAGCCTCCACTGGGAGAAAACACAGATAAAAAGACTATTTACATCTTGATGCGCTCCTTTTTTCCAGTTTTTTTCCCAGTAGTACCAGATACCAGCACATGTTAATGTGCTTTCATGCACATAAAACATACACACTAGTAGCAGCATGTTTTTGCCAAGAAATGCAGTAATGAGATTGTGTTTCTAAACAAAGAGCATCATAGCAAGCTTCACAACACTGTTGAGATGACTGTTAAGATTTCTGTGAAGGAAACAAGATATAATTTTCTTTCCTTTGGGTAGACGATATGAGACAGTCACACAACAGCCAAATAGTAGCGTCAAATAAAAAAACAACAAGATCTTTTTTTTTATTGTTCAAATCATAAAAAATTCACATATACATTGTTTGCACATTTTGTCCAAAGACATAACAGACTAATACATGATAGTAAATGTACTGTGTGAGTTTTAAATACACTGCTGGTTGAGCTTAACAATGGATAAGGATGGGCTAGATGTGTCTCTACTTAGTGGGTCTCACACTAAACTAAGCTATCCAGCTGTTGGTTTTAGCCTTCCATTTAAGTTGCTAGAAAAACACATTTTTAAAAATGTCAAACGCTTGCTTTAATTTAAATTCTAATTTATTTGCTTTATTTAATTATACAGAGACATTAAAGGTAAACCTGCTTGGAGATCTTAGTTTTTCATTAAAAAGAAGATTCGCTCATTACGCTGCAATCAATACCTCCTCATCACAGATATTGGCCCAGCATGTGTTTTTCTTTTTATTTGTATCCCCAGCTAATTAACGTTATTCACCGTTCATCCCAAGGTGCAAATTCATCCTTCACAATATTGCTAAAATGAACATAAACTAGGAGCAGTTGCTTTACTACACTCTGCACTGCTATCACACAGAGATAGAAAGACCTCCATTGCATCCAAACAGCTCTGCAGGAGGTCTCACTGATTAGCCCACCTTAAGCTTGAGAAGTGTAACTCATCAGTCAAATCAATGTTGTGCTTAGCTGGAGTGAAAACCTGCTTACCTCTGGCACTCCACAGCACATGGCTGACTGTCCCTGATTTAAAGCCATCAGATAATGAAAACATGTAATCAACATCAAGTGTGTATCATCTGCTATCAGTTCCTCCCTGCTGTTCTAAACCTGAAAGTTCTTTGTGGTGTCGACATCTATCAGTCACAGTTTGTGTTTTGGGCTGATGGCTTTCTTTTGATACTGCCATATTTGGTTCATTATGAGTAGTTTTTCATACAGTGTTGCCCTTGACTGTTTCTGCCAAGTAAGCTGTCCTACCACACGGATAAAGTGAGAGATGAAAAGATAGAAATGTTTAACATTGTCTAAATTGCCAGAGCTACGAACGCTACAGCAGGAGCTTACTGTATGCACCATAAAATATGCACGTCTGCTTTCTCACTCTAACACACACACTGGGTGTTTGTGAGTGAGTGATAAATATAGATTGGCTTTTTCTTTGTCACTGAGGTGGCTGTCACCGCTTTCAGAGGTCAGGATGTTTATGTGTATGCATGTGTTTGTCTGTGACTGGGCTCCTTTTATTAATAAATTATGACTCATAAGTTATTTAAACCTGTTTACTTATAAACAAATCCCTCCCTCTGTATCGGCTATATATAAACTCTAAAGGAGATAGTGACATATTTAACATAATAGCGGTATTAACATTTACTACATGGAAAAATCAAGTTATTCCTGAATTTCTTTACTTAACCTTTATACAGAATGTTTGTTTGGGTATTTATCTAAGACAGAATGAATGTCAGATGGCAATAAGGTCAGCACAGCATGAAAAATGACCTCGTGGACATGCAATTAGAGCTTGATGTCTCTTATATTTCAGCAACTGAGTTAATTTGTTCTCATTTGAGTCTGTTGAAAAATCCACACAAAGGTGAAAATGCACACAAAATACATGTGCGGTGCAGATTTATTTCATCTAAGCATTTGCAAACAGTGTGCAGTGTTATTAGGAAAAAATAAATCTGAAAATGTCAGTTCAATCAAATGAAGGTTTTTCATGCATTAAAACATAACCAATCTTATTTATTTCTAGTTTTTCTGACAGGATTCTACTGTATAAAGTTAAGTCCCGGCAGCAAGGGAGCTTCTGGCTTCCTTTTAACATAACATAAGCTTTATAGGTGACTAAACCTTGGATTAGAATTAGTCAAACTGTCAAAAAAGGCCAGGCTTACAGTCCAGAGAGAAAACACCCTTTGATTTCATCATATTACCAGTTATGTGCCAAAACCCCACTAGTTTGGAGCCCTGCCATGTGGAGTGTGGGAGTACTTTTCCACCTGAGCTTTATCTAAAGACAAACACAGAGATTTTGTATTTGTGGCTTATAACGTATGAGCTGCTGAAGTGAAACAGTGTCTCTCTTAGAAATTGTGGAAGGAAAGTAAATAATTCTCAGAAAAGGCTCTTATTTGGCTTCATTAAAATTAAAACTATTTAATATTGCATAGGAAAAACAAAGATTATAAAAGTCTAAGATCTGAATAAAGAATTTATTTTTAATCTAAGTTACTCAAATGTGCTTAAATACATAGTGTCAGGAGGCTCAGCCCCGAAAGCAGTGAACTAAAAGACTAGCACACCAAAGTGCTTTTACATAAAGTCAAATATGTATTTTAAGTCAATTAAATACACACTTTCAATCATTCGAGGAGGAGCACTCAATGGATTCATGCACAACTGAACTAATACAAGGATTAGTAAAATAACACTGTCCCACAAACAATGGAGGTATAAACTGTATTCATGTGTATGTCAGCACAGAAGTGTGCAAATGGGTGATTTCAGTAGGCTGAAAAACTTGACTCTAGTGCTCTACTGCAGGAGTGACTCTTGAGCCTGATGAGAAGGAGGTTTGAAGAAGGTTGACAGAGAAGACCAGGATCTTTAATCAGAACCTTAGGCACCCTCTTCCCGCTGTTCTGATGAGCCACATGTCCTCCCTCAGAGGTCACTTTACTGTTCCCTGTTCCACTGAGCAGATTAGATGCTCCTTCATATGTAATTCACACCTTTAATAACACGCAGGTGCACACTCCCTGACAACTTGACTGATTTGTCTTGATGCTCTGTTGTGGTCTGGTGACTGTGATGTGTGTATTTATATGGTTAGATGATCCCCACAGTGACCTACTAAACAAGATTAATTTATACAGTGTATATTGTGATCAATTGTTTGTCATTGTATTTATACGTGTTTTTTATTTTCATTTTAATGTATTAGATAATTAATCTACAGTTTATAGACTTTATGTATATTTAAAAGCTTTATAGAGTCATATAATTCATTTCAGCTACAACACAAGTCTATTTTATTTGACCACACTCAAGGCCTGTTTAATGCCATTAATGATTCATTCATAAGCAGGTCAGAGGTCAGAAGAGCAGCAGACCACACTCACTGGAGCTGATTACATTTTTGTGACCCTTATGACCTAATCAAAAGGATAATATAGCAAAGTTAAGTCATAGCACAGAGTGTATCAATAGTACCAACAGGGAATATGTCGTTTCATAAATACTCTCCCTTGATTCTCTTCCCCCCTTTGGGATGAATTTATTTTGAGATTTTCCCAGCATGGTTCCCATTATGCTTTTGGCAATTTTGAACATAGCAAACAATGTGGGGTTCATCTCCGTGAGCTGTAGGATATAACAAAACTTAATTTTTAAAACTGTGCACTTATCAGCCACAATACTGAAACCACTGACAGGTGACGTGTGTAGCATTGATCATTTCGTTCCAGTACAAAAAAACCATTGGGCCCTGGTATTTACATGTTGTCACTTTAATATGCACAATCCACGGAAGCATTGTTGCATACCCACAGCAACAAAGAGCCCAAAGTGTGCAACCACCTCCACCCTCCCTGACCAGACCCTCATCATGAACAAGTGGGATTCAAGGAGGCCCTGCCTGCCCAGGTCTGTTTCAGAGGTGTTTTGGCAGCAATATTGGATGTTTTAAATGACATTTTAGTGAATTTCACTTACACTGAATTTGCTGCAGGCTGTTTGTGTTTTCTCTTTTACCACAGATGTACAGCCAGCAAGCTAGTGGATTACTTTTGAACCTGTAATCAAAGTGGGTCAAAGCATTAAAAACCCTTTGCTATAAATTTAATATAGTGTGGAAAATCCATTGCAGTCAAGCACTGCCTCAAGTCTTTTGACCCATAGGCATCAGCAGATGCTTTGTATCCTCTCCGGGGACTATAACCATGTTTAGCTGGTGCTTTGCTCTACGATCTTTCTGCCTTTAGTCTGCTTTCAGAAAATGATTGACCTACAAAATGTTAAGGTTGCTGATCATGTCAGCCAGTGGCGCCTCGTTCACATTTTTTCCCTTATACGTCCAGTCCCCTTCATGAGCAGAACTGCAGAATATGACAAACGTGGTAAGCAATTACTGCCAGCAGTTCATATGCTAAACAAATCAATAGTTTTCTAAAACTCAGCGAATGATGATGCAAAGTATAATCACTGTGCTATTGTCAGGAGCTTCTTGTGCAATACCTTATGCTGAGACATCAAAAACTTTTGTCAAGAACTTTTGAGGCAAGGATTTCTCTTATCTAATCCAATGCCAAATTGAATCAAAATAAGACTGGAGACTATAGACACGGCCAAATAGGATGATAATGAGTTCTTCTGGGCTGCAGCAGTATATTATCTGTGGCGTTCATTTAGCAAAAGAGCTCTACAGCCTCAGTCAACTTTGATACAAGCTCTTTTACATAATAAACTTGCTGCTATCATGCTGTGAGCCAAATTAATTGCATTTCACTTTGCTGTTTGTCAGCCCCACAAGGAGTTGCTCTGTGCTAAAGTCATTTAGTTATACACAACACTGTGTTTACCACAGGGCAAATAACAGCACCTGTGCTGCAAAAAGCAAAATGGGCAGATTAAAAAAAGTTGTCCTAGATGACAAAAACATCTGTCGACACATGTTTTTAGACTCTTCCTTGTTAAAAATAAATAAATAAATAAAAACCCAGTTTTGGATAAATTTCATCAAAATGAATCTCACAACAAAGTATTTTGAGTATTGTAGATGTAATGACATAAAAACTATTGCCAGATTTTTGTCACAATCCAACAGAGTGGATATTTGTTCCAATGCATCGCATTAAGCATTCTTAAGCATATTACAGATGCCTTAGATGCAATGCAGAAATAATAACGCAGTCGTAATCTTTTTTGAGCAAATATAAAAACTCAGAGACTGGTATTTTCCTCGGCATAATTAAAACGAAAATGGAAATGAAAAAAAAACATCACACAAGGACAAACTGTCCACTTGTCTCAAAACTCTTTCATTATGCACATGAAATCATAAATATGCTGCATCAACCGTCGCCCCACCACCCACACACCAGTTTAAATACATGCATAACAACCTTTATGATATCAACATGCACAGCTCATAAAACAGGTAGATCCTTACATACACACAGAGGAACTGTGAGTTAATGAGTCACAATTACTGTATGAACTGATTGTACAATACTGAGGCAACCACTAGAGTAGACTGAAATGTACACCCACGCACATAACCAGTCCAATATCCAAGTAGAAACACCTACATTGCACAGACACGATCAGATACACAAGAAACTCTCAAAAGACACTTGGTTTTAACTTCCCATATTTGTCACAGTTCATCCTGCCCACTTTTGAGTCATATTATGTGCAATGAGAGGCTCGACTAATCATTCGGCAGCTCTTTCAAGGCAGTCCAGTTCTACATTTTTATACTGCGCTAAAATCAAACCAGCTGAAGGACACAAAAAGACTAGATTAAAAAAGAAAACAAACTGACTTTTACCTACTGTAATATGATATGGTACATAGGTTTCAAAATGGCAAGTAAGTGAAGTGTTACTCCTTATTTTAGAGCTAAGTGACAACACATCTGGATTCAAGTTATTCAGCATCTAACCAGCACTTGTCCTCTCATTTACGCCACCATCAAACACGAGGAATGGTATAAACAGTTGTAATGATGCCATCCTGAAATTTCGTATTTTTAGTATTAATTGGGCCATTTGAGAAAACTGATGTTTGGGAAATGAAAATGGAAGTGCATTAGTGGCTGTATTTATTTAGATTTTAGCAAAGTGGCTCCAGTAAAAATATGCCACAATTTTGTTAGTAACAATATTTTAATCTTGTTCTTTTAATTCAGTGCATTTGCAAAACCTCTCAGTTAATCCAGTGTCCTTTCAGTCCTTTCTTTCTTCCTTTAAGCTTGCTTTCTTCTGATTGGCTCTGCTTTACAAAGAAAATATATGAACAGCACGTCTGTGTGTGTTCACATTAGGGATATCATACAGAGCAAAGAGCAGAAACAGCTTTGCGAAACTGAGCGCTGGATTATTGGGGTTACTTGAGGTTACATACACTCAATGTTTTCCAATAATACAATGTTACAGTGTCTATATATAAAGCACAATAGGTCAACTTTAATATTGGCACAAATTGTGGAAAACATGTGATAAATTGCTTTCACAAGCTGTCCACTACTGCCGATCTATTTGCTGACCCTGATGTCAAAAGGGCAACTTCGGTGTTATACATACACCAGTAATAAGCATTTCAGTGTTTGGCTTTTACCTTGATCTTCAATGTCCAGATTCTTCATCATCCACTGTACAATATCAGAACCTAAAATAGAAAAAAGCATATACATATGACTCACTTACATATCTAATATGCTCACGCTGTGCTGGAGCACATTTTGCAGGAGATGCAAATGAAAGGGAAAACAATGAAACTCTTAACCCTAGTCAACCCTCCTCATCATCACAGTGCATACCAATTCCTCTCACCTTAAGATAAGATAAGATAAGATAAGATAAGATAAGATAAGATAGAACTTTATTAATCCCTCGGGTGGGTTCCTCTGGGAAATTCGACAACCTTGCACCATGTAGGTGGGTAAAAGGTGATCCATTACCATTTTTTTTTCTGTGTACCTCTCCAAGCTGGCTCTTTTTGTGTGACGTCCATAAATATAAATGACCAGAGAGAGATACAATTGGATAATGACGCCTATATTTTGTAGTATATTAAAATAATCTATCTGACTTGAAGCGTCTTATACAGATTGTGACATGCGTGGCAGGATCTAAAATGAGAACAGATCAGAATATTGTCTAAACAGTGAAAGAGGGTTTAAACGAGAGCACAAAAGCAAAAACCTGAGAAGAATTAGGAGGAAGATGCTGTGGCCCTATTTTAAACAAACTATCATCAACAACTGAAACATCTGAGTAATGCTTGTGGTTTGCAGATGATTTGTGTATTCCTTTTGCCATTTTTCTGGAATGGAGAAACATTTTGGATGGATGGATGCTATTTAGCCTCTTCTCCACCTGAAAATGAATCACATTCAAATCTTAGAACAGCATCCTCTGTCCCCAGGCATTTTCACACCACTGCGCACCATGTGACTTTGGCACTTTGGTTAAATATATATTTTGCAAGCTATTATTACTGTCTGTCATACTGACAGGTGAAGGTGTGTGTGTGCAGACGAAAGCCACAGACGGCAGGGAAAAAAAGGTGTGAAATGGAGACATGAGGGAATTCATGCAGGGAGACATTCGAGCCCCGTGGCTGTATCTCTGTCCATCGAGCTCCCTCTCAGTCTGTCTTCATTTTGTCTTGCACCCCTTTGCGTTTTGGAGCCCCATAACCAGATGAGATTTTCCATGGATTAACATCATTAATACAACCTCATTTTCACACTACCAAATCTGACCCACTTTCAAAGAGAGAGCTTAAATGAGATGTGTAAGATAATCCTCTGACAAGGCTGTTCTCTGAATTAATTAACATCATGACCATAGATTGGTCTGTACTCTTCTGTGTGTGTGTGTGTGTGTGTGTGTGTGTGTGTGTGTGTGTGTGTGTGTGTGTGTGTGTGTGTGTGTGTGTGTGTGTGTGTGTGTGTGTGTGTGTGTGTGTGTGTGTGTGTGGGTACAAATGCATGCATGCCTCAGAATAAGTCAATAACATGAAAAACCAGCAAAAGCTGAAGTTGTCTATTGTCAATCACCATGTTATTCTTAAAATAAATTATATATGAAGTATTGTTTAAATACTACAGCACACAGTTGCATTAACAGCTGACCATTAATGCTTATACATAATAGAAAGAAAATCTATCTTAATTTATATACAGTATGAAACTGTACTATTGTATTGTGTTATTATTATTATTATTATTATTATTATTATTATTAAAAGCTGTAAAAATAATTTTACACTGTAATGTAAAGGAAAATATCTTCTACACAAAATAAAATCATAAAATCAACATAAAGCTGATACTTAAATAAAGAATAAACAATAATAATAACAATAATATTAATAATAATAACAATTAAGGATAAATAAAGGACAAAATTATACTCAGGCTTTTGAATGAACTGTAAATGGTTCATGCCATAACATCGCTTTGAAAAAAAAAACAGAAATATGAAGTGTTTATTGACCTCTGTGATATGACATTTCTGAGCATCTATAGAAATATTTTCACCAGCAGCCAGACATTTTGTAAGCCATGGCTCTGTTGCTCACTTAAAAATATAAATGCAATACAGCAAAAACACACTGAAAACACACACACACACACACACACACACACACACACACACACACACACACACACACACACACACACACACACACACAGACCTCTTGTATCACAGACATATCAAGCATCTTGGTATGAAATAGTGGCACAATCTATTGGAGTAGGTATCATGCACAACACAGAAAAATGGGGGGAAATGCCAGTAAAAACAGAAAACATTGATTTTTAGGTCCTGAAAACTTTCTTTATGTATCATTGTTGTGTAAGTGTTTGATAGAAAAAGTCCTGTGTGGATGTATACATCAAGGGGTGAATTTTTGGCTTGCGGTATAAAAGACTTTGAATTATCTGTGATGCTATAAAAATGCAATCGATTTACCTTTTCACCCTTCTATGAAAGCCTGCATGGGCAAATACTGCATTTTTCAACATAAAGAAACACTTTGAGGATTTCATTTTATTATCCAATCACAAGAATCAGAAAATCCACAGACATCCCTGTAAGGGACAAGGTCAAAAAACAGTAGTGAATTGCTTTGATCTTCTGGTCCTCAGGCATCAATGCATTAAAAACTCAAGCAGTAACTATAAAAACTACAGTCTGGAGTCTTCAGTGGAGACACTTGCAGGATATGGATAAAAGAATCAGGGGATACGGTGATAAATATGCCCCTGTTCAGCATTAAAACTGAACATACAAATGTTTTAGCTTCAATATTCAAAATGTTATTATCGTATTATTTTTGTTGCCATATCACTGACAAAATAATATTATTTTGTTTTATTGACTTAGAAATAATTTAATCCTGTTTTTGTTTACATTTTACACATTGTGCTGGGGTGTGGTTTGTAGCTCATCTGCAGGAGAGCAGTGATGGCGATGCATCGAGAGCAGGCAGCGGTGCATCACCGTCGATTGGAACAGCTGTGGGACCAGTCTGGACACCAGACAAAAGTGTTGCAGAGAGTTGCCTGAGCTGGTTCCTCACCAGCACCGGCCACAGTGACGTCCTTTCACAGCATGGGGGAGGGAGATGACCCACAGACCTTCGACAAGGTCTTTCAGGCCACAGCGGAGGCATGTTTCTGGCTAAAGGAGGAGTGGGTGATGAGGTTGCTCCAGGTGCTTTCTTGCAAAACCCCGGCAGCAGTTCTCAGCTTGACTGCAGCAGCGAGGAACAGCTTCAAAGATGTCTGCCAGGTGGTAGTCAACCACTGGGATTCCCACCTGGGAATTATAAGGACCAACCTTTCACCTATGCCATCGTTCATGTCTCGCACACTAAAAGAGCCATATGAATTACTGGACATTAAACCTGTTTGGACCAGCACCTACCACCCTCAGACTGAAGGGCTGGTGGAGTGACTGAATAAGACTTAATAAGACTGAATAAGACCTGATTAAAGAAAACTGGCATGAATGTCCAAGCCCAGCTAAGATTCAATACGCTCTAGACCTAAGAGCTGAGCTATACACACTGGGGAGGTTATCACAAGAGAATATGCCCCAAGCCCAAGAAACCACTTCTCTGGTGAGCCTGGTTAAATACAGAGATGAGGATTGAGGGGCCAAATTCCACCATTCCTGCCTACCCGATTATGATAACCATTTCACACAGGCCCAGAGAGCAGATGTTGCTGCATTGCAACAGTGATTTGAAGATGTGTTCTCTCCCCTGCCCAGTCATACCCTTCTCACAGAGCACCATTTTGAAATGCACTCTGGCATGACGGTGCATTCACAGCCCTGCAGGTTACCTGCACATAAGAGGCAAATTGTTCAGGGGGAATTTGCTGAAATGGTATAACTGGGAGTAAGAGAAGACAGAGTGCGTGGAGTAGCCCCATAGTTCTTGTGGTGAAGAAAGGTGGTTCTATACAGTTCTCTGTTGATACCGCAAGGTGAATGAAGTGTTTGATACCTACCCAATCCCACAGGTTGCTCCTGGACCGGTTAGACAATGCTCATTTTTTTTCACAACACTGGATTTAACCAGGGGTACTGGCAGATTCCCTTGTCTGCAGAGTCCAAGGAAAAAAAACGCCCTTCTCCACTCCATATGGTTTGTACCAATATGAGACACTTCTGCTCAATTTGTTCTGAGCCCCACCCACCTTCCAGTGCCTCATGGACCGGGTGCTGCTCCTACTTGGATGATGTCATCATCCACAGTGACACCTAGGCGGAGCATGTGCAGCGTGTGGCCACGGTACTGGAGTCCGTGAGGCAGGCGGGGTTCACGGCAAACCAGAAGGAGTGTATGGTTGGACAGAGGGAGGTACAGTATCTGGGGTACCATTTGGGAGGCGGGCAGGTGTGTCAACATATGGGTAAAACGACTCCTATCGCATCCTGCCTGCATCTCAAGACCAAAAAACAGGTGAGGCGGTTCTTGGGGCTGGTTTATCTACTTTACCACGCCCAGTTTTGTGTCCAGCTTCACAGACCTGACCAGCCCCTTGACTGATCTCACCCAAAAGGGTGTTCCAGATTTGGAGCAGTGCCAGGCAGCATTCTTGCAGGTAAAGAATTCTTGCTCTACACTCCTAACTTTTCCCTCCCTGGGCTGGGGCTGGGGGCAGCTTTGTCCCAGGAGATAAGGGGGGATTGACCGCCCTGCTCTATACATCAGCACGATTTGTCAGAGCAGGAGGCCAGGTACAGTACAGTAGAAAAAGAGTGAGCTGTTGACTCTCTTCGCTATTACCTCCTGGACTGCCATTTCAGCCTCTGTTCGGATCACGCCCGGCTACAGTGGCTCCATCGCATGAAGGATGCCAACGTCTAGATCACCCGGTGGTATCTGGCTCTCCAGCCTTTTGTTCAAGGTGGTCCGTAGTCATGGCTGACTTCCTCTCTCACTTGCAAGGTGTGGTATCAGAGGAGGCTGACCAGAACAGCTGATGACCATTGTCTAATCATGCTTTCCCTATTTGAGTAGGACGCCAGGACCTGACGGGGGAGCTGTGTATGGTTTGCAGAGCACAGGGACGCAGCTGGAAAGCTGCACAGAGATGTGGGATACACTGTAAATAAATACCTTACAACATGCAACACTGTGTGCGTGGGTCCTTTATCCTGTCACACACATTATCCCACATTTATTGAAAATCAGGTTGTATGCAATCATGCAGAGCAACAGAACTTGTCACCATATGTTGCAGTTCTGTTCCATTCCTGCAGATGTAACTGGTAAAGCTGCTTGCTAGCTGTGCTGTTTGCATATTTTATACAGAATTATGCAATTATATAGGCCAGATCTAAAATTAATCAATACAGCTGCATGCTCTGTATGGAAGACTTGTCATGTGATGACTGCTAGTTCCTTTTTTCAAGCCCGAAATATCCATTGATATTTCAGGTGTTTCTTGCTTAAGTTAGCAATTTAAATTTATGTGCTTGTGTTCATTTATTTCTGCTCACTGTTAAAACATTTTTTAGATCTCTTCACATGTCACTGTTGGTTGTATGCACAAAACCTCTGAGACTTCTAGCAAAACCAAACAGTGCATTCAGATCACAAAAACAGCCAGTGTTAATGAAAACATTTTTAAGCAATAGTTATATTGCTTATCGCATCTTGCCTGCATCTCAAGACCAAAAAACAGGTGAGTCTGAGTCAATAAATGGAAGAGAAGAGAAGAGAAGAGAAGAGAAGAGAAGAGAAGAGAAGAGAAGAGAAGAGAAGAGAAAACTCACCTGAAAAAACACTGGGAATCTTGGTTAGAAAACTTTTCACTGTTCTGATGGGGATGCCATTTTTCTCATCCTGCATGCGTGCTATTACCTCCTCCATCTGCACAAGACAGGGACAGTGGAAGAGAAGGGAGAGTGAGTACTTTCTGTGAACTTGTATAAGTAAGTGGAGGTTGTGTGTGTGCAAGAGAGAAAGAGGTACAACAGATACAAACATGTTTCTTTGTGGTTCAGCCACGTCTCCAGGGGACAGAGAGTAAGGCGAGAAAGTTAGTGACTAACCATCACAGCTGTCAGATTTCTGCCTCTCCTTTGACAAATCTCTCTGATGTGTGTCATTTGTCACATAAAAGCACCAGTAAGCTGCACTTATTGGATTCTGCAGTCTCTATTGAATTTTGGAGTTCTAGCAGTGAATTTTTATTATTATTATTATTATCCATTGCATTATATTTATATACTCAAACCACCACATACATGAACTGGGCAGAACAGAGACAAACATTAGAAATAGTATCAGTACTGTAAAATATATTGTATTGTCTTCGGCATTAACATTAAGTTAAAATGACAAAAACAGGTGTACAGCCACATACTGGCACACATGCAAACACACAAACATTTGCACACATGGCAAAGATGGAAATGCACTGGGAGTCGTCTCGAGGGCCTGGCAGGGCAACACAAGGCAGACATGTTTCCAAGAACACCCAGAAGGGAGCAAAGCAGAGCAGAGCATAGTGCTGACGCGTCACCACAATTGGATGCCAAGCTACCTCCCTAAACTCTTCCCTCAGTGTAAAAATATACACATGGAAAATATGTACGTAGAAATCAACACATTTTATTTGGTCCACCCACCACACAAACCTCAGTTGTAGTGATTCTATCAAGGTTTGTCCACTTTAACTCTACTATTTAATAATGGCATTATTTGTAAAATGTATGAATAGTGTGATTGCATTAAAAAGCTGCGACTTTTTTCAACCTCTCTCGACTACCATGACATGGATGACTGCAAACCTATATTGTAACTATATTGCAGTAATACTGCAAACAGGAAGATATGCAGCGTACATGACTTTTTTTTACCGATAACGTTTTAGATTTTAATTAAGAATTTTGCATTTTAATAAATGATGGACTTAATTTTTTATAAAAAGTTTATTTTAATCAAGCAGTAGACTTCCAAGCTGAACAGTCAAGCCAGAAGCACCAAAAACTGCTAATTTTCTAGTCGTTGAGCCAATAGTCATAGACTCCTGTTGGTATGCACACAGGTGTACACACGGGTATTCACAGACGCAGACTACAGCTTTCTTGGCTGCTGCCTCAAAGCACATTGTGCGCTGTCTATCTTGCGTGCTGCACAATATCGTTTATTATTTAGTATCTACTGATATCTACTGCTAGCTAGTTTATTGTGATGGTGCTGTTTTTTTTATTATGTTGCTCTTTGTTGTTTGCTTTCTCTTCTGTTTTTTTTCTCCATACAGGTGACCCAGGTGTTTTGTTTTTTTGTTTGTTTGTTTTTTTCTTTCTTCCCCCCCTTCTCACCGTCTCTTCTCCCCTTTGGTTTTCTTTCTCTCCCTCTCTTTCCTTCATTCTTTCTCCCTGTCCTATCCCCCAGTCATGTCTGTCCCGTTTGTAGCAACTGAAAATAAAATAAATTCATAATTATAATAAAGGTCAATCAAATGGACCAATATGGCAAGGCCATGATGATCCACTTGGTAAAATAAATCCGCTTGGCATCTTTCTTGGCCTTAAGACAACAATTTTGATGGCTAAAGATCCAAACGGGACACAAAAAAAAAAAAAAAAAGTCATAGACTCCTGTTAAAATATCCAACTTTACAGGATCAAAATGCATGGTTCAGCATGGTAAAAAAATGCTTTCACATTTATAGGTCATGAAATTCATTAATCATTAAATTGCACCTCTTCACTATGTGTGTGCTCTATGTGTCTAATTTAGTGGATTATCTGATTAATATTATGGCTTGTTTTGTTGTACAGACTGTCCAAGATGTTTGTTTAGAATTAAACAATTAAACTAGAATTGAATTCTAGTATCATCTTAGCCCAGTAGTTAGCACTAACTGGCCAATAAGTGTGTCTTTGCAAAAGCACCCCTATTCAGTTTATGAATATGGTTCACTTCTGGCTCCAAAAAACAAAAAAACTGCATGGAGGCATCAAAAAAGCTAAAATGCTACTGTTAAACGCATGTTTTATACTGTTGTGATTCTTACCGTTGTCTTTTTTGCTTCTAACTTACCCGCCCACACAGGCACAGGTAGTGAAAACACCAGTTGTTTATGCATATCCTATGAGATGACGTTGTCCTTCTCAGTGGATATGAAGGAGTACCTTAAGTTAAATATATTTTGCTGCTATTGTCTTTTTCCCAAAAACTATGCGGCAAGTGAAAGCTCCAAAGTGCTATGTTTCGTACAGGTGTTTCACTGTAATTTATTTTCAGTGGGTTTTTTTGTATTCAAGCAAATCTAACTTTGTGTTTGGTGTTTTGACATGACAATAACTGTGCGCTACACTGAAGGGTTGTGTTGTTCTTGCAGGTCTGACTTCATCGCTCATCTCCTTCAATTTAATTTCCTCTCCATCTTTTATATAACACACATACAGTATGACTTATCAGCTCAGCTCATGAGGGAAATTCAACACAATATGAATAAATACAACTGCATTTCATATAGATGTGGGTTTTGTTTAGGTGAAAATGAATTTCTTGGCCATATCAGTGAGAAAGAAACTGTTTTGATTATGCACAAGCTATGTTAACGACTTTTTTGTTTGACAAAAATAAAAACCGGGTGAAATGCATATTTTTGTCTATTTTGTTAATCTCTTGCTCCCACAGTACCATGTGAATTACCTGTAGCACTAAAATACAGTTCTAAAAACATCTTTAATCTCTCACACATTAACAAGATCTTAGCTTTAATTTTAAAAAAAAGCTCTACCTGAACTGCTTCTGGCAATCCTCCTTGAATTTCTGTTGTTTGTTGTTGGATTTTAGTTATTCTCACATGTGAATAATATCTGGGACACCAGACGAGTTTGTATAAATAGCAATGTTACACCAATTGCATGCCGATCTTCTCCCCTAAAGGAGTCCACAGTCCAATACCCCACATTCTAATCTGAGAAATAATATTTTATTTTAATGGTCAATGCTGCAATCAGTAACTTTCACTACTTGTATTCCTCTTTCATGACTACTGGTTATTTGGAAATTTAAGGATGTGAATGTCTAAATCAAAAACAGGTAAAGTAAACTGATGGAAATGGTGGAAGCTCTAGCTGACTAAGAAAAATTGGAGACTTTATTGAATTTATTTTTAACATTCAGAGACTGGAGCAGTCACTACATCACTATTTGTGTAGTAATTACACAATAGTAACAATGTCAGTATTTCTGTCAAATCTAGGAGCTTGTGGCTGGACTATGAATGCAAACAAACTACGATGGAGTTACAATTTTCACAATTTTATCAATAAATTTAGAAACAGTTAATTTTTTATTATGACACATATATTTCATGTAACTGCTATCTTGACCCCATTCGGTCATAAACTAATAGCGGACTGACTCCATGTTACATCGAGATGTCGCCGCCTTGATGCAACAAATTCGCTTTGAAGACAGCAACTGACTGCGAGTGGTTACAGACTTGCTCCCTGTCTCCAAAGCAACCATTTCAAAGGCAAGAAGATTGCAAGTATATTGCACATATAGTTGCAATAATTTTGGTCATGTCTAGTGGGACTGTAGAATAACAAAATGCTCAATGTCATTCTCTGTGCTTTTAAGTAGATTTTAAGTAGATTTGGTACAATGTTCAGGCTTGATTTAGAAAATCTTTCTAAATTAATCCAAAATGCATTTAGTTCATCCCTTTGGAACAATTGTACTTTACAGTGGCAACCTGTCTCAGTCTACCTTTCTCTAAAAGTTGGATGGTACTGTGAGCCACAGAGCAAACAAGGACAACAGCAACATTGATCAATACTTCACACACTCTCCCTCCTATCTCTGCAAACCGCCTACACATGGTAAAATGCCACCAGCGTGAATATTCAGGATCTAAAGCTCTTGGAGTCGGGATGCTCTCAGGCTTCATGTTGCGATGTTGCGAAGAAGAGACGGAAGTCGTTTCCACAAGAGAGAAGGAGGGGGAGCAAGAGCCTCTCTATCTCTCTCTTTCTCTGTCCCCCACCCATCCACCCACCCAGAGCTGTCTGACTGTGTCTCTGCAGCCTCTTAACAGATAAGAGTGAGTGTTTTGGCTGCACAGTGTGAATCATTGAATAATGATGGCACAGGACTCAGTACGTATGAAGTGACTAACAAAGCTCCGGATATAAGCACATACTGAGCTTCAGCACAGGGCTTCAAGCACTTCAAAGACTATCACGGAGGGTACTCAGGGTGCAATCAGAATGTTTTGAAGCACCATTTTCAGCAAAAAACATTTCAAACTAGGTTTGTAAATCAATGCTGCCCTCTTAGATTTCTTTTAGCCTCTCTTAAATGCAGCAAGCGCACTTATGAGATGGGCTATTCCTAAGAATAGCAAGTAAATAAAAGAATCATTGATTAAAAAGGTTATATAGTAAGCACATCAGCAAGGTGTCCATTAAGCTATGTTATTGAATGTCTTAAGAAATTTTTAAAAAGCTGTTTTGCTGTCGTGATGGGGAATGTTCACCGTTCATTTATAGAAACAGCAACAGCAACAACTTTTACAACAAGGTTTATCAAGTGAACCTTGGAATTCTTACCTACATGTAACTGTAAAACAATTTGGTCTAGGTGTTTTGAACCGTTTTACAGTTCAGTGACTGGATGCATTTTGGAGGGATGAGGTACCCCTGTGGGAATTAACAAACACGGCTTGAAAATTGCTGTCAGCAACTATCATCTTAACATTTGAAGCAAATTTTCCAAATATGAGTCACAGTTCACTCATTTTTGGATTATTGTACAACCTATAGGCTGCAAGAAGTGGTTTCACACTTTAACACATGATTGCTATTCATCTAGAGGTTGACCTAGATTTAAACCTCTGCACTCAATGAACTTATTTTTGAGACATTCTTAATGGGAACATTATTACCCATATAAACTTTACATTAAACAATAAAATTACTAGCTTCCTAGCTGTGCTGCTGAGGACATTAAAACCACTCCTATTCTTCTTTTTCTCCTCTTGGTCTTGCTGTCCCTGTTGTGATGGGTGACTCTTGCTGCACCAGTTGCACGAGTTGAATAGTATTATCTTGACAGTGTTATCTGAGGACAAGGAACGATTCCTCTGAAGTACATCACTTTCACATCATGAGACGTTGCATTCGTACACACTGCACAGGCATTCTCATCATTACATGTCACACAGCGCACACAACAATTATCAATCATATTGCAAGACCGTATGCTCACAGAGAATTCAGAGATATGCACAACAGACATTGTTAAAGCTTATGAACACAGAAGTTGGGGATTATTTTATTTTAAGCGCAGCATCAAAACAGGTGGATTACCTGGCTGCCTAAGGCGGCAGGAGAGCAGACTGAAATGAACCTGTGGCTATATAGCATGACAGGTCTACTAGATAAAACAATCTCTGCAGTTGGTTGATCTCATTTCCTTCTGAACTGAAGTCCTTTGATCCATGAATGAGGCAGAACCTGTGGTGGAGGCTCAGAGATAACAGTTCTATTTTTTCCCTCCACAAGCAGCAGTAGTTTACAAAAACTCCAACATGTAACAATACAGTAGGTCCAAGGTCAAAAGGCATTATCTTAATGATTTTATCACTTGGAACCAAAATGCTCACGTTCACATTTTCTTTCCTTTTATTTATTTATTTGGATTTTTTTTTAAATAAGCTCAGTATTTCACAAAGAAAAACCTCTCAAAGTTGTCAATAGAAACGGATCAACTCTCCTGGACAGGTTGATGCATTTATACACCGAATGAATGTACAAATCCCATGTGGAGGATAAGAACATGCAGGCAGTGTGCTGTAAACAGTTTCTCAAAGACAAGTGAAACTTTTTTAAGATTACAAAAAATAGCAATGGGAAGCATCAACTGACAAGGACAAAACATTGTTGTGGTTCAATGCAAACAAAGTTAGTAAAAAGCTTTACACTGCAGCAGCAGCAGCACACCATTTGGGCATTCAAAAAACAAAAAAGACCCAGCAGATAGGTGAGGAAAGTTATTGAGCTGGTGCTGCCAAGGTTGTTGAATAGATGCAATGAATCTTAAGTTTCTCTGAGGTTACCATATGAGTTACCACAGCAACACAGTCTGGGACCGCTATCACAAAGACAACTTTGGCGCACTGCCACCACTCATTCAGAGAGAAAGAAAGACGGAGGATGGGGAAAGAGTGCATGTGGTGGACAAAGGCGAATGCACTTTGCATGAAACATTGCAGTTATGTCTTTGTTGTTATTTGTAATTCCACAGCTTTTTTGGCGGTATGGTAAATTGTTGTTTCATTATTGCTTACAAAACTGTTAACGTCATTATAAACTTATATACAACGTCCTCAGTTATTCATTCGAGGTAAATGTTTGCCCGCTTACCAGCAGAGCTGTTGAGTAATATGGTGGCAACCACTGAGTTTTTGTATTTATTTTATTTTTTGACCAACAAAACAAAACAGTTTATACTGCCTTAAAATAGAGAAATCAAAAAATCGTCATTGTGGTTTACTCATCACTGTGTTATGAACATGTACAATAAAAACACCGCAAAGGACTGCCTAAAATGCAATACAAAAGAACAGCCATTGCATTGATACCCACTATTCACTCATATTAATGTGTGGACAGTTCAGTAAAAGCATGATCAATAAAACATGTCCAAAATAATAGATTTTATTTATTCGGTGCACATAGGCAATTTAACATTTTTGTATTTATTAAAGCAGAAAGGCTCGGGAATTGTCTCGCTAATATGCAGAATTCAATATTTGTTTACTAGCATTGCAGTGTTACTACACATCATCAATGAATAATTTTGCTTAAGAAAAGAGACCACAGAAATGATTGATATTTTTTTCGCTAACTGTCTAAATGGAGTAATTATTCTAGCACTATGTGCCACCCACAGAGAAAAAGATCACATCGATCATCAAACACTTAGGGTTATAAAGTGGAAAAGCCCTAATATGTAATCCAAGAAAAACAGGGAGACACCCCAACAAAGCTAAATTCTCTGCACTGGTAACAGATGGTCATGTTGGGTTTGCTTTGCTCACTCTAATCTTGCATAAAGCAGCCTGATTTGAATTTCATTCAGTTTTAAATATTTTCTCAGCCCTTGTCTTAGGTTTCTTTCTAATGCCTATTTTACATTTTTATTTTCCCTTGCCTATCTTTCTTTATTCAGTCATCCCTTCAATTTTCATAGGCGTGTTGATGGGAGATTTCACATGGAGCATGAACAACAGTCTGTTTCACAGCAGGCCAAGATCACATAGCATGAGGAACAGATGCCCAGGTGAGAACACTGCCTGGGGTGAAGGCAATTAATCCGAGCTGAAGGTAAATTTCTGTTCTCTGTAAGGCAGATTCTGCAAATCACTGATTAGTCATTTAACAACATCTGGAGTTTGGTGCTTGATAAGCTTTGCTTTCGGTTGTATTCATCAATACAGCTCTGTCTCTGTGTACACAATCAGGCTCCATTGAGCCATCAGTCATATGTGAGCATCTGTTTCCTCAAATGTCCCTTCACTCCTTCCCACTTTCGAATGTTCTCTAGCGCTGAACATTTGTTTCCTCTGCCTTCTTTATTCTTCGCTGTGTATTATCGGCAATAAAATCAGCAGAACACACAATGCAGAGAAGTGGAGGATGCCAAGCTCAGAGCAAAATGCATTGCCATTTGCTGTTGCAGTGTTTATGAAATGAAATGAGAATTATTCGTGCTCGGTTTCTGTTGTCACTTCTAATATTAATGTGTATCAAAATGTGCCATTTGGTGGTGTACAGCTTTGTCCATTTTTTTCCATTATGAGAACCGTGATAAGAAAAACCTCGGGCCATTGTGAAAGCTCGTCTTTACAGCGGCAGTATTATCATGAGCAAACCCTGGTCGACAGTGACGCACAGACAGCTTTCTTAAAACATACTTTGATTTGTTTGGGTGTTTACAAATGGTTGTTGTACACAAAGATTTCACCTGAGTATTGAAATGCTCCTTGGGGTGCGACAGGGAGCCTTTTAACGGCTTGATCTGATTTAGTTTGATTTGCTAATGGATGAAAGTGAGACTGTTGTTTGCAAGCAAACAAGCAGATCTTTGATTCCCTATATGGTGTTATCGACTTAAGGCTACCTGAGTGGCGTGCTGTGATGGCTTCTGTGTGCTTAAATATAGTACCTTTTCTGTTCAGAGCGCTAGTAGTAAGCCAAATTTTGTTTAAAAGGATAACGCTGTGAATAATTCATTATGACTCAGTGGATTGAACTAAATCAAATCACTTGAATTCTGCATTGTGCCATGCTTAAATGTGCCCTGCAGAGTGATCTTGAGTGCAGAGTGAAAGCAAAATGTGTGCATGTGTTAGGGTACTTAAAGTTTAATAAGCGTGTTGAACTCTGCAGGTCCATATTTACTATATAGGTTGGTTTTGGGTTTTTTTTTACTATTGTTTACAAGGTTACTAGCTAGCTGCCTTCCTCTTCTGTGTCTTGCAGGTGCATTGTCGTATGCAAGCATGTTACCACCACCTGCACATCAGCATAACCATGTGAAACCACAGGCAGGACGTCCCTGTTCGCAGAAACACTTGAATATGCAGTAACAGAAAAGGTCAAAACTAAAGAAACTTTACCGCACAGTCAACTTTTCTAATGTTTCTCTCTAATGTTATATTTGCATATCAATTAAAAACAACTGTGAGGAATTTCATTTGCACTGATAATGTTGCTTTGGGTAATGAAAAGTGAAAAAAGAAAAGCCAACTGTTTAAAATAAATGAAAAATGAAAGCTAGGATAAAAGGTATTTTCTGATTTTCTTTTTTTTCCCTCACAACTACCCAAGTGGTGAATTATGCCATGAAGTGGGAGTGAATTGAATTGTCAATTACAGAAGTTTACAGATAATGGGTGACACAGACACCCACTATGCGACACAGGGGGGCGAGCAAAGGGAGGGGGGCGTTCTGGCACGATCCAGCCATTTGACATGCATCAGACAGTGCATAAATCCTGCTTTAATCCATTCAAGGAGTGACTGCAAGTCCACTTTGTATGATTCATTTCATGTTCTAAATGACAAACATCTTCTCAGCAAACCTTCGAGTTTGTTTTAAAATAGCTTAAATCACTTTTTTCTTGACAAGACAGGAAAACGTGCAAAAAGAAAATAGCATGTTTTAGGACCACTTTAGTGTCACACCCACAACTTAAGCAATCAAGCCATTATTATTTATATGTCTTGCCATCATGATGACATCTACACACAATGGTTAACATGTGAGGGGTGTACTACAAATCAATTTTAATATAGCCTTTTTCTTATAGTTGGCTTCCAAAACTCCAATAAAAGGTGCTTTTGAGGTGTCATTTCATTCTTTTTACTCACAAAATGAACAAGTGTTGCTTACATCATGTATCCCTTTGCTTATCCACCTTGGGTGGCAGGTGGCTGGAGCACATCTCAGCATTAGATGACAGGTAGGGGTACTCCCAGGACAGGCTGCCAGTCCAAAGTCAGGCTCACATACAGAGACAAACAAACACTCATGCTGACATCCACACCTACAGCTAATTTAGAATCACCAATTAACCTAACACGTCTTTGAAGTGTGGGAGGAAACTGGAGCAACTGGAGAGAACTCATGCAGGCACAGGAAGAAAATGCCACCGCCAAGAACCCACGTCCCAAAGCACTCGACCCAAGGGAAACACTGTAGGATACTCAGAAACCAACTTCAGTAGATATTCCCAGGTTTAAATAACATCACAGTAAGTGGTGCTTTCCTCTAATCAGGTGTAGGAGGTCTTTGAGTGAAAGAGAGAATTGCGAATCGCATGGTGTACGCTGTAACCTTTTTGTTATTTGTCAAGCTAATCTATCCATGGCCACACTGAGCAAAGTAAAAGTGTGGATAATTTTAAAAAGTAATAATATGCATAATTTTGGAGGGTTAAGAAATTTGGTCTACCTGTTAAAGTTGCCATTCCATGAAACTAAAGTAGCACAGGCATTTTGTTTAATAAAAGCATGACCATCTGTCTATATCATCCAATCTATTTAATGTACTACTTCTTCACTCTTTCCTTCCTTACTGGAAGTGTAAAACTCATAGCCAAAGCATTCCTATACAGCAACAGAAGCACCCGTTTCTGTTTTGTCATCTGGTTTGATGGACAGATGGTATTATCAAGATTTAAATTTGAATGCTTTCCAGATGGTTGCCAGCTGACACTTGCATTCATAATTCCCTTCTGCAAAGTATTTTCATTTACTTCTACAGTGTTTTACTTCTTACTTCTGTGTGTTTACAAGTCATGGCCTCTTTCCTTCCCAAAAACTGTCTCTTGCATATGGCTATAGAAAGATCTTTAGTATTTTCCTTGACTCCTCAACATCTCCCTCCCGAAGCGACGACCATCTACTAGAGAGAAAGAGATGCACATTGAATGAGGGATAAGAGACAAGCAGCCAGTGATGCCTTTCTTCCTTTGACATTGCTACACTTAATGCAGTCCTTTGTCCGCCAGCAGGGTTTCTGCCATCTCATGCTTTAAGTAAACAGAGCACATTTTTAGAATAATGTAAAATTCCAGAAAGACCACAATACATACTTAGGTTTCAGGGCACACTAAAGTTCCATGTCATGACTTTTTCACAATGAAATATAAATTTTTAATTTTACCATTGCTGTAACTGATGCTTGAAGGATGTGACTGTTGTTGATTTTAAGGTTGTTAGCTTAAAATCAAATAATTCAGAAGTTATTACAGTATCTAAGCATAAAACCATACAAGGAACTTTACCAATATTTCTAATGATGTGTTATTATTATAACTGTCTCTATCTGTCACAGTTAAATAAACATATTTATATTAAAGGAGTTCAAATCAGTATAAACATCAGACGATTATCAGCTGTGCAGCTCAGTGTTTTAGCATTACTACCTGCAAATTTGCTGTTTTTGGCTAATATCCTTCATGTAGACATCAGTATACTTCTAAACTGAGAAAGTTGGGAAGTTATGCTACAGTACCTTCACTAATTGTCCGTTAAAATAACATTTAATGCAATAAAAAGCTACAAAGTGATTCCCTGTATCTTGTTTTTTTGCTGTAGTAGTGAATAAAGTTACACTGGCAGCCACACTGGCAGCAGTAATTATAGCAGCATGCTAATTTTAGCATTAGTGGTAGTATTGATTTTGTTGTAGGCTGGCGTAACATCTCGGTCAGTTAGTGGCGACCTTACTATAAAACAGCTTGCACTTTTATTTGCTCATAAGCGACAAACTTAAGCTTCAGCATTTTTCTCCAGTAGAACTGACCCCAGGGTTACACACCAGTGCAGTATTACTTCAGTTTTTACTCTAGTTAATGTTTTCCTTAATCTCATCACTGTTATGCGTTTCTTTTGAGTTATTAGCTCAACCGTCTTCACTTTTCTGTACTATTCAGTTTACTCAGTTTTCTTTCTGTTTGTCTCTGAATCTACTACAACACGGTGTTCCTGGATGGTGGTGGGATAGTGTTCCGGGGCAAGGCCTCGCTCTCTCTCTAACTCACACTCTTACTGTCTCTCTCTCACTCTCATCTTCTTAGTGGGCGGGCAGTGGGCGCGATGACTAAGCCAAGGTTAGGCATGTGCTAGAACATAATCCACTGAAACCCAGTATCCCTCCTGCCCACCTACCATGATTTCATCACTTAAACAGCAACTGTGTGCTATCATAAATTAGCAGATAAATGAAGAAGAAAGCTGCATTACTTTCAGATTGACTGTGCAAAAGTTTTCCAAGACTAAAGCATTACTGATCAGCCTAACACAATTACATATACAAAGCTATGTTTTGGTAAAATAATAACAATAGCTTTTAAATTGGTTTACAATAGGTTTTACTAGACGTTGCTGTGATTCCAGCACTTCTTTGTGGTAAAAAATTAGCAATTCTTGGCAATAAGAAAATTCATACTTAGGTGCATTTAATAATCTTGCTTTTAATTTTGACGATTAAACAGGACGGTCTGGCCATGAGAATTTGGTAGTGTTAAATGAAATCGCCCCTTCTTCATCAAGGAAAGCCATTAACAGGGTCCACTTATGGAGTCTGAGCTCCAGGGATCATGTTTAGACTAAACAGAAGGACAAGGGGAAAAAAAGAGGAAAGGGATGAGAGAAAAACAGAGAAGGGGAAGCAGGAAGGGAGGCTGGGTATGGAAACAGAACTGCGCTGGGAATAGAAAAGAAGGGAGGATGCTTTCTATTTTTAGGTCTAGATAACATGAGAGAGAAGAGGCATCACCCCCTCTCCCTCTATCCCCTCATTTCCCACATTCCTCCTTGGCACGTGCAACAGACACTCAGGACGGCTCTATGTGCCTTGAATACCAATAAGAGAGAAGCAGCTGGATACTGGCAGGCTGACATTCTTCTGCCTTCTCCTGTCTGCAGAACAGAGACAAGACAAGGGCTGGGTGTCTGACAGGACACACACATCCACACTTCAGAGGACACACCAGTCAGGATAGGCAATAAACCAATAAGGGCAGACTGTTTGACGCAAGCAACACTTGAACTATTAAGCAATGAAGATTGTAGATGATAGGCTTTGTTGAGGATTTCAAACTATCATCAGGTACAAACCATTAGTGTGGACAGGCAGAAAGAGATATGCTGTGGAACCTAAACGAATCCAAAGAAATCAAAGAATCAAAATGAGGTAACATTAAAACTTTACCACTGCCAGGTAATGTATGAGAATTGGCGTTGATGTAGTCAAGTTTTCAGATAAGTGCACGAAAAGGGATGCTGCAAACAAGAACACAGAAAAAAATGCCTCAGTTGATACATTCATGCAGGACAGCTGCCTTAATGCCAAACCTTGTCATCCACACCCTGACATATCCTCTCACTTGTTCCAATACCAGCTTATTCATGTACACACTAGGCTCCAGTGGCACAGGCTAAGGCAAGCTAAACATCAACAAATCAAGTCAGTCCAGTGCAAGGAACAGTTCCCTTGATATCCAAATGCCTTGTTAAATCTGACCTGGTCTTTTTTCCTTCCGCTTAAAGTTATAATAAAAAAAATTCTCTTTTGTCCAGCACAGACATTGTTATGTCAATATGTAAACACTGATTCACAGACTGTGTGAAAAAGAGAAAATATGATATACGCTGTGTTCTGTTATCAGTAAAGGAGAAAGGATGCTGTTATTGCTGCTTTTATCAAGAAAAAGTAGCAATAACAGCATGCAATAGATCTTTTTAAAATACATGCGACCGCCAGTGCTACCTATCAGCCTCCTAGTAATCACACCTATGGTACCAGTGAAAAAGTCCTACATCGTCTTGTTTTCATTTATCACATTCACAAGATTTTCAGAAAACGTAACCTCTGACCTCTGACCTTAACATCAAGGTCACTGAGATTCAAATTCATTCACGATTTTAGTAAATTGAAAATCCTAGATGACGTCCTTCTTGAGTTATCACATTCACAAGATTTTTAGAAAATGCGACCTCTGACCTTGAGATTAAGGTCACTGGGATTCAAACGAGTTAGAGATTTTTAGTAGCTGTTCTTATGGTATCAATTTCAAACTCTTCCATTGCCTTATTCATGGCTTGTCATCAACATGTACATGATAACGTGGTCCAATGTGTAGCGTGTGTGAAGGAGAGCGAGAGAACGCCTGAGATAAAGGCCAGTCCAAATCATTAATTGAATCAAGCAATCTGACTGGTTATTAGCTGTGACATAATAACCATACACATCTAAATCTAATTCCTTTACAACCGTGGTCTCAAGTGGGGACCTGAAAGGAGCTGGAGCTAATATTCTAGAGGTTTGCAAAATATATTGCCATTAGTCAATGCATATGTACAAAATAAGCATAATGCATCTATTATTACTTTCAAGTTATTAGTTGGTGAACAGAAATCCGTGTTATTGTGAGACGTCAATTTGTTATGAAATCACTCACGTCTGTTGGGGGCAAATAACAGTTCTGCATCATAAGATTATGACAGGGCTTTGGTGAATAGTTATTGTTGCTAAGTGTAAATGATCTTCACTTATATTGACTTAACTGCTTTTGTGTAGCTAGTAAATTGTTTGCTTAACATGTAAATTAGTTTGTTACCACATGGTGCATATAAAATTACACGTTTAACCTAAAGACTGAAAGATGACATGCAGAGATACATAAAATAAAGGCTGACACACATAAAAAAGCTGAATGAAAAACACTAAATGCACTGTCTTCTTTTAAAGAAAAATCAAATAAGCTACCAAATTACATGGCAATCGCCTTGCTCCATGTGCAGGCAGTCAGCAGGATCTATTTCTTTATAAAAACACTGATTTCTGAACATATGTTAAAAAGAAAAACAGCGTAAATTGAGCTGAATTGCTGTTATATTTAGGTGCATTGTATGGCCCTTAGCTGCCATGAACTTTACAATTACATAACTGCATGGACAGATTTTCAGCTAAATGTAATCCAGTAAAACACAAGTTATAATATTTACTACAGAAATGTAGCAGAGTTTTAACTATAAGTGGCAGAAAATAAAAGTATGCTAGTCATGCTCTTGAAAAAAATGTACTCAGTTGCGTCTATTGTCCCCCTTTTATTCATGTACTCACAAAAGGAAAGGATTTTGGTGAAAAATGCAGCTGATACACAAACAACACTGCAGGCTTTCATGGACTGTGCAGGACTCTAAAAGTGTATGAATGTTTTGCCCGTACACGTGGACTGGCAAAGGCACCGAAAAGCAAACATACACACACATACAAACTCATGTCCTGTCACTTTGCGCTGGACACATTGTTGAAGTGCTCGAGATAATAGCATTTGACAGACTGCTGGTGTGGTTGTCATGGGGATCTGATCTGAACAGCCACTAGCTACCACAGCAGAAACAAAACAGAGGGCAGGAGAAAGCACATCAATTCCCAGAGCATTGTCCAGGAACGTCATCTCAATTAGCAGATGAGACACTGTTAGGGGTCAGTGTCTAAGAATCAAATTATTAAAATGATGATGATCCAGATAGGAATGCCTAATGGAAGAAATTGGGTGTTGGTTAGTAAGTTAGTTGGTAATATAAGGTGTAGAAAGAACAAAGTGTAGCATTGCTTTAGAAGCGGTGTGAACCTGTGCTTTAACCCAGATGCTATCAGCACACTAGCAGACACTATTTGACAACTAAACACAGGTAGATCAGTGAGGGTAAACCTGAATTTAATGAAAACATCATTATTTTTTGCTCAAAATTTAATGTCATCCATTAAATAGTTATTAAGAAATTTCACTGAGTATGTGGTAGACCTTCAGACCACCACTGACAACCAGAAATTCATTCTGCTTGGCTAAAATAGCTCAAATAAAAGGTAAATCGAAATGTGCACATTCATATGCATTTCAATCGGCAGCACTCTTAGAATTTCTTAGATTATTATTGTTTACATTACTGTTATTAGAAAATATGCTGTTATTACAAAACTAATAGGGGCAATTTTCTTGCATGTAGATTGTAATTTGCCGCCTAATATTTTGTAGCTGGATAATTACTTGAAGTGCATCTACAATTTGATAAAATATGTATGGCCAGTAGGCTAAGTTTATTAAACCTCACATATAACTACATAATGCTAGGAAAGCTGAGGACTGAGCAAAGTATTGGTGTGTCACATGATGGCAGTTGTGATATGTTGGCTATAAGGTAAAAGTTTAAAATACACAACACAGATGCAAATCATTAGTTGGTTACTTTTTACGGAAATGTAAAAAAAAAACCAAAAAACATCAGCAGCTTGAGTCAAGATGGCGCCGGAGCTTTGTAGACTAGGCTGTGCTGTGGATAACTGTGCCTGCTAAGCTGAACTAATGATGTGACGCTGGAAGCATCACGAGGTTGCAGGTGGAAGCTTCTCAGCGTGCAAACACCTGCGAGCTTAGGGAGTGTGTGTGTGTCTGATGAGCTCAGATCTGCGCAGCTTTAAACTAAGGTGTGTTCCTGTCTGTTAGGCGAATTAAAATGTATGTCTCAAATATATGACTATGTACCCTTTGGAACAATTGCTGCTTGACTTTTATTATTGGATTTGCGCACTGGCACTCAGTCATAGCAAGCTAATCACTGAGACATGACCGCTTCTGGGAGAACGACTCCTTATTGTTGAGAGGGGCACCAAGCTGCAGGGGGACAATCAGACCGGCACTCTCAGTTACAGTTCCAGTCAATTTGGATGAAAATGCCACATCCAATGGTTGTTTGTTTAGAGAGAGTTCCCAATAAAGCTATGAGTCACGAGTGAATCACTTCACACAGGAGGAGCGATGACTGTGCTCCACCAGGGTCTAAATACATTTCTCTCTTTTTCTCTTTGTGAGGATAAAAGCTGACTGGATTGGCTTGGGCTCTGACTAGGGTTCAGATGACTTCAAAGAGAGGCGAGGGATGTAAGAGAAGGGGACAGAGAGGCAGAGGTGGAGGGATGTTTTACGTGCGGTGCTGTCGGTGGACAAGGGGTGAGAGTGCACATGTGTGTCAGGGACCGTATGAGAAAGACAAAGATAGAAACTTAGTTTGAAATGGTGGAGTATATGAGAAACATCAAAGACCTGAATCTGAACAAAAGAGGGCATGAGAGTGGGAGGGGAGACAGAAGGGGGAGATGGGAATGAAAGAAACAGAAATGAGAGGGCAAAGTGTGAACACCAGAGCCAGAGACAGTGATGGAAACTGGGATATAAAAAAAAAAAAGTTGGGACTGAGAGAAATGTTTTCACAAGTTTACACAGACAGAGAAGACAGAGAAAGTGCAAGAATATTTTTGAAGACCGCCTTCACTTTGACTTCAAGCTGCCAAAATACACAGTAGAGAAGTAAGGTAATACAGAAAATATGTTCTTGTTTCTGTTTACTTTTTAACTCTCTTGATGAGCAAATATGATTTTTGCTTTGGCAATGATTTGAGGCTGCTATGAAGTATATACTGTTTGAAAATAGCATTCCTCACATGATTTTATTATGTTTCTGCTGAATACTTTAGTGGGTGATTTGGGACACAATGACATTTACAAAAAAAAGCAGCTAAGAGTAATTAGTTAATGGTGTTCCGGTTCAAGTATCACATAATAAATATGATGTCCAGAAAAATGATAAAGTCCCAAAACTATATCCAAACCACAAAAAATAAACTAGCATATTATAAAACAACTACTCTGTGTTATCTGTCGTTTAAAACAACAGGAAATAAAGAAAATGCAGTAGCCCTGCCCTTAATCGGTTGATAATGAATCATCAAGTATTGTACACTAAATGCATCTCACAGTTAAGAGATTTTAGAGCAAAATATATAACCAGCTTTTATACATCAGAGATGCAATCTGGGAATTTATACATAGTAGACGGTGAGTGGGAAGGAGTGAGCCTTCAGCAGAAACAACCGGTGAGTGCGTTAGAAGTAGAGACTGCATGGAAACCATTTACAGATGGTGTTTGTAGCGATGGAGGGTCGAGAGAGGAGGGGCACAAATACAAACAAGAAGAAAGGACGGACATGCAGAGGTTTCAGATGGACAGACAAACACACTGTGACTGTAGCGAAATCAAAGAATTCAGATGTCAGCTTCATTGTTATGTCCTACATTTTAGCCTTCTGTTTTTATTTTCTCTCTGGCCCCATTAAACCCATCACACCAGAGATGGCAGTGAATTAATTTACAACTCTGGGGCACTCCTGTAATCTGTATCTAAATGTTGAGCTGGAATTAAATGACGAGACAGAAGCACTGCCTGAGTCAACCGCTATCTTAATGCCCAGGCTTCCTTGGACCATTATATAACCCTAACAGACAGGCCTAAAGACTCCAGCTGTGGCAGACGTATACAGAGAGGACCGCTTAGAGCAAGATGGGCCTAAGTTTCTGCTCACTGATCTTTGCAGTGCTTTAAAAACCATCACCTCGCATCAAATTAAATGTTAGGTAGCAAATACAGCTTTGTGATTGCAATAATATCTTTTTTAATTTATATGTGATAGCTATTCATGCTGACTAGCAGCCTTTCTCTACAGTGCCAAAAACTCTGATTTGGATGGTTTAAGGTTGTAAGAAATATAGACCTTTGATATTGGACACCCAGGAACATTCTGTGCCCTCAGCCAGGTCACCTACACCAAAAGCAAAAGTTTCTTTGTTGCCAAAGTAAAATGAGAAGATTGATTTTCTGGAAAAGATTGGCTTTCTTTAGCTGAGATTGTAAAGATTGTAAAAATCTAACATCCTCACTCTAAATCCTCCCAGAAAAGTGAGTTTGTGCATTTCACACAGTGTACCCAGTCTCATTTTTTATTACTGACATTTTTTTGCTTTTAGTGTTTTGTTTATTAGAACAGGCAAGCACAAAGCTTAAACCCAGTATTACTTTATATTGCAAAGCAATTTCATGATTTCAAAAAAGCCTTAGTTTGTAGCTTTGACTAAAACAAAGTACGTCATTCAAGAGGCATCACACGCTACTTTTTAACTCTAAATGATATGACATTGATACAATTCATAAATATCATCATTTCATGCTTTGAAATGACTTGTTATGAGCCTCACAAAGCCACTGCTGACACAGAGTCAAATATTTCATTACATTTACATTAAATATTTATATGAAAATAAATCTCCATGTCCACTAATCACAATTAGGCACCCTACCAGCCTAAAAAATTAAACTCTTCATTAGTTTACATTGCTTATTTTTCAATTTTGCCACAATGGTGTGAATTTGTGCTATCGACCAGCTATGGAAGCACCACTGAACTTAAATCTTTCCCTCCAGAGCCTCGTATAATTTGGCTCAGCAATGGTTCCAAATGGTACGATGGTCCTTCAGCTTATTTGGCTTCTCTCTTACACTTACATTGCCTCTGAGCTCTGGTTGTGGGCAATACTGGGGCTGGAGCCAACAGCTTGAACTCACAAGGCTTGGGACCATCATGGTCTCTACCAGATTAATGTCTGCTTCAGGGGATTCTGGAGGGTGGGAAAGTCCACCACCTTGAGAGTCCTCTGTTGTAGAGGTGCCTATGTGATTCTGTGTCACTCTCTGTTCGAGGATGTTATCAAACAGCTTCTGCCTCACAAATCCATCCATCCTTCCTCAGTTCTTTCCTATTCCTCTTTGCCATTTATCCTTTTCAAGCCTTTTCAGGATTTTTTCAATATTATCAACATTATTATATGGACCAGTTTAATAACTAAAAATGTTGACCAGTTGCAAAGAACTTTTATGAGAACTCGTATGGCATAAGAGACAAAATACAAGCCGTGATATTGCCACCAATATGGATATATATCCTCTGTGCGCCTTTGTGATTATTTATGACACGTCTCCTTAACAAACAAAAGTTTGCTTAGGGAGAATGAACTATTCACATAATCCAGCAGTTACTTCTGGTGTTTGTTGGATGTACAGTAGGAGGTTTCACCATCCACAACATGGCTTTGTGGATTAGCTTCCGGTTGGACAATAAGATAATAAAACTACTCTACCACCAACTGTAGCAACTGCCAGCACCTGTAATTACCTTTTATTTACAGACTTCAGCAAATACAGGAGAATTGATTAGTTTGATATACAAAGCCATAAATGTCATTTCTCCCCCCTAAAGTGGGGGCCAAACACCCACACGTTTCCTCAACAATTTTTGGAAAAAAGAACATGTGTTTTCAAACACAGGAAGAGAAATTGCCTGGTTGGCAAGCTGACATACGAAGAGCCCTACTTCACACACAAAGATTTCTCTCTGATCTGGCAATTATAGATCATCCCACCTCACCCCCCACCCCCCCACCCCCCCTTCGCTCGTTCCCCGGTCTTAGTGATCTTTTGATTGCAGCCTGAGAGAGACAGGCAGTATAAGAACCCTTCAATCTAGCTCTTAAGTGAGAAAATGCTGAAAATGTGTTCAGTTCCCTCTGCTTTATGACTCATGAACAATGTAGGATGGTTGGGAAATTGTATTGATAACAGGGCATGCTGATATAGGGCAGGTTTAACACATGCAGCTTAGAATGAAATTGAAAAATGCGTTCCAGGCAGGAAATGAATTTTCAGCCATCTAAACCAAATTTTAATATGTATGCCTTTGTTTGTTACCTGGCACTCTGGGTTATAATTTTGAAGAAATCAGATAGACCTGATAAAACACACCTATTGTTGAAAAAAAAATCTAAATGTGTTTTACATGTAGTATTTGAAATTATCCAAAGCATCATGCATACTCATCAGTCACTTTGTTGGATATTATGCTCCTGATTTTGTTCCTGTTCGACACATCTGAGACAGCAGTAACATAAAAACAGTGGCCAACACCTCGAGAGGGTTAATAATGGATGCAGTTCTGCATCATGTAACACTGCTCTATTACTATTGTGGTGCTGTGATGCAGAACAGAAGGATTGTCTTGTTCTTGCAAAATGATCTCTCGTATACAAGCACTTAATCAATTGACAAATCGATAGCACGCACTAATATCTTTGCCCTATTTGTCATTTCTGTTTGTTCTTTACTTCACCACCGAGGCTCACTAAGTGCAGTGCGGCATCAACGCGCTATCGCAAAGTGTAAATGACAGAAATCTCTGAAGCATAAAACAGTGAGAAAGTGCATAAATACACTTGTAAAGAAATATTCACAATAATTTTTGATGTAACTATTATTTGACAAGAAAAGCAATTTTATCATCTGTTATAGGCTAACGCTATTTTGGAAGTGGTCTAAAACAGAAAAGCACAGTTTGGTATTTGCTACATAAATGTTGATCAAAAATATAACCGTGACACATCATGTGGTATTTGGTTATGTGATATGAAACCAGTGGTATGACTCTGTTGTGTGATGATCTGAACTATACATAAAACAGAACGCAGATAAGCATCCAACGGATGTTCTTGGAGCCCAATATAAAAGTCCTTTTACTGTGTTGCAGTAACCTTGCAAAAACCACCACGTTTTACTAAATGCTAATTACTTTTTAAGTGACACAGTCTTAACATAGGCAGAGACACAGGCAGCAGAGTATAAAATTTATCGGCTAAAGGTTAAAAAAAGTGAGAGCTGCATGTGCTTAATGTTAGAAAAAAGACAGAAAAATACAGTAGAGACTTGGCGGCTCTGCACAGCAATAGAAGCCAAACTGGCTGCTGGAAGAACAATTACTGGATACCCATCGGCAGCTTAGATGTAAATAAGAGTGAGCTGGTGCCTCAGCTGTCAGATACAGCACAACAGAGACAAGATCAGGCTTCAGTATACTGCAAAACTTATGTAATATTAACCATTTATTTCATTTCACCCTCAGTTGATAGATAGATAGATAGATAGATAGATAGATAGATAGATAGATAGATAGATAGATAGATAGATAGATAGATAGATAGATAGATAGATAGATAGATAGATAGATAGATAGATAGATAGATAGATAGATAGATAGATAGATAGATAGATAGATAGATAGATAGAGATTTCACATACATAGTCACACACACATACGAAGACACAAACACACACAAAGCTCGAGCTGATGAGAGATAATGTTCCCTCCTCATACCGAGTGGCTGTGAACCAGAGCTGTTTTAGGCTCGCATAAAAAATTCAGAACTCTCTCTTAGCAACATTTGCCCTACATAAAGAATACACACATGCTCACACACACATCAGAGTATCATTTATGTCGTGCACATGTGAGCAGAAATGAAAATACACATATTGAGAAAACCCAGGAACACTTCATGATATTGGCCTCGATTGTTTTATGTTTGAGCAGCAAGACATTAAAGAGGCTATTATACGCAAGGTTCCACACATAGCATTAATTTATTATTTATTGACTCTATTGATTAAACATTTCATTGGCATTTCTGATAAACTGGGGACATTTTACGTAGTGTTAGCTTTACATGCAAGCAGTGGTTGTGTAAAATTTCAGAGTTGCTGTTGCCAATAAATCAGTTTATCAAAAAGCCAGCTGCACGTGTTTGTGCTTGTATTTCTGCAAGTATTTCTGTGTGCATGTTTTTCAATTTTCAGCACATCCATGCATGCATCTAAGCAAGGCGTTTAAGTGCATGCGTCCTTGAAGAAAACAGGCATCTCTGCACACATCTCCACAATGAGCAGGTGAACACCTCGGCTCAACCATCCATTTTCATTAGATGCTAATGACAGGAGTGGAGGGGCGGATGTGCCAGAGAGAAAGATTCAGAGAATAAAAAAGGATATAGTTATGCTCCCTGTGGACTGACTATCAAACCACTATCTCCTGTCATCAAGCATAAAACTCCCTCTGCTCAATTACATAATCATTCCACATACACTACTAGCAACTGTCAAGCAGACGTGGCCAGTTGCTTACAATCAAGATTTTATTAAGAGTTTTTATTATGTATTTATGAGATGGATGTAGAAGAAGTCTGCGGAAGAAAATGGAGAATAAAATGTTTTCCACTTGAGAATTTAGCTCATCTCAGTGTTGCCCTCTCAGTGTGGGTTGCAACACCTCTGCCAAGTCATCTCCATCTGAAAAGCATTTAGGGTGCCTGTTCATCCTGGCATTATCCGCATGTCTATACAGACAGTGCTCCTCCAGTTCCAGTTTGTGTTAAACCCACTCTAGAAACAGGACTTCGTCCTTCCTGGCTTCACCACAGCCTTTCATTCTGCAGAGTATCTAGGTCAGTTGATGTACAAAAGCAAACTGTGACCATGTGTGGTCAAGTGGTGTGAAGTGAAGAAGCTTTATGACTAAGATATCGGTCTGGCCAAAATAAATAAATAAAACAGAGTGGTCTGAAATTAGTCTTCCCTCATTATGTTGAAAAAAAAAGAGATAGTTCTAAAAAACACAAAGTTTAGTTGCTGAATTTATAGTAAAAGGTCCCAAGTGAAGACACACACTAAGGTTGCCTATGTCACAGAAACATCAGAGTATAATCAAAGAAACAGATCAATATCAAGAGAACTGAAACAACATCACATGGAACTAAATAGATGGAAAGACCTCAAATCAATCAATATTTGATGCACAAATCAGGATGTGGCTAGTTTTCCATGCATTGGCATATTGTGATACTCTGCCATGTTGAAATGAAATTTAATGACAGACTTCTTCCCCTGTCGCCACAGACTGAACTGACAAAACTAGACGCATGCACCCATCCATCTCAATTGCCCTCAATATTTGGCCTGTTTAATGAACAATCTAGCTTCTGAGTCTGTCATCTTACTTTGGGAAGTTCCTAAATAACAAAGCGCTCCTTCCTGCTGCAAACATCGCACCACATCCAGCAAGTCTTCACCCACACTGGCAGTAATATTGCCTTGCACGCTGTGAGTGCTATAAAAGACCGTCAATCCATGACACCATGCTAAGCGTATCCTTTCCATGGTGTGCAGAGGCTATTGCAGATAGAACAGCATTTGCTGATGGGTGAATAGAATGAAATAAAGACATTCACTCCATGGTTGAGTCATCCACAAGTAAGATGAGAAAATTATCACTTCACTGCTGCATCTGAGAGAGCAAAGTGAAACAAGCCACTGTTGTTGTATATGTTTAATCAATTTGCAGGTCACTGTGAGTTAAAATCCAGCAGCACTTACATATTAAGCATTGGATTTTGCTTACATATACAGCAATGTTTAGCAGAAAAACATCAGAAAAATTCAGCTATTAGGCAATGGCAGTGCCACCAGGGAACAGAATCCTCTCCTGGTGGTAGCAAAAGCAATTTTCTAAATGGCTTATTTGTAGGTTAATCTTATATCTAGCCGTACTGTTTCTGTTCAAAGCAAAGGAAACATTGTATCTAAATCAGTGCACCCAAGGAGCAGTGCACATAACCTTTCATATTTGTGTGATGCAATATAATATAAGTGTCAGAGTTTCTCTAAGAAACTGTAACTCAATTCTCAAAACAAACATGTTACCTTGCCTGCAGATTATTATGATTTCATGTAACTGTTTAATGGCTAAGCAGTGCTGGATCAAGATGTCTCAACAGTGTGACAGTTCACTCCAAACCCTCTCCCAAGTGTTGACTGTAGTAGCACAATGAGTAGGGAAATACACCAGTGCTGCGGATTAAAACCCTGGGCTTCCTTTTTTCTTTTTCTTTTTTAAATGAATGTAAGTTTGTTTAAAAAAAAAAAAAAGAAAAAGCTCCAGTGTGTATGCAATAACAAGTATTATTGTACACTTGACTTCATGTATGTTGTGAGAGAATAACTGAATGAACTCTCAGTGTTCTCATTAAGCATTTGTAACATCTCAATCCTAGACCAGCCATACCACAAAAACATTGCCTTGCCATTAGTGCTAGCAACTGCCACTGCATGGCTCGTCGTTGAGTAAATTGATGCAAGAGAGACACACATGCTTACGATCTCCCTCACACATGCAGACTAAAAATAGCAGCTGCCTTACCTTTCTGTACACTATCATGTTGGGGGACTCATCTGCTACCCCATTGGTCCCCTGCCCACTGCTGTTGGTCTGTGCCATGATCCAGCTAGTAAATCTGCCAGAGGAAATGTCAGGTGCTCCTGTTGTGGACAGAATGGATATTTTGGCACGTCAGAAGAACAACGAAGCCTAAACGTGACTTTGCCAAAAGAGAGCAATTTACACGCCTGTGGTCTGCATCATGTTTCAGTGTATTTGATACTTCAAAAGGGAACAGATGTTCATTGCTCCAGTTTGGCTACGTGTTTTGACATTTCACAAGGTCTTGACAAGGACATTTTTAAGAAAAAGGTGGTTGCTTTAACACAAAGTGTGGCTACTGGTACAGTACACATTCCTACTGAATGGGACAAAAGTTCAACTTGAAAAGCAATGATAGGTAAATGGAAGGACTAGCCTACTGTCACTCTTGCCTCAGATGAATTCGCTGTGCAGCACAGTCTAAAACGGCAATCACCTTTGACCGTTTGTTTACATCGGGGAGTTCTCTCACGCCCTACATGGCACATACTACGGATGCATCCTAAGGTTGCAATAGCAAGATAAGGTGAATTATAGACCTTGGCAGTGGTAAATGCAGTAAAACAACACACGGTCCCTGGAGGAGGCAGTCTACTCTACAATGCAGCCTGGATACGTGCATTCGGATGTAGTAGCCATAGTCAAAATGTGCAAGACTGTGCAAATGTAATGGATATGGTATGCACATTACAGCTTCATCATTCTTTCTTCCCTTTACGACACCCACACGACATCCTTGGGAGGTTTAGACTGCAACACGAACAGCGAAGTCATGTAACACGCTCTTAACATGAAGCCGTTGGCTTTACTATATCGGGCTTTTCTTACCACAAGCCACTGCCCGTTTAAGCACCTTGGACAGCTACTGCTAAACGCCCGCGTCCCTTATCTTCTTGGACGCCGCTTAAATACACAGAAAACACAGCGACGTCGGTCACGGGAGGAGAAGGGGGGCGCTTACCTGAAAAAACACGCAGCCCGCTGTAGGACTCCTGAATCCTTGCAGGGATGGAAGCCTTGTCCTTTGCTTTCAGTATGTCAACTGGCAGACATAGGAATGCGAGGGGTATTCATTGGCAACGTGAGGAGGCAGACATTCGGCGGACACTTGGTGTGGTACAGCTCTCTGTCTCAGTCTCTCATCTCCTCTTTTCCAAGCGGTGCTCAGAATCACGGGTGCGCCACCCCGGAGCGTCGAGAGCGCGCATCGATCTATGACCAATCGCGTGTGAGGAATAAATTACAACCCGTTTTGGAGACATACAGCTATTATTTTTTCAAGCTAAGATTGTACTGCTATGCACTGCAGCGAAATGCTCATTGCGAAAACCAGGACAAGGCATCTTAAACCGATAGCTTATTAATATTGATACAACTGCAATCTATAGCAAAGGTCATGAGAGGACACTACAATTTTCTGTGCCATAAGAAGAAACTCGTTTAGCTGTTGTCCCAACTGAATATGAACAACTGAACAAATACCATTTAGCCCTGCAGTAAACACAAGAATTATACAGCGCTGACGTAGTAATATGCCTTATGATACATCACAAGTGTACCATGAAGCGTTGTTGTGAGGTAAATGAAAACATCCTGAATTACGTTACATTTATATTAAAGTCTCACTACTTATATTCCAATACCAAATAAATAGTCTAACTACTTTCTCTTTATACTGTCACTTTTACTGGCAATAAACAATAAACTTGGACTACTAAAGAACATTTTAAGTCTTTAGGTAACGCCTACGTTTTTGTTGACATTTTAAAGTTCATACAGTATAAAAATAAACTGAAAGACGAGCTGGCGAAACCAAAAGTCAAACAAATCTTGAACAAATCTTGTGCTTGTTTGGGGAGAATGATGTATACGCAAACGTCGAGGTCAGCTTAATTTTAGGCCAACATTCATTTTTACAATACCTTTGGAAATCTGTCTGTTCTGCCCAAAGAAGCGGATGAGTATTTCTCTCACCAAAACGAATAGCTGAGGGTATGCAGTACGGCTTTAAACGATAATAAGATATGGCGTTTCAGTCAAATTCACCGTTTGTATTTTATAACACTGCAAGTGTAAGAACTGGGATATACCGGCAATAAATTTATATGACTGGGCATGTCCAGTGCTGCAGTGATAATGAATAAATAAATGCACTCTGTGGCTTTGTGGTATGCAACAATCCAGGCGTGAAAGATGACAGATGTGCCCTTTCTCCTAGTGTATGTAACTGTATGCTTATCTCTCTACAGTCCTTCCTTCTTTGCTCTCGTAGGAATCAACCACTCTACAAGGTTGGCCAAACATCCAGTCCATTCCCTGTTTTCCTGTGAGCTGCAGATTTGTGAAAAATGTGCTACAGTCATCGGTATGCTGCTATAGCAACTTTGTAGAGGTAACAGGCGCCTCCAGGTGACTGTTGCTGTGAATTGGATGCTATGTAAGTAAAACTGAATCTAAAATTGAATTGAATAACGGGTTTTCAAACCTGATAATGAGGTAAGTGATGTCATATTTTCTCATGGCTTTGCGTTTCTTTAATTGCTTCTTTATAATCTTTCATGGACCCTAGATTTATATATATAATTTTCTCCCCTGGGTTGGGTGGGGGTTCGGTTACAATTTTGGCTCCGACTTGCCCTTAGTGTCATTTTGCACTTTTTTAGTCTTACTGACCAGTTAAAGTACTTTAAACTACAAATCACTTTCATCTTATTAGTGATTTAGGGGAAAAAAAGTCACTAAGCCTTGAACCCCAGGACTACAGTAAGTGTTAGAAATGTAGGTGTCATAATAAGCTGATAATTACATCTTTTTTTGTTTTGTTTATAACAATAATAAGATAATAAGATGTGATTGAAGTGCAGACTTTTACTGTTATGGCATGTGTCAGCTCGACAGGTCACTAGTGTTTATTTATGATGTGACTGATAATAGAAGAAGCAGGGTGTATAGTAAAGTGTACAGTGCTATACTTTCTGCTCAGATCCAGCCAAATGTTGCAAAACTGATTGGACAGTGCTTCAGAGTGCAAACAGTAACAGCAATGGGCTTTTAAAAAAACAGAAAATTATGTTAGTTTGTCTAATTTATTTTTAATCTCTGTAGTATGTAAACTATGTATACATCCTATATAGATTACCATGTATCAAAATGGTTGTATTTTCAAAAATATTTTTCATAAAATCCTTTGAAGTAAAGCAGAAAGTCTGCTCCACATCGTGATTGTTTGATAATATCTTCTGCTATTTTGTTACTTTCCTATTCTATGTTATACAAATAAGTTTTATGTTTTAATATTCTATGATTTAATACTATCTAATTCGTAAAAAAACAAAAACAAAAAAAACAATACAAATATCTTGATGTGCAAGGTTTTAATAGAACAATATGTCATGCTACTGATTATATAATTTATTTCCCTGATCAACACTCCAATGCTTTATTGTTTGGTTGTAATCAACAGAGTCCCAAGATATCCTTAAGTGTTCAGTGAAACTTACATCATAGTGAGTTCTGACTAGCTCCAAATAGGTTTGTGTGTGTTCAGTTTCAAACATGTTCCCCAAAAATCAGACATTAAGTTGTAATATCAAGGTAATTTTCAAAAAGAAAGAACCCCACTTGCAGTAAATGACATACTTAAGCACCTTCATGTCAAACATATCCTTTAACAACAAACTAGCAAGCTGTTTATTTGTCAAGTTAGACACCAAAAGCATCAGAATACTTTATTAATCTCATCTGAAATTATGTACAGTTAAAAAATATGAAAGCATGTAAAGTTTTATTTTTTTAACTGTATTAAAATACGTAATCAGTTGTTATAAACCGCTGCATAATATCAGTAAAGAAAGAATACATAAGGTGTAGTAGTAAGTTTGCTAAGTTAATTGTTCACTAATTTCTTGGAAGAGTCAATTTTAAAGGATGATTTGTTCCTCGGTGAACGGTCCCTTTAAGTGGCTTGACTAAAAACTCCAACCCCCACAATGCACCGGTCCGTTCTTCAACAAAAACGCGGAAACAATAGAGGCAATCAGTTTGTCAAAACAGATAACACCGAGTCGGCAGAAAGTGAGCGTAGTTGGTGCTGACAGCTGTCAAAGTTAATATCTATCGTCTGTCAAACGATCTAAAAGACTAGCCATGGCTCTGAAGAGAATACAGAAGGTAAAGAAAATAATCGTTTTTTTACATAATTTGTTTGATGTACGGTGTACAGGTCGGAGCGATGCGGAAACATAGCTTTAACGGTAGCGAGTCAGTTGTCTTACAGCATATTTGCTAGCGTTATCAGTGTTTTATAATGTTTTTAAATTCGCAATGAACAATTGTCAGTATTTCTTTTTTACCGTCTGCAAGTCATTTGAGCCAATACAGGTACAGAAATGGAATAACAATCCTTCTGTTTTTTTTCAGCCAGGCTTTTCTTTTGTGATATTTAAGTTATGCTATTGTTGGGTGTATGCCTGTCGCCGTGTTGAAGAGACTGATAAACCTCTTTAGGATCAAGTATTTGAGAAAGGGCCGGGGCTTTATCGTGTGACATGTTGTGCATTTTTGCAGGTTTATTAGCCTAAATCCAAACCCGCTGCCGGTTGTAGTCGTGGTTTTGTTAGATTTAGAGGGTAGTTTGCCCACATTAATATACAGTCTAACAAAATGTAACGCTTGTGTTGCTTCTTAATCAGTGCACACGCTGACAAACTCTAAAACTGTTGATTTTTTTCAGGAGTTAAATGACCTACAGAGGGACCCTCCAGCTTCATGTTCTGCTGGACCTGTTGGGGAAGACAGTAAGTGTGACTTTTGGTTAATTTTGCTACTTTTTAGTCATGTCTCAAAGTTTAGTTGTGTCTTTTGGGACTGTGTTGTATGCTCACATGCTGTTTCTTTATCGTTGTTTTCTTTAGTGTTTCACTGGCAAGCTACCATCACAGGACCGGTGAGCTTTTTCTGGATATGATTCCTGGACATTTTCTTTTTAAACCAAGCTGCTTCTGGATCTCTAGACAATAGTGTTTTATGTGGAGTTTACAGCCCTTTCTGTTCTTTATGGCCAGCACAGACTGGCACACTCTATCCTGATGCTATTCACTGAAGGCCAGGTCATTATTGAGGCCATATATTGTATCTCTCATGCAACACATTATCGATACACTGATGGCAAGTGTCGAAATTCTTTTGAAACATGTAGTCACTTTAAAGTGCATCCTCATGTGAGTTTGAGTCGATAGAGTCACTATTTCATAGTTGTTGTTGTTTTAAATGGAGAGACTTTTTAAAATACCAAGGGTGAAGGAAGCAAAAGTTGAATAGCTTCTTGTGACAAAACTCTCTGGGGGCATAAATCAGTAAACAGGGATAGAAAATTGAAGGCTTTCCAGTTTTATCAATCCATTCTCTTCCAATTATCCTTATCAGGATCACATGGGAATGGAGCCTATCCCCGCTATCATAGGACGAGAGGCAGGGGAACCCCCTGACACTAGTCTGCTCCAACTAGTTTTGCCGATATATACACAATGCCTGCTTTTTGCTCTTATAATTGTTTGATCATCAAGGATCATGACATTACTGTGATATTGTGGTAAGATATAGTGATAGTATCACCGGTGACTATATCCCTGTAATTAAGAAAGAAGTGTTGGGTATGACTTTAAACCAGTTTTCTACTTTATTTCAGAATGATAGCCCATATCATGGAGGAGTTTTCTTCCTTTCTGTGCATTTCCCCACTGACTATCCCTTTAAACCACCAAAGGTAAGTGTATTTGTTCTTGAGACTAATTGTCTCAGAAGTACTACACTATACTATACCGATAACACTATTTTTGTCACTGTATAGAGTAAATGATTAATGAATATTGTATATTGTTATTAGATCCAGTTGTATTCAGAAAATGAATGGTATCTTTTAAATAAAAATACTGTTATTACAGTATTTGTTTTTTAAATTATAGCTAATTTTGCACATTTGTGCTTTGCTTTTATTTACAGGTTGCCTTTACTACGAAAATCTATCACCCAAACATAAACAGCAATGGTAGCATTTGCCTTGACATCTTGAGGTCACAGTGGTCACCTGCACTTACAGTATCAAAAGGTAACCAAATCCATGTCCACATTCATTTTATGGACATGGATTTATGATTCGTTGTATTTGATACATTTACTTGTACTCTGGTTTTTAAGGACCCCTAAAACTGAGAGATTTGGATTAACTGTTCATCCTGTTTTGTGTTTTAGCATGGACAAGCAGTTTTAGTTTAGAAATTCATGTGCACTCAGGATATCTGCTCTTGCTCTTATAACTGGATTCCAGCATTATTATCTTCACTTGTGCTTATATTACACCCAGTAGCTGGAGTCTGCACGTTACTTAACAGCATCTCAGCGCATACATCGGATTCAGTGAAAAGGGGTATACGCCTACCTTTACCATATGACTAATACAAATTCAGCAAGGCAATTCCTGATGCCAAGCAACAATGCCATGTTTAAATTATTTAAAGATGGTCTACCTGTTTGATACGAGCAATGACAGTATAAGTCTTAATCATTCTGACACTTACATGCTTTTTTTAAGAGAGATGTCCTCCTGTATGCCAAGGTTTTCTTGGCCGTTTAAAACACATGCTCTCCCGAGCCACTCATCACTACCTGTGACCTTGTGCTCCAGCTGAAGTAAGGACAGCAGCTACTTACTACCTGTCCTGCCCTAATTCGTCATCCTCCTTCGCATGAAAAAAAATGGTGTAAAAGATGGCTGTAGTTTCCAGTTCTAAAAACTGAACAACTCCAAAGCGCCTTAAACTTGCATTTAAGGCACTTTTAATCCACAAAAAAACAGCCCTCAGTTCCCATGCTTTGCTATACAATACTTTGCAGTTTTCAGGTTATACTATATAAATAAAACATAAAAGTTGTTTTTTTTTAATTTTGGTAAATATAAAGATTTATAAAGGAGGATAAACCAGGGTTTTCTCATTGGCATGTAGTTAGTCAGATCCACCTTTCTGCAACAACAAAAACATTCATCTTGTAGCTTCACAAAGGAACTTGATTAACCTGTCGATGACTTCATGGCGATCCCGACTCTTATGCAGTCTAGAGAAGGAAACAAAGACGTCTATTGATTACTAGTAGTTAGCATGGATAACTAATCATAGTCAAATCAAATCAAATCACTTTTTATTGTCACATCACATGTGCAGGTACATTGGTACAGCACATGTGAGTGAAATTCTTGTGTGCGAGCTTCACAAGCAACAGAGTTGTGCAAAATACAATAATGTAAACAAGCAAAATACAAGAATGGCTACATCTGAAACTAATAAATATATGTACAATATATAATAGTATATGCATTTCTGGATGTGTATACTAAATATTTTTCTACGTGTGTGTGTGTGTGTGTGTGTGTGTGTGTGTGTGTGTGTGTGTGTGTGTGTGTGTGTGTGTGTGTGTGTGTGTGTGTGTGTGTGTGTGTACATATTTTACAAATTAAATAGAGTAAACAATGAATAGAATATATAAAATAAATAAAATAAAATATACAGAGTGAGACATGTGCAAAACAGTGGCATTTATATACAGTATGGAGTGCATAATGTTAAAGTTCCAGTAGTGAAGCTGAGGTGTCTATGAAGTGTTCAGCAGTCTGATGGCCTGGTGGAAGAAGCTGTCTCTCAGTCTGCTGGTACGGGACCGGATGCTGCAGAACCTCCTTCCTGATGGAAGCAGTCTGAACAGTTTATGGCTGGGGTGACTGGAGTCCTTGATGATCCTCCCCGCTTTCCTCAGGCACCGCTTCCTGTAGATGTCTTGGAGGGAGGGAAGCTCACCTCCAATTATCCGTTCAGAGCACCGAACTACTCGCTGGAGAGCTTTGCAGTTGTAGGCGGTGCTGTTGCCATACCAGGTGGTGATGCATCCAGTGAGGATGCTCTCAATGGCACAGTGATAGAAGGTCCTGAGGATGCGGGGGCTCATGCCGAATCTTTTCAGTCTCCTGAGAAAGAAGAGGCGCTGCTGCGCCTTCTTCACTGTTTTGTTTGTGTGTACTGACCACGTAAGATCCTCAGCCAGATGTACACCAAGGAACCGGAAGCTGCTCACTCTCTCCACAGCAGCGCTGTTGATGGTGATGGGGGTGTGTACTTCTCTGCACCTCCGGAAGTCCACTATCAACTCCTTTGTCTTTGCGACGTTGAGGGTGAGATGGTTGTCTTGACACCAGTGGGTCAGGGCGCTGACCTCCTCCCTGTAAGCTGTCTCATCACTGTTGGTGATAAGATCCACCACTGTAGTGTCGTCCGCAAACTTCACAATGATGTTGGAGTTGTTAGTGGCCGTGCAGTCGTAGGTGTAGAGTGAGTACAGGAGAGGGCTCAGTACACACCCCTGTGGAGCACCAGTGTTCAGTGTGATGGGGGATGAGGTGATGCTGCCTAGTCTGACCACCTGGCGTCTGTCAGACAGGAAGCTAAGGATCCAGCTGCAGAGGGAGCTGCTCAGTCCTAGATCCTGCAGTTTCCTGTCCAGCTTCGAGGGAACGATGGTATTGAATGCTGAGCTGTAATCTACAAACAGCATTCTCACATACGTGTCTCTCTTCTCCAGGTGTGACAGGGCAGTGTGTAGTGTCAGGGCTATGGCATCATCAGTGGACCTGTTGTGGCGGTATGCGAACTGTAGAGGGTCCAGTGAGTCGGGTAGTGCAGAGCAGATGAAGTCCCTGACCAGCTTCTCGAAGCATTTGCTTACGATGGGGGTCAGGGCTACAGGTCGCCAGTCGTTCAATGAGGAGATGGTGGAGGATTTGGGTACAGGGACGATGGTGGCCGTCAGTACTGACCCTGTTGTCTATGCTAGTAAATGTTGTGCAATTAAATATAGGATTTTTTTTCATGCCACTGCTGTCTCCATACAGATGTGCCTTATCAGATATAAACAATGGTAACGAGTTTGCAGCAGTGTTATTTGAAAATGTAAATGTATCAGTGTGGATGGATAAATTACAGCAGTGCCATGTCAGATCTGTATCTGTTTTGCATCCGTTTTATTTTGAAATCACAGGAAATGAAACTTTTTAAATAAATCAATATAATTAACAGTTAATTGAAATGCTGGGTAAAACATAACATGAGGTGGGAATTTCAAAGATGAGCATAATGCATTATAATGCACACAGTTTGCATTGAAGCAATCCGCTATCTTGTCACGAAGTCTGGAGTCTTCCAAGTGAATGATTTCTAGCCCTTAGGAAAATGGGTAATAGGATTTTTTTTAGGGTTGATTATCCAGAAATGTGACCTCTGCACTCTGTGCACTTCTGTCAGAAAAATATCAAATGCATGTTTTATGTTTAAATACACTTACTAAAGACCTACACTAACAGGATTTTGATGTCAGTGTACATCAAATCAAAGCTCATTTATTTGTATTTCAAATTTAGAGTTATTCTTGTGTATATGAGGAGCTTGAAAAAATAAAAATAAACTTTCTTAAAGTGACCATGGTGATTTAATTAAATTAAATTAATCCATTTATTTTCTTATGTGTCTTTGTTTCAACAGTTTTATTATCCATATGCTCACTGCTTTGTGACCCAAATCCAGATGATCCCCTAGTCCCTGACATCGCGCATATTTATAAATCAGACAGACAAAAGTAAGTACAAAGCCGATTGTTAAGAAAACACAATTACACAAGTGCACAGTTCTCTTAACATGATTTTCTTTCTCTTTAGGTACAACAAAATTGCCAGGGAATGGACCCAAAGGTATGCAATGTGAAGGACTGATGTTCCAGCTGCAAAGACGCATCCCTCAACACCTCAGAATATGACTGTTTAATTGCTTTATCCTCACTGGTTCTAATTGAGGTGTTTGACATGCTTGAAGCACTTTCTCTACCCAGACCTTACTTGACTTAACTGCTTTTAGTGTTTATTTTTATTTTATTCTCTTAAATTGGCATTATTATTATTATTATTATTATTATTATTATTATTATTAGATATGAGATGGAAGTTTGGGGAGGTTCTTTTACATTTTTGCTGTATGGAATGATACTGAATTTATTTTTCATGATTTTTTTGCATTAAAATATTATGCAAAAAGTGAATTTATAATTGTTTCTCAGGAGTACTCACAACTAAACTGAAAATGGTTCAGTGATAACTCTTCATTTCTACAACCAAGTCTTGGTGTCATAAACCTGACCACTAGGTGGCAGTCTTTACTTTTTACTTGCCAAACATTTCTGGTGGATAATTTAATATTCGTGTTTGTGTTACATTTAATTCAGGCCCATTTGCTAAATGGTTAATTGTGTGGATAGTGGCTATTATGGAGTGTTGCTCTGGCTATGAACTGAAAATGAGGCCTGTTCTGTCAATTGAAATCAGACCACCCATTACCATCACCTCTGCTCCTTCCTTTGTGCTGATGAAGCTCGTGTCTCCATATAAGTGGAGCACTTCCTGTTTAAAATCGAACTCAAGCATGTTTGCCCAGCTGTTATTACACTATTTTATAACCACTGCTTTCACAAAATGGCTTCAATTTGCAAACCACTTAGAAGTTTTATCATAAAGTGTGAGCCTCTCTGTCAATGATTTAAATCTTGCTGCATTTTAAAATAAAGCAATTTTTGCCAATGGATCAAGAGAGAAAAGCACAGTTTGTGCATATGTCAGTAACTATAATGATATAAATGGCTTTCTTTGTGCATTTTTACTTTATTTACCATAAACATATTCTGCATGGATGATGTAGTCTGGTTTTAGTCTGCAGTAAATACAACATTCCTCCAATGAAAAATAATTCAGACTTTGTTTTCTCATTTTGTATTGTTCTGGATGTTAAAGGTTGTTTTTAAGAAAACCTAATAGTTGCACAGTAAGCTGATAAAACATCAAAGCAATATTTGATGTGACTTTTTCAGACTATTGGATTTACTAATAGTCTAAAGAAGACTACTCGTACTGTTGTCTCACACTAACAACGTCCTGTGCTTGAATCCAGTGAAACTGGCTGTAGGTGTGAATGGTTGTCTGTCTCTGTGTTAGAGAGGCTCCAGCCCCCCACCCACCTTCAACCCTCCACAACCCTGAACTGGATTGTCTTGGTCTTAATAACTCTTACAGCCTGCCAAGAAACAAGCATCCTAGTGTTTTTTTTCCTGACCATTTAAATAAGCATGTAGGACATTCAGGTGGTTGCTTTACCCTTGACAGAATTTTTTGAAAGTTTAGCTCAAGGGAACAGATGTCAAAGCTCATCTGCATTTTTAGAAATGCAGTTAAAACTTCTCTCATAAGACTAAAATTAAATTGTCAGGTACTTAATAATTACCACTTTTAATCCCAGATCTCAGGAAGAAGTTGGAAAACGAATTAGGCCAAGAACCGTGGTCCTGCGGCTACATGATTAGTTTGCAGTGTGATAAAAGCTCCATCTGCCACATTAGGGTTGTTAACATGGAGGTTTGTTATGTCTGAATTGGCTGGCAAGCACAGCGTTAAGTGGCACCTTACATTTAAATCAAAATAAAGATTAGCAATGCTGTTCCTGTTGTAGAGGACAAACCTCTGAGATCAGTGAATATGAATAACTCTGGATGTCCATAGCTGGCATTACTGAGTGACCTCTACACTCCCTTTTGTTTTGTTTTCTCTTTCCTGTATTACTTCCCTTTCCCACTCTAGTGTTTCCTCTATAAACCAATAGATAGTTTGCCTAGGGCTGTTTGGAGGGGGAAAAGTCACAGCAAAATTGGTTTATACACACGTCAAAGCTGTTTTTGTGTCTAATTATTTATAGAGACTTGATTGTCACGTCTGCTGGTAATTTAGTATAATTTTGGACTCATAATAACTATGATTTCCGTGGCTATAAATGGCAATATAATCCCTCAACAGTTTCCCATAAATGAGACATACAAGTTGTGCCCTTACGAGCATAAACACAAATCAAAACCAAAAACTCTCACATATTCAAGTTTGGGGAACTTCTCAGGAACCCAGGGGGAGGTATAGATCCTCGAGAAAAGTTTCTGGGAGGAGTCCCGCTTTTTTTGCTGGATGACACGTGAAACTTTCCTGAGGAGTTGCTTGGTATGTTTGGTGCGTGTACTGTAGCCGTCCGTTAACTCGCCAGACAACCTATAGCGAGTGGTTCCGTGTGTGCCTGCCTATTTTTAGAAGCCTGCCTAATGGGGGGAAACGAAGGAGCTTAAAGAAAACTGCAGAGGAAGGTCACAACTGCGTTGAGATGAGCTTCCACAACGACTCGAAGTGACGGAATAAAAAGTAGCAGAAGTAACGGCGCTTTCCTGCTACTCGACCTAACTTTGAGTTAAACGCAGTGGCCGCTGGAGAAGTTTCCGTGCAGCACAATGGCTGCCCAGTGCGACGCTTTAAGCGGATACTTGCAGCAGTCGGACCAGGGCTCCAACAGCGAGCGCAGCGCAGACTCTCCTCTGCCGGGCTCAGAGGAAGATCTCAGCGGCCCTCACTCGCTGCCAGACCCGGAGTGGACTGAGGAGAGGTTTCGGGTGGACCGTAAAAAGCTGGAAGTCATGTTATTAGGTAATAAAATTAGCCATGTGCAAAGTTAGATAGTTTAAACATTTAAACGAACAATGCCTTGCATCCCGAAGCAGCTTTCGCCCGGCCCTTTGTTTATTTTAGACTCATATAATCAAACTTTTTCGAAGTTGTTTAAATTTCAGGCCTCTTATTCGGGGAATTTGAGCGTGTCATTTGCTTAATCCGAGAAAAATCAATTAAGTCAAATGGGCCGCGCCAATTAGCTATTGACTTCCAATTAATGGCGTGGACATAAGAAAACAGCGTAATAGCTAACCACTCAGAAGCTGTGGGCAGCCCTGGAAAAATGGACGTCCACATTTCTTAATTTTTGCACCTTAACAAACAGAAGGTCGAAGAAGTCGGTTAACCATCATTGGAGGTATTTTTTTTGGGTAGTTGCGTGCTCCAGCCACAGGCTGTCGCTGCAGCAACTACTGCAGTCTGCATTTGTTTGTAGAGTAAACTGAGTGTCTGGCTCTTTGCAAAATAGTCTGCATGATGCAAAACCTTTGCTTGACTTTTTAGAAAATAATAAACTGGAAGTTGATTAGTTACCATAAGCCGTTAAACAAATCCAGTAGCAACAGCTGTAATTGCATCACACTGTGTGATCCATTCTGTCTTCAATACAACAGAATCCTGATGAAAAGTTAAAAGTGGGATCTCTCCTAATGACGTGCAAGTGACAATGAACACTTAAACAAGCGATGACAGGCTTGTAAAGAGAGGCCCAGTCAGACTCAGTTAAGAGTTAAGAGGTCCCTGGAAACTCAAAAGGTTGATGTAATTTATCACAGATTTCAAAACGCTGGAGTGTGGAATATTAGAGCATTACATAAGTGGGCTGGATTCTTTATCATTTCCACAGGAAGGCAGTGACTTGGATCTGATGAGCAGCCAAACAAGACTTTAGGAGGAATATTATCAGTCATAATCATGTTGAAACGCTGTCAAGGACACTATATCGTGTGTGTTGACAGCAGTAATGACTATTGCTTAATATTTTTTTAAGACTTTAACTTGGGGAATGCGGTTCATCGGTTTAGTCTGAGCTGTCCTAACTGGAACTAGGCTCTGAAAAGAGGCAGGTTTTGAAGTCCATCCCTTATACTAAAAACACAGACATACACATGCACACACGTAGTTCCCTCTTGAGAAAGTCCTTGCTGCTGCCTAACTGCTCTGTACATTCCTCAGTGCTCCATGTCATCCCCAACTCTTCCAGGAAAACAACTTTGCTAGAGGCTGGCCCTAAATCCGAGTGTTCCGGACACACCGCACGCCACGTCATGCAGTGTGTCTGCGTGTGCGTATGCCATATGTAATCTGTACAGTTTGTCAGATTTTTATCTTTGCCAACCTCTTGTTTCCCAGTTGCTCTTTTATGACATCATGGCTGACGCTGCACATGTTGACATTGCAGCTAGGATGCAGAGTAGGAAAGGCTGTTGGGATCCACTCTTGATCTTTATAGTCAGCTGTAGGTGCAGGTTTAAATACCACAGTGCTTTAACAGTTATTTTCACTGGTTTTGATCTGAAGCCGAGATCTGAGGTCTCCTCATAGCTACCTTGGTTATCTTGCAGTAAACATTTTGCAATCCAAGCGTGTGCAGAACATTGCAGACGATTCATTAGGATAGAAAAAGTTCAAAAGTTTGTTTAAGCCTACATGATCATATATTCTCATTTTTAAAAAATTATTATTATTTATTTATTTGCTCAGTAGGTGTAAATTCACATCCCCTTTGTCGTCATCCCGTTTGGTCAGAGCATTCTAACATCTGGCTGTGTTTTGATTGGATAGACTGTAGATTTTGATGTGGTACATCATGTTCTGTAGGCCAGAGTTTTGGAGCATAGTGAAATCATTTTATGGGAGCTCCAGTGTATTTTTACCCAGTGTTTTATTGTCTGTGAGGTATCTCTGGCTTCTCTTTCTTGGAAAATTAAGTGTTTTTGACCCCAGAGAAAGAGCTGTGGGTCAAATCATGCAATAACCTATTTCTTTTTTCTTTTTTTTCTTTTTTTTGCCAGATTCAGGTAATGTTCCTGCACTGTTTGCATTTTTGCTTTGTTAAAATACAGATTATATGTAAGCAGCTGGCATACATTTTATTTTATTTCATTTCTTTAAAGACATGGAAAACTTTTACAGTACTGCTTGGAAACTGCATTCACAACTAATCTTCAGGGAAACTGATGGGAGGATTTGAGGCAGATGAGAGATGACCACTTGCCTGCGTACCATGTGGTTAAATATTCATCATGTTTAATTCAAAGATTCCAGTCTGAAACAGCAATGAATAATATATATAGTAAGCTTTCATACGGTACATTTAATCTATTGTTTCAACTCCAAGCATTTTATTCACCGGTATGGGATATGACCCTCTGTAGCTTTATATTACAAGTGCATTTGCTTTTATTGGCTTCCAAATGATTTCTCAGTATGAAACCTAGCTTTATTTAGAACATACAGGTAAGGGGTCAGAGAAGGACATCAACCTACTGAGAGCCCTTTAGTCAGGGGTTGCATAAATTCTGGTGAATAAAAGTGACCCAGTAGCCCTCTGTGCCCATTAAAAGATGTTGGTGAGTCACCAGCACGTCTCCACGACTTTGCACTGAAACAGAATCCCATGATACACACTTAACCTGCTGTTCGAATCAGCCGCATTTTACTATCCCCCTGTTCTGGCACAGTTTGCTTCAGGAGAAAATGGAAATTATTAACGGCTTTTCAATTACAAATTTACTGTCTCTCGCATTGGCAGGGACACAGGTTCCTGGGCTTAGATCAGTAAATAGAGTGTAAAGTGACAACAAAATCTCACCCTAACAGCTATCTGGATTTACTGTTGTACTCTTGGCACCCGCAAATAGAACTCCCAAGTTAATGGCTTGGAGACATTAACAGAGGGATGGTCTTGTGTGGGCAGGGAACAGTGTAAGAGAACTTTTGTGCCTATTACATCGCTATTCAAACTCACGAAACTAAGAAACTGGGGGCAAGTGTGGGAAAGAGGTAACATTTGTTTCCAACTCCAATTATCAAAATTGAATGCATCTGTAAGTGCAACATGATTTTCCGTGAGTTTTCACACATGTATTACCTATGTGCTCTAATATGCATGGCTCAACTGTAAGAGCTCTGGATCATTTAGACTACTAATGATTAGAGTTAAGCTGTGTTTGTGAGTGAATTTTGGCTCCTGGTGGGCCACTGTTTATACACATCCTAACAACATGTTTGCTGAGTAACTGCGACAGCAGCCTGCAATTAGACTAAGTGAATCATTTTCGTCACTGAACTAATTTGTTTTCCTGCTTCTAAACCACACACTATTGGTTAGGCTTATTTCTAAATGGAAAAACCGCTGCATATGACACTGAGAGAATTTTCAATTATTTTCAGCATTATAATGAAGTTATTTTAGACACTAGGGGATCTGAAGATACTGGTACTAGTTCACAATTTTTGAATTTGTGGGACGGAATGAAAACGTTTTATTTTTAAGCAGTGTAGAAATTCTAAATGGTAGAATAGACATTTAGTGGCTTGTTTCTATATCTAAATGATGAGGTGTAGGTTTGTGTGTCTGTGTGTGTGTGGGCGGGCGCTTAACCTCCTCTTCCTCCTGGATGCTGGGTAAGACTCGCAGGCAGGAAGTGAGTGTCTTTTGGGGAATGTGCTGCAGGCTTTCTCTTGTTCTCCCCTTTTATTGCTCCCTCTTGAGTATTCAAACAGTGCTCTGGTGTTGCAGCTTCCATCACATCCACTGTAGAGTTGTTGGACTTTCCCCAAGTCTTTATCTCATACTAAGACACGATCCTCACTTTAACCTTCAAACCCAACCAAACGCAGGCAAATCACACATCAGAAACTCTATAGTTTAGCTGCATGATTCATTTAAAATAACTGAACTTTGATAATCTAAGGCATGACATTAGCTGTTTGCAACACTTTGCCTCACTCGTCCACCCAAAATTGCACAGCGGTGCCGTCCAAAGATGTCACCTGCTGTCGGGAACAACTTCAGTTCAGCATCTTGCTAAGGGCGTCTCACGATGTGGAAGAGCCAGGGACTGAATTGCTAGCCATTAAGCACCACAATATTTACCTAGTCTAAAGTGAAAGTAAAGATGGAGAAGCCTTACACAGTCCAACTTTTGAAAACATTTCAGTCATGAATGGAAAATATGTGCAGGGCCAGCGCAAGAGAAGGAAAATCCCATATGTCTGAATGTAAAAATCCTTCTTTTTTTGCTCTGATGAGTTAGTCATCTGTTTCTCAGAGCTATTGTGATCTTTAAAACAGATTTTGAATGTAATTCAATAAAAATGTGTTATACTTGTAAATGTGCCAGCAGAATAGATGTACTCTTCTCTCTATTGGAATCGGTTTTGCCTTATTAGACCTAAAAAGACTTCACTATGATTGAAGTTTGAGTTATGAGAGAGTTTAAATCCCCAGTGATCAACTGATGGAAGAACTGAGATGACCGTTTTTGTTCATATAAATACTTTTTATGTACTGTCACACTGCAAAAACAATGGAGAAGGATGGGATGGGTGCTGGCTGTTGTCCCAACAACAGTTTGCTAAAAGGGCAATCAATGATGATTTTCAACCATTTTCTAAGAAGTTGGAGAATTTTTAGGCTATAAATGGAAAGATTGTAAGAAATGATCAAAAATAGTTTTTTAAGAAGAATTCATGACACTAAAATTGTAAATCGCCAGATATGGAGAGGAGTATACAGGCAATACTGTATGTTTCATGTCTGAAAATGCACCACTAAACACTACACGATATGTTCTGTGCAGCAAAAGTTGCCTGACTTATTAAAAAGAAGACATGCACTGAAAGAATATGTGTATATTGCATTTTTAGAGCACTTTAATCACTGAATCATTTATTGTATTCAAACACACATCAGCAAATACAGTTCAGCAGTATAAATGATTAAGTTCATTTGCCTGCTGGTTTTACTCTTGACTGGATATTGCCTGGTTGCAGTTTGCCACATTTCCTCTCTCCCGTTTTCTCCTGGGTTTTGCAGATTTTACTGAAACATGCTGATACAATTAAACAATTCTATTCGACTTTGCTTACGCGTTGAATTCCTTCATCCTGGGCATGATGAGGCTTTCAGGAGCTGTAATATAATTGAGCTTCAGTCGGTGGAAAAACCTGTAATTCATTACTCAAGAAAATAAAACCAGGAGTCTTATTTCAACAGTCCAAGTGGAGCTGGAGTGCTGTGACCCAATTCTATGCTCCTGGAACTGTAAATGGGCTGAAATGAATACCTGTTTTTCTTCGTCCCTCAAACCTCTCTTTCTTCAACTCTTTTCAAAGTGCAGATTTACATTCTGTCTGGTTTGCGGTTGCTATTTTAGAAATGTTTCATGTGGGGCACCCCCGACTTATCCTGCGCTCATGTGCGCTCACCACACTCGCATAAATGTGCACGCACGCGCACCCCACCCAGCCCTTAACCACTCCCCCTAGAGCTTTCATTGTTTATCTATGGAGAACCTTGGGTTTTGGCTTGTTGTTCTCTCTCCTCATTCAACATCCAGTACAGCCTGCCTTTTCTCCACTTGCCTTGATTGGGGGGAAAACTTTTTTTTTAAATTAATTTTAATAAGGGCACCTTTTCGATCTGGTTCTTCCCTTTGCCAGAATACTCATTGCATGAACAAAAGAGAATAGCTGGGGGGGAGCAGTCCTTCTCCCTTTATTTTAAGGTTAGCCAATGTCATTGATTTCATTATGTTTTTCTTTGAACTGTTTAATAATGCGCACACTATTCTGATTGATCGCATTAGCCTAGATAACACAGAAAATGTGAAGAATTGTTGCATGCATGCATCTAAGGATTTTCTGCATCTATACAAGGAAAAAATGTGCTTTTCTACGGTTGCAATGCTGATGAACAGGACATGTCAAGCGATTTCTTAACAGTCCAGTGTAATGTTTACAGAGGAGCTCTCAGCCTGTTAAATGAGAATAACTCCCTATGCTCCATGGGGGATCTAACAAAGTAGATACCAGGCACCAGGAATGTACAGCATTATGTAATCACTTGGCAGTATTCACACAAGGGAGGTCATAACGCAGACATGTTATCGAGAACAGCTTGATACTGGACTAGTTGACCCTACTCCCCAGGATGCTTGAGTGTAAATAAATCTCGCTGCTAATATGATGTAGAAATAGTCTAGGTGTTTATGGATAGATATATATTTTTAATTGTATTTATTTTTTAAAGGTGCTTTAAGGCTGTTCTGAAAATTTTCTGTGCTGTCCATTCTTGTGCCCCTGGGGTCAGTGAGTAGTCTTTCTCCAATAGGCTTTTATCATTGTCAGACAGCGACATCTGGCACTTAGCGGGTGTATTTGATAGCATAGTTGCTTGGCAACCCAGTAGGAGTTGAGCTGTTTTGAGAGACTGAGAGTGACGACTTCTCACCGTAGGAATACAATAACAGGTGTTCAGCTTTGTGGATATTGATGGTGTTTTTTCAAAGCTATAAATGTAACAGCGCTATAAAAGCATCAAGACAGACTTCTTGATTTTGAGTAATGGTTGATTACTGCTTTGTCATTGTTATCACAATACCTAGAATTATGCAATCCTCAACCCAAATCAAGGGAAATCTATAGTGTTGATTGTTTTGTGCTCAAAGCTAATGTTGGACTTTAGATGACAGAGCATGAAATCTCAGTTGACAGCTGTTTTCACAGGTCACTTCCCAAGTAAATCCCTAAATGAATATCCACACACAAATGTGCAATATTTGTATGCAAAGGACAATAGTTTGAGCATTGGACACATTATGGTTTCCATCATGTTTGAGCAGGTTTTGGTTGTATGCAGGTAAACTGTGTGTGGAACACAAGTGGGAACAATTTTCTCATTTCAGCTGCTTTTGTAAGCAATGGCCTGTACCAGAACAGTCTTGAACCCGATATCTGATAGACTGTCTTAGCTACACCGGATGCACCAAAATGCTGGTTGTTGCCCCCAGTGGCAAAATTGGCAAAGTTTAGCAGATGGAATCCCAAATTGCTTTCCAAGTAGCCCTAACAAATGTGAACTAAATTTTCAAAAAGTGTCTGTTAGGTTAACAGTTATCCTCGTACGATCAGTAAATGGCAGAACTGATTCGTTCTAAAAGGAGGATTGCAGTAGGAAGCATAATTGTCTCTAACTAAACAGATTCTGTCTTCCAGGGCTTTTTTTTTAAATTGTATTTTTATTTTACAAATGTCCATGTTAAAAGCTGAGAATGCTTCTCTGTCAGTTTAGATAAGCTCACATAAAACAAAACCCTTGGCTCTGTTGTATTCTTACAGTTTCCTAATCCTGAAATGGTAATCAGATACTGTTGTTGCCTTGGAGAAACAGATGAAATGAGTCTCAGGTGCTATGTAGATGCCATCTTGCCAAAAATATTCCAGAGCAGTTTACAGGGAGACTCGAGTGTTGGGTTTTGTCTGTTTTCATTTAAATCTCTCAACCTTTTACTGCCAGGTACTTGTCAGCTGTGTGGTATTACACTTGTAGAAACTGGCTTTCATGCAAGATATTCAGACTTGCTGGTTGTGAGCAGCTCTAATTACCGAAAGACAACCTCACTCAACATTATTGATTGTGTTATTTATCATTTAACTACTTTGGAGGGGATTTAAATTATAGTGTGTAACAGAGTCTCGCATCAGTTTGTGTAATGATCACAGTGTAGATTGATGAGTCGTGTCTCTGAGCATGGCTTATCATCAGTGTGGTCTCATCTGTGCTGACTTGTGTCCATTTACATGAAATTAATATTTTCAACTTTTAAAAAAGGGGAAAAAACAAAGTCAACATTTGGGGCTAAAGGAGTTCATGGTAGATCAAATAGGTCAGCTCACAACCCAAGATCAATTTATACATATCACAGACTTTCTCATGTAATTTGCATTATTTTTAAATATGATATAATTAAAATGTCACCTTCTTAAGTCAAAGTATTAACGACTAAGATATTCTATGAAGTGGTATTAAAGTTTTTAAACCATGCAGTCCTAGCCAGGCCTGAAGAAATTCTCTATAATGCTTAAAAAATACACGTGTTCATGTGTTAACAAGCATTGCACGTGCATTTGTGGTTTGCAATAGCTTTCTCAGGCCCTCTCATTAGCTCCATGTTAAATCAGCTGAGAACTGCCGCTCTGACTGTGGGGAGGGACATTAGAAAGCTGCTGTAAAAACATCCTCGTTTTCATAAAATGTGGGAATTGTAGTTTTTGCAAGCTTGTTGTTTTCCTGCGAGCATGGAACGGTTTATAAATCTGGCTTTCATATTAATCCATGTCTTTAGTTTTGGTATGCTAAGATGTCAAACCTTTCCTAGGTTTGACTTGTTGTTATGAAGTTCACCACGTCTTTTCTTAGCTTAATGCTAACGTAGACTTTTCTGCAAATGTTCCAAGTTTCACCTTAAGTCCTCTGTGGTTAGTGCCAGTACAATACCTACAGAGGTTTCTAAGCAGCCCTGCAGTTTAGAGATTTAGGTGGTGCCTCTCTTTGATTTTTGCAATTTAAAAAGATTTTGTCTTCAAAGAAATCCTTTCACATTAAGGCCTTTGATTGCTAAATCTTGCACAGTGCAAATACCAGAGACCAGAGGCAAAGTGCCGTGTGTAGTTTCATGACTAAAACTGTGTGTTTTAGTCAGACAACCATGAAAGCAGAAAAGCAAATGTGCACATGTCAGATTTTAGAAAAGCATGTATATGCATGATCCTCTTTGTAAATCCCAGTGATCTTGTACTTGGTTTGAGAAATTTGCACTCCTATTTATGGCAAATGAAACCACATTAAAGAATAGTAGTGGCGGTAGCACTGTTTTTGCACCAACATCATCTTATAAAAGCACTGTATGATTTAAATTTCACATTAGTAATTTGCAATGTATTTCCACAAAACCTGAAGTATGCATATAATATGAGATCAAGTTGCCTAGCAACCACCTATCAACATACAAACAAAAGCCTGGGCATAATAAGAAGACTCTTATAATATGTCTCAGCTAATTTTTCATCTGCATCTTATCAAGCTTGACATTCTTAAGAAAATGTGTACACGTGGTTCAAAGAACACATGCAGTCCGCACATGCTTACGTCACATTTAGTTTATGTGTCGGGGGAAAATGTAAACAAATAGTTTTTATCCATACAAATTGTTTAGATAGCGAGCCCCAGGTGTACAAACTCCTGCTTTGTTATTTAGTTGGTATTAAATAATTGATTTTGACACATTCAGCCTAAATGGATAATTACTTTAATCCTTGCCATGAAATTTTTGTACTCTAGTTATTGGGAGAGTTGTGACTTGGCTTTAACAAAAAACACAAAAAAAGAACTTGAGCTCATGTCTCAGATTTTCCGTTAAACCAGTGTAGCATAAAACTGAAACTGTCCAAGGGTGAAAATATTAACGTCAAAAATATATTTTTATTTGATTTATTGAGCCCTATGTCTCTATTGTTTGCTTGATTGTTGTGTGTGGAATGAAGCCAGAACTGTAGAAATCAACACTGTTTACATTCCTTCAACGTCAAAACAGCGGAATCTCCCAGAAAGTTGCTCTTTCCACAAAATAATGGATACCAGACCTTACTCCATCTGCCTGCTATTAGGCCTGTATAGTTTTTTTTTTTGTTTTTTTTGTTGGTGCAATGACAGTGATTAGTTATATTAAATAATTATACAGAAAGCGTTGGAGAGTGTGGATCTGATTAACTACAACTATTATGTCTATTTTCTCAAATTAATACAATCGAGTTTGTTGCTTTAAGTTAGTGTCACATTATTTGTACCATATTTTCAAAAATACATCAGAGGACATAATCCATTGCAAAATGTGAACTGTGCTCAGGGCCTTTGGCTCATTTTTCAGCTGTGATGGCTTTACAGTACACATTGCTGGGAAGGAGGAGCATTGCATTGTCCTTGTATAACCTGGGTAGGAACAAAACTATGGATCTAATGCATTTGAGAAATGGAAGTCTCTTTGGTATGAGTCTGGAATTGTATATACTGGTAAAATGTATTTTAAAATCTGGATATATTCTGTTTTTCAGCTCTCATGCAAATATTCATTTAATTTGTCCAAAGGAAAGCTGATAATTTAAATTGGTTTTCTCTGTTGGTGAAAATAACAGGCTTCTTGGTTATCTAAGTACAGAGGCATGAGTTCTGCAGTTTTGTTTTGTGTGTGTCTGTGTGTGTGTGTGGTGAAAGGCCTGTCAGTTCTTTGAAAAACAGGGCAAAGCTAAATCCAAAGGATCTCTCTGGTCGTTATTTTCCCTTCTAATTTTATATTATTGGCAAATCATCACATGATTGTTTTGAAGCTGAGAGGGTGAATTTATTGGTTTTCTGAATTTTAAGTCTCAAACTCAACAATAATGAGTGCAAATTCCATTCACTGCATTAAAACAGAGAAAATAATCCCGGTCTTTCATAGGGCAGTAGAGAGGCAGCCTTTCAGTCACTTAACTTAATGTTCATGTGAGCAATTTTTTTTTTTTTTTTTTTTTTTTTTGATGAGGCTGGTATTTTATTCTAATCAGTAGTGATTGATTAAAAAAAAAAAAAAAAAGTACATTCCTTTTGACCATCTTTGACGCAGTACCTAAAGATAACAACAAAAACATTGATGCATGTAATGTTCTTCCAAAAAACAATACTTCACTGGGATTCTTTAACTAGGCCACCCTGTGTTTCTTCTTCTTTTTTAAGCACATCCTTGGTGGATTTACTCCTGAGCTAAGGATTATTACCCCATTGATATTTCCGCTGCATGTTCGGCTTCAAACAGATGTCTTCACATTTTTCTTCAAGTAATGTTTTATATGAATTCAAAGTTGACTCAGCCCTCTATCTACGAGGCTGCAAGACAACCTAAACCATAACATTTAGGCTTCCGTGCTTCACAGCTAGTATGAAAAGACTTCTTTGATGTTCACCAAACATATGGCTGTTGCCTTTTTATTTATATGGCACATTTAATTACACATTAGCTCTTTTTCCTTAACATAAAAGATAAAAACATAAAAATCTATGTAAGTCTACTGTGCCTTAAGGCAAAACAAGAAAAACACGTATAATGTTATTGTAGCCAAGCAATCCTTTGATTCTTCTGTGTAGAGCCCATCACTCCAAAAAGCTGTGGCTTTTGCTTTTGTGGTCGCCGACCAAAAATAAATTTGCTTTATTGTTCTTTTTGGACTTTTGGACAGCAAATTCTTTTTTCCTGTTACACATCCCATTCAGGTCAAAGTTGTGCTATCGGTTTGTAGACACACAAACACACAAACAAACTGTTTTTATCATTTACGGAATATTTCTAAACTCAGACTAATGGTATCAAAGCTTGAACTTGAGATGATTATTCATGCTTTTATTTCTTCTCGTTTAGACTACTGTAATGGCCTTTTTACTTGTTTTAACAAATCAGCCTTAAATAGTCTTCAGACTGTGCAGAATGCTGCAGCACGTCTCTTAACAGGCACCAAGAGAAGATCGCATATCACTCCAATCTTGGCCTCCCTTCACTGGTTACCTGTAAATTTTAGGTTTCATTTTAAAATTTTAGTTCTAACCTTTAGGGCCCTACATGGTCAAGCTCCTCAATATTTATCTTACCTGTTGAAACCACATTCATCTTCTCGGGCTTTAAGGTCATTAGATCAGACACTGCTGGTGGTACCGCACACTCGTTTTAAAACTCGTGGTGATCTTTTTCAGCTTTGATTTGAGTTGTTGATCAATGGTCATGAGAATTTGCATATTAATGATCTCCCAGCCCATCGTTCCTTCAGTGTTGCTAGTTTCTGTCATTATGCAAATGTACTGTTTGTAAGATTGGGAAAACCTGCAGTCAGCTCTCACTGGAAAACAATACGTCCAGATTAACAGAATAATAGAACCAACTTTTGGGGATTTGCTTACCTGGATGATTGAGCATGATCAAGACGTTACCTGCAGATCCTGGGATCTAATTTGCTTTACATTTGCAAAGAGCTCTCAAGACCCAAGGCACCCTTTTCCCGAATCTCACCTCCAAAGCTGCTATAATTGCTTCTTTTTTTTTTTTTTTTTCTCAAACAAGTTATAAAAAATTATATACACTGGAACTCATCAAACAGTCTGTCTCTGCCTTGGATTCTCCCACGGCCAGTTTACACATATGGCAACAGGATGTTTTGCTTTTTGCACATGGCTCGTGTTTTCAATCTTGTCCCATACCAAATTCCATTTAGCTCCTCATTTATGCCAAAGATGGAGTTGGAGTCTTTGCTTTTGCGAGTTATCAGTGAAATAAATGTAATTTTCCTCACTTCAGTTTAGTTTGTGTACTGCTAATTCATAACAGTGGCTTCAAGGCACCACGGCAACTTCTTCACATTTTTTTTTCCCCATTTGGTTCATTCATTTAAAAATGCATTGTCTTATTTGAATATGTGAAAATGTATGTGAAAATGTCATACAGCTGACCAAGAGTTTGACTTGTTTAAAATCAGTGAGTGGATAGGTATTTGATGTTTTCCTGCTTCTTCAAGCATTTTGTGCAACTTTACCACCTTATTTGGCTATATGGAGCCAAATATAATCACATCATCTCCTTGACTCCAGTTGGGTTACAACACAGATTCCAACATAGAAAATTATTACCAAGTAGAATAATATTGTAAGTTACCTTTTGGTTGGCTTAACCTGTACTTGTGTCACTATTTTGTCACATATAGGCAAGATAAGAGGAGATGAGATGATAAAAGAACAGCTGGTCTACTCTGATAGACAGTGTGTTGCTTTTATTTTTCAGTAGACATGGGGGAAAACCGACGCTGCTGTTTTCCTTTTGGTTTGTCTTAGTTCTTACAGGAAGTGACACGGTAGCGGGGTCTTTCATAATCTTGGAACTTCAGACCACCTACAAAACTGAGCTTTCAAGTCGGAGCAGTTCTATACTAAAGCAAATACTGGATGAAAACACTTAAACCTACATTCACTGAGATAAACTAAATATTCTGGGAGTTCTGTGAATACGGAACACGTTGTTTTGTATTTGGTAGCCGCATAGTTGTAACTGTAGCTCAAATTGACACTCATGACATTTTATGCTTTATCAGTTGTTTGTCATGGGGGGAGAAATCCTATGGGGTATACCCTGGGTAGGTCACTGGTTTATCACAAGGATAACACAGAGAGGGAAAAACACCAACCATTTACATCTCAATTTAGAATTGCCAATTATCCTAACCCATGCATGCCTTTGAGAGCTAACCACACAAGGAAAAAACAGCAACTGGCTGGCAGGATTTAAACCCAGGACTTTCTTTGTGTGAGGAACGATGCTAATCACTATACCACCACAGTGCCCGTCTTAAAATTCCCGCCTAGGATGCATGACAGTCACGAAAATAAAGTATATGATGTGAGATAAAGTAAAGCAAAAACAATTTTGCATTTGGCAAGCAGCGGCCAAGTATTTTGTGTGTTTTACCTGACAAATACCTTATCTAAAGAATCAAATACTGATTTGTAAAATATTTGCATTCCCAAAATTAATACAAATTACAAGAGAAATTACATCAATGCAAAACAGCTTTTAGTCCATACCAGTGTTTACAGCTCGTCACAGCCCCCCGCCATCCTGTTCACCCTTATTAGTCTCGTCTGTTATCAGATTAAGCACAGCAGAATGCTGACGCTGTCATTATGAGCATCCGCTATCAGAGGCTCTTAACGCAGCTGAAGAGACATCCAGCATTGATTCAACAAGATGCTTATTTTCCCTTTCGTGACAGTTGTTAATGTTGTTGTTGCATAAGAGTGTTAACAGATGGAATTTTTTTCCGATCGGTTTCCAAAGCAGGAAGAATGGTCATGGACATAAGCTCGCTTAAATCAGACTCTCCAGATTCAGACTCACAAGTTTCTAATCCACTTTTTTGTGCTTTTGGATGCAATGATGAGCTAATATTCATGTTATCAGTGTATTGGGGTGGTGAAAAGGATGCAGTGCTTAGTGAATTTTAATTATCTGTCTTTTAAAATGTGGTGTGGATAGGAAAGCTTCAACAATCCTTTCCACACCCTAATTTCACAGTGGGATTATCATCATATAATACTGTTTGCACCGTGTACAATCTGTAATGGGCTTTTTTCTTGTTTTTTTTTTTTTTTTTAAATGGGCCAGCTTTTATAGGTTTGAGGAAATTTTACATAAAACTCAACGGGGCTCAGAGGGCATTCACCATATGGTTGCTTGCTTTTCTTTTTTGACGTAATAGGTTTAGAGCTCCATTTAGTTGCAGTTACGTTCTTGATTCATTATAACTCATCATAAATGATTACCATTATGGTTTTCTAAAGCCCAACAGTCCAGACAGCGATATTTACTGTGCGATAAGTTTACCATACATTTTTTTTAGTTATTCAATTTGGTTCTAATGTTCAAAACTGCAAAGTCACTTTTTGAATACATTATACTTCAGCTGTCCATTCAGAAATAAATGTTGAAATGTTTCGGACACTTTTGTCGTCATTGCACCGAGGTCAGCGTTTTTGACTGAACTGTAAGTCACGGCAACTCTACCGCTGCAGATGTTTCTGACCCAGATTTACACAGACTGCAGCAGATCCATCTTGAGAACGTTGACCGAAATGCATCATTAAACTCTCCCTGTATTCCCAAATGACAGGAACATGAGAATTCTCCTTGGATAGGAGATATGTATTTTGCATTAACAGAACTTGCCACAGCTTGGAGGACTTGCAGATGTGCTGGAGAGACTTCAGGCCTGACTTGCTCTGGTGGTTGGCTCTGTGCTTCTCTCCTGCTTACTGTATCAGCTAAGGGAGTTTCTTGGCATTTTCACCTGCTTGGAAATTTACTTTAAGTCAAACACCACTGCTTCTCTAAGTCCTTAGTCTGTTTACACCCAATGTTTCGGAATTTTAAAGTTGTCATGTACCATTTCCAAGGCCAGGCATTTACAGTATGCTGACAGACAAAAGTCGTAAGTGTGAATGTTATTTTAAGAAGTGCAAAACCAACATCAGTCAATCCAAGTGTGGTATGAAATGCTCCATTAATGGCTACTGTAAAATGCCCAAATATTTTCACTGTAGCCATCAATTTGTTACACGGAAGCTGTGTCCAATCTCTAGGATTATAGAAAATTGCTTGGAACATTTTTATACCATTCTTGCAAATCAGCAGTATCGCTATGCATGCCAAACGCAATATGCAAAGAAATGGAGATCCACCATAAACACTTTACTGAGTGCAGATACGGTAACATTTTGAGGACTGGATAATCTGTGTGTGATTTGGCTGTGTTAGGCTGGATTGTACATTTAAAAACTGAGTGACTGTGTGGTTTTGATGAATTTATATTTCTCTTTCCTCTGTCTCACTCTAGCTGCCTCTGAGGGGAGAGTCAACGGTGGGGAGGATTTCTTTCAGAAGGTGAGTGTGTAGTCTGCACTTGGATAATGTGTGCTTTGTCTCTGGGTTGTTTTCAAGCCCACTGAGCAGCACTTCACTCATTGGTAATGGAGCAGATGCTCAGGTGCTCCTTCAGTCAGTCCTAATTACAAATGTAAACAAATAAAAACAATGGAACTACACTGACGTTAAACCACTCCAGGGCTCTGATACTATAACACAGCTGACACAACACTGGGTGGGGGGGGGGGCTTTCTCAGTTACATAATGTACCATAATATACCAGCTTATCTAAAGTTTAGAAACCCTAATCCGACCAAGCAGTGCATCACTGACTTTTCTGTGTGAGCAATTTAATGAAATGTCCTCAAGCTTCACTACATTCAATGAAACGAGGATTTGGCTCAGTGAGTTTAAATATTTCTGAATGGGTGACAACTTGCTCACATTCTCGTACTGGTACTTGGGGAACAGTCAAGTATGACACTGTGGCTGTATAGCTCAGTTCTTTATTAATTGATGCTCTTTCATACCAGTACAATTGTTTATTAATTGCAAACTCTCAAGTGAAACCATTTCTGACTATTCAGTAATGTGACTTTCTCCTGGTTTTATTTCTGGAACCTATCCTGACAAGGGCTTGGCAATGCAAACTTGATCACCATGAAAAATTAACAAAAGACTAATCAAAGTAGACTGAGTTGGTTGAGTTACTGAGATACAGTATGGTGCAAAAGTTTTGAGCCACCCCTAATTTCAGACTTTCTTGCACTCTGTTAGCAGTAGAACCACGAAGGGGGTCATTTTCACTCCGTGGCATTTAAAGAAAATATCGAAATTGGTTAAAATATAGCAAATAGTGAATTTTAGGATGTGTGAAATAAAAATGAAAAAATAATAAATAAATAAACATAACCGTTTATACCTAGAACAAATGAGGAGGTAATTTAGACCCAATAGAAATTAATGTAAAACAATATTGTACATGCCAGGTTGCCTAGCAACATTTACTATTTATACACTTTTTGATATGATGCCTGCTGTAGTGCAGAGTAGTAGTTACTGCAGGGCCAAACGTGTCATGTATGGGAGTTTGAGCTGAAGCAGAGCCACTCAGAGCACGGAGTGTGTGACCGAACGTGTGGAGAACCGGGCGAGTTGTTGGCTTTATAGAGCAGCAGGGGAACTGCAGAGAGTCCAGAGTGTGGGGAACAAATTGCGCAAATAAAGAGTGAAATCAAGAGCAGAAAAGTTTTGGAGCTGCGGAGGTGAATATCTACAGACTGAGGCGAAGCAGTGAGGATGCTGGACGACAGGCTGCAGGACCGGTGATTAGAGGCAGTTGTGGATGAGATGTTAAACTTTCACTGTTAACTGTTGATAATGTGTTCACGCATCAACAAATCACACCAACACTTGCCTCTAGCGGCTTTGTGATATTTAATGAAATTATCTAAATCATTTATAAAACCAACAAAATCTCTTAAATCTTTTTACAGTCAGATCTTACTTAATTTTCAACTAATTTATCTAATTTTAGCAGCATAACATCTTCAAGAAATGACATTGCCTTTGCTGCTGTTGTTTCAGGACGAGGTCAACTTTGCGGTGGTTTTAGGGAGTCTGGTCTTGGCTTTCTGAAAGCCTTAACCTTTTTTTTCTTTTTTTTTTGACGTTGGCTGCTTTTTCACTCATTTTCAGTCCAGTATTTGAACCTGAGAATTTATAGTGGAATCTTCTTTTATTCAGGCTTTACAGGGGATTTATGATTCTCTGGTCTCCCCGTTCTCTCCGGGTACCCCAGCTTTCTCCCACAGTCCAAAGACATGCAGTTAGTTGGGTTAGGTATCTAACAGCGATCTGTCCAGAGTGTACCCAGTTCTCGACCTATGGTAGCTGGGATAGGCTACAGCGACCCTGACAAGGATAAGCAGAAGAGAATGGCTATATGGATGTTAAATCTACACAGTGGCTACGTTCTAACCACAAACCCGTAGGAAACTCTACACCATAACCTATGATGCAACTGTAAACTCCCTGGAAAATTAACTAGATTGGGCGTTGACACAGCCCACAATTATTGTCACTGCTGCTTTTTGTCCTGCAGTTTTTGATTATCAGTGAGAGAGTAATAATCATAGCCTCAATATAAGGACTCACAGATGTCAGCTAATTCCTGGAGGGAGATTGCCCAAACTATTGGAATGACACAGAAAAACGTGAGGGACACATGTGTTTGCTTCCAAAAAAATGAAAGACCACAACAAAGACTGGGGACACTAACATATAACGAGCAACTTAGCAAAGAACCAATTTTAAATTGCATCTTCGGGCATTTTGTTACTAGCAGCCTCTCACAAAAACATGTAAATTGTTCCCACTTCTTCAGCTGAATTTATGAAAAATGCTAAAGATAAGGTGATTCCCAACAAGCAATCATCCACAAACTTGGCATATCTCTGCACTGTATTGTTAATTAAAGATGAGGGAACTGGACAAGTGAAGGACAATGATACATGATACAGGACCTGATGGATGCATGTGGACCTTCAGTAGATAAATCTAATATTTGTTGAAGCCCTATCAGAAATGTCTCAACAAATGGGTGGTTGTCAAAAAGGAAGAGAAATGGTGATAAAGCTGCTACATACCACGTTATCTTAGAACATTACAGAAGCAGTGTAGGATTATCCTGATAGCGATTTGGGGGGGGGGGAAGGCAGCCAACATCCAAAAAAGAGCTTTGAACGTCCTTTAATAAGCCCAGAAAACTTTTTGTTAAGACTCTTTGCATAAATTATTAGAAAGCTTACCTAAACCAAAGGCGATCATACCCAATATTGACTTTAAAGCTGATTGATTTACTCTTTGTCCCCCTCATGTTAAGAATTATGTAAAATGATATTAAAAGTAATTAAAATAAAACAAAATTCTATTGATCAACAATTCACAATACTAAAACTTCAGCTTACGGCTTAAATTTATAGATTTTCCACAACCTGTCTGCATGCATATGTCACAAGAGAAAAGACTGTGCAGATGCTGACTAAGATCACAACATTGTGTCGGGCAGAGCTATGTTTCAACTCATGTTTTGGGAGTAAAAATTGTCTGTCATCAGACCCTAAAACAAGAGTCATTGCGACAAAGCATTTATAGCTTTTTATTTTTCTAAAAAAAAAAAGATGTTGGGTTATGTCTTTTCCGTCTGTGCTTCAGTTCTAAAAGCAGCAGATCAACAGTCTTGCATGTAGAGATCTGATGTCCCTAAGGTCTTGGCAGAGTGGTGCCTTTGGCTTTGAAGTGAATGCAACTTTTCCAAAGGGGTATTTTAGCAACTTGAAGTGCAAGACTGAGTAGACCTGTATAAGTTCAAGCATTAAATTACACAATGACGTTTTATGTAAGCAAGTTGGAAAGAAAAAAAAAATTAACCGAGACTCTGACTGTATTAAAACGTACTTTGCAAAGTTAACACCTGAAGCATCATCTGCAGATACAGAGGTTGCACTTCTCAGTTATTAGACACATTGCATGAAATGAATAACGAGGCTTCTGCAACACATTGTATCATTACTGTGTGTTATAGTCAGCTGTTGTTAAAAAAAAAAAACACCAAATTAGGGCTGAACGATATATCGCATTTGCGATAATATCGCGACATGATCAAGTGCAATTTTCTAACCGCAAAGGCTGCGATTATACTCTGGACATGTCCAAATTCATGGGCTGCATCCTCCTGAGGCCGCATTTGTAGACCGATTACGTCACAGCGACGTGCCGAAGGCTGTCCAAATTACTACCATATCCCAGAATTCATAGCGCGGCCCAGCCAAACTCCAGTTTCCAGCAATGGCGGCCGCTACTAAGTTTTAAAATTACTCATACTAATCTTTCAGGGTCACAAAATAAACTTTTAACATATTTTCAGGCGAGAAAGTAGTTGTGTAAACATCAAATATCTGCTCGGTTTATCAAGATATCCCATATTTGCAAAAGTGCTTCGACGTTTTCAGAGGCGTCTGCTACCCACCAGCTCGACAGCTAGCCGGGAGCTCGAGGGTTACTGATGCGGCCGAGAACGGCACAAGTCCCGGCACATCATTTTCAGATCACCGCGGAGTTTCGCTGCTCGGGTTAAACGTAATATATAAGTCACTTAGACAACCTAAAAATGTTATTGTTGGGCTTTTTTCAGTGTTTTGTTTGTTCGTGAGTAAATCGGTTTGGCTGAGATTAAAGTTATTAGATTAGATAAAATAAAACTTTATTAATCCCCCGGGTGGGTTCCTCCTTGGTTTTCACACAGCTGACTAAACGTCAAACAGAAAACTTATTAAACAGAAGTATGAGACAGTCGAGAATTTACACCAGTGTCTGGTTATATTTTAGATAGCAAGAAGCAGACGGCCGAGTTTATTAAACTCCACCGAGACAGCGGTGACGCTAATCAGAACTAGACCGTCCAATTTCACGCCTTTAAATTTTAAAGGCGTGTTTGTGTGTGTGTTTATACAATTGCTATTATGTTTGCACTTTATGTGTAATGTTACTGACTGCAGAGATCAGTAAGATGTGTGTATTTTTTATTTATTAGTTTTATTTATTTAATATTATTTTTTAATTGAATGACTGTCTAGTAGTTCACAGATGTCGAAAAACTGAGTGTGGTAAAGCCACTGATTTTTTTTTTTATGTATATTTCTGCAATCTGCACATTGTACTGACTTTCATTTTAATGTTTACACCAGGGTTCCTTGTCAGCACTTTATGCTCAGATGTTTGTAAGCTAAAAATAAACTATTGTGTATGTTCAAATATACTGTTGTGATTGAAGTAGTTAAATAAAAATGTCAGTCATCAATTCATGCATCACCTCATGTCATCATAACAGAGGTCTGTCTTCCAGGAAAGAACAGTTTAAAATTAATGTAATATAGTATTGGCCATACTATATGATGTATTGCTTGTCTTTGTTTAATAATACAGAAGACAAAGACCTTAAAAAATAATCGCATATCGCATCGCAATCGCAATATTGGGGCAAAAAATCGCAATTAGATTATTTTCCATAATCGTTCAGCCCTACACCAAATGCTGTACATAACTATGATTAATGGAGTGGTATGTCGATTTGTGCAGCATTTGAGTCGGTATATAAAAGAAACTGTCTCAAACGTAATCGAGATTGGTCATTGCATACAGTCTAATCACACTGACAACAGTTGACCCAAATTGTAAGATCTGACATGAAAATTCAAAGTGTATATTGTGGTTTCCTTAATTTATCTCAAGTGGATTGATTTTTGTTTAAAACTCAGCTTCCTCATTATATTAAATCTCCCTCTATACTATGTTAATGGGCTGTAATGAAATAAATGATGGACAGCGGTCTGCTTTAGCATTCCTCCTTTGTCTATTTTCCGTATTTGGTTTTGGAGGTTAGGAATCAGAGTTAAATGTCAAAGAAGGAGGCAATTTAACTGTCCCTGAAGCAGTTTTCAAAAACCAAGTAATGCAAACCAGGCGCCTTAAGATTTCCCTCGTCGGAATTTTAACAAGGACTCTCGATATAATGCACTCTAGTTCTTCCTTCACTTCTTTTGGCTTGGATAGAACGGCAGTGTTTAGGATATGCAGTCTAGATGTCTACCTCAAAGCAGGTCTGGCAAAATACGCCTGGTGGTGTATTGACTTTGCCAGCCATGACTTTAAAAGTCCTTGACTTGAATATTGTCACAGCTTGTTCAAAGAAACAGTGGTTACTAGAGGTTAAATTGACAATTAAAAATTAGTATGCAGCTGTTTGAGTTGGCAGTCTGGTAAGAAGCAGTAAAGTGCTAAAGTCATGTTTTTATTGTAGAATTTCCATTTGGACAGCTCTGTATAGTTTCCCCTCTGATAGCGTGATCACCATACATGCCCAATTTGAGTTGGGAAAATAAACACACGGTGTAACTGTGGATTGTTGAAAGAAAATGGATGAGGTGTGTGAAATACCTTGAAGTTGATGAAAATGGAAACTCTTAGTTGGACCGCTTCCTGCCCTTCCAACACACCCATGAACCACACACACTCAGTGGGACTAATAAGGCACATACGAAGAAAGTCTCTCTCACACATAAGAAAGCATATAGTCATTTTTGACGCACACATTCTTACACTTTGGGTGTTGGGAATTAGATTTTGTAGTTGCCTCAGCAGTTGAGATTTTTAGAGTTCAGTCTCTGGCAAGAGCAGCACAAAATGATCCACCCCCGCACTTTCTTCCCAAGCCTGCCTGCTGCAGTTGATCAAACCCTCTTACTCACTGTCTGCTGGACTTCCTTTGAGCTCAGAGCAACTTTTTGTCATAGAGTCCAAAACAGTCCACCCTCTTCATGTTGTCAGTAAAATAGTAGAGAAGATGGCAGACAATGTTGGACAACAGGAGGGTGCGCCAGCCGTGAAGTTAGCCATGTGAAGTTCCCTGCAGCTCCTGTGAGGGAATCTTACCAGCTATGTCCCTTTTCTCTTTTCAGCCTGTTTTTGGCATCACTCACTCATGTTTTTCCCCTCTCGCACGTCTCTTTCTGCCTCTTCCCTGCTGTTGTTCCAATGTTATTAGGTCTTTGCACTCTATTAATCCATTAATGTTTCCTTGTTATCATTCTGGTGTAAGCAGGGGATTTCTCTCCAAATAATATACTTGATTGTTTAACAGAAAGCGTGCGTCAGTGAACAGTTTATCATATTGTTATGCAGTAAAAACTTTTACGCTGTAAACTGTTGGAAGTATTGCATCACTCTAAGCTCTATGGAGAGGTGTGTAGAGGTTTAGTCGTGGGGCAACAAAAGACGATAACGCCACGCACCACAGAAGAGCTTTGAGTGGATTTGAGTCAAGAGAAGCCTTTTGAACCTCTGTCCAGTTCCTCCCCAGTCCTGCTTCTGTCTCCATCCCAGAGGTTGTGGTTCTCTAAATAATGCCAAGCAGGATATTTAAGTGCCAGTGTTCTCTACATCTGATGCCAGATGTAATTCATTTCATTTACACTGACGCATTTTGTATTCCGCTGCGCTGACAAGGAAAAAACCTGAAAAATTAAGACTGTCAGGGTGAAATATTTGGTTGGCATACGTCTGTGAGACGTTGAAATAACTAGGTCAGTATGAGTGGCATCAAAACATACATAAACAAATGTTTGTGTTCAGTCAAGCAGTTTGAATTATCATGCGTCATCCATTAAAGTGTGTGTGTGTCTGCGTGTGTATGTGTTGCCCAGAGGAGTTACGGTGCTGCAACTTAGCACTCTGTTAACATGAACTCAGCTATGACTGTTGAGCCTCACGGGAACGGTTCAGTCAGTGCTGTCATCTTCGAGCTCTGCTGTTTTCTCAGTCTCGTAACTCTGACACCTCCCCCCAGAAACCCTCTGTCATCCCCGCAAACACACACACAATCGCACATATTCCAGCTGAATCAACAGCTGCACCATTGCAGCGAGATCCAGGAAACATGCCTCTACACTGTCGACTGCTGCTGTGCAATACATACTAACGCAGTCACGTGTTTTAAATGGATGTGCCATCTTTGAGGACATTTACTTAATGATATCCTGTGTTATGTTACGCACACATCTGCACGCACAGCTGCAAACCACTAAGAGCTGATCATGTCAAGGTCGTGCCATGAAATGTTGTTGGAGCCACAGTCATTTTTGTATTGATTTCAGAAAGGCTAGGGTGGCAGAATAGAGTGGCTGGAATGGTAAATATATAGGTTACTTAAATTTGTGCAAATATCTTCACCCATTTGAGAGGCATTTGCTAGCCCCTTCATAAATAAACACCATCCACCCTTTAAAATGGTGTGTGGTCTGCCAGAAATCAGTCCCATCTGCAGGACCCTGCCAAGAACAGCAACGCTGGAAAGGAAACAGTTTTCTCTGAACAAAGCCCTTTTTACAGAAAAAGTTAGGGTATAAGCCATAATGTCTTTTGTTTTTTTTAAATCGTAAGCCTTCTACTTTGCTTATTTTCTGTGCTCCATTGTAGTTTCTGCGTAGCTTTAAGAGAGTGAAAAGTACATTTCCATTTACAGTGTCATTTTACTCGCTATCAGTCATCTGGCTTTAGTTCCACCATTGCCACTGCAGTTTCTGTTACCTCTGGGAGCTTGCTGCAGTCTTATGTTTCTTTCATATGTGCTTTTAAATTAAAGGCCTTCATGACAAATCCAGACATGCGTGTCATTGCCACAGGAGAGTGATTTGTAAGAGCAGAAGTTACAAAAAAAACTTTTAAAAATAAAGGAAAAAGTTAAGGGAGAATTTGTCTTTATCGCCGGGAACAGAATGTCCTTTAATGCTGCTTGTGATGCATCCAGCTGGTGTGAGCATGTGATTCAGACTGCGAAGAAAAGTTTGCATTCAGCTACAGGGGTGTTTGTGATTTATTGTCCTTTCTCACATATACCAGACGTCAGTGGGTGGGTGTCATGTTGTAGATTAGCTGCTTGTGCCCGAGGCTAGTTTGAAACTCACTAACATAAAACTTGTCAGATTTTGGTTTCAGGCTTGACTTACAATCTGTGTAAAACCATTTTGAGTGAATACATGGATAATGTTGTTGCAGCACTTGTAAAAAATCCTGCATCAAAGAGGAATGGGGAGGTCTCCAGTAAGACAGTAATGGGTGATCATTAGCAGCACGCTAAAGGCCGGATCTGTTTCCAGCTTAGTCCCTTTAATGATACCAGAATAAATTCCTTACAGAAATAGTTGAGCAAGATTATCTGAGAAGAATTTGCCTTTATTTTCATTGCACAACATGTACATTTCACTCAGTAGACACTGCAAGTAATCGCAGAACCACGAGACGGATAAATCACAAGGAGGACTGAAAGCTTAATTTTTTTACCCTTAGATGATGATAATTCTAAAAAGATATGCAACTTGGGTCAAGAGTTTAAGAGGGAGGGAAGAATATAACAATACATCAGTAAGTTTTTATTGAGTTTGTTTTGTTTTTCTGGAGGAATGCAGACACTTGTGAGAGGAAATTTACTTACCTTTAAAAGGAGCCTATAAAATAAACCCATAGATGCCATTGCTTAATAAAAGTTAAAATTCTGACTTCAGGGTACTAGGTTTTTACATTTTTATGTGTGAAGGTGTAGGAAATCAGTGAGGCCTGAAAGGGGCCGTCAACCCTCATCGGCTTAGAATATACAGCTCAGCTGTAGCGTAAAGTGAAACACACATCAGGCCTGTGGAAGCTGGCTCTGTTTTACAGGTGTGTGTGACTGGCTGTGGATAAGCTGTCAAACTATGTTGTTGATGATTTCAAGAAAAACCCTTCAACATGTAGAAAAGCAGACAGGAGTTTATGAGCTTCCCTTTCTGATTTGTGCCTCAGTTAGCAATACAAGCTGTACTTTTGTCTTTTTTTAAAAAAAAAAAAAAGAACTGGCAGATATAATTTAATAATCTTTGAGGGGACAATGAAAGCTGTGAATAATTGTAGCAGTACTAATAAGCCTAACATCTAATTTGACTAGGGAGCACTGATGGATCTTAATGCACCCTTTCTCCCATTTGAATTACAATATGTGGCTTATGGCTTAATGCACTGGACCACTAAGGAATATTAAGTGGCAGCCCCTGCTCATGTAATGTGTTGAAGCGGGCCTCTGGTGCTTGATCACGTAGCTGAAACAGGGAATTTCATATCTTCTCCATCCCGAAAACACAAACCCCTGGAAAGTATTAAAACAAACATAAGACCACAGGACATTTCTGAAAACAAGGATGGAGCACATTGAGGACAAAGCCATTAGGAGACACATCTGATTTTCTTTCTTTTTTTTCTTTTTTTCCCCCTCCATTAATATCAAGTACTTCTCACGACTGGCAGTTCAAAAGGCAGCCGTTATAGATTTGTAGGCAGGAGGCCAAGCAAGGTAACTTCCTCCTGGTGGAGAAAAAAAATAGGAGTGAATGCTGGCAGCCTCTTGACAGCTCATTGTACTTTCTTTTGCTACCTGCTGTCCCCCCTTCTCCAGTGAGATATATATATATATATATTAGGGGTGCTTTCGGTTCGGTACGCATATGTATCGAACAATACAACATTTGTAATTTATTTTATCAATTTTCCTTCTGACGATGCTGTCTGTGTTGAGCGCTCAGTGAATCTGTGTTCGACTACTCCGCCTAGGCTGCACTGTCGAGCGCAGATCCACTGAGCGCTCAACACAGACAGCATAGTCAGAAGGAAGAGCGCAGGGCAAGCTAGCGAGACAGAAGTTAAGCTCTCCTTGCAACAGGCAAATTGAACTTCATTCAGATCTGGCTTTGGAATTATTTTGGTTTTCATGTGACGTATGACCCTGAAGGTAAGCGAGTCATGGACTAAAGTAAAACAGTATGTTGGATGTGCCATGCAATGCTCAATTACATTGGTGTGAACTAGTGTGTTAGCGCAGTTAGCTCGTTAACATGTTGGCCGTCTAGCCCCATGCACGGAGCGATCGGCGGTAGCTCGTTAGCGGAGATTTGCCGTGTTGTGGCGTTAAGGTCATTTCAACGAGATTAACCTGAATGCACTAGTGGGAACACAACGAATATGACTGCACATTTACACCGACATCATCCTAGTGCAAAGACAAGTGAAAGCAGACAAAAAAAAGCAAGCATGCTACTAACTTTAGCCGAGTCATTTAGACCGCTGTTAGCACATGATTCTCCTTATGCTGCTGAGAATATAGCCCAGAAGAAGCGGATAGTATAGCTTTTATTTTGGAAAGAGCCATTTCTCTGTAATAAACTCTCTTTTCCAAAGATGAGTGATTCCTCAATCAGATACAGGGCTTGCAATATCGCTAGCCCGACGTCCCGGAGCTAGCGATTTTTTCAGTCGGGCTACCAAAATCTATCTCTTCCCTGCCCGTCGGGCTATTGTAGGAAGGAAAATATATGTCAATGCTTTTGCATTCTTTCAGAAATGTAGCTGGGTAATTATGTCATTGGCATCGGTGAGCCACTGTCAATATGTGACATATTGAAGTCGCGTTTGAATTTGCGCTTGTTTTTTTGCTTTCACTTTGCAATCGTGCGAACTGTGTATAGAGAGCGACAGTACTGATCTGTGAGTGATGATAATTTGTGCACCAATTCCTCTGACATCGTCTTATTAATCGTTAGCTTACTATGCAAACATGACAAGTGAAATCTCCCGCAGCTTAAACATGTGAGAGGTTGATCGCGCAGAGAATCGCTGAGCTTATGTGAGTGAGTGTGTAAAAGCATTTCAGTTCTGCTGAGCCAAATAAGACAGGTCAGGGTGAAGAAGTGACAGCCAAAGAAAAGCTTACCACAAAACGGAGAAGTTATGACAAATCAGACTATAAGGCAAAAAGAAAGTGCAGCTTCATGGTTTCATGGACAAAATAATTTCTGTGGCTGCAATATGATGAGCTAAATAACCAGGGCTGCACATAAGTGGTCCGCAGGTGCGCATTCGCTGTCAAAATAAAAAACACGCACAAGGGTTAGGGTTAAATTTAAAAACTGTACTTTTGAGTTAAAATATATATTTATAATTTTAATAAATGACAAATTAAAAATGCATGAACATTTTTTTGTATCGAAAAAATATCGAACCGTGACACCAAAGTATCGAACCGAACCGTGAATTTTGTGTATCGTTGCACCCCTAATAAATATATATATATATATATATATATATATATATATATATTATCATCATACATTGATATTGCCTATTTTCCACGCTTGCTGCCAAAACAGCCTTCATCCATTGATGCATGGATATAATCAGGGACTTTTGAGGGTATCCTAGTGCTGTCTGCCACCACAACATTAGCAGAGGATTTTTATGCTTTATTGGCATGTTCCTAAGGAGTTTCTATGGAGTCGTAGGCTGCATTAGCCTGCTTTGTCTATTTGTCTTCTAGGTGCATGTCAAAGTAGCATTCATTTGAATGCCATGACCAAAGGATTGCTAGGCATGTTATGCATTGCAAAGCTAAGTGACCTATAAGTTTAATCCTGTGTGTGGGTGTGTGTGTTGATCAGAATCTGAGCAGTTTTTAATTGAACGCAGTCATAACTCCTCGTGTTTTCAAAGTCACCCAAATTAGTGCTTGCTAATACAGCTGATCTAATTAAAATCTCCAAAAATCCACATAGTGTCTCACAGTGATCTATATAATAGTATAATTAGAAATAAATCTGAAAAACACATTTACAAACTTAGAAGTTTAGTTCAGTATGTTGCTGTAAAACTATTGTAATTACTGCCAAGACAGAAGTCTCAAAGTTCTAATTTAGTAGGTTTTTTTTGTCTGCTAATACACAACCAGTACTGATATCTGTGAAAATCTAATGCCAGCTCTCCTTCATTCTGTTTCAGATCATGGATGAGACCCAAACGCAGATTGCCTGGCCTTCTAAACTGAAAATTGGAGCAAAGTCAAAAAAAGGTGAGGTTTCCCCGCTTTTTATACCAAACTCTTCCTATACTGTTGCTTGTGTGTAACTTACTTTTGGGGGGCTTAATGTTGAGCCTATAGGATGTATGGATATGACGAGCTCTATATGTTAACTTTGTTTTGGTTTTCCATCTGAAAAAACTAATAAAAAAAGGTTAATGGTTATGAGTCAGTTTGTTGTAACCAGAAAAATGTTCTTTGCAAACTCGGTGGGGTCGGATGGACAAAAAGGGGAGTATTTCAAGATTGCACTAGCATTGGTTATTAAAAATTTAATTGAAAAGATGAAAGCATTGCATGTTTTCTGTCCCTCGCAAGGCAGTAACCTCATCTTCATGGAGGAATTTTTTTCAGATTTTTGCTGCAGAGGTGGAGGGGTGGGAGTTGGTTGCCCACGCATTTATTGCCCAAGTTGTTCCAGTGCTCTGTTACCAATAAAACATTATCACGGTTATTTAAAGCTCTTCCGGGAGGGAGTGAGGCCAGGATTGAGGAGAGGGGAGGGTGAGGAGTTGGTGTAGCGATGCCCACTTTAGCAGTTCTCCTGAGGAAAACAATGCGCATCTTCAAGCCAGATGTGCAATCCAGTGACATTATGTAACTTCCTCACTCATTCTTTATGGATAAAAAGTTGACGCAAACACATCAGAATATTAAACACTTTTTCCTCTGGCTGTTTAATCAGCTGTAGGTTCTACGCAGTTCATTCGCACACAACTATCCATTCACCCCAAGTATTAGTTCATTCAGAAAACCTGCCTTTGACGGCACCTGGGAATGATGATGTGTACAAAAAAAAATGTACGTTTTTGACGCATGATGTTAGATTTTCCCCCGGTGTTGCGTAAACCGAAAGCAGCAGAGGGTAAGAGTGTTATATAATCACTTGGTTATCTTATGCATTTTTTGGGGGGGGGTTGAAACTGCCCATCTGCTTTAACCACCTGGATCCTGGAATTGAGGGAAGAGGAAGGGACAACACAGCAAAATAGAGTTCATTTCACTTACCACATCAGCCATTCTGTAAACTTCAGGAAACGAAGAAACACAGATTTTATCCACCTTTTATTGAACACAAAATTAGTCCAACACAAAACTCACCTGCTCTGCTCTTGACAGAAGATGACGGAGCAGATTATGTTCCGTTATTTTTATCTAAAATCACACTCTTTAATAGCATTAGCTTTCCTTGTTTCCCTGGAATTTTCATGTGCAGTCTGGAATTGATTACACTCGGTGGGATAGCAGCAGATGTGAGGGGATCTGTATGTTTTGTAACCTCTGCGTATGGCGAGCCGCACTTCATCAAAATGCCAGCTCTGCTGTTTCATTCATCACCTGCAACTAGCCATCTCTACCGCCTGCATAGGTGCGATAAGGCAAGTTGGTAGCCTCTGGGACAAGCCGTCATCAGCACCTAGCCTGCAGTTTATCATAATGAGGAGCCATATCGCTCATGCACAAGACACGTACGTGTAGCAATTTAAGGACACCAGAGTGGTCAGTGTTGGTTTATTGGCGTCTCAGAAAGTATCATTTTTTTGTTTGTTTTTTTCCATTACGGATAATTGTTTTAAAGCTACTTCCAGTTGCCAGTTGTGTTTCACTGTTTCCGCAGATGTTTTGAATGAGGAACGCTAAGTCAACAGGATTTTAATTCTCTTCATTTGTATGGTATTTTCTAATGCAGTCCTTCGCTGGAAAAATGCTTCAGCTTTGCCAGGCCAGAGCTCTGGGTCAAAAGGTTTCTTCTCTGTCAAGTGGAACAATAAAAATCTGTGTGACTGAAAACATTCACCTTTCGCAGCTACAGGTCTACTCTTGTTTTTGTTTGTTTTCATAGGTGTTGTGCGTGCCAAATTAGGACTTAAGGTGTTTTGTTTTTTTTATACATATATATTCAACAATCATTCATCAAATACAAAATGGGGGGTGGAGAAAAAGCACAGAGCACACACCACTTCAAAAATGCGGGGGTGTTCTGCATCACGACTGCGGCACTCATTTAGGCTGGCTAATGTTTGCCAGATGTGCTGTGCAGGTTGGAGTGGGGACACTGAAAGGGCCATACTCCCTCTAACGGTTACAGGAGGAAGTTGAGTGATTTCTGTTGTTCACGACAGCAGAATGATGGGAAAATTCCCTGGAACAGTGCTGAGGTTGTGATAGATCTCTGACCACTCTTTGTGCTTGTGTTTTTTTTTTTTTTTCTCTGTTTTGTTTTCCTGTCTGACTTCAGCTTTTTTTTTTGCTTTTTTTTTTTTTTTTTTTTTTTTGTGAGTTCTTAACCCGCAAACAATCTGTGAGCTGTTGTTCCTCCCTCCTGTGATGCAGCATCTTTTGGAGTCTTGAGGTTGTCCGACCCTTTTGGCGCTCTCAACAAGATCTGTGCTTGTTTGTTGATGCATATCAAACTAATAACATTTGCTTCCTTTGTAAATACAAAAAAGAAACTACCCTGACTGTTTTCTTTTCTATGCTTCTCATATCTGACCCATGCAGGACTTTTCACTCCTAAGCTCCTTGGAAGACTAAACACGCTAGTACGAGTTTCTCTAAGGTCCCGGTGACTTTGTAACAATAAATCTGCTTCAACAAGTCCTGTCTGAGGACTACGCTGTACATCTGTGATCCTGTGTTTGTGTGTGCATGGTTAGGAGTGTTCCTGGAAGGGGCTTTGTGGACTTCCTGCTGCTCGGTACAGTTAACACGTGGGCGATGGACCGTGGACGTGTAGTACATGAATGTGTGCACGTGAACACACACGCACATATTTGTGTTTTTGCGTTTGCATTCTCCAGGGGTCCTGCATGCAGCAGTGCCAGATGTATTCTTACCCAATGCTGCGCAGACAAAACCATTAGCTATGAAAAGTTTAGCTATGCAGTGTTTGTGCTGAGAAGCTGAGGAGGCACAGTTTATTCACTGCTTGGATATTTCTTGCGCGATCCTTTTGTGGTTGCTGAGTGTATTTACTCAGAAATTTTAAATGCTTCAAAGTGGTGCGTTTATCACTAGTTTGCATTTGGGTAAACACTACTGGGTCTTGGAGTGACTGCTAATAAACACCAGAATACAGTCAGTGATCTTTAGCAGTATTTGAGAAAGAAGCTGAAGGAGGTTGACAGAATGAGGTTCAGAAAAGAGAAGGTGAGGGTGTCTGTCTTCTATTTAGGCAAAATTGCAGCTCAAGATTTGTTTTTTTTGTTTTGTTTTTAACAGCTCACAGTTTTTTGAGATTGCCTGAATGTAATTCCAGAGGTGCTCCTCTTCCCCAATCACCACATGGCATTTGCTTGCCAATAAAAATGAGACTCGGCAGATATAAAAGCAGTAATTACTGTCACACAGCTTTTGTCTGACGCACTGTAATTTGTTGACAAGTGGAGACTTTTTGTGTCATATTTGGATTGAACTTGTCGCATTCTGCCTCTGCTCATTGTCAGCACCAAGTCACGCACGCACATAGCATACTTCTACAGACGTTAAACACATGCCGTCCGCCTCGTTTTTAACGTCTGCCCGTCTCTTCTTTCCTTGCCAGATCCACACATCAAGGTGTGCGGGAAGAGGGAGAATGTAAGGGAAGCCAAAGACCGAATAATGTCTGTCCTCGATACAAAGGTAAAGAAAACACCTTCATCACAGTGATTAAAAAACGTCCTTTGTGTGTAAACGGGCAGCTCTCAGTCTTCTGTTTCCTGCTGAAGGTGTTTTTCGCTCAGGTTTATTTCACCTGAACTCTCCCACTGACAGCAATCAACTTTCCACTAATCAATCCCAACACTCAAGTCTTGAGTTTCTCAGTTTTGCAGTGTGTGCATGCAGGCTCCGTTGCCATGACAGCAAAAGAATTCACATAGTTGGGTGACTGGGCTCTAGCACACCCTAGGGGCAAGAGGTCGCTTGTGCACTTTGTACAGCAACCCACACGGAAGAGCTGCACCCAACTGGCATTGTTTATAGCATTTTATATGGTTTTGTCACGAAAAGGCCTCCCCCCCCCCCCCCCTGGAATACACAGAATTATTTCAGAATTTTTATTTGCTTTATTCATTTTTTTTAATAAACAGCATATTTTGTTGCTTTGATTCTGTTCTAAATGAGTGCAGCATGTGAGTGTGTTTTTTAAAGAGTGGAAAATTGTAAAAGTAATGACTTTGTGACTGTTTAGATGGCGTAAAGGGGGACACATGTTCAACAGGCCTTTCAGTGAACCAGGATTTACAATCAGAGAAATAGCAGGGGAATCAGGGAATCTTGGACCTCTTTGTTGTTTAATATTGTAAGGTATTTACTTTACAGTGTCTTAAAATGCCTCGAATATTGCTGGTAATTGGCAATCTATAAATACAACTAAAAGAAATTAAAACATCACCAAAAAAGCGAGAGGTCTATTAGCTTGTTTGTTTTTTGTTGAACACACAGTTGTAGCTCGGGGAGACTATAAACTCCACAGTATGTACCAGATGGTTGCTTTACCCATGGGCCGGATGGGTGTATTTACTAGAAATATCTTCATTAGTTCAAAGCTGTAAATGCAGTTTTGTTTTGCTTTTTTCCTTTAGTTTATGTACAATGTTCTGTACTTTTCTCACCTCACTGATATTTTTCAAGGGTTATCAGTCATCTTCTCAACCACTATCACTCTTTCTTCTCATTAGAGTAACAGGGTGACTCTGAAGATGGATGTTTCCCACACAGAGCATTCACACGTTATTGGCAAAGGAGGCAACAACATCAAGAGGGTGATGGAGGAGACGGGGTGTCACATCCATTTCCCAGACTCTAACAGGAACAACCAGGCAGAGAAAAGCAACCAGGTTTGAACCTTTTCTTTAATGTCTTGGATCACTGCTTTGCATTCTGCTGCCCAGAGTGTTTCCTACCATCATCCCTTAAAAACAGATTTTCTTAGGTTTCAGGTTCTAAATAACTCTTTGATCTGTGTATGCAGCCCTCCAATCCATTTACTAGCTGTCACGGGGTCTCAGTCTGGACAGGTTGCAGAGAGTTGGTTCACTCGGGTGTTTTGATTGGCCAGCTCAGAGGAAGCTAGTATGTTTTGGCTGGCCTCACTAGAATAGCACTAGGATCCTGCTGTAATTACCATTAAAGTATAGTAAGAGGAGTTGAGGAGAGGTCCAAGCATTAGATATCTGCTCTACACCTGTGTATGAAAGAACTGACAAGTTCTTTATTTTCAAAGGTCTACTCACCTTACTCTTACGGTTTCTCTGTGGGCTTTGCATAAAACAGTTTGCACTTATTCCAGATGTAGATGGTTAAGCTACTCCCCTCAGAACTCTGTATTTTGTGCATTGCTCAATCCCCTCCAGTCTGATGATGCAAGTATGGGCTGATAAGCAGCAACACTCTCCTTTTAGGCCCTTTAAGCTGTGTCTGTTCTCCAGTATCAAAAGCTTTCAGTCTGCATCAGAGCCTTTGAGAGGGCAGGCATATTGACAGTACAGTTTTATTGATGAGCACATGGTACATTACTGTAAAACTCAATGAAGGGGCTACTTTTGATTCTCAGTAAAGCTGATGAGCTTCAGGATATTGTTGAATCACACTTAAGCAAAGCTTTTTTATGTTAAAATCTACAGTGCAAGTGTATATTTGAAGATTTTCTTCATGTAGCAGAGGTGAATTAGAGTGACCTGCTTTGTGTTGATTTAATTTTTTCTTTTGACAGCAACACTTAAACTTTATATTTGTTTTGGCACTGTAGCTGTGTACCGTGCTTAAGGTCTTTCATGGATAGCGCTGCTGAATCGTCTTTAGAGTGAGGAACGAGGATCAGAACAGAAAAAGCTAATGAGATCATTTATCACCCTTTTCATTAGTCTTTAAATTTAGTTAATCTGGCCTCTCTTTTTGGTGGTTATGCTTAAAAATTACTTGGTTAAATTTGCACGGTTGTTTTTACATTCACAGTGAATTGCATCATTGAGTCGAGCAGATTCATGACACGGTTCAAAACATTGCCTGCAAAGATGTCACAATTACATGAAACCGTATGCAAAGTACCTTAGTCTTGTATTTATCTTGGAGTGCGGGGGAACTGGATGACTGATTTACATCATTTACTTTTTATTATGAACAGGTGTCCATCGCAGGGCAGCCAGGCGGGGTGGAGGCAGCTCGAGTAAAAATAAGGGTAAGTTGGAATTCAGCCACGTTTGTCTTTGAGGGATACTCCACCCATAATTTTGAGTATCAAAGGCACATTCCCTGCAGACTGTTAAATTTGCACTTTTAACCTCCGTGGAGCAGACCGACTGTGCTCAGTTTACATTTCTGAAAGTTGCCGCTGATTTTAGTGCTGACCAATTTCTTTAAGAATAGATTTCAGTGTTATTTTGTAGTGCAGAGTTCAGCCAGATTGGACTGTTTTTAACAGAAAATCACAAGGCTGCCTAATCCATCCCACTTGACTGTAGGATTGAGTTGTTGATTGGGAAATGTTGATTTCTCATGATGTAAAAAACAATGGTGAGAATGAAGGATTTTGCTCAGCCGTACTAAGTAACAGCAACTGCAAGTACGAGTGTGTGTTTGAAACGATGTATAACAAATAATAAGAGTATTGCCCTAAATTTACCTCCACCTATGCCGTTTCCTGTTTTCCTTTGCCTTTGGCTGCTCCACCGGAGTACATTTGACCAGGCAAAATTTCAGCTGGACTGCAGTATCCAAGTGTCCATGTCTTGATCCTCTGGTCAACTTGGTCTCTCCAGCTTGTGTCATCTGAAATACTGTGCTTACCAGCACCAGCATGTCCAGTACTATTCGATAATTACTTGACATGAAGTTAAAATAATTAAGGACAAAAGTTTAAGACAAGAAATAGTCACATAAACTAGATTTTAAAGAATATTCTAAAGGACATTTGAAAATGTGTAAATCATGACCATGCTCAAGAAAATGTCAAAATTAGGACAGTCGAGTCAAGTCGCGCACCTAATCCTTCAGTGGAAAAGCTCCAACCTTTACAGTAGGTAAATATGTGGCCCAGGCATAGTTTCAACACTTCGTCTAAGCCACAAGCACCATTCCCTACTTATTCCCAGTCCACTTCCCAAGAACAATTGTAAAATAAAAGCATGAGCAACGCTCCCTCTGGCAAGTCTATCTCAAACCCATTTTCTAGCATTTTTTCCATCTTCAGTTTCATTCTGACGGGAAGCCCAACCTTCAGCTTCATCTCTGAGAGCAAAAAGACCTCGTGTGCTTGTGTGACCTACTACATCTTTAGACTTTTACTGTATTTCAACACCACAGCAGTTGTCTAAAGTGAGCACATTCCTCTGCTATGAACTGACCAAAACTAACATGGCGATGTGTGCTTTTGAGAAAGACAGAGTGAGTGTGTGCTGGAGGGAAAAGACAGGAAGACAAGGTCACGCTGGATGTTGTTGCAGTGCGTACTGGCAAATGTCTGCATGCATGTACCCATATCTCTCCATGTTTAATGGGTGTTTTCATAAGCAACAAATCAAATCCCAGATCATCTGCTTTCTTTGCTATGGATGAGGGGAAAAGAATAATCAAACCGAACCATACCAGTGTTGTACAAAGAACCACAAAGAGTTTTGTGTCCTCGAGAGAAGACTCAGTCAGCGGACAAGTGAGCTGAATAATAAGAGTTTCCTCTCCTGTCTGTCAGCTTGGTGTCTTTCAGTGGAAACCTTGATACTTACCTAGTCCTGGAATAGCCAAACATATTGTATGTGCTGTCAACAGTGTTATAAATTTGACATCCAGTTTAAGGCAGCTGTCGATGAAGGAGTGTTATAGTTTGTGCTCGGGCATGATTAGCGATCAGGCTACATGCGCCCACTTCTTAAAGCAGATTAGGGCACGGTTCGCTTGACTGCACCGTGGCAGAGCAGTCACGCTACTCAAACAGACGGGCACAGTACAGATCGCCTAACATTGTATACATTTCATCTGGTCAGCGTTAGCTTCACACTGAAAATGTCAACATACTTTAGATGTTTACGTGGTATACCTGCGTCCTGTAGTCATCACCGACTTGGATTCCATCTCACCAAACAGAATATTTATACAAAGCCTTGGACGTGCCATCAGAAGCTGTATCCCTGTTTGCCTGGAGACAAATCAATGGCTTGATTTAGTTTTGTTGACATCTTTTATAATGTGTTAAACTGCTACTGTAGTAACTTTATCTTGAGGTGGAGTTTTTCCCCTCTCAACACCTCGCCCTGTCCCGCCTCTTATCCCCTCTGAAAATATCTCGAAGTGTCTACATTTTAATTTAGTTTTAGCCATTTGACTTTTTATATTGTTTATATTTTCATAATCTCCTCCCCGGTGCTCCTGTGGTTCATTTTTCCATTTCCAGCTCTGACAGTCTGCCATACTTCTTTCACTTGGTCAGAAAGTTGGATCAATATTTTAAAAAAAAATCACAGTAGAGAGGGGGAAAAGGGGGGAAAAACGAACCATGATTAAGTTTTTCTGGTATCAAGTATTTTTGTTGCACCAGTGTTTATCTTTTCAGTTTCACATCAGTAATTCTGGCTTGGATTAAACTCAAAAGTCAGAAGGCCCAGACAAAACAAGCCAGATGTGTAAACACACTCAGACTGATTATTGAAGGGCTAATCTTTTTCTTTTTCTTTTTTTCTTTCCCTACATTTGGTGTGAAGTCAGCAGATAATTCATCACCCTGGATCTGTTAAAATATAAAGGAAAACTGTCCTCCACGTTTTCTAAAGCCCACTAAGTGCCAGAGCTTGTCTAATTTCTTAAAAGTTAATTGTTAAGATAACCTAAGATGCATTTCTGGGCTCACCCTCATCATCCAGTGCATGCTGAGTGGCATCGATCTTGAGGGAGGGGGAAAAAAGTGGACTCGACGGTTATTTCGAATCTTTTTCTTTTTTAAGTTGTGTTGAAATTGAAAAATTCCACAGTAAAATGCATGAGGTTAGAGAGTTTACCTCAGTTTCTTGTCCTCCTACATAACTCCTACAGTTATGGTTGCTAGTTAGACAGAGTACTATCTTCTGGGTGGGCATTAGACCACATCCTCCCCAGTCGTCTTCTAAAACCAGAAGTGGCTGGTTTGTTCCTGCATTAGCAATGCAGCTAAGGGAGAATCATGTCCCTTAATCATTCAGACACACCGCAGTGGACCTACAAGGTCTGCCGTACTTCTGATGCCTTCTTGGGTGGAGATCTGTTTGACTCTGTAACAAGCCAGTTGTTGAGGTGATGGATTCTTGGGGGATTTAATGTGGCTTTCGGAGATGGAGCTGGCAGGTAGGTGATGAAAGGTCTAGCTAGTTGCGTTACCTCAAAGATATTTTCATTTTTCTTCATCCCTCACCCTTATGTCAGGACAAGTGAGGCCTTTGAACAGCACTTTCTGTTTGAATACATGTGAAACCCATATTTGCCAAGCTGTCCTTTTTGAAAAAAGCTGAACTCAGCTCCGCCGTGAAAATCAGCCTATTCTTCATTCAGTTCTCGACTCCTGCTGGTCTGCTTGTCCTCCCTTGCATTTCCCTCAGTGCTGACCTAAATTTCTCGAACCCTCGGAGAGCGAGTGCTGAAACGTGATATAGATGTAAGGCCAAGCGCATATGGGACTGATCAGGGATGCATTTCTTTGGTCAGAGCAATTCATGCTGCTTGCCCTTCACTGGCAGCCAAAACCATAGTGGCGCTCTGCCCAAGAGTCAGTGTTTGGATAAGTGTGTGCGTGTGTGTGTTCATTGTCTTTGAGTGTGTATATGTGCATTCCCTTCAGTTTTTCTGTATAAGGGTGTGCCTGTGTGATTTATCTCTCTTGTGTGTGTGTGTGTGTGTGTGTGTGTGTGTGTGTGTGTATATATAAGCATGTGTATGCATAAAGTAAAGTTGTCAGCATCTATTCTCTTTGAATGAAGGCTGTGACACAAATGACAGGAACTGTTATCTGTTGCTGGTCCTGTGGTTTAATTCAGTGACTTGATGTATGAGAATTAATGTATGAGAGTGAACAGGCCATGGACCACTAATGTTTTAAATTTTAAACCATAGTTGGATGTTTTTGTGTAGCCATAATGATAAAATGATGAAGAATTTTATTTCTTTTTTTTTATGTTTTTTTTTTTTTTTTTTTTTTTTTTTTTTTTTTTGACCCTGTAGCATTTTGCTGCTTGCAGACGTTGTCTTTTTTTCTATTCTTTTTTTTTTTTTTTTTTTTTTCCTTCTTTTTGCTGCCGGTGCTACTCCACTTCATTTTGACTACCTTCCCCAGATTTATTTATTTGGCCTGACAGATTTACATACCAAGTGTTGCCACCTTCTGTTAAATGAAGGATTGTTATGGCTGTGTGTCAATTCACATAAGTCTTCAGTATGTGAAGAAATCCCCCTTTTCCTTATGCGTTTTTACTTAATCGGTGTAAGTCACTAATGTTTTGACACCGGCTGTTATGTTCTTTCTGTCATAATTTTTTTTGAAGAGGGGGGAAAAAAATCTGGTTCCACATGTTTTATATTTTTTCCTACAGAAGCCATAACAGTTTAATAATAAGCTCCAACACTCTGCAGCATTTCAGCCGCCATCACTATGCTTCCACATGTTCAAAGACGATGGTTGTCGCTTACTGTTAATACCTTCCCTTTCTCTGTCCTCCTCCTCCTTCCACCTGTCCCGTCACGTTACAGGAGCTGCTACCTCTTGTGCTGTCTTTCGAGCTCCCTGCAATCATGCAGTCTGACCCCAGCTCGCCCACTGTGCAGCACATCTCGCAGACCTACAACCTCACAGTCTCCTTCAAGCCCCCGACACGTCTCTATAGAGCCACAGGTGTTGTTCGCGGCTCACAGAATAATGCCAACGCACTCAAGGTAAGAAGGATCTCACGGTTTAGAAGTGACGAATGGTCTGTGGCATTTGAGGGTTGTGTGAAACAGATGGTCAAGGCTTTTTGTTACTAATTAATAAGAAAATTATGGAGTAAAAAATGCACATTACAACTTTCCACAGACTAAAGCGATAAAAAAGTACGACATTGTAAAACATGAAATGCATGAAACTAGCAAATGCTTACATTTTATAGCCAGGAACCAGTGAATATTTAGCTGTTGACTCATTAGTCTGTTTTAAGCATTTCCTAATACTGCACCAGCTGTATTAATAATTTAAACTCTGTAACGTCACCTTTTTACTTTGTGGCAAAATTATGGAAAGGCCAAACAGCCCTTGTGTGTCCTGTAAAATATGCTTGAACTCTGACCTCTGTACTCCTTCTCAGTCATTTCAGTTCTGTAATATTTTAGTGAATCCATTTACATGTTGAACCACGCGCCCAAAAAAAGGGTTTCCTGAGCCACGCGTTAAGGCCCACCAACACTTTCGGCATGCCTCACTTTTCTCATATAAACTGCTTCATTACATTCGGCACCACAGGGGCAAGAGAGTGCTGAGAGATTTTTGGTCACTCAAACTGGACGGCTGCTAGTTTAGCTCTCCACTGCAGGGGAGACTGTGTCCCACTACTGTATCAGCAAGTCCACAAGCTCCCCTCAAATTAAACTGTACTTTAAATTAGTCTCTGAGTTTCTTGCAGTTTTTTTCTGCTGCTTGTGTATGTTCGTAATCATACTGTATGTTTCCTATATATAAACATACAGAGATGTATTTCCTCAACAGGCATCTGGCTTAGGATAGTGCCAGGAAGGTTTCTCATAAATCTCTGCCAAACAAATCATAGCCACCATTCCCCCACCCCACTACCAAGCTTTAGTTAACAACATGGAGTTAATTTTAGTTTGCCAACAGTTGCGTTTTGCATATGTGCATTTCTGCGTTCATTTATTCATCAGTGCCAGTGCACTTTTATTTGGATTTGTATGCTTGTGTGCATTTGTGTGTTCCTATGTACAGCACATGTGTTCATATGCAGAAACATTGCCCCTGAGTTTGCGGTAGGTCTGAGGGGTCAGTCAGGACTGGGAAGAATGCCAGATGAAAGCTGTATGCTATGTTGTGTGGTGGCGTGAGACCCTTAGTGGTTTTGGCAATTCTTAAAGGTGCTCTATGGATTGTTGTCTTATGTTGGCCACAGTGTGCAGATTCCTGTAGAAGAGGGGAAATGACATACTTTACAAGGCCAAGTGATGGCTTGCAGAGACTGCAAAGAATGAGACTGTTAAGATGGCCAGCACAGTTAAAAAAAAAAAAAAAAAAAAAAAAAAAAAGCAATAATTTTCATTGGTTATATAGAAAACACTGGTGCTTTCTCTGAGAAAGCACCAGCTTTGCTTTACTGCTCTGTGAAACAATTACTTTGTAATCTGGCCTGGATACTGCTTAAAATGAAATGTTGTTTTAGCCTCTTGTTCGCTTATCTTTTTTCTTTTCAAGACTAACAATTCATCACATCTTTACTTTATTTAATATGCACTGTTTTATATTCATATTTAAAAAATGCAAATTGCTAGTTATAGTCTTGTATTCTTGGCAAAAATATTGTTCTCTTGCAACGAGTATGCATCCAAAATGAGATGCATTATTTAATATTCCTGCCTGAAAAGTTAAATCGATGAATGGATTTGCGTTTATTTAGAAGTTATCAAAGGCCACAGTCAAACATTTATTGGCGGTTCCTCATGAGAGGATTCATGGCTTCGCTAAGTGTCTTTGTATTATGGATTGAATACTAAACAGTAATTTGATAACTTGCTATCATAGACAGAATAGTTGTTTTTTTTGTTTTTTTTTTGTAATGACTGCACTTAATATACACAAATGTTTCTGTACATAAGCTAATAGCACCAAGGCACACTCAAAATCCAAGTGGTGCTTAACATCAACACATTAACACATGCTGAACAAGTTGAACAAGTTGGCTGCTTGGTTCATTGAGACTGTGGATGCCAACACTATGAAATGTACATTATTGAAGTATTAGTATAACCTATGAATTGCTCTGTATAATTTCACAGGTTGTCTCTGATCTAAATCTTATGTGACTCCGTGTCCTTAATTTGTAACTACCATATTTGTTTAAACACAGATGTTCCAATGATGCCACCAGTGTGTGTGTGTGTGTGTGTGTGTGTGTGTGTGTGTGTGTGTCTCACCTTTCCTGCATGAGAAATAGGGAGGGCTGGATTGGCAACTACAAAGGAAAGTCAAGACAGCATTTTGGGTGCAATTTCAGGAGGACTCAAGTAGAAAGAGGAGCCATTCATAGGAAGACTAAGATGAAATCCATTAAAAGAGCTAAATCTCAAAGAATGATCAGATGGCTATCATGCATAACAATTTACAGCAGGGAACATTTTGCTGTTTTTCAGTTGCCTTAGCAGTCATGCGAAGAGTTTTCACGGGACAATGTCCTGTACAATGCTCAAAGAAATTGCAAAATACCCAAGAGCTACATCTGAGACGACGTGCCTCAGTTAGCATGTTAAAGTTCATGACAGTCCAATTAGGAAAAACGCTGAACAAGTATGGCTTATTTGGGAGGCTTGCCAAGAGAAAGCCTTTTCTCTTTAAAGAAAACATGGCAGTGCAGCTTAGGTTTGCAGCATTTCATCTGAACAAACAACAAGACTTCTGGAAGAATGTTCTTTGGACAGATGAGACGTGATCTCCAAAGTGGACATGTCTAACTAAAATGCAGAGCGCCACGTTTGATCAAAACCGGCTGGTCAACACAAACACGCCATACCGTCTGTCAAGGATTGTGGTGGAGGGGTGACGATTTGGGCTGGTTTTGCAGCTACAGGAACTGGGCACATTGCAGTCATCGAGTCAACCATGAACTCCCCTGTACAGCAGAGTATTCTAGGGTCAAATGTGAGGCCATCTGTCTAACGGCTAAAGCTTGGCTGAAATTGGGTCGCGCAACAGAGCAGTTATTCCAAGTACACCAAAAAATCTATATCAGAATGTCTGACATGCTGTGGCAGGACCTTTTAAGAAGGCTGTGAGTTAAAGAATATCTGCAAGCTGTGAACTGAAAAAGCACTGTAAAGAAGAGTGGGGCAAAACTCTTTTTTTATTGTGTAAAGCATGGGATTTGCTTATTTTTGCACACGACTGCAGAGAATCCTGTGAAAAATGGTTTGTTTTTTGTGTTTTTACTTTTAAATCTAATTGGTGATTATCCTGTGAGATAAAATATGCTAAAATATGTTTTCTTTTGTAATCCCTGTTCAGAGAGGTACAGCTCTGCTACTGGAGCACCTGGCCGGTAGCCTGGCTAGCACTATCTCATTGACCACCCACCTGGACATCGCACCGCAGCACCACCTCTTCATGAAGGGACGCAATGGCAGCAACATCAAGCACATCACCCAAAGGACGGGAGCTCAGATCCACTTCCCTGATCCCAACAGCCCCCAGAAGAAATCTACAGTCTACATTCAGGGCACCATCGAATCTGTGTGCTTGGCACGGCAGTACCTCATGGTATTCATCTTCAGTGTGTGTTTAATTTATTGACAACTGAAAAAAAGAATGCTAAACTGCTAAGCCAGCCCCTTCCAACTTTGTTTTTGTGGTTAAGAGATGGCATTTGCGTTATATTCTTACATGTACAGATTCCACATACTGTGTGGTAGCTAGAATGGATGCCACTGTTTCATCAGTATCATCATGGTATGTGTGAATGATGCATGGGTTTTCAGATGTAAGTTAGGAAGTAAACCACGATTGCCTTGAGGGTTTTGAAAAGCCTTGGGAGAGATTTGCTTGGCTCTAGTCGAGCTGCTGAAATGTCTGTCAGATAAACAAGAATCTGTAACCGACTCAAGGTTAGCACACATGGTTCATAGCTGCTACATACCTGCATGTAAGATGGACACAATTAGTTTGGCTTGACTTCTTTATGTCCTTTCTATGCCTTAAAAAAAGAAGAAGATCCTCATGGTAATGGGTTGACCTGCTTTCTGTGGTAGATTCTAGTGGACTGGATATCAACCTGACTGTAATTCAAAGATTACGTTAAAGTTTGGACCAAAGATAGCACTTCATATTTAAATTTCACTTGGTTAAAATGCTCAGCGGTCATTCTTGTCTTGTTTCCCATGACCGCTGAGGCTACCCGAATCTTAAATTACTTAGGAGTATAATCAGAGGTCTGTTTCAGATATGTGTAAAAGTGATGGCTGTTTAATTACTGTTGGCTTCGGCTGAGCTGGTGTGTATATGACATCTCAGCTGTAAACAGCTTTGGCTTTCTGTTTGGACATCCATAATGTGGGGCAGTAATTCTGCAAGAGCTGCCTTCTCTTTGTCTGCGGTCTCCCAGTTGGCCCCAAAGACATTTAGCAAATGCCAGAGTTGTTTCAGTGACCAAACATGACTTTCTTTTGGAATTGAAATGGGACACACAAGAAGGAGCTTCTTAAGTGTCTTACACTGGTGAAGAGTAAAGAATAAAAAATAAAAAAAAAAGATTAATAAGAGATGAGATGGAGAAGAGAGGAGAAACAAAAAGCAATGAGTGGGAGAGGATCGTAGAAATGAACAAAGGGCATAAAAAGGGCTAGGTGAGGTGCTGTAAACTAGATGCAGAATAGGCATACAGGAGTGGGAGAGGCCTCCTCGCGGTAGTGCACTGTGTGATTTGGCTTCTCATAGCCAGACTATAGATTATAGCTCCAATCTCAAGCCCCGTCAGAGCCAGTCTGGCTCTGCTCTCTGCTGCTAATTACACCCACTCACAATAGGAGCACTGTCCAGCTCTCAGCCCAAAATATAGATGTCTGTGGTGCTTGTGGTGGTGATCATGCAAAACAGATTGCTGTTGGCGGAATTTCCCAAACTCAGTGTGGGATGAATCCAGCACTGAATCTTGTATTTATTGGTATGACCAACTTGCTCTACAAATGGTATACTACTATTGAGAAACGGCTTATATTACTGGAGCACCAGTGCAAACTTGAAAGCTTTTCAAAGAGATTGGTGTGCAGCTGACATAAGAAAATGAACGTTTATTACAAATATGTATTTATTTTGTCTTTGCTCCACAGGGCTGTTTGCCTCTGGTATTAATGTTTGACATTAAAGAGGATATTGAGGTGGAGCCCCAGTGTATCACAGCGCTAATGGAGCAGCTGGATGTCTTCATCAGTATCAAACCAAAGCCAAAACAGCCCAGCAAGGTATGACTTCAAGCCCACACTCACACGGCACGGAAAGTTGGGATTTCAGGCACTGGTACTGACTTGGCTTTGAGAAAGGCAATTTAGTCTTTAAGCTACAGCTACTTCTATCCAAACCAAAATATTTTAACTGTTTCAATGGATTGTCACAAAGTGCTGAAACCTAATGACCTTAGTAAACCCCTGATCTTGCCTTGAGCATCATCATGTGGTTAATCTCTGTGGTTTCATGGCAGCAAATCCAAAGAATGGTTTTAAACCCATTCTTTGGTTTTTTTAGAGGATGCATATTGTGTGTACATTGTGTTTTTTAAATTGATCGCGATGAGCCATTTTTGTTTTGTTTGGTTTTTTTTGGGGGGGGGGGGGGACGACTCTTTGTATCCTCTATAGTCATATTAACAGTATAGTGTTATCGCACCATAAAGAACATAGAAACAGTTCCAAATGCTGCATCATCTATGGCTTATTAAGCTGGCTTTAGTCCATTTAGCTCACAGTCCACTTTTCTAGATGTGCTTTCAAAATAAACAAAGACCCACATCAAAATCAAGAATGTTATTATCAGATTTACTTCGAATGTAGTGGCAGTTAGCAAATGTTTGCATGCAAACACATCATTTTTATTATAAGCTTAAATGAGAAGCTCCTAGTGTTGTTTAAATTAAATAGTTATTTGTTTCCTTTTTTTTAACTAGGAGAGATTGTGTATCCAGGATCATGCTTCAACATTTCCAGTGGCATTAAAAATCATATTTCTAGAGGATATATTTACACACACATTCATACAAGCAAGTTATTCTATGTGCTTTCTATCACATTCACACTCTGACGGCTGCATCGGGAGCAACCTTCCAATTAGGAGATGAACTGAACCACAGCAGCTCCTTAAATATATCCCTTCACAGTTTTGACTGTTGCATGTAAAAAGAGCATAACAAGACACTGGCTAAAAAGTGATCAGTGGCTGGATAAAGTACAAGAAATGCTCATTTTTTGAGGACTAAAACAGGCACCCATAGGAAACTGGACCACATTTCTATAATATTATGAACATCGTAGACTAAAGAAAGTGCCCCGTGTTATTACAGTGTATTTATTCTGCTGTCAACTTTTAGTTACCAGGTTTTATACTTCTCAATTTTTCTTCTTCTCAAAGAAAAAATAGGTTTGGGGGGTTCTTTTTGTTTTTAAAAGGAGCTAATTTTTCTTCTTTATGCATTTTACACTTGGGACTGTAATATGTACTTGACAGAGTAATGATTACTTTAGGAGGCAGCGTACAGACACAGTGTTGAGTGTCCTCCTCTGTAACACTAGCTGTGCACTGGTATTGACCGTTACAGAGCTCCTACCAGGCAAAATAACCAAATAAGAGTAATGTATTTACTTAACTAAAGAGAGGAAATATTCCATCCCAGCTGTTTGCTGCTCATATAGTTGCACACAGAGTAGATGTAGATTCTGAAAATGAAGCACACAGAAAAGAACCACTTGCTTACATGAATAAATGTTACACAGTGCCAGCATGTTACAGCAATGATAAAAAATTATAGCAAGAACGTTCTGAGTTTCGATCTCCCGGTTTGTTGGACTCTTTGTGTGGAGTTTGCGTGTTCTCGCAGTGCCTGCGTGGGTTTCCTCCAGGTGCTCTGGTTTCCGTGCACAGTTCAAAGACACGCTTGTTAAATTAACTTGTTTTTCTAAGGTGGCCGTAGGTATTCGTGTGAGCGTGTGGGGTTGTGATGGACTGGCAACCTGTACAGGGTGTAACTCATGCCTTGCCCTGCGGCAGCTTCAATGCACTCTACACCCCCCCACCCCCCACCCACTGCAAACCTGAACTAATTGAACGAGTAACAAAGTGGATGAATGCCTTAACCTTCAGCCAGTCTCATAATTGATTCAAGCATTTGGCATATACTACACTCAGTTTCCACAGTGGTCTTATCTTAAGAAATCACAACATGTATAATAGACTACATTAAAAAAAGCCAAACATCCAGTAAACATTAAAGTTTCGATGAAAATGTGTCCTTTTCTCCCATAGAAAAAGACAGCTGCTGTCCTACTTGTTCAAATGCAGCGTCAGAGAAGGGGAAAAAAACGACTGCTCGAGAAACAAATAAGCCACTGTTCCATTTCAGTTACTTTCCATCAAATGACAGCATGACATTGAAGTAAATTATGGATTGCCTTGTCATATTTCATCACTGCTAAAACTTAGAAAGGGAAAAACTGGATCCCTGTACCAACACGGTGAAGGGTTTTGGCAAGTCGGCATCTGCCACAGTGGGGAATCGCAGTCTCTCCTCTGCACAGCCTGCCATGCATGTTTCATCTGCTGGACAGGGCCACTCTGTTTTTTTTTTTTTTAGTAGGAAAAGCTGAAGCATAACAAAAAGTAAGTGGCTTCATTCTTGGTAAATTAGGTAGAAATTTGGAGTTAAGCTCAATGACCTTTAATTAAATGTAGCTTCTATTAGTGAAATCTGTTACTCAATCTTTGGCACGCCTTTTTTGTATATACAATTGATCTAATGTTTATAATAGTCTGCTGTTGTACACGTAGTATTCCTAGTCATATTTCACTGTTTGGCCTCAACCTGACCTGCTCATCAAGGTGCCTACGTCCCACCCTGAGTCAGGGCTCAATGCCCAAACCAGACGGGCCTGCGGGGACCGGTGTGGAAGTGCCAGTATAAACACCGACCCAGCCCAGATCCTCTTAAGAACCCTTCACTTAAACATTTTAATGAGGTGACAGAAATAATCCAAAAGGCCGGTCCAAATGGGTGCCACAGCCTGTCTGCTTCAATCACTTTGGCAGTCCTGTAGAGGAGGGTGTGCACGTGTGTCAGGGATATTCACCGCTGATTGAAAAAAAAATAAATTCAGAAGCTCAATTTTGGCAAAATGCAAAAAGTCAGCACTTTGATTTATATTTGATGTTTGGTAAGATCGAATAAAGCAAGGTTTCCAGTCATTTCTTTCAATGATTCCAAATCTGATTGTGAATTTTGTGTTTTTCTGTTCTTTTTACAGTCTCTTATTTTCTTCTCTCATATCAGACAGATATGTTGATCAAGAAACACTGTCTCTCTCACTGTCGTTCCTCCCCCGTCTCCTTCTCTCTCCCACACTGCCTCAATGTTTATCCTTCTAATCTACCCTTAATTCCCTCTTCCTTCCTCACATTTTATGTTTGTCTTCTCCCTCAGCCTCCCTTTCACTCCCTATCTATGGTACCAACATTCCCTACCCTATCTCTCCCTTGCTCCTCCTCTTGCTTTTCTCTTCTGCCTCCTAGTTTCCTGTTTATTTCCATGTCCATCCCACTTGTTCCCGTTTTCACCGGTTTCTCATCGCCTCTTCCTTCTCTCTCGATCTCTCCCAGTCTGTGATAGTCAAGAGTGTGGAGAGGAATGCAGTCAACATGTACGAAGCCCGAAAATTCCTCTTGGGTCTCGAGAGCAATGGAGTGGTGTCTTCCTCACCCCCTGTGGCACTGAATGCTGGCACTAATGGTCCATCCCCATCTCTCATCTGCCCTGTTGGCCTGGACATCCTGGCCTCAGCTGGCCTGGGGCTGAGTAATCTTGGTAATGACAATGTTTAACTTGCTAAGAAATAATGCTAAAGAATATCTTTCTCTATGATTGGGGGAGGGTGAATAAGATGTTACCTTTTTATTTCGTGCACAAAATGCAACAGATTCAATTGTATCATGATAGAAGAACTAATATCTTCATGAATCAGTGTCATTCCCAAGCGTGTAACACAAAGTAGTCTCTTTTAGAATTTTCATTGGTTTACTGAATTGAAAAACACAATCCCCCTTTACATAAATCACAGCTGGTGACTCACTGCATCTCTATATGACCTTTACAGCAGGAGCTGTGTGGACGCAAGTCCAAATCTGCACATCTTTGATCAGTCAACCATCAGAAAATAACCTCGGTACACATGTAGTTGCAGCACTTTGAATAATTTATGAGTTTATGAATCACAGGATGATGAACGGTTCTTATCGCGTAGGAGTTTGTCTGCAGCGCTGACCTCAACATCTGAGCCCAACAGAGTCCAGAACTGTTGAGATTAGGGGACATTTTTGTTTCCATGGATGACTTTCAATTGGTTGTAAGAGTGCGTGCAGTGTATAACAAATCTTTAGTCACAGTTATCAGATTTTTGCATTCTTCTCATAAAAAAATTTGGAGATTCAGTCTGTTTAAAAAACAAACAAAAAAAACATGGAATTTAGGACATGATTTATATATCAGAGGCAGTCGGAAAGGCAGATAGGATAAGCTGACAGGAAGTGGCTCATTCCTGTAAGCACTAGCTGGCAGTAGATCTGTTGCAATTTATCTGTTAGAAATTTAAATATAAATGCAGTATGTCATCAAATGGTAACCACAGCAAATCTGCATTACATTACTGGAATGTGTTTATTTTCTCCTACCACTGACTTGGACCATATGTGATAGTCAAGATGTTGAGTATGTATTTGTGCTGAGAATTTTCTGAGATAATGGGTTTATTTTTGTTATAATTTTGGAAAACCTAGCACAAATGTTTTAGCATATCTTCTGTTAGTTTTGATGAGCATGTGTTCAGTTTATGATTGGATTGTCCCCCCTAGAAAATGAGATTAAAGATTGGCTGCAAAAAAGCTCAGTGTGCCAGGAGAGTGCCCGTACAGTAGAAATCTTTTTTTGCTGTTTCATTTAAACTCAGGGGCCCCGGGTGAAGCTGTGGACGGCCACATCCTGGCCTTTAGTAATTGCTACATGCTTTTCTTCTTCAGATTACAGACCAGTGTGCCAGAAGAATCCCTGGCCTTATTCCTGGAGCCAAAGTAGCCCCTTGTTAAAGCCACAGACCTGCTTCTTTCTGTTTTCATACACTGCGTTTGGGTTAAGACACCAAGCACCACATTGTTGGTGTTCTCGATACCATAGTTTTATTGGGTATGAGGACACACTAGACGTGTACTTATGCATCCATGACCTTGTAGAAATTTAAGAAATTCTTGCTCTCATTTGCTGTTGGGTTGATGGCAGTTTGATGGAATTCCAGTTAAATAGCTGGAAGACCAAGATTTTTTTTTTTCTTAGTGCAACTTATGATTAGCTTAAAAAATGCACTTTGACAGGACCACCACTGATCTATTCATATACTGTCTTCTCCTTTCTTTCCTAATTTCTTTTGGTTACCCTTTAGCCTTCCTGGGTGCAACAGCATCACACTCTCTCCCCAATTCTGCTGCCCCAAACGCTGTGCTGAACAGCTTAAACTCCTCCATGAGCCCTCTGCAGACCCCAAGCCCCAGTAACCCCACTCCTTCCCCCTCCCTCTGGCCAAGTTCACTCACCAGCACCCAAGGTTTGTATATAGTACTGCCAGTAGCTCTTATGGTAAATCTGTATTTAATTTATTTATTTTTTATTCACAAATTATGTGTCTTGATGCATGCTTGACGTGAAAGAGTAAAATCCTTACAAATGTCTCAATCTTTATTTTAATTTTTGGTAATTCAGGTAATGTATTACATGACAAAAAGCCCTGTAACATTTTTCTTATTACTTTGATATTTTGGAAACTTAAGGCTTCTCGTCTCAGCTGATGCTGCATCCTGCCACTCAGGCCACCCTGAGCAGCATCCTGCTGTCCGGTGTGCCAAGTTATACACCGAACACACCATCTCCTCCACCTGGCCTCGCCCCCATAGACAAGCAGCCCAACGGGGTCCCTGAGTGCACCCTGAATGGACATGTCAAGGTTGGGCCCTTACCAACTTTATATTGTATCACCTCGCTCTACGTTTTGAATGACTGTGATAATAATTATTTTTTATTTTTTGTGTGGGCATGCACATGTATAGCACTCTGGCTCAGTGTATGGGAGGATAACAACGGCGTCAATTGCAGAAAATGTCTTGAGTCCAGCTCCATGTGACTCAGTCCAGGAAGCCAGTGGCCACAGTCCATCAGAACCACGGTCAAGCAAGTCCAGCCCGGACGAAGGTATTCCTCAAATCATTGCAGTGTCCTTGTCACTGAACACATGTGATTTGTGGCTGGATCCATGCTTTCACATTTACACCTAACTCAGACATTACCGTCTTAATACTGCAGCAGATATTGAGTCTCATCAGAGCAGGCAAAGTTTTTCCAATTACATATTGTCCAATTTTGGTGTTACTGTTTGTTTCGGATCAGATCCAAGCACTCCTGGCCATTTTCCTCTGGCATCATTAAGACATTTTCACCCAGTGATCTGCTGCTTATTGTTTATTTCCTCTCTCAGACTATTCTCAATAAACACTTGAGATGGAGTAAGTAACACATCATTAGAGTCACATTTCTTCACCATTGTTTAAACAGTTTGAACTTCTTAAGGTCCTTTTGACCATGTGTACCTAAATGCATTGAGTTGCTGTTATGTGATACAAGTAACAAGCAACTGAAGAGGTGTACCTAACAAAGTGGTGTATGACTGTGTACTATATAAAATGGCTATTGAGAATAATATAAGATTAATTCTCTCTGCCAAGGAGGTCATGTGATTGGTTTGGTTTGTCTCAAGTTAACGCCCCTCTCCCCTCCCTGAGCCTGGTTCTTCCAGGGGTTTCTTCCTGTTAAAGGGGAGTTTTTCCTTCCCACTGTCACTAAGTGCTTGCTCAAAGGCGGCCACCTGGGTTTTCTTAATGTAAAGGCCTGGAGGTGATGTACAGATTTTTATGAACGTTTTTCATTCGTATCTTCACCGTTTTTAATTAAAACATTTAACTTGGCTAAAAAGTCATTTTGAAAGTGTGCACTTATTCACAACTGCGCACTTTTTGTGGTGAGTCATTTATAATAAACAAAGTCTTGTGATTTATGTGTTGTTACAGCCTTGGACTGACAAAATGTTTGAGCTGTTAAAACTTTCAGCTCAGGTTTGTTGGACCTTAGCTTTGCAGACTTAACATAAATGTCCAAATCAGGATTTTCCACTTGAGATTTATGCAACCCTTAAACCCACTTTGAGGAAAATACCTTTATTGTACCCACGTTTTACTTCTCTATACTGTCCTCCTAACCTCATACGCTTTCTGACTACATTCACTGGAGCGGAGACAGATTAACTGCTGGTCTCCTCGCGGTTCAGAAAGGCCCTCGTTTCCTCTGTGTCTTACACTCGCGGTTTTCCCCTCAAACCTTCACTCTCACGCGTCTCGTTTTTCCCCGCTGTTTTTAAAGTTTGTCCTCCCCCGACGCGGTGTGTCCAGTTAAGTTTTCCTCTCCCTCCCTTACCACCTCCTGTGTCCCAGAATGTGTTTGCGCTGGCTTGCCTCGTACAGCTTAACTCCGCTGTGTCAGTTGAAGGTGTCTGGGGATATTGTTCAAACATTAAACCCCAGAGAACTTCGTTTAAGTGGCTGACATCATATTATTTTACAGTATGCGACCCATGTATACTCACACGTGCACATCCTGTTGCACAGAGCAGGTCCTTGTCGGGTTAAAAGCAGAGAAGCGGATGAAAAAGCACTATAATCACAGCTGGTGTGTTTTTAATTAATCTAGAATTCAAGTGAGACCTGTCACACTTGAATGCATGCACACATGCAGTACATATGCTCACAAGCTAAACATACTCATTCATACTGAATGACCCAGTCACTTCTGAGTGCAGGCTGTGTTATGGTATAAATTGAAATTGATGAAACCTAAGGTATTACAGCTATTGTTGTCATTATGTGTATTTTGTCTGCACAGAAAAAAGAGAATATTCACCATTTGTCCGTGTTTATTCCTTCAGGCTCTGACACATTTGTAGAAGTGGGCATGCCCAGAAGCCCCTCGCACTCCGCTAATGGAAGTGAGTTGAAACAGATGCTGGCGTCATGTAAGACATCATCAGGAAAACGACAGGCTGTGGAGCTCCTGCAGGGCACCAAGAACTCTCATCTACAGTATGTCTGAATCATTTATGACTTCTGTTGTTACTTTTTAGCATCTCTTCCAAAATCTTTTACAGATCATGCTCCTAAAGTTTGATAGTATTCTTTAAATATTGATCTTTACAGACATTAAGATAAGCCCAGAAACAATGGGATCATTTTTATTTTTAAACAATAATAATGCATAAAGTCACAGACTATCCCAAACTGGAGCAACCAGCTGTGGTACGTTATACACATTATACTGGACAGCATTGTTATTATGATGGCTAACTCTATGTTTATAATAATCCCAGTACGTCAGCTGTTTTTGAAATGGTGCAGTGGGATCCCTCAACTTTCCCTTGTTTTTTTCCGTATAGATGCTCTGACAGTTGTGATGTTAATATCAAACATGGCCAAAGTTTGAAATAATGAGGTCTGCAAATGTGCAAGTAATCCCCTTTGAGCTGAAAGCTCAGGCTTCAGACTGTTTTAACTGCTTAGCTGTTTAGCGGTTTGGCTCTGTTTGATGTCAGTCAGAAGAGATATCTTTAACATGGTTATCTCAAGTGCGCAGCTCTGGCTGTGTGAGCACAGAAACCCCACCCAGCTGATCTTCATATTTTTTGTTTGAGAGAGACAGCCAGTCAGAAGAAAGTTGCATGAAAGGGAGCATTGTGTGTTGAATTGTGATTCATGCAAAATTACTAGAGTCCAAAAACTGTACTCTGCTGCTACAAATTCGAATATACATCAGCATTCATGAGAGCGAGCACTTTTCCACGAGTAGCTGCTAGACACGACTCAGCTTTACTCGGTTTCAGTCGTTTTCTATTAGAATTGAGTCAGGCACCTTATGTGACTCAGGTTGTAATAGCAAAGTCACATGATGTCATTGGTATGCGACACAAACGTAATAGAATAACGGAGGCCGTTAAGGCTCAGCCGCTTTTTGTTAAACCGCTGTGTTGTTGGGTTTTTTGTACTTAGAACCCCGGCTGAGTAAGTACTAAAAAAGTACCTGGTGCCAAAAATGGAAAATCCTTAAAACCGAGGCAAGTCGAGCTGAGTAGATACTAGTGGAAAAGGGATAATGGAGATGCTAGTTACTAAAGGCCCTCTTTAACTGCCTGAGTGATCACGTCAGCAAAGGATGAGCTGAAGAAAGGTTATTTACTGATACAGTGCCTGTTTTAATTCCAACAGTTCTGACTGTCTCCTCTCGGACACGGAGTCCAGCTCATCAGACAGTCCTGTGGCAGATAAGAGGGCACCGGGGAGTGAGCGGGCAGCTGAAAGGGCAGCACAACTGAACGAGAGGGAGAGAATCCGATTGGCACCTCAGACCTCCTTTGCCAACATGCAGGTACACACACACACACACACACACACACACACACACACACACACACACACACACACACACACACACACAGCTAACATGGAAAGAGAGGCCATGGTTTTATTGGCTTTAACCATCTGTTGAATTTTACAGGCTTTTGACTATGAACAGAAAAAGCTACTGGCAACTAAAGGTGAGTTGACATTTTTGTGCCATCAAATAGTGCAATCAGTGTCATTAGCAGTGTGACATATAATTTAGTCCCCTTAAAAAAAATTACATTTATTTCTTTAGCCACAAAAACATCTTCACACTAAATATTATATAATTATATAATATTTAGTGTTTCTATAAAAGAATTATATAATTCTTTTATAGAAACATATTTGCATCACTGCTTTTCTGTATTCGCACAGCTATGTTGAAGAAGCCAGTAGTGACTGAGGTGCGCACTCCGACCAACACCTGGAGTGGTCTGGGCTTCTCAAAGTCCATGCCAGCTGAGACTATCAAGGAGCTAAGGAGAGCCAATCACGTCTCATACAAACCCAGCATGAGCACGACATACGAGGTCAGACAGAAATGAAAGTGTTTAACTTTCATTATCGTGATCAATATGTTCAATATCTTAGCATGTACTGATGTTGTGTATATTATAAGAAACATTATTTGCCTGACTGTTGTTTTAGTAGACAGACGTTTGTGTTCTGTATTGGGATGTACAGAATTCAGTCTGAACTTGTTTCTTTTTGGTCCTCAGGGTTCCCCACTGTCGTTGTCTCGATCCAGCAGCCGGGAAGGCGTGGGGAACGGGAGTGACTCTGACAACTGGCGTGAGAGGAACGCCACCAGCAACGGCCTAGCAAGCCACACAGAGTTCGCCTCAGCCGTCAGCAGTCCAAAGAGGAAACAGAACAAATCTGGTCAGTAAATTTTTGTTGTTTTTGTCTTCAAATAATGATGCTGATTAACAATGAAATGAAAGAGAACAAAATAAAGATTTAAAATGTCATTGTGAGCACTCTTGCCTCTGAATTTGATGGTTTTGCTTGTAAGAGTAATATACTCAATATAGCACTCAGGGTTGGCACGTTAAAGTCTAGTGAAGCTGCCAGTCTAGTTAATCTGCAGAACAGATGGTCTCAGTCAAAATGGTCCAAATTTTCATCTCTTTAAGTTAAACATTGTTTCATTACCTGACTGAATGAAAGAAATGTCTCTTTTTAAACTGTCTTGTAGCTGCAGAACATTTCCTCAGCAGCAGCAACTACATGGACTCTATTTCATCAGTAACGGGCACAAACGGCTGCAGCCTGAATTCGTCTCTGAAAGGCTCAGACCTGCCCGAGCTTTTCAGCAAACTGGGCTTGGGGAAGTACACGGACGTCTTCCAGCAACAAGAGGTAATCCTGATTCTGAACCAAGTTTTTATCGCACAAGCTTTCATCGTCTTCCCTGGTTTAACTGTAGGGGTGGACGTGTGGGTGTGCCAGACCATTACTTCTGTCCAAAGTGAAATATCCCTGTCATTATTTGTTGTTGCTATGTTACATTCATAGTTTAATTAATTTTTCCTTAACAAGCTGTAGAATTGCATTCGTACATCAAATATTACTGCTTGCATGGCAGGGAGGATATTATGTACATGACCATTAGTCTTGACATTTATGTTTGAAGATCTTTTCTAGATTAAGGTTGTTAAACTGGCTCGTTGCTGCTTCTAGATTGACCTCCAGACATTCCTGACACTCACAGACCAGGACCTGAAGGAACTGGGAATCACCACCTTTGGTGCCCGTAGGAAAATGCTGCTCGCTATCTCGGGTATGGAAAAAAAAAAAATTCAGAAAGAGCATTCTCTTGTTGCATTTTATCTTTCTCTGTGCTGTCAGCTGCATGACACTGCAAATAAAACATTTGCATAACAACGCAGAGATACCCACGTTGGTCTTTTCCTGTGCCGATAATCACTCGTACCAGCACGAGCTTCATTCTGCCAGCTCACCTTTGCTGAAGGCAGTTTCATTAATGTTTTTTTTTTTATGTTTATTGTTTTGTCTGAGTGGATCCCAGCAGTCCAAAAGATAAATAATAAGTTCATATCTCAAAGTTCATAGGTGGTTCTTGTTGTCAGCAAGCCAGAATAGAAGTTAAACTGGTCAGATTTCTGAGAGGACATGCTGCAGTAATTTGCAGCAGCAGCAATAAATGGGATTCAAGCAAATTCTTCTCTGATGAGTGTTTTGGTATTTTCCCAGCTGCTCCAGCTGCCTGTCTCATGCTGATGCAGACTCTTCCCTGTTGTTACACTTGATCTAATGTGAATGTGGTGGGTGTCACACTTCATTACTGACATTATAATAGCCTGCACGAGTTAATCATGTCTGTGTTGGGATCATGAGCTTCCTGTCATGGTTATTGTTTAAATGTTCAGTTCACAAACGTCTGACCAGAGTCAGGGTTGACAGCGAGGGCAATGAGGGGAAATGTCGAGGTCAGCACTATGATTATTAAGGAAGCAGAGGGATCCAAGGCCAGGATCGGTTTTGCTGCCTGTCGCCTCAGCCAAGTCGAGGTCAACTTTCATCTCCGCTGACCGACTCTAGAGCTTGAAAACTGCATATTGCGCATCTCTGTCTGTCTTTCTGTGTTTTTGCTTCTCATAAAAAGATAGAATACCAGTCAAGGCAATCCAGGTTTTAACTTCCTGCTGGTGTGCCAGTAAAAAGAGCTGCTGGAGCGAGCTGCCTGCCTCCAGTAATCATACTGAAGGTTTATGCTGGCACCGACAGACTGCGGCTATCGTATGAATAACTGAGAGATGCCAGGGTGTTCTTGAGACATTTTTATGAAATCATTTTGTCCAAACTGCTGTGTAAAAACAGATGGACACAAAGAGGGGTTTTGTTGATCTGAGCAATTCTGTAGTGCTTTGAATCCAATTTTCTTGTCACTGTAGATCAGTGAAGGCTGCAGAGACATGGCAACATTCTCCACGGTTTTATTTATTTTTACTTTGATTTGCTGCAATTCCCATCGCAACAATGGAAGTTACCCCACATTAAACACTATGTTTGTATCACCTTTGCTGCTCCTGATGTTTTGCGGTTATCTTTTTTTTTTTTTCCTGCCCACAGAACTAAACAAGAACCGGAGGAAACTATTTGAGCCACCCATCAGGTCCTCCTTCCTGGAAGGGGGGGCAAGCGGCCGCCTCTCCCGCCAGTTTCACGCTGAGATGGCCAGCGTCAGTGGGCGATGGTAGGCGCCTCCAGAGCTCCAGTCATCGGAGAACCGTCCATAAAGAAGACCAGAGTCCAGCATCTTAGAGTGGCGTCTAGGTTTCAGTGGTTGTTTACCCTTTTTCAGCTTCAGCTGAATTGAGACTGTTCGCAAAGTTGCATTGCCATATAGCGCATTTATAAATACTTTTTTTTTAAAAGCCATAGTTTTACCTGAAGTGCCAACAACAACAAAAAAAGGGATTTCTCAGATACATGAAGTTCAGTGTTATTGCCTTATAAATCCACTAGTCTCTTGTTGAGCATTTATATATGAAGGGTGTGGTTTTGGTTCTGTCCAGTATTTCTGTCCACTTTTTGTTCAAGGGAACAGGCAGAATGATTAGTACATCATTTTACACATTGGTACTACCTGCATTTGTATTATGCTCTTGTATCAGTGACATGCACTTTAATAATACTAGATTTTTGCCTGTGAGAGCCTTATTCCTTAGATTGAAATGAAACTATGCATTTTTTTTATTGACTTAAAGCACAGATGCATTTTCTACCAAGCCAAAAGTAAGCACTTAACCAGTGACATTAGCACAGCACCAAATGAAGTAATAATAGGTCAGCGCACCTAAGCGGTGACTTGATCAACTTTAACACATAACCAAAGTAAATCTCATTGTGACCTTTGACTCCTTCAGTGTTTCGATTGGTGGACATTCCTCCGAGATCAGTGTTTGTGTTGAGCATCAGTTTCTCTTTCTAGACGAGACAAAAATAAGTATTTTGTATTCATTTTGCATTATGATTTTATTTTTTAGTTTTTATTACCATCTTAGGCAAATGAGTGGAATGTTTATTGGTAATCGGTTTACATATGTATTTTTTTATATTTTCATGAATGAGTGTCTATGATTATTTTGTTTTGTTTTTTGTAATTAGTTTGCTTGTAAGTTTTAGTTTTATTTCCTGCCCTTTAGTCTCTGGAGCCATAACATGGCTGTGCCATTAGACAGCAGCAGAGATGTGAGACAGTTAGGCAAAGCTTTGTAGGCCTCTTTGATTGTGTCAACAGGCAATTTTCTGTGGTTTTTCTTCTGTGTTTATAGTACTTGGTCTTTTGTTTTATCTTTTTTGCCAGTCATGGCCTCTCTGTGGCCCCTTCCATGTGCCTTAAATCTCCCAATCTGGTCTACTGTGTATCTGAAACTTTTTTTTATCTTTCTGTTAGCTTAGAGTTTCAGCTAGAGGAAGGAGAGGAGGCCTGTTAACAGAACAAGGCCTTGCCTTTAATAGTGAAACGTGCCAATATCCATAACTCATTTTTTTTCAGCAGGAAGAAATTTCGTTAAGAACACTAATATTTTGTTCTGACCTTACTTTCCAGATAGGAAGTGCCATCACACAAAGAACCAGTTTTCCCACAGCCAACATGGTCTCATATTAATAGTTCTGCGAGACACAAATAGAGAACTAAGGTCACCAGAAGTACTGCGAGATCTAAGATGAAAACAAATAAAAATCTGGTATTTTCTACTATCAGTCATGTAATCTAATATCCCCAAAACCTGGTTAAGCAGTGTTTAATAAAGTAACAGAATTATGCATGCAGCGGCAGTGTTTATCACCAGAGCTTGTGTTTGCTCTGTAGCCCTGGATTATGTTCAGTCATGTGTTTTTTGAAAAGGAAAACATCCTTTTTTCCAGCAGTTCATTAACTTTGGATAACTCAAATGTTTTTTTGTGTAATGTTCTTAAAATATGTCTGAGCATTTAAACTACAAGAACATCCATCTTCCAATGATGAGAGCGTTTTTCAAGTGCAATTCAAAGCCTCTTTGTGAAGTCATTTTTCCTTTTTGTTTATATTTGCAGTACAGTAGGTTTAAAAGCTAAGACTGAGTAATATTCTTAGTTTAAATGAACAAGACCTGTATAAACTCTTAAAGTATGTACAAGACACTTCTGAAAAATTATCACTGCAAGTGCGTAAACATTTATCTCAGCAGATTTAATTATGACAGACAGCAGCAGCAATCCTCGTATCGTTTCAAAGTAGTTGATCATTTATCACTTTTTTGTTTTAATTTACAGCGATTTAAAACCCTCATTTTTAACCACTTTTCCGTCCTATCTCGCATCCTATCCTATCTGACTTGAGCCATTCTCAATGTGGTTGTCAAGTTAGTAACACTACACTAAGTGATATTCTGACATGGTTGCTTATGCAAACCAGGTAAATTCTTGTTTTTGTTTTGTTTTTTATTGTTTTTGTTTTGTTTTTTTGAAGTCTTAAAGAAGATGAAGAAGGCTAAAGCTTAATGTAGAAAGGGATTCTTTATTCTACAAGGAAACCCGGAGCTGCTTTTGCTCCACATGGTACTACATTTAAAAAGAAAATAGATAAATAATGCTGAGCACTGATTCTCCCAGTGCTGTGACTCGTGTTCCTGCCTAGCAGACATTTGTTTTCATCCTTCACTTTTTTTTTGGATGTGTTTGCTCGGAGGGCAATAGAGGTTCTTGTCTCATCAAGTGAATGTTTCAAATTTATATATATTGCCTTGATGATGCATGTTATTGCAGCTTGATCACAGATCAGTAAAGGGACTCACCAAGTCAAAAGGTTTACTGCTAGCTTGCCTAGTCTTTGCCCTTGATTGAATAGTTTCACAATTATGTCTTTGATTTGTTGTATTAGTCATATTAATATTCCCAAAGGGATTTATTTGAAGGAATCTTTGTACTGCAATCAAATGGTACATTTATAATGTAAATGTAAACCACTAAGGAAATGATGTATAACATAACTTTTGTACAACTTTTCATTTTTACAGTCATTGTTTTTGCGTGAGAAACGTACAATTCTGCACCATATTCCTAAGATGGATTCGTGCATAAACATTGCCATGTGGTCAACGCTCTGTTCACTGTGGCATCTGTTGATGCTGTTGTTATTCTAACTGTATTGTAGTACAGATATAAACTTTTCAGAGAATCTGTCAAGCAGGCAAAAAAATGTTTGTTCGAACATTCAAATGATATTATGAAGGTAATAAATGTATGCAAACAAAAGCGCCTTTTGGTTTTGTTTCCCACATAACACAGAAATGTCGAGTTTTGAAACTTTCTCAAGTCTGAAGCTACCAGGCTGTCCAGGCGCACAGTATCAGTGCAGTATTTCTAGAAAAGGGCTGTTAAACGTGGAGCCCGAGGGCCAGAATCGACCTTGCAAAGACTCCAATCCAGCACACTGGAAGGCTTTGGGGAAAATTTTTCTTCCTTATAAAGAAAGATAAAGAAATTGCACTTCTTTATCTTGTATTAAGAGGTTTATGTTGACAAAAAGGAGTTTTACTCATCCGCCTTGGATACATACTTTATTTGTAATTTTGACCAGCAGAAGTTAGTTAAAATTAGGCTAAAAAAAGTTAGGCCTGGTTTAGGTGACGCTGAACCCTCAGGTTATGCTGCATTAGTCTAGGCCCATTGGGGCTTCCCATCGTGCATCAAGTCTTTCTTCTTTGGAGTCTTCTCCCACCCCCATTCTCTGCGGCCTGCTGGAGCGGGAGGGCTAGTAGGAGGAGTTGGCCGTCCGACTGCGGTCTGGGGTGTGGGGCCTCCCTGCTGCTGCGGAGTCGGGGTGGTCTGCCTCTCCCCACCGCAGGGAAAAGGGTAACACCACCTGGGTCTGGGTGCAATTCCCCCCTCCAGGGGCAAGGGTACCTAGACCCGGTTTGTAGAGTACGCTTGGGGAGTGTGATTGTGTGTACAGCGTCTCTTTATGTCTGTCTCCACGTTGGTTGAGTGTGGAGTGAGTGCATGTGAGAGCATGAGGGTGGGAATGGATGTTTGTGTCTGTGTGTGCCTGTATGTCTGTGTCTATATGTCAGGTTGGGTATCAGACGCCACCTCTCTGGGGACACCTCAGGCCCTCCAAGGTTTGGAGGCCTATCTCCACCCACCACCACTTCCCCTGCCGGTGGCGGACTCCCTCAGGTGTCGGTGTGTTGGTGGTTCTTTGTGTCTGGGGGTGGGCATCCGGGTACACACCGGCTCACTCCTTGGCGGCCGCTTGTCGGGGCCTGGGGCCTGGGGCTCGCTCGGGCCCCCTTTGGAGGTGGGGTGCCCCCGGCCTCTCGGCCTGGGGCTCGGTCACTCAGGCACAGCTGGGGGCCGGCGGAGCTCACGGGCGCGTCACTGCAACTCCCCCTGACTTCTGCTCCGCGGCTGCTGGGCGAGCCCTCATCTGGGACTCTCCTCAGCTCTTACTGGAACAGTGGCGCGGCTGCCCCTCTGTTGGTCTTCCATGGTCTCTTGTGTTCTGGGGGCCTCTGGATGTCTGGAGTTTTGATCTCCTCCATACCCGCTTCATGCCCTGGAGGACGGGGCTGTGGCCCCCCCACACTCCCTAGCAGATCATTACATGGAGAAACCTTTGGAATGCAAGCATGCTGATCCACACAGGTATGCACACATGGGTATTCACAGACGCGGACTAAAGCTTTCTTGGCTGCTGCCTCAAAGCACACTGTGCGCTGTCTATCTTGCGTGCTGCACAATATCGTTTATTATTTAGTAAATATTGATATCTATGACTAGCTAGTTTATTGTGATGGTGCTTTGTTTTCTCTATTATTATGTTGCTCTTTGTTGTTTGCTGTCTCCTCTGTTTGTTTTTTTTGTTTTTTTGTTTTTTTTTTCTCCATACAGGTGACCCAGGAGTTCTTTTTTTTTTCTCTCTCTTCCCCCCCCTTCTCACCGTCTCTTCTCCCCTTTGGTTTTCTTTCTTTCTCTCCCCCTCTTTCTCTCATTCATTCCCCCTGTCCTATTTATTAAAAAAAAAAAAAAAAAAAAAAAAAAAATGACAAAGGATGAACTGAAGCTCTGCCATCACGTAATGTCGCATACTGCTGTTTCTGATGTCATTTAGCAAAAAAAAAAAAAGTATTTACTGCTGTTTACACTTAGCTAGATTAATGCGATGGTGTTGTGTTTAGTATGTTGCTTTGGTTTGTTTGGGGGTTTTTTTTGCTTGTTTTCTATTCTTCTTCTCTCAACAGGTGATCCAGGAGATTTTATTTTCTCCCCCCCTTTCTCACTGTCCCTCTCCCCTTCTGTTTTTCTTTTCCTTCCTCTTTCTCTCTCCCTTTCCTATCCCTCACTCATGTCTGTCCCATCTGTAACATCTGAAAATAAAATATAATAAATAATAAAAACAAAGGTCGATCAAATGGATCAATACGGCAATGCCACGATGATCCATTTGGCAAAGTAAATCCATTGGGTATCCTTGTTGGTCTTCAGACAACAATTCTGACGGCTAAAGAACCAAATGGGACAGGCAAAAAAAAAAAGTCTTTCTTCTTTGATCAGCTCTTTTCACTCTGTTTATCCACCACTTTGCATTACATCATTAATTATTCTCTGGCTCTCTTCCACACAGTCTCCCACTCCTCACACCCAGCATGACAGATGGCTGCCCTTCCCTGAGCCTGGTTCTGCTCAAGTTATTTTTCCTGTTAAAAGGGAGTTTTTCCTTCACACTGTCACCAAGTGCTTTCACTGAAGTGACTGTTGTTGTGATTTGGAGCTATATAAATTGAATTGAAGGTAATCCTTCTGCACTATTCTGCAATCACTTGGTGTGTCTGTTTAAAGACACATTCAAAAACACATTTGCATACTGCAGTTTGAGGGTAATGTGCTTACATGATGTCTAACCTGCACAGCATCTGCTTAATCCAACAAAATGAATCTATGACCAATGAGGATTTGCAGTACAAGACACACTTGAGAAGAAATTTAAAGTTGTCTTCTCTCCTTATAAACAGGCTACTGTAGTATGGGGAGAGAATTTATTTTCTTTGTTTTGCATGAAAGTACTGCAAATAATACATTTCTGCACGACTAACTGCCAGAAAACTGTTCACATCCGTGAAATAAAATATGGGTTTTTGTGAGATCTCGGTCACAAATTCAGCAGTGATGATGCTTCTTGGTTAATATGAGAAGATTAGAAAAACTGTTTTTGCTTTGCAGAGGGAAAACCTCAAGGGGGCAGTATTGTCACTGAAAATGACATTTCCCAAGTAAAGCGTGGAAAATGGTTACTCAGCAACAGATTATAAAATGTAAAGAAATGATAAAAATAGCATTTTATTCGTGAGAGACTCTTTGCAGCACAGCACATTGTCATTCGCCACCTCTAATACATATCATAGCTGTAATTTTGAAGTTAGTTTGGAAAATGTTCAAACTTGAAAGAAAATGATGCGTTTGCCTGTGGCTGTTTGCATATTCCCAAAGTGCTGTATTTTACCTGACATATGGAAAGTGATTCGGTTTTCAGTCGTTTTTATTTTATTGCTCAAAAAAAAAACCATCTCCAGGCCTCTCTTCTGATTATGGCAGCAAATTAATGTTCAGCTGTTTGCCACATAGACAGAGGGAGTCACTCATCCATCTCAAATGAGCCCTTTAACAGGTGGTGCCACTGAACTATGGTCTGTAAAGCACCTGTGGTTTCTATAACATCACAATATTGAATGGGATGTAAATACTGGTATGTACAAGTGAGAAACTCACGGGGTAATGTGTAGGAAGGATGTTATGAAAACATTCCTTTTGCTGTCTGCTGCCAATTGCTGACATGACAAACGGATCACACCTATAATTAAATCTAGGTCTTATCTAAGAAAATGGTCCCATCATGAAGAGAATGTATCTGGATTCGGCAGAAACAAATTCACCTACATTTAATCTCATAAAGGATATTAGAGCTCTAGAGAAAAGCTAGTAGTTGCAAAATTTCAGAGTCTTTTCAATTGCACTATGGGTAGTTGTGTGTGCAGCACAGTCGGCAATCATTCCCTTTGCCCAGCGTGGCTAATTTCAATTTCATGTGCTATTGTGAGAGACAGGGTGAGAGAGGGACAGCTAAATTGCAGAGAAAGAAGTATTTTTTTTTTTTTTGTTATCACTAACCAACCCTGCATTTATTCAGCATCCTGGCAGCATCCCCGTCAAAAGACCAGAGTCCACAGCTTCACATATTGTTCTCATGGGCAGCTTGCCTCTGCAGGAAAGGTGTAAATTAGAGTAGCTGTGACTCGGTTGCTACCTCACCATACCTGGCTCTTATCCAGTGGACATTATGCTCACGGTGCCTGATAAGTCTAGCTCTTTTTCTGTGAGCTCATTCTCCATCATATAAAGTGACCCGTATGTCAGAGCATCTGCATCACCGATGTTGAAAACGGTCACAAGAACATTTCTTTCTACTTTGCTTTAAGAAGCCAGACTAAATTGTATTTTTTGAAGTGGTCTTGAGCAACAGGTCTCCAGGATTTTTGAAGGTCTGTCAAAGTTTTCCTGTTTTTCACCAATTTAAAAAATCTATTTTTGAACATTTTAAGTTTTTAGTATTTTGTTGAAAAGCATTTTGTGATATTAGTCTTGAAAGGTCCTATACAAATATCATTTCTGTTATGTTTTTTTAGTTTGGTTCACTTAAAGGTTGTAAACTGTCATTCCTGGAAAGCATTGATAACAAAGCACAACCAACCCACTTGGCAGCACCTCAGTAAACAACACATTTATGCTCATTTGTTTACGCTTTATTCCATACAAACAGAAATAAAAAGACAACTAACAAGCTGAAACATTGGCATAATAATGTGAAAGTCAAAAAACAATCATGCCTTGAAATATGGGCATAGTTGGTTAAATTAACAAAATAATATGACTGCATTTGTGAGCATTATAGACGATGATAGGTGGGTTTTTCTTTCTTCAGTCAGAGGGAGGAAAGCTGCTCCTCCCTGTTTCCAGTCTTTGTGTTAAGCTATAGTTAATGAGCCTCTAGCTCTGCAGCTATACATGTTTATCCTCCTCATGCGAAGCTCTCCAGCAAAACAAATAAGCTTATTTTCCTTCATGCTTATCCTGCATTGCACACCCAATTAATTCATTTTATTAATAACATTTGGACCCGGCTTTTAATTGGTCTCCCCTGATTTCATTGTGGCCTTTCGGCGTATAAATGAACTTCATTTGAATTTCATATAATCTTAGATAAAGTGGAATTGAACTGGGCCCCCGGAGAAAACGCATAAGCACAGATCCATTATCAATCAAGCTGCAGCTACACCGAGGCCAGACTTCACACTGTAAATCAATGACATGCTTCATTTGCTGCCCTGAAACGCCAGATAAATGTCTTTGTGGTATGATGTGACACACACACACACACACACACACACACACACACACACACACACAGTGGTGACTTGGTATTGTTTTCTGCAAATGTAAAATGGTCTGCCCATGCACTCCATATTCTGCCTCTTAACTGACCTCTGAGACTGTGTGTATCCGGCTGTGTAAGAGATGCCGAAAGATGCAGAGGCATTAAATATAATTATAGAGACGTCTGCATATGGGTCGCTCCGCCTTCTTTATCACTTCAAAATCTTCACACCTATTTGATCTGTTTTCTCACTGCACCTTTCTCCCCGCTATTTCTCCATCTGCCACTGTGTGTTCACTTGGCCTCTAAACACAGCAGAGGGAGCAAATGAGAGTGGACTGCCAATACAGTGTACACTATGGCCTATAGTGTGCACACACAAACATACACTGCATGGCACTGCAAGATTTGGAGTGGAGCAGAAAAATGAGAAAACAAATGAGAGGAAAAAATGGTAGACAATTGACAAAGTAGAACTGAAGAGGCAAAAGTATTAAAGGAAGAATGTTAGTAAAGGAACAAGAAAGGGGAAAAGATTTGGCTGTGTGTGTGTGTGTGTGTGTGTGTGTGTGTGTGTGTGTGTGTGTGTGTGTGTGTGTGTGTGTGTGTGTGTGTGTGTGTGTGTGTGTGTGTGTGTTACACTGCCTTCTTTCATCCTCCTGCAGCTCTACTGGAAACACTGATGCTAACACAGGACGACTCACCCTGTAGGGGATATTGGTGGGTGGAGAGATGGCGTGGCGGAAAGGATGGATGGAGGTAGAATGAGAAGGAATCCTCCAGAACTGGTCAGCCTCATCCCTCCCCCTCCCCATCCTGCTCCTCCTCTCTCAAAGCAGATCAGCACAGCAGGCAGTGGAGGGACATAAGAGGTGTGGGGGGAGGGAGACAGGGCAACAAAGGGAAATTGATGATGACATATAGCAATTAGGCTTTTTGAAGCTTGTGCATTTAGGGCTATTAGGTGTGCTCTACTTGTTTTTGTTTATGATTTAGTCACTGCACATGGACTTTCAATGATCTGGTTTCTGAAACCAGTGGGGTGTGGGGGGCATTTAAACAAATGCAGTGTTGTTAATCCATGGATGTCACTGTAATGCTCTTTACACAGCTGGGGGGCAACTGTCAAGTCATGTCATGTAGCAAATATATAATGTTACGCATGGCTTTCATCCACTTAAAGGCATACTAAAAATAACTCCAATTTAAATTTTTAAGGTGAATGTGGCAGCATCTTCTCCCCAGAACACTGCAGTGTGTTTGCAGGGAGTGATCAGGATGCTGACCTTTACCTTAAATGCACTGTGTATCCCTGGCAGGAAATGTGAGCCTTAGTGGAATCCAAGCGTGGAATATGTTCAAGGCTTTAGTGGTGCGCCTTATATGTTTCCTACTGAATCTGAATGCCATAGTGATTATGAGCTTATCAGGACTTTAATTTGCCTGCCCGCCACAACCCCATTTTTTTAATCCTTCAAGCTGCATGAAAACGCAAACCAATTACTTTCCTGCAGGCAAATCAAACATTATTATTATTTCCCCCTTTTTAGTTTTGTTAATCTACAATTTTTCTTGTCTGTCTCAACTTCAGAGATGATGATGATGATGCTGTGACAGTGTGTTTCCCCAGAAGAGTTAGGGTGACTCTCCTCTATACGGTTCACTGCACTCCCTCCCTCTTTTTGTGGTTTTAAGCACCATGACTCAAGAGGGGGAATAGACGCAGCTGCAGAATCCGTTGTCCGCTGACTAGATAAGCACTCTGGCCTCTCCTCCGGGCTTCTTGTATAACACTTGAACAAAAACAAATAGAAAGTGACACCTCCTCAGTCTGATGCTCCCATGTGGAGCATGGAGACGAGGGAAGACTGCTTTAGGAGATATAAGAATGAGAATGACTCCATGATGATGAGCCACAACTTCTGTATAATCAAATGCTGTTATTAAAGGCAGCCTGAAGCCTTGCTTAGCCACAGTGTGGTCTACGCCTGCACTTGACCTTCCTGTTCCTGGGAGGCACTGATAAAAAAGGGTGTAGAGGTCTAATGGAGATAATTACACACCCACACCCAGTATAAAGTGTGGTTTTCTGGCTATGATATGTTATTATGCGCCAACATGTCTAAAGAGCGAGAGGATTCGTCACCTAAATGGAAAAGCAGAGGTAAGCCTGGTCATTCGTTATGTCCTGCAGCATGTCAGAGTCGTCCCACTGCTCATTACCGCCTGGACCACTTGCACCTGCGCTCCTGCACAAAAAGGGGACTACACCTCACCAAATAAGGACATGTGAGAGCCTCGTTGGGGATGACGTTAAACGTGAAATGGGGAAGAACGGGAGCGCGTGGACCGTTTAGATGAGGGACCTAACGTGGAAAAGGAACGCCGAGCTAATCTGGTTACATAAGAAGCCATTGTATTTCCAGAACGTCTCTGCGCTAATCTGCTGAACTATTCATGCTCAACTGTCCCGCGGCGGCGTAACATACAGGACGGGCGCGCGCACACTTGTGGCTCTGAAGGCTCAGAAGCTTCTTCTGCTTTTGGCAGCGTGTGAAACAAGATAAATACATACAGTGATATACGTTCACGGATCCCCGCAAAAGCTGCCATGCCTCATTTTGCAACTGGCGGCGTGTGCTGCTCGCGCCCGTGACGATTCCGCTGACGCGCCAATAGCCGCACCACCCCAGAGAGACAGAGGAGAGCTACGAGCGACTGACTGGACACCAGTCTCTCTTTCTCTTTCTTTTCCCACCCCTTAACGACCGCGGACGGACGCCTTCTGCTGTGCAAAACCCGTGGACGAAATTTAAACTACTAACATCATCCAGGCTCTTCTGCAGAGATGGAGGTACCAGGTTTGGCGCACAACATCAGCAGTCCATTAAGTCCCTGCGAGGGGATGATCAAGGACCTAAGCTTGGACGCCATACAGTTATGCGAACGAGATGGTAAGGGGGGATTGTCTGCTTCTCACTGGGGTGCTGACATATCTCCGCATAACGCCAGTGCATTAGGCCGCTTTGTTAGTTTCGGAGTCGCTGCAGGCATGCAGTCAGTTTGTCAGTGTTTGTCTCTGCGTGCTGTATGTACCCTTATTGTGTGGCAGTAATAGGGGCAGCTGGCTCCGCTGGTTCCTCGGATGGATGAATGGATGGTGCGCTTGTGCGTGCTCGGAATAGCTGAGCGTCTTTACAGTGGCAATAAGGTCTTGGCTCAAAATGAATGTGTACTGCTTAACTTGGAGGCAGGAATCTTAGTCTAAATGATGAGTGTCTTGATTTCAGCACCACAGACATGGACAGAGGCCGGCTGCCACCCCGCCTTTAATCGCTAATTCTCTTCCATCTTCCAAAGGAGCTGCCTTTTCCCATGTATGCTCACTTACTGCATGTCATCCTGCAAATTTTATAATTACAAACGAGACGCTCTTTAGTTGCTATCCCACCCCCAGTTCCCATAAAAGTCTCCCCTGCGCTCACGTTTATAATTCATCAAGTCTTCCAGCTGCGCCCGTGCTGTGTGTTGTCTGTGGCTCACTTCTTCGAATCAAAAGTTTTCCGAATATTTATCATTAAACGAAGAGCTGAAACTATTCCCATCATAGAAAACGAGGCTTCATAAACCAGGCTTGTAATGCGAAAATTGACAAGTAGCTGCACGAAGAGGCTTAACCCCGACGCGAATTGAATGGTGGGGAAAGAAAAAAGGCAAGTCATCATCAGGAGAGAATGAGAGGCAGAAACATGGCTGCACCCACATGTGTTCTCAGGCGGTGCAGCCCTACACACCCATCAGTGCAATTACACAGCGCTAATTCCACATCTGCGTCAAGACTCCTGCTCACAGAGGTGCCTCTTAATTAAGATTGGAAATTAATTCACATGAAATATGATCACACCTTTTCATTGTGTAATTGGGTTCATTTTTTTTCTTCATAAGTTTCTATGCCAGATTGATTTGTATGTGTACACAGGCTGGTTAGGGCATCCAAGGTGTCAGTGATGTATCTTTATTAAGTCTCCTCGGTCACTGTAAAATCTTTTAGCTGCCAGAGTGTATACCCCTTAGAGCTGATTCTAAACGGTATATACGCGATGCTGCCCGTTTCAAATGATCACTGTGCTAGCCTTTGTGCTTTCTGTGCTGCAGGTTTACTGCTGAGCCAAAACAGCCACTTTCTTAGTTTCCAAGAAGGCTACTCAGTGTAAATATTATCTGTGTGTGTCCTTGAGACACCCACATACTCTGTTTATGAAGCAACACAGTGACAATGTCCACCTTCTGTGCGAATTCTTCAGGACAAGTAGTTGTTCTTGTACAAGTATTGTCAATGGGTTAGTTGAAACTGTTTATAATGTGTCTGATAGGAACAAACGCCCCGAGTACTGTGGACAAAACTTGAACTTCATGAAGAGATTAGGAAAAAACAATTTATGTATGGATTTTTGTGCAGATTATCTTCATACTCCCATAAATATTTAGTGTTGCCACATTAAGGTGGAGCACATCTGTAAAACTACAGATTTCAGCTTGTTTGGATAACTTTCTTTCTTTTTTAAGAATGGTTTGTAGATTTTTCCCAGTCTCTGAATTTTATCACCTGAGCCTCATATTATATTATATTATATTATATTATATTATATTATATTATATTATATAGTTTGCACTGTCCCAGCCACACCCTTTCTAAAAGACTGGATCACTCGCTCTTACCTTTCCTGGAAATGGATTGTTATCTTATCCAATCAATGCGTACATTTTTCTCAAGGTCCGCATTCATTTCACTGTTCCACAGCTTTCTAAATTTATCTTCCAAATCATTAATATTTTATTATCAGATGAGAGGCTTCTATGCCTATGCTGACCCAGCAGATGGGTGCATATAGCTTCAGTAGGCTTACTGTCTGTGGGAAAGGGCACTCTCCAACACAGTGAAGACTGTTTGGGAATTTCAGTGCACAAAAGGAATGGTCGGACACAAGTCGTTTCTGTGTGTCCAGTTTTAGACGGGGTGTTAATGGTTCAGTTTAGTGATGGGGCTGTGACATGAGTAGGTGGGTGTGGGGCAAGTTTTGCTGAGAATGAAGAGTAGTACAAGTCACAGCATCAGCTCATGTGAGCAGAGTTTGTCTGCTGGTGTTCTCCATAGTCTATGGATCGCTCCCCCGATGCTGTGCTGGATAAATTTGTCACCAACCCCTGTAAGGCTGACAAGGACCACCATTTTGATTTTATATCCACAGTTAATACGCATTTGCAGAACGTAATCAAATCCACGCTGCATGTCTCACACGGCCTTTGTGCCGTACCCGCTGATGTGATGAAGTTGCCATGATGGATGGCTGCTATTAATGCAACTAAGCAGTGTGACTGTGCTCTTTGAAATCTCTCTGAAACAGCGGTAACATACTAGCATGCGCATTTCCAGAATGGACAGGTGCACTGATAAGTCAATACATGGATGCATTTTTAATCCCTTGACAGTGGACCTGAGAACATCATGAAATTGTTCTGAGATCAAGCTGGCAGTGAAGGACTGAAAGTCTTTATAAAGATAGCTGTTGTCCTCCTAAATCAAGCAATTTCTTTTTTTTTTCTAGCTCAATCAACTGAATTTTTTTTCTTATTCCAACAGCTGACAAACCCTTTTTGAAATTACTGACATTATCACCAGTCACGTGTTTACTGCTAACAGTAAATTTCAGAATGCTAAAATGATCAATTGAAAATAGGAACAAAGATATAAAGTTTCATTATGTTCATTTTTTATTAGCTCAAACATGCTGTGTCACAGTCGAGCAGGGCTGGAGTCAATGAGTGAAAGTAGCGATGCTCCTTGTGGTCATACAGACATATTCTTGGAATCAAAGCTACATCCACTAACAATTTCTATCCAAAACACTTCTGCAGAGCCATTTCTCTATGGCCTTTTCTCCTACACACACTCACTCGAACGGTGCAGCCATCCATTTAAATTCATTTTGGTGCGTGGCTCCAGTCATTCACATCTGCGAAAATGGCTATAGACTCCTGTGATTAAAAAATACTCTGTGGACACACGGAAAAGCCTATCCAGTATGTATCAACATGATACAACAGCAGGTCTGCCTTATGTCATACAGCGTCATCTGAGTAAGCTGGCATTTTAGTTTGGCTGTGTTCACTGTGAGCAGTTGTGTCTCATGACTGTGCTGGCAAGAGTTGGAGGTACATATTATGCAGTCACTTATTGACCGTGTAACATATTCACTTGCACTTGACCGCTCTACGAGATGCTTCAAAGCATCATTGATAACAGTGGCGTCTGACCTTGAAAAGCCACTGCAAACATTTATGCTTATTTTTCTTTCTTTTTTCACTGCTGGTATACAAAAATCCCTCGCTGCAGAAACTCAAAACATGAAATGTAAAAAAACACAAGTCTGAGATTTGGAGATTCATATTTTGTGCAAATGAGCACTGATGATTCATTCTGGTCTCTGAAAAGTCTTTAAAAAACCCCTCTGTATTGATTTTGTTGATTTTGAACCTACTTAACTAAAGACTGCATTATTAAATTATCGTTACTCATCTTTGTTTGGTGTTCGGGGGCTTACTGATGTCTAAAAGGTGGAACATAGACTGCGTAACCTGATGAACGGGGCATTGTTTAACTCACTCTGAGAGAAAGATGTTTTTCCGTTGGCGGCTTCTCTCACTCCCAGCATGATCTCTGTCCCGGTCTAGCCTGTGCATTGAGAAGAACAAAGGCGTGATTTTTTTTTTCTTTTCTTTTTTTTGCAAGCATCTATGCCTAGTGTCTGTTGTGTTGCTCATGTCTGCAGATCAATTTTACATCGAGCACTGCAACTTAAAATGTAGGAGGCTTGTCTGTCTGAGTACCTACTTGTGCACTCAGAAACAATAATCCGACATACAGTGCTCAGAAATGTGTTGTTGTTTTTTTTATCATTAAACTTGATTGAAAGTTTATTTGTTTTGAATTCAAGAAGTTTCAAATGGAAGCATAATGTAGTCTCACATCATGGAAACTCCAACCACCAAGAGAGTTCATTTACATTGCTTAAATGGTCTAAATGGAAATCAAATCACTTTCCTCTTGCTGGTAAAGAGTGCCAACAAGTAATTTATAATTTGGAGGCAGGTGTGACTGGAACGAATCCCACCATAAAGAGCCATTAGGATGGCTCCATGTATGCATGTTAACAAGATTTATATTGATCCTTCTGCACTATTGCTTTTCCCTGTGGCGTTAGACTGTTTGCACAGTAAAAGGGCAATAACCAATATGGTCCATTTCTTAAACTCGTCTGAGGCTTTTCATCTTTTAAGATTGTTTTTGTTTTTTCTATAGGGCCGATATTTCCGTGGCCTGCTCTTTGGTGCTCTGCTGTGCATCTACAGATCTTGCATGTTATTTTGAACTCCCGGTGCATATGTGCACAGCATGAGTAATCTGTGCTCATAAGCTCTCAAGCATTTGCTCCAAAACAGACTCTTGTCTTGCTTGATAAAGATCAAGCAAAATTTCGCCCCCTCCTAATAAACAGCATAAGGAAATGGAGTAAATCGACAGAAAATAACAGCGGCTTATTACAGTATATTGTGTTAAAAATTATGATTCAGCAAAATGAACACTGGCGTCAAACATAGCACGTTAATTTAAAAAGGAAGGAGGTTTTAGTCTTCCTGAGCAAAGCCATGAAAGGTTCTGCTTTCTCCCTTACCGCCTGACCTTCATCCCGTTTGGTGTTCTTCATCATTCGTCTTGTGCTCTTGCAGCCCCAGAGGATTCAGACCTGAGCTTAACACTGGCTCTGACAAAGCTGGTGAACACAAGATTAGCTAGATTAGCTGGTATCAGTTAGATATCATTTATTCATTTTAGCCTCTTTTGGGGTTTTTTGTTTTTGTATATTTTGCACACGTCACTCTTCAACCTAACCAATTCAAAGCCAAACTTCACCTCTTTCTCCTTTTAACCTGTCAATTGTCTGTATATATGTCTATAGCTCTTCACATTAGTACCATTTCCTTTTCCCTTCAGCTTTCAGAGCTTGTTTTCCCTAATAGCACAACCTTTACTGTGACTGAGTTGCCTCAATAGTGTTCTGTAGGTGATTTCTGACTGCATTTGGAAAGCTTCACTGCCTCAGTGTAATGCTCTTCATCTGCAGGTTAATTAGGAGAGCATTAGAGTAAACGAGGTAAATGAGTATTGTGGAGTTGCAGAGAGATGGGAGGGCAAAGACCTGCATGGGGTCTAGTTTTTAGTGAAAACATCAATGTTGACATTAACAATTTAGGGAGCAGAGGACAAGCAACCTACACCGCACAACACAGCGAGTGAGCTAGCAGGTTTTCCATCTTTGATGTTTGATGTCGGTTAATGTTTACAGTTGTATACTGAAGGTGGCCAGAATTAGAGAATTGTTTATTTGCACAGTATTTTTATAAGCAGGCTTCATTTTACATTTGAAAATCTATAAGAAATCCTTGCCATTGTTTCACTTCCTTTGGGGTATATTTCATCTTTTGCTGACATGAATGTCAGAGAATGACAACAGGCCTGGTAGTTTTCTTGAATCTGTTAAAGGTCAGCAAACAAAGTCTCAGGTGGGACTTTATGTAAGCTTCATGTGCTTACATCACTGTCTGCTCTGTGCTGACTCGGTGGAGCGTTTTCTGTCAAAGGTCCGCGTCGTCACGTCTTCCGTTCACTCTCTCTGTCTGGTCTGAGCCAAACCTATCAGCTCAGTGTGTTTAAGTATAATGAGATGGACTTTAAAAGCAATAGGATGAGGTGGTTTCACAAATCAAAGAAGCGCAGTAGGGCCAAGCATGATCGTACAGTCAGTCATGCTGGATCGGGTTATGATTTAACATCTGGTATCTTTACATATTTACATATGCAGGATCCTTTTCCCATAGGTCCCAAAAAAGTCCGGGTCATGACATGTTGGTAGAGATAATAAATGTTATGTCCAAATGCAATAACTTAGTCATGCAAAGGTCCTTGCACTAAAGTCCACAACATGTGTTACGTTTTAATTAAAATGAGCAACAGTTTTGCCCAAGTGTGTAACAGGAGGTCTTTTTAAATCGAAGATGATGGTAATCAGCTAGTTGTGATTAGAAACTAGTGATTAGGACAAAAGTAAGTAGGGGGTCTGGTCTGGTGTGATTTAATGTGGTGATGAAGGACATAAATGTGCCTCCTAATGGATTTTTTTTTTTCTAAATTGGTCAGAAGTCATGATTTTAGAAGGTAAAAAAGGTTCTTAAAATGAATCAGTCTACCGATGCTCTACTGCTAGTGTTGTATGGAGGTGAGGCAGGAGTGTCCACACTACCAATTATAGGATTAGTCTTTTATCTCGCTCCCTCTCATTTGATGAACAGAGATAGTTTTTTATGCTTCACTGGTTCTGCCATTGTTGACACTGTATTGAATCCAACCATGTTTCGAATCACTCCCAAACACCGCATTCTTGAATTTTACTCACTCTTGTTTAGACCCCAGAGCATACACAGAAAACACATTGTTGCCGTGCCAAGTGGGCGTCCCATAGTGTGACGCAAAGTCTATATTCATCCTAATCTTACAAAGCTCTTATTCAACCCGGTTTTGACATTTCATTAGCCTCTCTGTGCACTTTGGGTAGAAAGCCTTTGCTACATGTTACAGTGGCCTATAGTGCGTGACATCTATGCAGCTCAGATAAAATTGAGATTTATTCATTTCTTTGAATGAGAGCAATGGAAGCTTTTTGTCTTAGTCAAATACACTAGGTACTGGGTATGAAAATGTAGCATGTAGCTTAAACCAGAATTGCATTTTCCTTATTTCCCAGAGCACAGAAGCCACACCCACCTGCTGGAATCTTTTGTTTCCAAAGGGGCAGCCAGTCAGAAAAACAAAGATGGATAAATAAGATATTTAAGGATCGCTTTTAGTCATGTAAAGTGAGTCTAATAGTGCACAAGATAACAAACATAGATTTGGAAATTGACATAATGGGCCTCCGTTAAAGAAGAAAGAGGAAAGAAAAAAGCTCCTCTGACATTCACTGGCATTTTAAATGTTATGGTTCTGGGCTTATGTGCAGGGCCTGCACTGTGACAGCTGTGTTTTATCCTTAAAACTGATCATAAACAGACCAATCTGTGCCAAGACGAGAGGGGATTCAAGCATTTAAAATATTTAATGGCGCATATGTTCTGGAGAGCTAATAGGTGTACATGTGTAGAGGGACTGATGTGTTGCCATGGAAACACACTGTATACGGCAGTCAGTAACGCAGCAGGTTTTTGTGTGTGACTGTGACATGGTGGCTATATTACCCAGTGTGCTGCCAGTGGAATAATTCCTGCTATATGTTTAGGTATAGCGGGAGTAAGTTAGGTTTAAAGGTGTACTGATGACTTGATGCGGTTATAATGATGATTTGTCACTGGTCAATGTGTCTTCAGACATAGATCATCAAATAATTTAAGTGCTAGGAGACACAACTATTATTGTATAAAATGTAAACCAGAACCTGATGTTTATTCAGAGGATTTCTAGACTAAATTTGAACCACATCGTTTCATTATGGTGTCTTTTTTTTCCTCTCCTGGACTGTGCAGGAAGTAAATCCCAGGACGGCAGCATCTCTGAGATGGAGGAGCTCCCAGTTCCTCAGAACATCAAGATTAGCAACATCACCTGTGACTCTTTCAAGATCTGCTGGGACATGGAGGCACGCAGCAAGGAGCGCATCACGCACTATTTCATTGACCTGAACAAGAAGGAGAACAAAAACTCAAACAAGTTCAAACACAAGGTAATGCTCAAGTAAGGGAGGCGCATAAATACCATTTAAAGATTTCAGTGCTATTGTTATAGCAAAGGCAGCAAATATTGAATTTCAGCAGAAAGGGAAAAACTCCAGGCACAGCACAGCCATCTGCTACGACCGGCTGAGGGATGAGGGGGAAAGAGAAGAGAGCAAAGAGAGTATCTTTAACCAAATGATTTTTAAAAAAGCAATTTTACATTTTATTATTTAACCAGCTAATCGTTTCCTTTCGGTTGAATCCTTTTTTAAAAGCAGGTCTCCGGGCCAGAGGTGTGCAACAGCAACTATGAGCAATATAAGACAGCTGTTACACATGTTGCACAAAAGCAGTATATTCATATTTTTGCCAGCACAAAGGAAAGCAACAGCTGTATAGTTCTGCATGAATACAGGCAATACTTTGCACAACAGTTATTAAAATATATTAAACCACTGCTGTACATTTCCATTATTATTCTTGTTTAATAATTATACTCTATAATCTGCCATAAACCTAAATCTATTCATATTTTATGAACAGTTAATTAAATTATAGTATTAAATTCAAATTTTCTGAGAAACCTGTGGCTTAGAAAAAAAACTCTGCTCAATTTGATGTTTTTGATGAAACTTCAGTTAATTCTACATTTCTTCTACTTCTGACAGAAGAATGAGCTTTTCACCTTAATTATCATACTGTCAGTAGTGCTTTAGATAGATGTTGCCGTGCTCTAAACATCTAGTGTAATGCTAATTATTGATCTTTGTAAACAGAAATGATTAGTGTTGACACTGTTTTACCTCAAGACGACCTTACCTTTTCATGCTTGAGGCAAGATGAACTCATTTCAAGGTGGTTTTGTTCAAAGAATCCACGGTCAGCTGTCACTTTGAGCTCTGAAAGGCTAGTACCGCTCTCACAGCCTTCTCTGCCAGCTCGTTCGCGACGCAGTCAAGAGTCTGGTTTGATAATCTTACCGACTTGTCATCAGCCTCCTCACACTGCTGGGGCTGTGTCACTGAGTGTTTCTCCTTTCTGCTCTGGAGTAGCAGGCGACCCCATACTAATGTTTTGATTTTGGCGCAGGAGCAGTGTCGGTGGGTTGATGGGCTGACTCTGTTGCTAGGCAGGGGCTCTTGGTCCAATCAATGAGCTGCTATGGCCCACCGATTTTTGGGTTGTGGGGGGTTGTTGTTGGGGGTGAAGTGTATAGTTTACATTTACACAAATGAGAAGCCGTGGCTGCTACCTGCAGCCAGTAACATAGGGTAATATATCTATGTGTGTGGCTACAAGTGTCTTTATAAGGAGTTTCTTTCTGACTAATTCCTTCCTGCCAACACTCACTCACTTTTTCCATTCCACTCTGTCCTCTTTTACTCCTTCCATCCCTCCAGGATGTTCCTACCAAACTGGTGGCCAAGGCAGTACCCCTGCCCATGACGGTCCGGGGCCACTGGTTCCTGAGCCCACGCACAGAGTACACAGTGGCTGTCCAGACTGCATCAAAACAGGCTGATGGGGACTACTCCGTGTCTGAGTGGAGCGAAATTATTGAATTCTGCACTGCTGGTGAGGAATATGGTGCTTTGATGAATGCATGCACTTCTAGGATATGTGACATCAGTCTTGGCTTTAATTTTGGGTGAGCCTGAGTTAATTATAGAGAACGATAATGGAAGAGAGAAGAGTACAATGGAGTAAAGGCTAGAGCATTAATGAGGGAGAAGGTAAGAGGGAAGCTAATATACTGAGTGGAAGGAAAGGATTATAACAAAGAAGGGCTGAGAGGAGCTGTGCTGTTTATCTCCTGATGCAGAGGTCTCGGAGTTCAACGTCATTGTCTGGGGACCAGGATGGGGGAAGGGAGGTATGGCATGGGTGGATGAGGAGGGACATCACTGGGGTTAATGATGTCCAATTCCAGTTTAGGGTGATTGTTGCATCTCACTTTCTCTACACTTTGAAGTGCCAAATAACTTGAGAGTCAACACTCATGATAGCAGAGCAGAGTTATTTATTATAGTTTTTTTATTTTCTAATTAGTCTTTATTTTTATCTCCTTGTGACTTTTTGTTTTTAATCCATACTAAAATAATACTTACTAAAAAAGTAGGGCACTAGACCTAATTTCCTCTGCATTTTTATTTTACTTTAATTAGTTGTCAAAGTTCACAAAATTGTTAGTTTACATTTTTTTCAAAAGTTTTTAGTTTTTCTAGTTTTTATTTTTTATTTAACTAAAATGTGTTTTCACTTCTAGTTTTCATTCTTAGTGTAGTTTTAGTTTATTTTTATTTATTTGTTTTTATTTTATTTAGGACAGTGCATGTTAATGAACATACATGTAAAAAAAAAAATTACATGAATGTAAACATATCAGATTAAAGCCAAGGGCTAATTTCCATCTGTTGTCCATAAAACATAAAAAAAAGACATAATTCATAAAAAATTCATAATTCATTCATAATAAAAACTCCATCACCAAACTCACACATACACACCATTCTATTCCCAAATAAAACATTAAAACTATACAACTTATTCATGATCACACACTTGATTTGTCCATAACCAGTTTAGTATATGTAATCAAAGTATTGGACAAAGAGATATTATAACCTGATGATGGGAAAATATAAAACATAACATTCTGTAAAGTCCATCAAAAATCCAATCTTAAAAAATTAATAGAATTACTAAAATTAGTAAGCTTTATCTTCTGGCAACTGTAATATCAAGACATTATTTTAGGACAATCTATCTAACAGCTGAAATATTTCAGTCTGGACCAAACAGGTGGACTATCAGTGCCTGTAGAACAGCTATACAATCAAATAAAATAGATGAGGAGAGGCAGTTTAAATCTGAAGAAGAATGACAGGCAAGTGAAGAGTGTGAGCTGTGTCACAGTAAGAAGCTGAAGAAGGAGAATGCTAAATGAAGCTGTTGAGCCCGGCACGAGATGCACGTCCTGTCACCAAAACCAGTCGAACATGTCGATGTCAAATGCATTTTTCCTCTGCACGTAGAAAGCTGCGGCTTTGTGCTCCATCAATCTATATAAAAGTCAGCCTTTTTGACATTAAACATTTACAGTGTCAGGATAAAGCGGATGTCTTCTTTCATTTTCATTCAAGGTACTGAGAATTTTAACCGGTTACCTGTGGTGATGTGTTTGGTGCCTGTGGGAAAATAGCCATGGGGAAAATGCATTCATGATTTTTTTTATATGCTTTGGAGAAAGTCCACTCGCCGTTGAGTACATCCATTTATCGAAAATGTTTTTGGGCTTCATGCTGAGTCATATCTAAATGGAAAAGTTAAAGATGGAAAAATGCCAGGATCCTTAATGCATGGTTCATATTTCATCCTAACCGGTGCTTCTAGTGGGTCTCGTTTTGTTTTTTTAATGTTTACATTTACTAATACTAATGGCATTAATGACAAAATGCTGATGGCATGTATACAGATTTCTAATCTGCTTTTGTAGAAATCATTTTTACAAAAATGTTTCTTTCTCCAGATTACTCCACAGTGCATCTAAACCAGCTGCTGGAGAAGGCGGAGGTCATTGCTGGGCGGATGCTGCCTTTCTCTGTCTTCTACAGAAACCAGAATAAAGAGTACTTTGATCATGCCAGGTGGGCATAACTTTATGATTTTCTTCTTTATTACATTACAAAGAAAGAAGTTAAAGCCTGGACCTAACTGAGCTTCCATGTCATTCTGTATCTAAAGAGTTGGCTGTTATATTGTTGGGTTAACACATCTGCCAACTTGCATGGCTCACTGCAACACACATTTCTAGCAAACTTCTCCGGCTCACTCCTTTCTGGTCATGTTTTATACAATACAGTTTACAAGCATGTGGGTAACATGGTATCAGAAAAATGTGTTGCTCTTCAGCTGCTAAAGCAAAACAAAACCAGATTCAGCTGCATTGGTTTCATGAATCTGCAGAAATAAGTACTCGAGCAGCCAGCCATTTTTCCCCCCAGTAAACAATGCTACGCATGCACATCAAACGAAAAGCCAGGTCTTTCTTCTACACTTTGATTTGTTTGAAAGCTCCATATAGCTGACAGACAATAGCTGGCAGTTGTTCGGGAATGTAGTCAAAAGAAAAACAAAAATAACACGAGTATGACAGGAAAAGAAGGGATATCTCTGGAGTGGTCTACTACTGTTTACTGAAGCATTGTGCAGCTAGAGTGAACTGATTTTTATCTCGTTTCATGTGAGTGAATTTTCTTCCACTTTTGGCCTCTTTTCTCCTCCTTTTAACGGAGTGACTGTTTTCTCTCCTATCACCCTGTCCCTCAGAGGTAATGCTCACAGCTTAACAAAGCACAGTCTCTGTACTAAAGCCACAGCTTGTGGGCAGTCTTTTGTTGGTGCTACACAGCATGATGTCATCTGGATAGTCATCTCCCTTTTGCTGAGTTGTAGCTGCTACAGTGTACCGTGCGCCTGTTAAACTGCGTCATCATGTGGCGAGTAAGAGTACTGACAGTACCGCTCACATGAGGCTCTTAACACTTGTGGTTGGAGCTGAATAGTCCATAAAGCCCATGACAAAGCTTGAAATATGGATATAATAAGAACCTCTGGAGTGATAGCTGTATGAATTGCCGTAATAATTACAGTTCCATTATTGGGACTTTGCTGCTCAGATTCCCTCTGTGGAGAAGAAAGTGTATGCAGCTGCCACAGATGCTTTGAATGTTCAGTTGTTAATCTGAAAGCTGCTTTTGTTTTATAGCAGTTTGTCATAATGAAAAAAACCAAACAGCTCATTGGAATATTTTCACCCCCGGGATTCCAATGACACAAACTGGACTAAGCTAAATGTGATTACTATAAAACTTTTTGTATTATGAGGCTCAGTATTCAAGATGTTTTGCATCTTACGCATTCAGTTTATTTCCCATGTGTTACAAATTCCAGAAAATTGCTCTTTCATTTCCAAATTAAAACCTGGTGCCACTCTCTCCAGTATTTACAAAAACTACTTTGATTGCCAGAGAAATGCAAAAACAGAATAAAACAGATTTCATTCCTTTGTTTGCAAACTTCAGGGAGGCGCAAGAAAACCGGATGCTGCCCTCTATTAAAGACAACAGTGGCAGCCATGGCTCTCCCATCAGTGGTAAGCTGGAGGGCATCTTTTTCAGCTGCAACACAGAGTTCAACACTGGCAAGCCCCCGCAGGATTCCCCGTATGGTCGCCATCGCTTTGAGGTGCGGGCTGATGCGCTCTTCAACCCTGACACCAACCTGTACTTTGGAGACTTCTACTGTATGTATACAGCCTACCACTATGTGATTCTGGTTCTAGCACCGAAAGGCTCAAGGGGTGATGAGTTTTGTAAGCAGAGGCTTCCTTTGCTCGACATTACCAACAACCGTTTCCTTACCTGCAAGCAGTTTGAAGAGGGTGATGGTGGTTTGGTGTTTCACCACGCCCAAGATGTCATCTTGGAGGTGATCTACACAGAGCCTGTAGACCTATCCTTGGGCACAGTGGCAGAGATCAGTGGGCACCAGCTGATGAGTCTCTCCACAGTAAATGCCAAGAAGGATCCCAGCTGCAAGACCTGCAACATCAGCGTGGGACGCTAGGGGAAACAGCAGAATGTTTAAAAGGAAAAAGAGCGTAGGAGGGGGGGGGGGGAGTAACTGACCTCTACTCACACAAAGGAAGTCCACATGTACTGATGAAGCAGACCAACACATGCATGAAGCAGATTTAGTAGGCTAACACCAACATATCTCTGACACTGCTCTGTACTCTCAAAAGACCATCATTCCCAAAGAAGAGTGGAGAAAAAGACGAAGGTACACCACTCTGACACCTGCACCATTGTCTACTCATCTGAGGGTGGGTTATCCTAATGTTGAAAACAGAAACACATAAAGATATCTTAGGAGTCAGCAGACTGAAATATGTAAACCTGGGACACCGACGACACAGATCCATCTACTCATCCGGCAAGTCACACTTACAAAACCCTTTAACTGTACTAACAAACATGGGCTGCTTCATTTCAATTTCCTGTTGTTTCTCAAATCAGTTGTCCCATACTTTATTGGCCTATGCCTTGCTCTTATAGATATACTGTTAACTGCCCACTGTGTGTGTGGACAATTTCTTTTTTCTGATTACATTGTCTTATTTTATTGTCATTTTTTACGATGTTTGATTGTCATTGAACAGTTGACAAATTGTTTTTACCTCCTCCTAGTGGCATGGACTGGTACTACAATTTTCTAGGGCTGCAGCATCGATAGTCATCTTGATTTATACCAAAGGTATTAAAAACCAGACATAAAACCGCTGTGGAATCTTAACCGTACTAATGCAACAGCCTCTGAAATGTGTATTCACCGAGTCTTTGATGACCAAGAGTGAACTATTTGTTTTTAAAAAAAAAAAAAAAAAAGAAAAGCATGATGCAGTTCTGTGCAGCATGAGTTTGAAAGCTGTCAGTACCTCTGTCATAGCAACCTTTTCTGCAACAGTCATTCTTATTTCGTTGTAGTTAGTGCAAAGAAAGAAAGTGGAACCTTAAACTGTGTTTATTAGAATAAATGTGAAAAAATATTTATTTTTATTGATACATTCATATATTATATATAGATATATAGAAAACTATATAAACCAGAAGTGCACAATGTTAAAAGCTCTGATCATTGTCAACAACGGCATTTAGGGGGGATAAACTTCATATAGGCAAAAATGGGGGTAAACACAAATTCGACAGCAGGTACTGTATAACTTGCACTATGATGTTCACCAAAATTCACATTTTTCCAAGGTGAACACGCAAATTCAAAAGTTACAATATAGCTCAACTATGTAATTCTTAATACATATCATAGCACAATGTAGGACTAAAAACGGACATGCACAAACACTGCAGGATTGTCTCATTGACTGCATTTAAGCTTACGCGTTTCTGCCAACACAGCACTTTTAAATGCATTTTCCACATTAACCCTGGACACAGGTGTCAAATAGTGTTTTGGCAAGGGGGAAAAAGTGAATAACAAAAAGTGCCATATAATACATAATCTTAAAATGACTCCAGTGTAACTAACATCAAGTTATTACAGCGCTTCATTCTTGACATAGATTTGTGCTACATAACATAAGCTTGCTACATCAGGTTTATAATAAGATGGGTCATGAATAATAAGGGATGTCTTCTTGGGACTGCAGTGACCCCGCATTTTAGATTGTCACCAATTTCCATCACTTTTTCCTTCATGTAAAGTGCATCTACATAATGAGCATGGCATGAAACAAGACCAGAACCACCGGCTTCACGACCTGATTTATTTCAGAAATGATCGAGTCCTGTTAAGTTAGAGAAAAAGGTCCCACTGTGAGTAACTCAACTTGTCTTGGTTGAGTCCTGTTGTTTACTAAGCAGGGCTTCCAGTAGACGGAGCTTCGCTTTAAGGTTCTTATACTGGCAGTACTCCTCCGCCATTGGTCCACGGTCCTCCTTCTGACATGCCCTGTTAATGATATACGGAGGATGGAAGATGCAAATGAAAAGCAAACTTTAGTTTGTAGTTTCCAAACAACTTGCAGCAGCTTCCATAACTGGTTGATGGTCCCTATGTTGCCTTACTCAGATAGCTTTGTACAGTGTGTATTGTAATTAGAAAAAAAAAAAAAAGACTTACTGCATTAACTTTGGAGGACTAACATGTACAGTACTGTGTACAATTCAGAGCAAACATCTGTCTTTCCTGAGCTCTGTGTGCTGGATTAATGTTACATGAGTGTGCATTACACTGTCGTACCATAACAATGGAATTTCTTTTGTGGATGTTTTTCTTTCTTTCTTTTTTTTTTTTTTCACAAGGCATTGTTGAAAACCAAATGTTCCAAGTTTAGTAAAAGACAAAATAAAATTCAAAAGCCAAGTACTCTTGATGTGTTACGTACATATGTGCTTCATGGTGTGTTACCTGCCAGTCTGTGCATAGAATTGGTCCTCAAACTCTCGAAGCGCTTGGTGAACCCTCCGCTTTTCTGATCGAGTCAGCCTGAGGTGATCGAGTAATTCTGGTCTGCATTAAGAAAGAACCAATTCATCAACTTTTTATATCATCTGGATTGTGTTTAAATAAATAAACCACAACTAAAGACAAGCTGATCAAAGAAAAACAAATGCGAACCATCTTTATCTTTCTTTAAAACATGACTGAGCAAATCGGGTTTTTTTTTTTTTTTTTTACCTGGAAGCTTCATGTAGTGTTGCCATAGTGATAATCTGCGGGTGGAGAACCTTCACTTCTTCCAGCGGCGATACCAGAGGCGATTCAGACATTTCTAGGGAGGGCGGACACTGCAACTCCTCTAAATACACGCACATGGAGGGTTTTAACCACAGCGGCTGCTGCCTGGGGCTTCTCTGTTTGGGATGCTCTTCATCAGAGCCCTCCTCTTCCTCCTGTGCAGAAAAAGAAGAAGGAGAAAGGTAAAGAGAGAGGTAAATCCAACGATTTTCAATGGTCCAGTTCTGAAAGTTAAGAGATGGATAGATAAAACCAGCTGACTTTCTATAAATCATTATTATTGTTTATATCTCTTAATATTATAAAGAGAAGTTTCATAATATTATTGTGCAGCTGTTCTATTCAGCAAGATGTAGTCTGAGTTTAACCTTTCTTCTTAAAAATTCAGCATCATTGGTATTATCTCTCTTTCAACAAACAAAAAATCAACTGAATGTTGACTCACAATGGTTGTAATGTTTACTGTGGCTGAGGAAGAAATCAGCTGTTTGAGAAGACGGTAGCGATCGTAGAAAGGTTTCATCAAAGTTCGCTCCTGCTTGGTGCTCTGACAACAGAGATGAAGAAAGAAAAACGTTAAGATAGATTTTCACCAGACTAGAAAGATATTTACAAAAATAAATAAAACTACTTCTCAAAAGAATCAAAACAAAGAGCATTCATCCAAGCTTGTCTTACCGGCCGTCCGTGAAGACTCTCGAAGTACAACAAACACTTCTGCATGCTGGTCTTCTCCATACTCATCTGGAAAGGGGACATCTCCTGTACATACGGGAGTAGTGAAAACTAATAAACTCTTAGAACATCTAACGTCCAAACTTGTATTGCTATATTTGTGTTAATGGTACAAACAATTCTGCAAAATCAACCTTAATGCTGTCGGGCAGGCCCAGCTCTTGCCGTCTTTCCTTCAGCCTGTTTGTTATAATGTTCACCGTTTCCTCTACGTTTGGCTTGGCGTTGCTGTTGTTGTTCAGCTGCTGGAGCTCAGTTCCTGTCGGTACTGCCTCCTGTTTGTCTGTATTGCCCCTGCATGTTTCAGCTTCTTCTGACTGCCTTAGCTTCAGCTCTACAGGAAAGAGCAGGAATTTAAACAAATATCCTCATATGTGGTTCTCATTTTTCTTAGAAACAAAAATTAAGTTAAAAAAAATCTGGTGATTCTTTGTTTTTACATTCATCAGCTCCCAATATGCCCAAATATCAAAGAGAAATAAAAAATGCAGGCAATGGAAGAGTTCGGGTCTTAGGAGGTTAAAGATAATAATTTCTCTGCTACCATTTCATTTTAAAATGACATTTCAGCCTACTAATTTCTATAAACATCTCTTTTCATTTCAGTTAATTAATTATTACATATGGGTTATCTCCTACATTACTGACATTTACATTCATGGTATATGCAACATTTAAGTCAACGTTTCAAAATTAGTTGTTTAGCTTACAGGTACATATTTTCAGCTCAGGCTTCAATGTAGCTCCGATAATCGAACCACTTACGAAACTTCTTTCCCCGCTGCAGTTTTTAAAATAATTTACTTGCGAATGTTTTTGGTTATATAACTGACCTTTAAGCTGCTTGCGACACCTGATGAGCTCCTTCATCAGTCTGGCCACCTCTGGATGTGCTGTCTTGTCATTGTGTGCTGGCTGGAAAAAAAAACAACAGAAAACGATATCTCACATAACAGTGGCCAGTCTGTTGCACTGGATACCAAGTAAGTGTTTTTTCAAAGTAATCATTATCACCAGCTTGTTCCTCATTGTCTAACAAACCATTATGCTACCAATGTTCCAGCAGAGGGAGTAATTCATCCTTAGCAGCAACAGTTTAGAACTTAAATATCTTTACAGCACCCTGATGAAGCAAGTCTGATTCACTGCCAAACCTTATAATGCTTCTCCTGTTCAAAACACTCCTCAAAATGCCTGATCCTCTTCCTCAGCGTGTGGATGTGCCTGTTGAGAGCTGAGATGGACACGGTGCCCTCGTCTCGCTCTGTAAGGACACTGCAGCGAGCCCTTGAGACAAGAAGAACATATGCCCAATTTAACTCTACATCTGCACATTGGTCCACGCAATAAGGACTCAAAGGGTGTAGTTAAATATCACAAAATATAACAGCCAGTATGATTTTGTAAGGTATTAGCATTAATTATGAATAACAAAAAACATTTCCAAATTGCTTTTCATTTTTAACCTACAGCAAGAGCATAACATGAGAGGATTCCATTTATGAGCTACAAATGTCAGCGGCAAAGAAGTCGTCTTACATGCGTATGTGCTGTGAGCAGGGTGGAGATGGAGCTGTGTCGGGGTCTAGATTGTAGCGTTGGCTGTGGCTGAGGTTGGGGCAACGTGGCGAGGGAACTGGACAGTCAGTCATCGTAAAACGGGAAAGGAGTGGGCTGGCGTGAGGGCCTGATGGGCTCGGTAGTGTATCCTCTCCAGAAAGTTCCTCTAAATAAGCAGAAGTGGAATGGACAGGACTGGAATCTGACAGCTGCGGGGACGGGGTGTGTGCTGTAGGAGAGAGCAAGAGTGAAGTAAAATGATAATTTTATGTTTATTAAAATTAAAGCTAGGCTAAAATCCTATCTTAATTTGCAAAATCTTAATTTATCTGTTTGTGACAAATCAGTAAAACAAGATTATTCGTGTAGCTGTTATAATCTTTATGCGAAAAGAAAATAAATACATGTTTTTAACAATGTTTAGCCCAAACAAAAGGATGAAAATAACAGAAATAAAAAACCACGGACACCAGCAGCTGTAGAGTGATGCAACAATATTACCTTAGTTACCTAACTTACCAAGGAAAGATACACCCAGCTCTAAATAATCAAGCTCATACTTTGTGGCCAACAATTATTGACAGCAACATTACAACAGCTTTAATGAGCAAAATAAATGAAAGAAAACTGAGACTGAATTATATACCATAGGTAGAGCTGCAAGTTTAGTACATATAAAATAAAACCCATTATCTCACAAAGCTGAAACTTTAAAGTTTTTTTAATGTTTACAAATCATGTCAGCTTTGCTCTTCAGTGCCAGTGCAGTGTTTATACTGGAAGCTAAAAAATCATTATTACTATTTCATTGTAACAGCATCGTCATTGTTCTTGTCTTACCAGGCGGTGATGAGTCGACTGTCTGCTGTTCCTGAGAAGGCGCTAATGGCAGGCTGTGGGTCAAATTCAGCCTTTGCGATTCATTAGACAGAGGCTGTTGCTGAGCAGGTAAGTTATCCTGAGGTTCAGGGTCTCCTGATGCTAAGGGAGGTCCCAAGTCAGCCTCCAGGGCTTGCAGCTTTAGAGAGGGGCTCTGGAAGCAGAAGCAAAACATAGCTTCAAGGATGCAGGTAGGACAGGATAGAGAAAAAGAAGCGTTTCACATCATGCTCAGGAATCTTGAGCAGTCCTTTCAAAATCTCTTCACTCTCTTCTGGTCCAGAGTGTGGCTCGGTAAAGATTTGCAAGATGAGGTGAGAAGAGTGGTTTTGTTGTCTTCCTGAAAAAGGTATGAGTCAAAACGCAGAATACAGCTTTATAAGCAGGCTGCTTGTTTGACGTACGAGGAACAGAACACAAGTCTTTAGATTTCCTTGTAGTTATGAAAGGTTACTGCAAATGATCGCTACAAGAAACACATTTAAGAGAAGAAAAAATATTGAATTCCCACTGCGGTCACCCCCCTCAGCTCTGTGAGCAACTACAAGCTTGTCAGCAGTCAACCCGCAAGATACGAATCCCTTTGTCAGTCAGATTCCTAATATGCACCAGCATACAGCGTGGGATCTCTGATGAGCAATACACAGTAATTCCATTAACTGTGTCACCGTGATTCCCAGATCACCTGATCCGCCTGTTTGTGGGCAGTGTATGATAATATGGCAAGCCCCCAGAAAAGATATCACATCCCTAAATCCACATGGTTTTCCTTCAAACCGGCATTCCCAACACTTCTGCTGCTGATCTGCCTCCACATGGATTATTCATCATGCACGGAAGAATAGGGGTGGCAGGAATACCTCTTCAGTCATTGCGTGCGATGTGGGGGCGTGTGTGCAAGAAAAGAGAGCGGTTCAATATATGACGAGGTGTTTCCACAGCAACGTCAAGCCGAAGCAAGGAGTCTGTTTAATGGAGCTGCGGGGAGTCACGAAGCCGTTTGCCTCGGTGAGTGTGTGCAAGTGGGTGCATACGCAGTGAATTCTGATGCTGATATGCAGAGTGAAAAAAAAAAATAGATTTGTAACTGCACCACCCCCATCATCAATATCATTAACAGCAGCAGATACAGGATTGGCTTCTTATTTCTACACCTCCTTGGTTGTTCATTCATAAAACAAAATTTGAAAAAATTAAATACAAGGCTTTGTGCGTCACAGAGGAGGTGGAAGGATGTAAGGGAGGGGCAGAAGTGAGGCTATCATTACTAAACCAGAGAACCCACAGTCACGAAACCTTGCTCCTATGTATGTATGTATATATATATATATATATATATATATATATATATGGAAGGACATGGAAGGACAGGCCCCTGCACGGTATGTACCACCGGCAGATAGAGGAGGTGGCTGATATCCAGAAATCCTACCAGTGGCTGGACAAAGCTGGACTGAAAGACAGCACAGAGGCACTAATCATGGCAGCACAAGAACAAGCTCTGAGCACAAGATCCATAGAGGCTGGGGTCTATCACACCAGGCAAGACCCCAGGTGCAGGCTGTGTAAAGATGCCCCAGAGACAATCCAGCACATAACAGCAGGGTGCAAGATGCTAGCAGGCAAGGCATACATGGAACGCCATAACCAAGTGGCCGGCATAGTGTACAGGAACATCTGTGCCGAGTATAACCTAGAAGTCCCGAGGTCAAAATGGGAGATGCCCCCAAGGGTGGTGGAGAATGACCGAGCTAAGATCCTGTGGGACTTCCAGATACAGACGGACAAAATGGTGGTGGCTAACCAACCGGACATAGTGGTGGTAGACAAACAGAAGAAGACGGCCGTAGTGATCGATGTAGCGGTTCCCAATGACAGCAATATCAGGAAGAAGGAACACGAGAAGCTGGAGAAATACCAAGGGCTCAGAGAAGAGCTCGAGAGGATGTGGAGGGTGAAGGTAACGGTGGTCCCCGTGGTAATCGGAGCACTAGGTGCGGTGACTCCCAAGCTAGGCGAGTGGCTCCAGCAGATCCCGGGAACAACATCGGAGATCTCTGTCCAGAAGAGCGCAGTCCTGGGAACAGCTAAGATACTGCGCAGGACCCTCAAGCTCCCAGGCCTCTGGTAGAGGACCCGAGCTTGAAGGATAAACCGCCCGCAGGGGCGTGCTGGGTGTTTTTTATATATCCATCCATCCATCCTCTTCCACATACATACACACAAGCACAATCGATTGCAGCATCACTCATCCTGGTGACATAAGTAGTGTTGACTTATGTATCTATAAAGACCATGAGGGAGGAGAACTTGCGTCATTTCTTGTGTTTCTCCCTCTGCAATCATGATGCCTGTCAGGAGAACCGTTACATCCTCCTCCTCCTTTTCCCCTCTGAAGGAACAAAGAGCTTAACCAATGTTAATATCCCCTTCCCAAAGCCTACTTACTGACACATATCAATGTGGGCAACCACACACTTACCGATGTGGAAAATTTTCAATTATAATGATACATAATAGAGACATAAAAAATAGCTCTCCAGTTATTTTTGATCACCACACAGACTTATTTCATTAATAGTTTGAATAGTTTCTGTGAAAAAAGTTAAGATGACTTTGTAATCAAAAATTTTAACAGATTTTAACAGATAGCAATTGCAAAACTGTAATCACCATCATCCAGCTGTGTGACCTCCAAATCTAAAAAGGGGCATTGTGAGGGTATTCAGTATTTAGCTACTGCTCAGATGACTACGTTAACTACTTTGGGTGCTTCCCTTCATATTTATCTGGTATGAGAGATCACTTTTACAGTTTGATTTTGATCTAAAATCTTAGACAATCCACCTGAACTTCAAGGCTTTCTCTCATTCGTTCCTTCTTTCTCTGTCTCTCTCTCGTTTTTTTAGTGCACTACATTAAGCTAGCCTTCAGCCCAGGGCTTCCCTTTTTCTAGCTTTGTAAATCACTCTGGATGTTCTAAACGTGCATTATAAATATATTCACTTTTGTGCAGACTGGCCTAGCTGTCACAGAACAGTCGTACTAGTGTAAAAAAAAAAGAGTTTAAAGGAGAATGTGGAAATTATTTGGAGAGGGTAGCTATAATGTTTAAAGAGCCATATTTACCTTCCATTCAGACACTGTGGTTTTGTCTTCTGCCTTGGTGAAAGAGGTGAAAGAGACGCTGCAAAAGAAAATTCTGTCAACAAAAGGCAAATACAACTGAAATAAATACATGAAATAAATACATGGCCGCCAATTTAATGCTTTGTCTGTTATAATCAATACAGATCTGCTGCTCTGTGGCCAGAGGGTTAGCTGGCAATGCCATTAGGGCCATGGGTTATTCATGTCTGACATCAGTGGGACATAACAGCAATGACCTATCTGTAAACAAAAATTCAGCTTGCCACTATAGTAGGTCAGTCACATCCAGCTACACGGTCTGTTCCACGTGAGCCCCTGTGGCGTGTCAGTGTTATTTAGACTGGAATCATATCAAAACCATGACTGTGAGCAGGACACTGTTCCCATAACCCATTTCTAAACTGACTGCAGAGCTTGGAGATGAGCTGAGCTAAGACGAACCAAGGAGCAGTACAAAGGGGAAAAAACTATTATAGAATCATGTAACATTAACGATCACACAAAGACTACTAATGTAAATCTTATTTCTCTCTGATTTTTAGAATAATGTTAAAATTCGATTGGGAGGAGTCTGAAATTTGCAGTTTCACTTTGACTTAAATGTTTTTGCCATCTGCCATGCCTCATAATCAAACAGGGCTATAAGGCATACAAAGCAAATAAAAAAATAAATAAATGAATACCACAGCTGGAAAAAAAAATCATCTTCTGTTATGTGCATGAAGAAACCTTCCTCTCACCTCTCTGTGGGCTGCTTCAGTGTTTGGGCATTGCTCTGTGTTTCATTCTCTGAAATAGATGACAGGTGGCCTGTGTCTGCAGAAGCCTGAAATGCAGTTTAGTCCAAGTCATGCAACGTTATAGACACCTAGTGAGCTTTTATAATGCTGTTACTAAACAGTAGAAATCAATAAAAAAGGAGAAATAAAGCAAACTTGTGATAAAATGTGAAAAAAAAAACAATACACACCGCAGAACAGTCATCATTGAGAGATGAGGAAAGGACCTTTCCATCTTTGACCATGTCTACTTCATACATGTCTTCTTTCTTCGCTATGGAGGACACCTCCACCTGTGATAAGGTTCTGTTGATAAAGAGAAATGGTTGAGAAGGCTGATGGGAGAAACTAAATATATATTTTTTTATCTTCTTGTGATAATATGACCAGACATAATGTTGATGTGACCTTGTCAAATAGTCCTCAGGCAAGATACTGAACTCCAAATTGCCCTTGATACATTAATCAGAGTGCACTTTGTTGTGGCTCTGAATGAATAAATGTGGTGAATGTGGCCTGTAAAAAGCGCTTCGAATCCTCTGTTAAAGTTAGAGTAGAAGAGTGCTATATAAGCACCATAATCTCTGGGTAGAAAATGGGTAGACAGATATACTCACCCCAGGGTGGTACACTCCATCTCTGGCAGCTCCCCCTGTGTGCTTTGAGATGGTCTGTTCGGTGGATGTTGCCCTGGCCCTGGGTCAGTGGGGCAGGAGAGCACACCGCCTGCCTCCACACTTTCACTCTTCTGCTCCAGAACCTCCTGGTCTGCAATCAGCTTCTGAATGTCAGTGCTGACGTCAAAGCTGTTTTCACAGCCCTGCACCGGTGTGTCAGTACTATGAAGAGACAGAGAGAAGAGTTCACACGAAGAGAAGATGAGGCGAGACAGAAAACACTTTCTAATGAGGCACCCTATTTAAAGTGTTAATACATTTTAAGTAATGATTTCATGAAGAAGCAACAAGAGCAGATATTTTGGAGCTAGAAACCTTGATGAAGTTAAAATACAGAATTTTTTACCAAAGGCTTGGTGAACATTTTCATCTAAAATGGTACTAACAGAACAATCTGCTGTAGAAGAACAAATGGTCTAGCTAAAAAAACACAATGCAAATGTTCCCGTAGAGAAGGAATAACTAAATTGATAGCAGGCATTTTTACAGGAAGGCAACTTTTAATAATTTTTCTCATGGTTAATTTCTTATCTAGGCAATAGTAAAAGATATATTAACAATGTGCCAATTTTCAGTCTAGCACATTAAAATGCAGGGACTCTTTAATACACTTAAAGACAGCAAAGAACAAATAAAAAAAAAATCTGTAGGGTACAAAATAAAATAAAACGCATTGTTAAATCAAGGAAAAATAAACTAAAGTATATCATTTTGCATTCACAGGAGTAAAATCGAAAAAACAAACTTGTAAGTGCATGATCACAGGGCTAAGAGGAGTTAAAATTGCTCATCTCTGCAGGAAAACATCCTGGGAGTCTGAATCAGCAGTGCCTGATCTAATGTTACGCCACGACATGTCTCATAAAACTCTGATGAGCTGCCCTCAGCAAAAACAAGCACAACTGATTTACCCAAATGAATTATGCTTCAAGTTTCCCTTTTTTAAACATCCACTATATTAACAGAAGCTAGTGAACAGCAGAAACAACAGCTATCAGAAAACTGCAGACAACACCAAATCACCAAATAATGTTAACAAAACCCTAAAACACACAAATTCGTCAGGTTATCTGTGACTAGACTTCTGCTTTGAGTGATACCAGCAGCCTCATAACCTTTTTATGGATGAATGATCGCTGCTGCAAAGCAAATACATCTGTCCACTGGCTCTAAAGCTACCTTGCATGAACTCACTCACTTGCAGAAGACTGTAGATCCATGGTTGTTGTCCCTGATGCTGAAGCAGATGAGACAAGAAAACATATTCTGCCAAAGCCGATTAACTTACAACATTATGCAGTTTACCTATGACAGTAAACAGTTTGCTGCTTTGGGTGGATGGAGAAAGTCAAAGACATAAAGAAAAGAGAGCACAGATGATGGGTGCTAAATGATAAAAAAGTAGCACCCAGAGCCAGAGAACTGACCCATCATGGGTACCCAGGCTCATACACACAAACAAGAATGCATACACACAAACACACCTCAGCATTCAGCTGTGCACAGACAGAAATGTGAGCTCCCAGACAGAAACACTTGGTCATATTCAGGGTCAGCAGTGCCAGTTCTGGCACAGCAGTGGGTGGAAGTAGGCCAGAGATGGTAAGAGCCGAAAGGCAACACAAACTAACAAAAATAGATACAAGGTCGCAAATGGGGGGTACTTAAAATCATGCCTAAACACATCAATTACACAATAAATATTTAACAAAAAAAAAAAAAAAAAACATGACTCAATAAGGAAGATAATTCATTGGCCAATAAAAATCCTATTACACAAAAAAAACTTGAAACTTGAACCTGAAAATGAGAGTTTTATGAGAATTTTATGAGTTCCTTATCTATGTCATGGGTGCCCTGCAAGGACCTGTTCAGGTGGGAATTTTATTTTCCCCTCAGTTTGCTGCCTGTACTTTGGAGTTTTTCCCAGTAGATGAGAGGGTTTTTCCCCTGCGCCGTCAGGTCGGGCCTCTGGCAGCCTTTGAGATGGTCTGTTTGGGGGATGCTATCTTATGTGCTGAATGACAGTTTAGAATACCTGGCCTTCTTGGAGTCCCTGGGTGGGACGTTTGAGCGTGCCCCACCTAGGGACTCCATCGCCTTACCAGAAAACTTAAATAGTCATGTGGGCAATGACATTGAAACCTGGAGGGGTCATTATTGGGAGAAACGGCCTACCAGATCTAAACCCAAGCGGTATTCTGTTATTGAACTTCTGTACAAACCACAGTTTATCCACACCATGTTCAAACACAGGGATGTCGATACATTAAGATGGTTCCCATCTTTAAGAAGGGGGACCAGAGGGTGTGCTCCAACTAGGCCATGTTCTTTAGCTGGAAAAGGATGGAGTGTCCCCTCCAGGTCAGAGATGAGTTACTACCCCAAGTGGAAGAGTTTAAGTATCTCGGGCCCTTGTTCACAAATAAAGGGGAGAGGGGAGCAAGAGATCGAGAGATGAATTGGTGCTGCGGCTGAAGTGATCCGAATTCTGTACTGGTCCATCGTGGTGAAGAGAGAGCTAAGCGTAAAAGCAAAGTGCTCAATTTACCAGTCAGTCTACATCCCTACCCTCACCTATGGTCACGAGCTAGAGTAGTGACCGAAAGAACAAGATTGTGGATACAAGTGGTGGAAATTAGCTTTCTCAGAAAGGTGGCTGGCCTCTCCCTTAGAGATAGGGTGAGGAGTTCGGCCATCCAGGAGTGGTTTGGAGTAGAGCCACTACACCTCCACATCGAAGGGAGACAGTTGAGGAGGTTCAGGCATCTGACATCTCCTGGGTGCCTACTGGATGAGTTGTTCTCGGCATGTCCCACGGGAAGGAGGCCCAGGGGCAGACCCAGGACACACTGGAGAGAGCCCCTTTGTGCTCCCCCAGACAAGCTGGAGGTGGCCAAGGACAGTGAGCTCTGGGCTTCTCTCCTTAGGCCGCTTCCCCTGCAACTGGGCCTCGGATAAGCGGAAGAAAATGGATGAAAGACTGAAAAATATGACTGCAATGCGCTGACTTAAAGACATGATACTTTTTCTTAGAATCATTCAGTATATTTATAATATCATCTTATGTAATTGGAAAAAGTCAGAATGGACACCTGTTTTGAAATGAAACCCTTTGGAGATATAATTAGAGTGGGACTGCACCAAGGTCAAGACATGGCAAGACAGCACAGCAGGCAAATGCCAGGCCTCTCTCCCAGCGACAGATACCAGTCTGGCATGTGCAGATGCAAAAAATAAATATGATCCCTTCTTGTTTATGCATGCAAAACAAAAATTAGGCATTTCTGAAACGAGGAGAAATGGAGGAGACAATGTGCTGCTACTCTTAAGTTAGGAAACAAATAAATGAGCTAAACACAGTTTCACTTCTTGTTACCGTATTGTAGATATTTAACCCGACTCCTATTTACCTACAGAAATGAAACTAATAAAAAGATAATGCTGTGTACCTTTGATTTCAATATATTTAAACTAGAAAGACAGTTGGAATGATTCAACATTTCTGCCTGAAGAACAGATGAGAGTGGGAAGCTGTTGATGAAAAATTATTGATATTTGTTTGCCCTATTAGAGCTAAACAAACACTCAGATGCAGCGAGAACACATAAAACTGTCTTGGAAGCTTTGACAATCTTCTCGAAGCTTGTTGGTGACAGATCTTGCAGCTCTGAATCAGTAGATGATTATATAAAATTATGAGATAACAAATAAACACAGGGTGGTTGATTCTTAGATAAGAACTCCACATTGAATCTACATTATATATACAATGTCGGTGTCAATTTTATTTATGTAGCACATTTCACTGCATGTGCTTATCATAAAAGATAAAAACATAAACAAAACTATATATCCCTACAATGTCTTAAGGCAATAAAAACAACACAGTTATTAGATGTAACCTGTGAGAATAAAAAGGTTTTGAGTCTGATTTTGAAAGCAGGCATATTTGTTACCGACCTCAGGTCAACAGGCAGCTTGTTTTGAAGACCTTGGCCACAGTAACTAAAACCCTCAGAACCCTTAGATCTAATTCTGGAAACAGTTAAAAGATCTATACCTGGTGATTTGAGAGGTCTAACTGGGTTATAGGCACCCAGCAAATCAGCAATTTAGTGGTGGGGCTAAACCACTGAGACCTTTATGAACTAACAGAACGATTTTTAAGGTAATTCTGTGTTGAACTGTGAGTCAATAAAGTGAGGCTTCTGCATTCTGAACAAGCTAAAGGTGCCCTAGTGAAATTTGAATAATTTAGCAAACAGAGTAGAGTCTAATCTGATTGAAATGAATGCATGGACCAATATCTCAGACAAGTTCAGCTTATTCTGTCTTAAGGTAAATAAAACAAATCTTAATAAAACATATCGGCAGCTAGACAGGCATGACTTTTGTGCATCAACATGAGTTGTGGAAATGGACTGAGGTCTTTGCTACCAACTCCTCTACATCCAACCTGAAAATGACACGTACAAAAAATGTATATTTCATGCCTCGTACTGTAGCTGCCCAGCTACTGATGCCTGCTTTTTAAATTGACACAAGTTGGTAATGTAAGAACAATCTGATCATTTTGATATATGGCTGTGATCTTGATGTAATATTGAATTTTTCCTTTAGTCGTCATGAGCCTGATGTCATCTGATAACATCGTTGCTTCATCACAGGGTAAACAGCTACTAGCATTTATGCCTAAAATGGCAAGAACAAAATGTGCTTCAAACAGAACTTCCATTTACAAGCTTGCAGCAACAAACATTCACAACTGAAAAAGAAATATGTAGAGTCTCTCTGGGAGAAAATAAATTTGGTACTATTTTTACTGTCCATTAGACTGAAAGGTCAAATGGGTCAAGCTGGACAAGTAACAGAACACAAATATTGGTTGACAAAGTTACTGTAAGAAGGTGCTGCTCTGAAGCTCACAGGTTTCTTGCCTTAAAAAGACCTAAAGGGAAATCTATCTATCTATCTATCTATCTATCTATCTATCTATCTATCTATCTATCTATCTATCTATCTATCTATCTATCTATCTATCTATCTATCTATCTATCTATCTATCTATCTATCTATCTATCTATCTATCTATCTATCTATCTATCTATCTATCTATCTATAAAATTTCAAATACATTAGTGCTAGGGGACAGTACCTTTTGAGGTGAGTCTGCAGCCGTACTGTCTGGTTAGCAGGACTGGTTGATGACACGGCATTCTCCACCCCAAACCTGGGGACGCTGCTGTGGTCTGAGTAACAGCTGCTGGGTCGGACCTAGCAAGGACATCAACAGTAAACACACAAACACACCACTAGAGACAGACTACAAACCATTGAAGGAATCTTCTGCATTTACTACACAAGATTCTGCAGTTTTAACTGCTTCCAAGTCAGCTGAAACGTCACAACAAAGGTTTTACTGTAATAGAGTGGCAATAAATCCTACTTTCAGTTTAATGCATAACATACAATAAATAATATATGATAAAAACGGATGAATAATGTTACTGCCTATGGCCCACAAAATGTATTAAAAATATCTGTAAAATTAAAGAACGTCTTCTGAAGAAACAGACAGACTATTCATAACGTGACACACACTGAATATCATGAGCTAAAAGGCTGGTAATAACTAACACTACCATGTAAAACTGCTATATTTGATGGAAAGAGCTGTAACATTAATTCAAAATAGATGCATACATCTAGTTTTAAAAAAAAACTGGATTCACCTCAAAGTGTGAAAGAGCAGAGAGGACAGGAGGAGGAGGTGAGGTTGAGGCAATTGAGGAGCCCACGGCTGGGGCTGGAAGGAGAGCCTTTGCATGCCTGAGGAGATGGAGCAACAGGGCATTGCATACACTTTGCTCCTCCAGCATCCTGGGTCCTTCTGCAACACTGGAAAACAAAAAAGAGAAAAGGGAACAAGATCACAACGCAATACATACATACTGTATGATGCACTGTGAATTGTAAATGTCTTCCATTACATGTTGTAAACATATTGGAAATGGGCCCCATCTAGTGGACAGAGGCTTATACATCAGTAAACTGAGATAAATTGAGTGCATAAGGGGGCTCTATGCACCCAGCATTGACATTGCCCAGTGACAAAAACAACATCAGTAAACAACTATGAAATTTCACTTTGGCTTTGGAAACATCTGCTTAAATTACATTTCAGATAATCCTGTACAGTGTGGAAACCCCACTTGAGAATAAAATAGAATGTCTTGACATGTTTACATTATGCTGCAATTGCATTTCAGTGTTATTGTTGACAGCTACATTTCAGTTTTTCTTCAGTGTAAACAACAGCAAAAAGTTCATCCCGTATGAAGTGAGTGTGAAAATTTGGCTATGTAATAATAGACGTAAGTCCACATGGCCTATATGGGAACAAGATCACAATGCAATACATACATTGCTTCGTCTCCCCAAGCTCCGCCTACTGCTTGCCGTTTTACTTTATGTATGCTTCCCGGATGTTTTTGCACTAATTTCCTATGATCGTCAAACTCTTTTGAATCTTCGACCATTGAACCATCAAACGCTGGATATACACTTTCTCATTCTGCCAGAAACCTCGGAGTGCTTATGGATATTTCTTTTAAATTAAAAAGAGTATCTACTGTGCTAAAAACCAGCTTTTATCAATTACGCCAAATTTCCAAAGCTAAGCCCTATTTACCACATAAAGAACTCAAAAAACATATCCATGCCTTCATCACTTGTAGATTGGACTATTGCAACTCTCTTTACCTGGGCCTCCAACTCTCCCTCCTTCAGTACCTGCAATTAGTCCAAAATGCGGCAGCACGCCTCTTAACCGGCACTAGAAAGCATGAGCACATCACCCCTGTCCTTGCTAACCTACACTGGCTTCCCGTCAAATATCGAATTGATTTCAAAATCCTTCTGCTCACTTTTAAAATTCTAAATAACCTGGCCCCTAGCTACTTAACTGATCTCCTTGAGCTGTACAAATGGTAAATAGCCTGTATTGGTATAGCGCTTTACTAGTCCCTAAGGACCCCAAAGCGCTTTACACATTCAGTCATCCACCCATTCACACAGACATTCACACACTGGTGATGGCAAGCTACACCCAAAGAGAGCACTAAGATCCAGCCAACTGCTCCTAATGCAACCAAGGTCTCATTTAAAAACCAGAGGTGACCGTGCATTTGCCATCGCTGCCCCTAGGCTCTGGAATAATCTCCCAGTCGAAACCCATACTTCGGAATCAATTCAATAGTTCAAATCCCGTTTAAAAACACACTTGTTTAACTTAGCTTTTAAAACAAATTAGTTTGGCTTTCATTCGGCAAATGCAATTTTAAGTATAATTGTACTAATTGTTCTTTGTTCTGCCCACACTGCGGTTTTATTGTGAAGCACTTTGATGTACACTAGTCTTTTAAATGTGCTATATAAATAAACTTTGACTTGAGTCGATGGCTGATAGGTCAGCATGGAAGAAGTATGTCAGACACATTACATAACTGACACCTCCAAGGAAAGGAACAGGTTTAAATGACATATATAAAAGTTAAAGTGGCAGGCGCTCATAATAATGCATGTCAGTCAAAACCAAGAAACAATCAAAAACCAGAAGCTACTTTTTTTAACAAAGTAATCACTTTTGAACATCTTTTTGCAGTCTTTCATCCCCTAATGTTTTTCATTCAATCCACTCCTCTCAGATCTCAGGTCAGAAGCAAAACAGCACCGAACATTTTGCAGCTCTCCAAGACTACCAACCATTTCAAACCCGCCTCCATATTTTTTTTCCAAACCACTGCTGCCAACTCCACACACCCTAACCAACTCTTTGTACTCAGCCTATAATCACCAGATATTTTCCCCACAAATCCAGAACTTTATGACTAACACCACATTCCACTGACATGACGTTAACTGTTACAGCAGAAAAAAGGCAAAACTGAGAGTTTAAAGGATGGAGGAACTGTTTAAAAGATGCTGACCAATTATAATTGCGATGAAAACTCAAGCAAGAAAAGTCTAACTTTACACTTTTGCTCCCTAGAGTTTGTGCTTGTTTACAGTGATGGCTGACTTCTGTAAACAGGAAGGGAGAAACAACCGGCAAAATCCTGATGACCCCTGTCTGTATCTTTATGTGACATATTCTGCATTATTAACCCCAGTTCACACCCATTTCCTTAAAGGGACCAACCCAGCTCCATGCAAAAGACACATAAAGCCACTGAGGCATCTGAACTGCTGCTGACATGTTGTAGGTTGCCATCATGACAAAAAGCCAGTGTTTTGTGAAAATGAAGAGAAACTAGAACCACAAACCTCTTCAAAACGAAATGTTAAAACCAAAACTTTTAGGCATGGCAGAACATACAATTTTGAGTCACTAAACTCTCTGCTTTGGTGAGGATTTGAATGTGGCATTAATAACTGCAACTTACTGAAACATACAAGGTCCAAAGATGGTTGCCAGATTTTCCACAGGCATGTGGTTTGACTGGCTGTGAGTGGCCACTCTGGATAGAAAGCAGATGAGGTAAGACAAAATATTGAAGTTGTCATCAGGGATTTGGGATAGTTTTTCTCTCAGACTTTGGTTCATCTCCTCCTCATCTGTGTATCCTAAAAATAAGAAAAAAACAAAATACAATAACATGTACATTTCAGACTTAAAGAGTTTATATCTTATAAACATATATAAATTTGCATGAGAATTCATACTGAATAGTTTTTTAACATCACTTGTGTCTCTAGTTCTTTGGCATAGGCACTGTTAACAGGGGTGTCATTTTACCGAGTAAATAATTAATTTCTTACTCAGAGTACAATAGCCACCAACAGCTTGAAGTGCTGATACAAAGCAGAATGAATCTACATAAATATAAGATAGATTAAGATAGTTTTACCTAGCAGTTTATAGATAAAGTTTCCAAAGTGCATTTGCATATACATGTTTTGGTACTTAATGGTGAGGTTTTTGCACTGTTTTCTCTGGATTTAAAAGCATCATAGCTGCTCATGTTTTTTCACATGTTCCCAGGCTGACTTTTAAGATCAGGCCACTGATCTGGTACAGGTACATTAGTTCCATCGCTAGTTACTCTGCTGTATATTTGGATTTGTTATCATGCTTCAGTATAATGTAGGTCACGGTACAAAATCTAAAGAAAAAAAAACTTATAGAACATGCTTTCCTTGTATGTCATACTCCAATTTTGTGTGAAATTTAAACTTTTTTTGTAGAATATTTTAAAAGGATATTTCAGTGAGGCTTGATAGCAGCAGGTAGCTTCTCAGCCACGCCAAATTTCCTTTCCAGCTTTTTAAAGAAAGCTTGATGTGTTAAAATGGGATCAAGATGCGCATTAACATATTGACTGAGCTCAGCCTTGCTTGCATCAGGACTAACAATAATACTACCAATTTCAATGCAACCATATTTTACCTTAGAGTTAATAAAATGTGATACCACCTAATTGGCATTACCTGTTATGAACAGAACCAGCTGTTTGCGCTGAGGCTCAGGAATGAGAGGAACAGGGAGCTCCCGAAGGAAGAGTTTTAGTAGAGATGCTACAGTAGGGACATCTGCCTCATGGTCCAGGTCAACCCTCTCACCACTGTCCCACCGCTGCCTCAGCTGCCTGGTTCGCACCACTGACCCACACAGACGGAACAGACCTCTATGCTGTATTCCTGCAATGAGGAAAGAGAGTTAGTTAAGTGCACATTCAGGTGATGTTGCAAGAAAAAGCAAGGAAGAAATGAGGAATAAGGTGAGACTGAAAAGGGGGTGTGTGTGTGTGTGTGGGGGGGGGGGGGGGGGGGGGTAGAGCAATTACCATTCCTATCCAAGTAATCCACCATGTCTCTTAACACAAGGGGTATTCCACAGACCATCTGCCCTTCCTCTCTCAGTGTTTCCAAAGCAACACCAAACACACACCTGGGTGCCTCTTCAGGCTCCGTAACCAGGGTGGGAATGAAGGGCTCTGGACTGATCTTGGCGCTGGGCCTCACAATTCTCACTGAAGACACGTCGCTCTGCATGACAAGAGGAGGCACAATGCAGCTGACTCAGTCAAAGTTTTTTATTATAGTCAATAACCACAGTTGGGGGTTTTCTCTCTGTATTTTCTTTTCTCTTTTGACCCTTTAAAACCTGAACCATGAAATAACTACCCGAATCTTTAATTTTTTGATATTGGTGTGTTTGTTGACCCTTTAGACAAAATATATAAAAATATATCAAATTTTAATCTGCATTTATATATATATAGATATATGAGTTTTAATTTGTATCACATTTTATCACATTTGCTACATAAGCCATATTTTTGCAATTTAGTCATTAAAAATGTGTCATGCAATTTATATCATTTTTTGAAGATTAAAAAAAAGTCGCGCTAATGATGTAGAAGTCTCAAAAACTCACAAAAACATATGTATCAAATCCGACACGCTGGGCTTTAAAGGGTTAAGAGTAGCCAGGTCCTGCGGACATCCTGAAAACTTCCCCATCTCTGCTTCATTACCTGTGAGTTGTTTGACTAGGTTGCGAAAACGCTAGCTGTTTAGCATTAAAACTGCACACTCTCTCGGGAGAAAATGCCATTTTTCCTGGATATAACGAGACCTCCAGGAATAAACGTTAACTTAGATATATCGGTTAACATTAACTAAATGTTTCCAGGTTATATAAGAAGTTTTGTGTGGAGGTACATATATTGAACTTCGAGTGTTTCTCGGACTAACAACGAACATGTCGAGAATACCGAAAAGTGGAATAAGACCTCAGGCGAAACTTACACAGAGCGATAATGAAGCACTGGCTCCCATTTTCAGCTCAGCGAACCGGAGCAGTTCTCCTTTTTTGAAATGTAGACAGGTTTTTCCCTCCTCGACATGATGATCCGCTCTCTGAAACTATCTGAAAGCCCGACGTACGAAGACTAATTACTGCCATGGCCCTCACATCCCAGTGTGCGAGGTGTACAACGGATGGGGAATGCTGTTGTTAAAATTGAGTAGTTAGCGTACTTCTTCTCACCGTTACGTTAGCTCCCCCCTGGAAAATATTGTTTAGGTTGCTAGTCACGTGACACAAGTGTAACCATGGTGACGTGTGGTAAGGAGAAGTCGAGCCCTTCAGGACCAGGATGCTGTAGCTTACTTTACTGTAGGTTAGATGCTCGGTGTCGGAATTGTATCCCAAATTGCCACCAGATCATTTTATTTGTAGAGGAGCTTAAGTGGAAAAATATATATCAAGATGTTTTATTATGTTATTATTTATTTTTACCTTAAGTGTTCCAGGCAAATGCAGAAAAACATGACCAAGGACATGTTTACTTTGTACTAGGGATTAAAGTTATTTCGACAAAAATGTAAAGACTCAATACCATTAATCTGAATTTTTTTATTGACACTTTTAAATTAAAAATTCTGTTTAAATGAACAGAAATAAAGACATAAACAAACAACATAAATAGTATAATAATGGAATAAAAAAATAATAATAATAGTGGCCAAATCTTACAGTCTCATCCATATAAACAGGACCTAACCCATGCTCTATGAGTACCCTCTACAAATATAAAAAGCAAATTAAGCAAACCCTAGTCCCAACTTACTGTTAAGAAACATCAAGGGCATTTGTAGTGATCTATTCACCAACATTCAAGTGACCAAAAAAAGCCTATTGCAATGTATTCATTACAATTATGATGACATCAAATTAAGCAAAAACATTTTTACAGCTCTATGGCTGATTTGTGCATATAAATGGCACACGCACAAAGGACAAACCTGCTGTATTACAAAAAAACAAGGTCAAATAATACAAACACACAACCTGTGTTCATGTACAAACATGCCTGTGTGAACACTGACAGACAGAATGTACACATAAACATAGACAGACAAAACATGAAAATGAAAAGGACCAGCCTGGTCAGGTGAATATGCCAGCAGAGTTCATAATAATCACACCAGAAAGAGAATCAACATGCTGCTATTGTTGGAAAAACAATGGGATCTCCTTCTTGTGCTTACATATTTTTGAATCAGAATGACTTCGTCTACTTCTGTCTGATTCAGAAAAAAAGAGGTATGTGTATAAATTAAGTGAATGCACTTTAAAAATCATGTAAAACAAAGGCTTTATCATTGTTCCAACAGGCATTATGTGTTGACAGGTATTGACTATTACGGATGCTTTGGTAAGATATAACAGTATTATAGTTAAGTAATCATGAAAAAAAAAGTTATATATGTTTGTCATCACGCTAAAATAACACAGAACAAATTTACAAAGATTTGTTTTACCAGCGTTATGAATGGCACCTTGTCTTTATTTTTCAGACTAACAATAAAGTGAGTATCAGTGTTTCAAATTTGAACAATGTTGTTCAGTTTACCTCGTAAAATGAGGCAGTAATAAAAGTCGACACAGGCATCAGAATCAAATCTTCAAAAGAGATCTGCAGTGTGTGATTTAACCTGAGAAACTGGGCCAAGCACAGAGAAATGGCCTCTATTTAATAATTTTGGTGTATTAATATCTGGCACCAGAAATAAGTGGGTGACCCCTGTACAGTCAAAACAAAAATATTCTTCTAGGAGTTCAAAGAAAGTTGCTGAATAATATCTGAAATCTTGTGAAAGGTGTTCAGACTCAGGCTACTGAAGCAACTTTGTCACAGCTGCTGCTATAAAGGACCTCCGGTTTGTCATTCTCGGGGTGCTTCCCGTTACAGCAGGGAAGGGTGAGCAGAGTGAGAAGGAATGCTCCCAGCAACACAAAGCTCCCACTAAAGTAGAACGCCAGGTCATATGACTGTGTCCAGTCAAAGAACCACCCTAGAAAGTGATGAGAAAAACAGAAACTGTGAGCAGAGAGGGATTCCTTGCAGACACAGCAGTGAGTCATTTCCTGAAGTTAACAGGCCTTTTGCAATTCCCTGTAAGATTTTGATTTTTGAAACGTCTCTAAAAGCTACACCAGGTTTTTATATTAGCACAAAATAGAATAATTACAACTTACCTACAACAGGGGGCCCAAGTATGATCCCAAATCCTCCAAAGAACATGACGATGCCGTGGGCTTGTGTCAGCTTTTCCAAGCCAACAATCCTAGTGGTAATGTAGGAGGTGAGAGACCAGTTTCCATTGGCGAAACCCACAATGGCAGACAGGATCTGCAGTCCTACATAACTGTTAGTGAGAGGAATAATGAGCAGTGCCACACCTCCTGCAAACATGGTGAAGGCATAGAGATAGATGCTGTTGATCCACCTGATGTCCACCAGGATACCTAGCCCTAGTTTACCTACGCAAGCTGCAATGGCCCCTATTGATACCAAAGGAATTAGACTAACTTCTTCAATGAGTCCTTGACTCTGTGCCACATCCTCAATGAAGAGCGCAGGTGGGAATGCACCTAAACTAAACATGAAGACACCGATACAGAAAGCCACCATCACTTGGTCCTGCAGGATCTCAGACATGGAGTGGATGTACTTGGAGTAAGCCTGCCGTTTCTCTTTGATGACCTTTATGATATCAAACCCAGAAAAGAAGCTGCCTTTTTTCTTCATAGTCTGAATGGCCAAGTCCTTGGCATCAATGGTAATGAGCAATTCCTTCACACCCAGTGTTTTCTCTGGAGTAGCTGTAGTAGAACCTGCAGTCATCTTCAGGTCTCCCAATTGGGGCTTTTCAAAAATCTGCTCTTCTGTGTTGCGCTCGAGGGCGGCCTTCTGTTTGAGGTAGTACCCAGGCATATTGAGGGGCCTCATGAAGCCAGCACAAGCCATGAGGTTTAGTGCTAAAGCTCCAATGATAAGGAGGCAACCATGCAAGCCATACAACATGATGAGCTCATTCTGAGCAGTGGCGTAGATGAATGCTCCAACGCTTGTGCCTGGGTGAGAAAAGGAGAAATGGAATGAGTAATACAATAACACATCAATCGATACAACTTAAAGCCATTGCGCCTTATCATCCACTAACTTTAAAGTGTAACTGACAACCAGAACGACGGCTCTGTGTTGAGATGGCTCTGTAGTTCTAAATCATTGCTAGACTCACTTTAAAAATAAGACTTGGATGTTACTAATAATCTTTAAAATGTAACTATGTCAAGTAGTTTCACAACATTTTGTTCAACTATTTACCAGTTTCGACTGCCAAACCACATCTGGTTGCTGGTCATCAGTCCTCTTCCCTACCCCACAGACCACTCTGACTTTGCTACTCTACTGATGTTTACCTCAGCTTCCTAAGGTTCCCAGCAGCGCAAACATGAAAGAAGTGAGCTTGGAGACCTGGTTTGCACCCATAGCCCTCAGGTCAGAGGAAGGCAGCAGTACCTGTGGTGACAATGCCAAGGGCGAGGCCGCGTCTCTTGTCAAAATACTGACAGGTGATTGTCAAGGTGGCTGCATAGACCAGACCACAACCCAGGCCTATGGTAAGAGAAAGAAGAAAACGCAAATGTCACGTAAAACATGAAAAATAAACAAGAATGGGGATGCAATGGCACATGAATACGACTGCTTAATGAGTAGAGAACAACTACATTTTAATCACAATTTTTAAAGTATGTTTTGTAGATTTTAGTTAAACAATATTGCTGTAAACTTGAACTCACTGCTTTATACAAGCAGCATGAAGCCTTAAGTTCAGAGGACACTGTGCATCAGATATCCTCAGCAAAACAAAGGATACAGTGAGCAGTAAACTGCTTTTACAGCTACAGTCAGCATTCTAAGGACCACTCTAAAAATAAATGACTGCTTTCAAAGATGCATGGCCTCTGACCTCTAGCGCTGACTCGCTAAAGGAACTATTTAATCCTGCGATGGATACCCAGGATTAAGTATAGCGGGGCTGTCACTTGAGGTGCAATAACAGGTGGTGTTGGGCACAAGTGCATACTGATGAGGCCACAAAGGCAGTAAAAGGTCATACAGGAATGTGGCTAACCTATAATGTTGTTTTTCTGTCAACAAGCAATATCAAACAACTCTTACGTCACACTACTGTATGTCTTGTCCACTAATTCTCAGTGCCAGTGATAATCATTAATACCCAACTGATCATCAGCATTTAATGGTGCGAAACAGTTCAACAAGGCCATGTGCCCCTGTTTGCTCCAAATGATTATATAATGTGTTACAGGATTTTCATATGTTAGAAGAAAACAAGCTTAGTCTACATCAATGATCGAAGAAACATAAAAAACGTTTTGCGCACTGACAAGACTGAACTCCATAGCCGACTGTCTTAACGACGGTCAGGTGAATAAATCTCAGGTGTTCTTGAAGCACTGCCAAGTATAGCATAAAACACAAAAGAGGATGTCATTCAGTGTGATTATAAAGTGTTTCCTTACCGACCACAATCCCATAGGAAAACATAAGGAATTCAACATTTGGAGCAAAGGCACTGAGCATCAGGCCGCCAGCCACCATTACACCACTGAAGATGGTCACAGGGCGAGCGCCAAAGTTGTCCACGCAGGCGCTGCAGATAGGACCTGAAGGAGCAATGGCAGAAAGAGACACAGAGGCAGAAAAAAAGTGATGGTCAGAAATCTCATCTCACTCACAAAGCATGACACTGACACATCACATTAGGTTTAAACTGGCAACCTGCCTGAAGGATTCTCACATCTCTCACAAAGTTCATCACTTAGTTTAGTTCCAGTTTTATTTAATCCCAACCTTATTGCAATTTTACCTGGCTAATATTTAACATGTATTTTTAATCACCTTTTACAAATAGAGCAACAAACTGTTTATACTATACTGAGAGCAATTCTGAAATTTAGTACACAGTGATTTTTTTTCACTCTGCCATACCCATTCAGACTGCTTTACTTATGTACAATTTGCTGATTGCTTCTCTAAGCAGGAGGAAGACTTGGCCATTGTACAGCAGAAACTGCAGTGCTGAAACAGGCTGACGGCTGGGACATGTGTCCAGAGATTGGCCACCCTTTGGGGTAGATCCAGGCATGATTTTTACCTCATTCCTTAGAAAAAGACAGCAAGAAGCAAGGCTGGAAGATAAGCTTTGGTTTATACAACAATGTCAACCAAGGCCTATATCACTAATTCTTTTGCTTAACTGCTGTGGAGCATACTTTGTACTCTATGATATGATATCTTTCAGAAATGACTGAAAGGCTAAGGAGGATGAATATATTTTGTATTCATATTTTACATTCATACTCCAGTGGCCATGGTCGTTTACTTTCAGGCACCTTTGCTTCTCTCTTTTTATATGTGGGTTCAATAAAGCTTATATATATATATAGTATCTGTATTTTCGCCTCAACTTATCTTTGTTTTCCTTTGTCTTTGGTCAGATTAAGAAGCAAATGATCCCATTCCATTACATCACATCAAATCTGCTCCAAGTAAAAGTAAAATGTTACTTTTTTAGTTTCCTGTTTTATTGTGAAAGTCTGTGTCTTATGCCAGTGTATTCAGTTTGCGTTTCCCCTCTCGTCTTGTCAATCACGATCAGCTGTGCCTCCCTCCTGTGTGTAGTTTCCTCGTTCCCTTCTGTGTATTTATAGTGTGTGTTCACTCATGTCCGTTGCTAGTCGTTGCTGTGTTTCTTCCCTGCTTTTCTCCAGAGTCGTCAGTTCAGGTTCGTTTTGTTAGCCATTCCCAGTTTAGGTCACCTTTAGGTTTTATTTTGTTCACCGTGTTTCTGTTTGTGCCTCCACTGTATGTTAATAAAGCTCGCCACATCTAAGCCAATGCCAGCGTCTGGGTCCTCCCTCGCACTCACCACACGTCTGCCCCCCGCAGCCGTGACAACTGGCTTAATCCTTCAAATAAATACGTTTTTATATTAAAAACTGGCACATCCAATATACCCCAGTCTTACTTTAGTTCAATTGCCCCTTTACATATAAGTCAGCCTTCAGACTTTGAGCAGGTGTTATGTCTCATTTGTTATCAGGGACATCTTATGGTACATAACTGGGAAGGAAATTGTAGGAAGACAGGTATAAAGGTGAGGATTTAGTGCTTTACATTTACCACAAATCACATATGATATCTTAACCTCTCTAACTCAGAGAGGTTAAGATACTGTTAACAGCAAGTAAAAATATCCAAATGTTATGGTAACATCAATTTACTGCTTACCAATAAATCATCAGATAATGAAAATCAACCTCGGACTGAGAAATCTCTGCTAATGAGTTTACTTCTTCTACCCCAATATGAAGTATATTAAAGTATACTGAAGTATAGTATGCCATTACAATGTGTGTTACTCACTGGCTATTAGTCCCACTCCAGAAACAAGGGAGCCCACCCAGGCAGTCAAGCCCTTGCCTTGCTGGTATGTATGGAGCCACTCAGGGTAGAGTACACCCACAGACTGGGGTGATCCATAAGCAAGGAACTGGGCCATGAAGGAAGCCGCAACAATCGCCCATCCCCAGCCTCCATCGAGCACTTTTGAAGCCATGATGCTGATGTTATTGCTGCGCTCTGGGATCTGTTATGGCTTCTGGAGGTGGTGTTCCTGGTAAGAACATAGAAACAAACAATACAATTAAATTTTTACAGCAAAATTGAAACAAAAAAAAAAAGAGTGCTCATCCCTGGATGATATTTTTAGACCTGACCTACAAAAACCACTTACTTCAAGCCTTAATCTGGGGAAGGCTGTTGCGGCACCTGGCCTGGCCAAACAGGGAGGCCACCTGTGTCAGGTCTTAAACACAGACTGACTGCAACTTACTCAGAGTCAACTGGCCCTTTTGAGCCTTTCTCTTTAACCACACCTCGAAGGAGGAGAAAGTTTAAAAAAAAAAGAAAGAAAAAAGCATTTCACCTTCAACCTTCCCTTCAACTCAGCTCAGATGGCTATAGAAGAGGTTTCTCTTCTGTTCTTACCCAAGATTTTAAGACCGCTGATCATAACTACCGCACTTTATTTTTGCGTCACTAAGGGGAAAGTTAGTGCGAAGCTTCAGATATGTCAGATCTGTATGTTTACAAAGCATGTATTTACATGTTTACAGTAAATACAATTCAGCCAAAGAAGGCATCTTTAATATAAATGTAAAGCAAATAGGAACCAAAAAAGCTGCTTACAGTTTATGGATATAGCCATACGCTAACACTGCCATTGACCAACACTTGTGAAAATAAAAAAGTGACGACGTTTTGTAGCCATATATCTTTGATTCACTGCAAAAAGACACGCGTTTTTTAATGTTGTTAAAAAACAATACATGCGGCACTCACCTCAGCATATACAAATACAGCTGCAGGCGCCTGCCTAACTGCGCGCTCTGCGGGAACTTTCCATGTTAGGATGTTTTCCTTGTTAAAAAAAAAAATAAAACACCTCGTATCGCTACAAAGCAAATAAAAATGAAGGCATCGCACACTCTTTCTGTTTTTTGAGCTGGACTATAGGGGTTCCTTCACCAGAAAACGCACTGCATCAACAGTGTTTCATTGTGCATCCTGCTTTGCAGCCGGCGACCAAACCGGTTCAAAGCTGTTCTTGCTGGTCCAGCGGCAGCTTGAACGCATCTACAACAGAAAAAGCGCTGCTTTCGCTTGCGCGCCTGGAGCGCAGAAGACAGACAGAACGGCTCTTAGCGATGCGGCGGATGTGGTTTGTGGTTCAGACGTGTATGTTTTTCTCCTGCTTCGTGTAAAACAAGCAAGTATTCAAAATGCACATGCACAAAGCTGTTTACCTGGAAGCTCTCCGGGTCATAGGGGACAAATGAAGGATCTGTTTTTGTAAAGATGGTCTTTGAAGCAATGAGAAAGCGTAATAATGACGATAACTAACGGTAACTATAAAATAACAATATAAACACGTAGAAAGAAATATACTGCTTTCATCTGAGTCTGACTGATCAAGCTGAAAGTTTGGGGTTCTTGTACTAACAAATCGGTCTGAGAGTATGGTTTCTTTCCCTCTGGTGTCATCATTAATATTTCCATCAGTCCAGTCCGAACCGGTTGCATCAGCAGGACGCGAGTCGAGTCATCTTCCCGGTGAGCGCAGGTTAAAGCAATGCATGTACAAAACTTGAGCCAAATCATAATCTGTCACCACATCGCTGGAAATAACTGGAGTCTGTTTAAAATCATAACGAATACTAGTAAAAACGAGCTGCATCATAGAGAGCTACCATGCAGGTAACATGGTATCCGAGGGTATCCAACACACTAAAGAGAATCTCTTTATTAGGTTTAAATGAAGCCGGAGAAAAACATACATGTGTGAACCACAAACCACTCATATGCATGAGATTGTAGTGCTAGTGATTTTGTTTATGGTAATCAAGGGAACAACGAATATTAGCAGCATCCCCACTGATTTATAAAGAGAAGACACAATATCAGAGTTTGGGATTTACTTGGAAAAAAAAAGTTTCACTTTATAAAAAAAGTGTGTTTATAAAAAAAAATAAAAATAAGAGCTTATATAGGCTTTATCTCCCCTAAATCTTGTTCTATCCCCAAAACAAAAGAAAACAACAACAACAACAACAACAACCAGACATTTTTTTAAACATAGGGTGTCTCAGGAAATTTTGACTTTTAATTTAATCCATACATTACATACATACATAGAAGGACAGCAAGGAGATTAATTGCTATAATCATTCTTTTGTAGCATCATAAAGTTATATCATCCATGTTGTTTGTCCCCATTCTTAACCTCAGGTCAGTAACATTGTGAAACCAAGTCACCAATGAATAGTGGGCGTGATGGTGGGAAGCAGAGTAGAATGGGAGAGGAGAGGAAGAAAGGAGAGGTAAAACAGGTTTGCACACTGAATGAACTCAAAATTCTTGAGGATCTTTGATGCTTTTCCCAGAGCTGAGGTCTGCTGCCAAAAGGGGTCTTACTGAAAAGATTTAGGCTCCATAATCCCCTTCTGCCTGAAAAACTAAGTGTAAAAAAGAAAAAGGGAGACAGAATTAATTGTACTTTACAGTCACATTACACTGACATGTTGCTCCAAACCAGTTTCAACTAGATGTAGTGCATGTCACAGACAGAGCTAGGAATTTGAGGTTGTTTGGGGAGTGGATTACAGAGTGGCTATGACACACTTTAAGCACTACTGACTGAAACTAGAATTGATGTTGATGCATTCAAACATTCCCAGGTTCCATATATGGACTATTAATTCCACTGGGTTAAAATCCATCTAAGATCCACCGATCTTAAATTTTAAGCTTTATGTTTTGCAAACTTCAAATAGCAGTAAAGTAAGTTTGGTTTTCAATACTTGTTTGATGCCGCAGTAATAATGAGAGTGAAATTTGCATAAATCTTCACATGATTGTTATATGCTTGAAGCTTTGCAAACATGTTTAATCTTGCAACTTCATGTACAACATCAAAGATAACAGTTCAGCCAACCTGAGATCACAGAGCATATAAATTTATTTGTAAAAACTACTAGAGAAAATCACCTGCGTCTACGCCCAGGTGTTTAGTAATTCCTCAGTTTGGAGGTTGACCTGAATAATTACAGGCCTATTTTCCTCGTCTGTAATCCAAGGTATTTCACACTGCGGATCATTATGTTTGATAAGCTCCATGTGTGTTTTGACTTATAACTTGCTGTTAGACCTTAAATGCCTCGACTAGCATTGCAAAATCAATGCTAAGCCTAAAATAAACAGTTGTGCCTTTTGCGATCCCTAATTGTTGCTCCACACGGTAAAATAACATTTCTTCACCAACTAAATTTGAGACACATGCCATGTAAGGTTTGAAATTAGGATTAAACACAATTTCAGCTGCTTTAAAAAAAAAAAATCATTTTATACTTCAGCTGTCACTCCAGACATAAAAAATTATTAACACTGAGATCTGTGGATTAACCCCAAACACTGTGTGTGGGCTTGAGCAATCATTTTGTTCTTTACAAGTAATGTCTTGTAATGTATATCCCATATTCAAATATAAAGAAATGTATTTTGAAAATAGTCTCATTGAGACATTATGCTCACATTACTCACCCAAAGCTCATTTAGTATACTCACACGTTCCCGTGAGATTTATGTGTGCTGACTTTAGTTTAATAGCTTGTCTTTTTATCTAACACTTTTATGACACCTGAGATTCAGCGGCCCGCTGTGCCTTTCCGTAAGAGGCTTGGCAGGTGTAAGCACACAGCGCCACCCCGCAGTCTGGATAAATCTTGGGTGGTTTGGCCATCCTAGCTCCATAAAGCTGCAGAGGTTAAAGGCCACTTTAACACCCAGCATTGCCACCCTGAGCTTCCAGTACGGATTCATGCTTGGATTAGTTCAGGTTGCTGGCTTTAGCAGTAAGTGAGAACACCGCACCACAGTAGAAAAACACAGGATCCACTTTAGTTGTGCCAGAACTCTCAGCAAGCCTTCAAATAAAGATATACTTATGTCACTCTTAGGATGAGATGTGTATTTTGATTTTGGTGAGATTAAGCTGAGTGTATGTGCGAACAGGAACAGTTACATGCGGAGACCTAATGGAAGTCTAATGTGTTTTGCAGGCTGTCATCCTTGTCCTGTTCTCTTCCCACGCCAGGTTATTGCACCCACATTACAAAGGTTTACCGTGTTAAATGATCCTGGAATGACTGATTTATGGAAACCACTCCTCCGGTCTCCATCCAGTTGAAACCGGTTAGAACCATGTGTAGTAGGAAATGAAAATCAGACACTGGCGCAGTGGAGTGTCAGCAGATCTATACAAGAGGACATCACATGATGTGGTTGTTGCAACAGATTAACATCTTAGGATAAAAGATCTTTATTTCAATTTGTAGTTAGCAGCATGGCTGGCCACGCAAATTGCTGATCTACCAACCATTTTAATATCAGACTGAAATAGCAGTTAAAATTTGAACATATTTAACAGGTAGATTTAGAAGTTCATTTTTTATCAATTTGATATCATGTTCACAAGTTCAGTCCTCTAAAGATCACTATAAATAATCCCGATAAGCACAGAGTTTAAGAGCATCATATCAGAGGGAGTGTCGTTTTAGCAGAATAGCAAAGTTGTCAGAGGACCACAGCAGTCTTTAGGATTTATTATTCTGCCGTTAAACATAAATAGCCATGTTTATCCACGCATTTCTCTGGGGACATTTCAAGAGTCACCCTCATAGTGACACACTTTAGAGGAAGTTGGGGAATCACCAGTCATTATATCCTCTAGGAACTATAAGTGTACCGTAAATCCACTGTGGGAGACTGAGTAAGTGGCAGCTGACCTGCTGGTGTCTGTAGAGGGGGGAACAATGTCAGCCTTTGCAAACTTTTACAGCAATCTATCATATTCACTGAGCCATTTTTGGTAAGACATTAACCCTTAGCAGTCTTACCTGTGTTGAAGTGTACCTACCTGTGCTCATAAACGCATACTGCCCTATAATGTTAAATGGTGAATATAAAAAAAATATAAAAATGTTTCTACTGTTCCAGGTTGTGAGCTTTGTTGGTGCAGTTTATTTAAGGCACAAACATTTTCCATCAACTACTTCAGAGATTTGTCAGACTCTCATAACTACCACAGTGAAACATTCCAGTGAAGTTAAATACACAAAAAGATGATGCATTTTTGAGCCTGTTGAAATGTTTTGTTAAATTAAGCAAGTGCATCAAATCGCAGGTGTGAAAGTGAAAAAGAAAAAAAGAAAAAGAAAAAAAGATTGTCTTCCAGGTTTGCTTATCAGTTTTACACCCACAGTTATTACATTACAACGGAGTATCAAACGATATTCATAAAATTCACAATTAAAACAGAAGTTGTCATCTCAAGAGCTTTAATCATACATAGAAATTTAGTTCAACAGTACCATTCATTTAGAATGTTTTCGCAGTATGTATATTTAGTGTAAAGAGCATTGTTTTTTTTTTCTGATGGGAATATCCATAAGGATGACAGAAGCTTTCAGAAATACACCAGAGAGAGAAGATCAGAGAAGAGACTGAGTACATGACTAAGTTGTAACACCTCAGACTATATTTTCAAACACCTCAAAAGGCGACATTTATCTGTGGTTTATGTGTCCATCCTCGTTGATGCTTTTTTTCCTTTTCATTTTAACATAGGAGCAGCAGATCTTTGAATGCTTACACAAACTAAAATACCTGTGCTGCAAGCACCGTTTGATCAATGCCCTATTATAATGGAGAAACTCCTAGCACTCTTCTATGACACCGTTTTGTTGACCTAATCAAAGCCACGTTAAACTTGGGGTTGTGGTGAACTGTTTTACACTGCTTTAATGACAGAGGGTGATCTGGAGTGGAGGACATTACTGCAATCAAGTGTCATATTATAGGCATGAAAATAATTGACCACATCCATCTATTTAGCCATCCAACTCTCTAGCCATACATCCATCCATCGATCGATCGAAACATCCAACCTATCGTAAAACATAACCATGAAACATACTGTATGTGCTGTTTGTGCTATCTTAGAAGCGCCACAACAACAATTCCAACCAGCTAAAGTCCCAAGCAAAGAAAAAAAAACATGTACAAGACAAAAGGTGGAACAGATAATTATCCTACAAATCCCAGAAGTGATTATTTTTCAATTATCCATTCCTTTTAAGAGAAGTTAAGTAACGCCACATGAAGATTTGGCAGGCAGATAGCCTCACTGAAGGCGAGTAGCTATCTTGTTTCTTTTCCCTCCAAAACTTTTGAAGCTGCGTCTTTTGTTGAGTTGGTACAGAGTAAGAAACTTCACTTCCAGAGCTGGTAATGATGGAAGCTGCTGCATTAGCATCGTGGCATTCAGTGGGCGCGCTCACGCGCAAAGACAGAGACTGTGTGTGTGGCTTTAAGGCTGGGAGGGAGGCTGCTGCTGCGCTGTTGATGCGTGCTGTGACATGGCTGCCGGGGAGGACATGGATTGGACCATGGGTTGAGCTGGCGGGGGTAGCGGAGGCTGAGCCTGTTGGGCCCCTGAGTGTGTGTTGGGGGAGGGTGGGGGTGTTGGACGTTTGAATTTGTCAGGGCTGGTGCTTCTTCTTGGGGAAGGCCGCTGTTTGACAAAAGGAGAAAGAAACGAATAAACACAGATTGCTTGTAAATCACAACCAGATGACAGAATTCTAAAAATGTCATGCAGAAAATAGAGTTTATGGCAAACAGACATTCGGAGAAATTTTGTTTTATCAATACATTTTTAAAAAAAGTTTATGCGTTTAATTGTTCCCAGACATAGCCAAGGAGGGTAATTGTGAAAATATCAACTCTTTTTGTGGGACTGTACTCCCAGAGTTACAAACGACTGCAGGAAAAAGATCATGAATGCCAAGATTACATGTTTCCCCTACTGAGCTGTTCATCAAGACCTGATAACAGCAATTCTAAACTGACAAATGGAATAAACGGGAAAAAAGTAATCTTTTCGAGGTTCTGATTTCCCAGCCAGTCATTTCCCTAAAAATTCTTGTAGGGGCTAAATGGAGACAGTGGTTTGTAACATCCACATAGAAGAACAGAAAGTAAATTCATTTAGGTTATGAAACAGGGAGAATGCTAGGAGAGAGGTATAAATGAGATCCAACAATCAGGAGGAAAGTTTAATAAAAAAAAAAAAAAAGACGCCCCCTACATACATTTTTAATCCAGGTAATAACTATAACACTGTACCAGCATGGCACAACCCTTCTCAGAGCAGTCTCACTCAGTCTTATGCCTCCCTGCCTGTTCCTCAGAAGGATTTAAGTCTAAACCATCCCATTATGCCAAACTTTAATGCCCGTTGCAATAGTCAGACAGTCTGGGGAGACATCTCAGGCATGTTATTCTGAGGACCAGGGTTACGCAAGTAACCCAAAACTATCATTCCTAGCATTTTACTTCTCACTTTGAAATATGGAGGCTCCCATATTGCCAGAAGAGCTTATCTCCAACAATCTTAAAAAGTTCAAGCGAAGACCAAGAACTGAGTATTACCTGAGCTGCTTTCCAGTTTTTATCCCATTTTGTAAACTGGAAGTTTATAAAACAGGACAAATGTGAAGGGCAGAGCATAAGCCTGCAAGTGCGTGGATTTTCTTGATTGAAACCTACTTCACACCTGAGTAACAGACCCCATGTGGAATTAGCTTGCAGGTCCACTGGAAAACACAGACCCTGACCTGGACAGGATAAACCAAATGCCTTCATAATCCAGTGTGAGAGCTGTAGGTTTGTAATAACGTACCCTAGAAAATGAAAAGTTGATCACTTCTCCATAAACTCTTAGTTCTGCATAAATTTGTCAAGCATAAACAGGATGCAACATGTGCTGCTGCTGTTCTTCAGATGAAGAAAAAGCCAGTGGAGAAAATACCATCAATACAATGGGCAAGCATGAACTCTGACGTGCCCTGGGGCAAACAGTGCATGAATGACTGAAGATGCCTTTTCTCTTTAAGTGATCCGCATCTACTCCATAATAGCCCAATCTTTGTAATGAGCATGCCTGGACAGCAGATCTGCCAAGATGTGATGTAGTGGTCTGTGTTACTAATTAAGTCCAGTCTGGAAGAAGCATATTTGCAAATAGCCTGGATATTCTTTCTGGGAGCAGGGCAGCCTGGGAATCAACTGGTCCCAGCTGTGAATTTCATCTGGCGCCAGTATGTGATTCAGTGTCCACCACACCGAACTATGTCTCCACTGTCTGCCAGCAGTTTTCTGTAGTCAAATAAGCTCAGCATACTGCATCCCAGTCTCTTGATGGTGAGACTGGCAGACTGCGTGTATTAAACGGGGGCTTCGACTGGGAATGTCCAGCCTAAGGTAGGAAGGGCAGACCTGTTGTGTGCCACTGCTCGAGACTACTCTCCCTCACATCTCCTCTTGTGTGAGGTAGAGTATTATGTATCATCATTAGCTTAAGTCCTAAAAATAAACCACACAAACATGCACAATGCTAACTCCATACTTAATACAACAACTGGTACATAGCGTGTGTGTGTGTGTGTGTGTACGGCAGACAATGTTTACAATCATCGAGGGGATTGTTGATGGCAATTTTGTATCATCATTGTGTTCTCGAGGTCAAATATCACTACTGAATCAACAGGGTGGCTGAACTTAATTCGAGTACTTTTTTGTAAACAGACATACAAACCTAACAGTAATCATTCACTTTGTGAGCAGTCTGTCACAATTTACACACCCCAGCTCATTTCCCACTTTAGTTGATAAGGATTATGACATCTGTTTGTTTATGTAACAACTCTATATACACACACACATTACTACTATCAGAACAGCGTTGTGTGCACCACACATTATTACCCCAAACCGAATCCACATTTCTTCTTACTTTCACTTTTAAATTATGAAATGATTCTGCTTTAAATAAAACTTCCACAGTATAACTACTATAGCAGTATTATAGTTAATGATATTTTCATCAAAACCAGCCTTGCCAAGGTAATGTCAGGGGAAACACTGGTGAGATATTTATATATTTTATGACTTTGTGATGCTCTTTTGGATAGGAGGCATAATAGAAACAGGTTCAAACCATGCCCCTGGTGTAAAATATTACTAAACATATCTATATCTTATTAATAAATATAAATAGATAAGTCAGTGTTGTTTTAGTTATCAGTGTGCTGAAGAGATGGACACACAGCTAATTGGAACTTAGGACATTTACGAGTTATGCTAAGTAAGTTCTAGTATTGATGCCAACAATACAAACAATGTTTGCAGAAGCCAGTATTCTTTGAGAGTCAAAATCTAGACTCCTCTACTGAGTGAATACTGGTGGACACACACAGTTTTATTCCTCCTACTTATACTCATTTTAAGGACTGTAATATCTGAAAGTCATGACATGGGAGTGTAAACAGGTTAGACCTTTAAATAACCACTGAAAAGTGACAGTTAACGTCATAGTCGTTGTTGCATTAAAGATCCACCATGCTGAAGAGTACTGTATTATCAATAGAGCTAGCCTTGACATTAAAAAATATAGACAGGGTAGTAAATTTAACAAAACAACAGGCAGTACATGTCTCCACGTGGGTGTCCTCATTTAAGGTTCATTTAATGGACGCAGCTCACTGATTAAATATAGTTCAAAGATCATGCTGACTCAGAGCAAACTGCTGCTCTTATGAAGTCACAATTAACACAACTTTTAATCATTAAACTTGTTGATCATTTCTATGTACTTGAACTGGAAAACATCTTTATACCCCCATAAAACTGAAATAATTTTATAATACGAAAGGTTATACACCTATTATTTTTATTGTCAATTGTTTACTCCTTTACAGAGCAACTAGTTTTGAGTTTATTGGTCAGAAATTTTGTTTGATGATTAATTGAGAAACCTGCCGGAAATCTGGTTTAAAAAATAAATAAATATATAAAATAAAAAAAAAACGTGTGAATTCTCAATAATTTTCTAAAAGATGATGTGGGTGGTGTCACTTACTGCTACGGCATGAGAGGAGCCTCCGTGGACGTGCAGGGCGGGGGTGTTGTAGTGGGAAATGGCAGCTCTGGACAGTGTAGCTGGAGGAGTGAAGCCAACTGTGTGGGTGCCATATGAGAGACCTGTAAGCAAATGAGACAGCCAGAGGGAGAAAGACATTTTATTAAAAGTTAACATCAATTCTAGACACTTTCATTTTCCTCCTCAATACTCACTCCAAGATTACGTCGATATAAGAGGGAAGTTCTTTGTGGCTGGCAGTGTCCCGGCACAGGATGACTGTTTTATCATTGACCAAATATTTACTTTGATATCATACCTTATCGTATCATAAACTAGTACGCAGACCAGAAATGAATGTTAATTTTTTTCTGCACTATTTTTAGCATTAGGTCTGTGCCTAAAGAGAGTAAGGGTGACTGAAATATGATGGTGCTCTCCCTTTTATTATACTAACAATTATTATTTTATTCTTCTATTTTTTCCTGTACTTTTTATACTTTTGCAAATGGTCATTTATCCAATAATAATCTTTACTAAATTACCTATAGTGCCAAGATCAGTAAGCTAGGAGCGTATCCACCAGTGTTAAATTTGAGAGCAGATTTTGACTTCATTTCAGTTTTCTGACATTTAGTTTAAGTCTCATTTTAGTCGACAAAATAGGATTGATTGTAGTAGACAAAATCTAAATTTGATTAAGTTTAATAAAATAAAGTGTAGGATGAGAATGTTTGTGTTTTTAGCTGCTCCACATGTTCACTAAGAGTCTTATTTTCATTGACATCAAATGTGAAATGTGTCTATACGTCTTGCTCTTTTCTTTCTCCCAAACATTGACATTTTATCACATTTTCAAAACAAACAAAACCAAAAAAAGCTGTACTCTTTCCCAGGGCAGGGCAAATGTGCTTGTCTGACTTTCTAGACCATTTAGCTCTGCTTGGATCTCGTCTCTCCAGAATATTTTCATTTTCAAGGCTTCAATACATGTCATTATGATTTTAGTCTTTATTTATCATCTTTTTTTCATCAGGGGGAAAAAAACAAAAACGAAAGCTCTGCGGACTTCTAGATAGTATTCAGTGTAAACCCCACATCATGGCCTGTCAGGCTCACAGTGAGCAGCAAAGTTCTACCTGAGCACGAAGCTTATATAAAATGCAGTGTGACAATTAAGCTGTAATTGTGTGGTCTTGATTTGACAGAGTACCTACAAGATTTTAAGATAAAAGCTGGAACAAAGATAAAGCTTGCTGTCTGGCAAAAAGTTGTATTAATCGCTATCAAAGGCCGTTTATTGTTGTGTTTTTACCTACCTGGTGATATTGGTCGGCTGGAGCTGGGAGAGGGAGTGTAAGGGATGGGACTGGACACGGTCCTGGCTCGCAGACCCTGTGCAGACATCTCATTGAAGTACCTAAAAGTACGACATATTTTTGTAATGCAAAAAGCAATCCAAGCATATTGTAATGTGTTAAACAGGCAAAAAGTGCTACATCAATGATGACAGTTACTCCTTGAGATGCAATGTGAAAAGCTTCTGTATGGCTACTCAAAGTGGGCTTCTGAAAGTGCTCAATTTGGCTTATTTTGTATGGGAGAAAAACACGATACATTTTCAAGTTCCTAAGGAGAAGATACTGATGTCGACGTCTGAGTGTGATCAAAGGAGCATCCTGTGCATGCAGAAAAAAGCTTTTTCCTAAAATTAACAAAAGTTTTTACTGATAATCAGGAAGATTTAATATAAACTGAGATTTTACTGCCATATGCTGCTTCTTTGAAATGGCCATATACTAAAGCTATTTAGAGCCCTGTTTTCTTCTTCCTCCTCAGCTTTTGTATGCAACAACTAACATTCAGAGGTACTGGAAGCACATCAGTTATTACAATTTTGTGTTTTCAAATTAGATTTTATTTTTTATTTAGTTCTGACCCTTATTTTTCATTTGGTTTAGTTTCTCTAGGTTTGCTCATTTCAGTTTAGCTTTTAATTTTTTGAAAATGTATATTTTTTATTAGTTTCAGAGTGAGTTTGAATCTTTTAAAGTATTACCTCGTGTAGGGCATATGCAAGGATATTTGCTCTATAAATATTTTTTAAGTTATAATTATTTTCTCTCTTTTTTTTGTTTTGTTTTTAGTTACACTTTAATAACATTAAAGTGTAACTAACTTTAAAAAAAAGTTAGCTGTGTGATCCTTGCACTCCGACTTGAAAGATGAGTGACACCCATGCATCTGATACAGAGGCCTGAACCAGGTACACAACAATAAAGAAACTTGAACTGGATAGTGTTTTACATACATTTGTTTTTCTTAAACATTACAATTTCTAGTTCTGGGAAAATGGTGGGGGTTTGTTTTACACCATCTTGCCACTGCGGAAGGAGACAAAATGCAGAAAGTTGATTTAATGTTGTAAACAACTTTGTCTTTCAACATGCTACTAAACTGATTTAACTGAAAGCATTAAACCAGTGGAATCTGTATTTGGTTATGTTTAATCATACACAATGAGCCAATTTGATCAGCAATAGTAGGAAGAGTTGGTATGTTTAAAAAACAAAAATCTGGTGGATGACCCCATACTCAGTGAAGTGCAACAGTGTTTGTTTTGTTTTAGTAAACATAAACCTTGAAGCCACCCCAAACTACTTGGTCTTGTTTTTACTTCTGAATAAAAAGAAGGACCATGTGGTACAACTTGTGTCTGAAGGTTAATTGGTCCCAGGAGTAGAAAGGATTGCACAAAGTTCAAATGGACCATTCACTCACAAACAGAAGGAAGTCTGTAAGGACCATTTAAGCCAAAATTTGGTTTCTTTTAAGTTTCATCAAGAAAGCGCAGGTCTTTCCAAACCAAACAAAGCTACTGCTAATTATTTTGACTTTTCTACATGTATCAGAAGTAAACGTGGCAGCGATAGCATGACCTGAATCTGCAGGTCAATGTTAAACATTCATTAGGAAAAAAAAAGAAGCATTTTTTTACAATTAAGATGAAACACCAAGGAATGCGGAACTGATTTAAGCTCTGTGTTTTTTGTGTCTGACAGCCAGCCAAAAAGTTACCAGACACCATGTTGTCACCTTGCTTTATCACAAGCAGGCCTTTTTAACAGCAACAATGACTGCCTACTGGAAGACCAATTGTTGTGTGCCGTTGTGGCAAACACGCCTTTTGTCATTTGCATTTGCCCTACTTTTGTGCCCTCATCTTTTGATTCTCACAGGTCCCTTTATCCAGCTGGCTATGTCAGCAGTATAAATGCCCAGTGAAGCCAAATGCCTCTAAGAAACATCGAGCTCCAGTGTATAGTTCAATCCATTTAACTCTTTTCCATTTTCTCTTTATTTGCTGGTATGTATGACTTTGTGTATTATTGTGAACTTTTTGATCATCTTTCTATGTTTGTTGCACCTACCTCTCATCATCCATCTCCAGACTGGATTCACTCTCCGACAGTTGTCTACACAGGGCCTCCCTGCGCTCCATTTCTCTCTGAAGCTTTCTCTGCAGCCGGATGTTCTCCTCCCTCATGTGTCGCTCCTCCTCTATATACTGGGCACGTTTCTCTGTATCTGAAAGTGAACATTGGGATTTAAACTTGACAGAATCGCACTATTACTATACAATAACACAAATTACACCTGCACTACTCCTAGCATAACATAATACCCTCTCTTTAAGAGCTGTGAATGTAACCTGGTTTTCTTGTGTAATACATTGTTGTCATTTTAGGAAAAAAGTGAAAGTAGGTCCAAAACAATCTCAACTAAGAGTAATGCAAGCAACAAGCTTCAGTATTTCTGGTGTCTTGTCACTTGGCTTAGCTTTGGGAGCACGTGTTTAAGGCTGGTCTGACATCCCCACCTAGTGGCAAAATCAAACCATAGCCACAATGATCAATCTTTATCACTTCTTGCTTTCTGAAAAACAAAAAAAAAATATGGAAAACCTGGGCTTTCAGTCTCATTGCTACAGGTGTATAGAAATCAAATGTCTAACTGTAAGTGGTGTTATAATAAAGCGGAAGTGTTTAAGAACCACAGCGACTCGGGCTCAAAGCGGCAGACCAAGTAAAGTTGTACAATGTCACCAAATACTGAAGCACACAGAACCTAAAGGCTCCCAAAGCTCTGCTGACTCAACAGCAGAGGTCCAAACCTCCTCTGGCATTAACTAGAGCTGGGCGATAGAACGATAACAATATGTATTGCGAAATAACTTTTTCTCGATAGAAAAATGACACTATTGCGATAGACCTCATCTCTCTCTCTCTCTCTTCCTCTTATAAAAAAAAACCAAAAAAAAATGAATAGCCAATAAGAAAAGCGGCGCAGAGCCGAACCAATCACAGCCGCAGCGTCACGTCACGTGACTTGTTACGTACAGCTCAAGTGCCAAGGCACACATGTGTATTTGTTTGGGAAGCATCCAGCCGCCGTGCCGGCCGGGTAATGGAGGAAATGAGCGTGCCGACTAGAGAAAAATCAACCGAGAGCTTGGGTGACCAGGTTACCGAAGAGAACACAGATGACGGTTGCAATGCCGGAGAGATTGTCGAAAGGAAAGGCCAGAGAAGTTCTGTAGTGTGGAGGTATTTCGGCTATCTGAAGTCTGACAAACAGAGTAACGCGCACTGTAAATTGTGCCGAAAGCATGTTCCCACAAAGTCTGGAAATACAGCAAACCTTTTTTATCACCTGAAGCAGTGCCACCCACTAGGAGCACGCTCAATCTCTGACTGAAAGCGCTAATTCGTCATCAAAAACAACCAGGGGAATCCCTGTGAAGCAGCAACAGTCAATTGAGTCGGCTTTCTCCAGCGTCAAAAAAGCTAAGAGACATAGCAACATAACGAATGCCATAGCTTACTGTCTTGCTAAAGACATGCTACCAATAAACACGGTCAACAATGAAGGATTCAAGCAGCTAATTAAGGTAATGGAACCTCGTTACCAACTCCCTGGACATAAACATGTCTCTCAGACAGCTCTTCCAAAACAATATTATATAAGTTAGTCAATTTTGTCTCTTCTTCTGTAAAATAAACTAAGATTTATTTTTAGAATTAATATTTTGTTTCTAAGTGGAACTGACAATTTAGTAGTCTGTTTTGTTTGTTCTACTTTGAAACTTAAACGCTTTAGCAGCTACCTTTTGTGTAGTTTGTAATATTTGCCTTTATTTATCTGAAACTGGAGCCTCATTTTATGTACATCTGCCCTGTTGAACTTATTATGGGAAATAAATATTTAAATCAAAACAAGCTGCTGATTATTTCACATTTTACTTGTGAGCAACGGCACATTTAAATCTTACAAATATAGCTATTTGGCTTATATCGTGATATATATCGTTATCGCCTGAAATGAAAAAAACATATCGTGAAATGAAAAAAATCTTATATCGCATGTAGTGTTGGTACTTTTTAAATAAGCCGTAAAACAAGCTGTTATCAATGTCTGCAACCAAATGCAGTGCTCTAGTATTACTCCACATCCTAGGAAAAAAATAAATAAATCAAATGCTCTAATGCCCAAGGCTGCCTCTATTAAACCACCAGATCACTCCAGCCACAAGCAGTTATGTATAAAGAAGAAAATAACAATCCACAAGATCATTTTGTGTGAGACAAGATCCGAAGTCTGGTTGCATTTTTACATGCATCATTTGGATTGTGATTAACTGCTCACAGTTTTCCTACTGCTCCCCTATTAGGGCTGGGCTATATCATACCGTTCACAGTAATACCGGTGTAATGTTGGGCAACAATAAGAAAATGAAATATCGCGATAGAATATGGGTAAAACGCGCATGCGCAGTGCCTTTGTTTACATACGCACGTGGCGGCGACGCAGAATGAGAAGAGCGAAAGTGGATCGTTGAATGAAACGGATGAACCAGAATTGTTTTGTAAAAATACTGCAACTTCTGTGGTGTGGAACTGGTTTGGCTTTCGTCCGTCAGATACACAACAAAGCACTATTTTTGGTAGCGCATGCTAGCGGGCCGTCGTTATTACCATGTGTTTTGGAAAATACGGCACACTTAAAATCAATCCTTTGATTTTTCTGAAAATCGACAGTGCCCCTTATAATCCCGTGTGCCTTATGTATGAATTCTGGTTGTGTTTACTGACCTGGAAACGATTTTATGTGGTACACAGTGCTCGAAAATCTGTCAAATGTTTCAGTACGACTTTGCTAAACTACGAAGCCGCACTGCTTGATGGATTGTCGGAGCATTACGGCTATCGTAGACAGGAGCCTCGCGGAGTGATACGTACTGTGCTTCAACATACTATTACCGTATTGTGTGTGTATAACCTCTTTTTAAGTTTTGTGGATATTATACATGGTTATGCTGAGGATATGTCGGCCAATTTCCACTGGAAATGCCTTTTGGTTAAACTGTCAGCAAGGAATTTGCATTTGTTAATTTTTTATATAACTTTAATGCACATAAAAAAGCTGCTTGTTTAAGTGAAAATACATTGATGGCTTTTTGCACTAATAAAGTTGAGGAGTTGTAAAGTATTTTGTCTAGTGCCAATTATATCGTCAGTTATATCGTTATTGCAAATTTTCAAATGTATATCGTGATAAATATTTTTGGTCATATCGCCCTGCTCTACTCCCTATAATTATAAACTAAGTGATAATGACGATATCACGAGTCAGCAGTTAGTCATGGAATTCGACAGGGTTCTGTGATGGGACCAATACTTTTCACAGTATACATACAGACAAAAACCCTCTCTAAATTTGAGCGAGATGCAAAACCTTCCTCTTTGATAAAGCTTTCCGTGAAGGCTGGGTCAGATCACCGTGAACCATAACCAAGTAATCCAGTGATCATATTTTTTGGGTGTGACCGGAACACTAACTCTATGGCTTCAAAATGTGGCATCTGGAAAACATCCATCCATTAAACATGTTCATGGTAATATTCTGACAGGTTGTCAGTCACCAATATGGACAATCTTTTCTTTCTCTTTTAATAAAAGGAAGGGCACATGTAAGCACTTGTAACACTGCTTCCTTTTGGGGCAAAATAACGAGAGTCAACTAGATTAAGAACAGAGTTCAGGTTAACCATTTCAAAAGAAGGAATCGATTATGGATTACAACCTTTCTTAGTGTCTTGCATTTCGTTGCCCTGTACCTATGACATGTGCAATGACAATAAAGTTGAATTTTTTTTTTTGTTTTCTAACAGTGTACAGCTCCATTCCTTTCTTTTTCTGCTTTCCATCCAGTGTAATATGACCAGTAAATAATGATGTAACATGACTGTATATTGCATTAGAACATATCTACAGAAATATGAGTATGGAGGCACCAGGCTAGAGAGGATCCTGTTTTTTCCAAGTGAACACGCACAAGCACTTATCCGAGAATCAATTTTACCAACCACTTCCTTAATCAACACTTGAGGGCATCTCTCCCTTCAGACTGACTTTCCTTCTGATCATGTGACAAGTTGAGTGGCCACTTACGCTGCAGCTCAGTGGTGCGCAAGCTCTTCTTAAGCCTCTCCACCTCATTCTTCAGGAAGCGGATATGCCGCATCATGTTCTCTGGTGAGTCGATTTCCATGGAAACATCTCTTGGAGATGGTGGAGCCGACACAGGCTGGTCCAGCTTCTCCTGAAGGATTCTAGTTTGGAAAATTGGAAAAACAAAACAAAACACAGGATTATTATTATTATTCAAAATGTTCTATTTATTATTATTTGTATTAAAAAAAAAAACGAAATTAGATGTATAACCTTTAAGTTAATTTTGCATAAATGCCCAATTACATATATAAACAGATAATTAATAGTTCAGCTTACTGTTATTTGTCATAAAACTGCAATTTAAAAGAAAAGTTACTTATTGCTGTTTATTTGATTTTAATGTTTAAGTTAAAATTAATAAACTAATTACTTTTTTGTGTTACACAGACAAGCAATGAATATAAAAGGTACACTGGCACATTTTTATGCTAACTATAAAATAAAACAATGCAAACAAATATATTTCTTTCATATAACAAGTACTTAACCCATTAGTAAATGTATAAATTAATTTAGTCAAAAATGAAAAGTAAAAGTCTTTTTCCCTCCATTTAATACTATCATTTCAGTTTGTAGTTGGCCTTTTCTTTTTAAAGATATTGGGCTAAAACCATCAAGTTCATGGCATATTTAGCGTACCTTACCATTTTGGCAGTTTTTCCAAAAGAAAAGTCTTGAAATTTTTTAAAAACAAACAATTGGAAAAAGAAACACGCAACTGTTATGACTTAGTGACATTTCACCCACACGTTTATGCTCACTGGTCGGTTAACTCAATCATCATTGTATGTAAACAACGTTTCTCGTGATTCTACATTTGTTTCTGTTCATGCTGGAAATGGAAAATAAACTTGCTTGTGTCGCTCTCTCTCTTGACACTCTCCTCTCACCAACAGCAGAAGAGCAAGAGAAGAGCAAGAGAAGAGCTGTGTGCTTTTAAAAAAAAGAAAAGTGTCATGTGCTACAAGGCACTTTCTGGAAAAGAGTTGCAACTAAGTTGGCAACAATAAAGTAAACTGAAGCATTCGTTTACTGTCAGGAAAGAGCAAAGGAAACTCATCTGCCCACTGAATAGAAGACCATATAAAGAAATCCAAGATAAGCCGATGTTAGCTTGTCATAAAAGATGAAAAACTTTGGAAGCTTCTTTTGGAAGTATTCAGCTGAGTCAGTTTTAAAATGTTTACCTCATCGTTTTGAACTTTGGCCACAATTAATCTAATCATTATGTATATGGCCAAAGAAAAAGCAGCACAGTATGTCTCATCACCTTTTCTCAGCCTCCAGTTTGTCCATTCGCTTCCACAGTCGGTTGACCAAAGCTTCTTGTTCCTGCTCTAATGTGTTCTCAAGGTCGATCTTCTCCCGCCTCAACTGAAAAACGAAAGATAAAGCAGAGTGTGGCAGAAAGAGAAACCTTGAAGTTGAAATGCATTCACAAGCATTCAGGATTGTGTACAAAAACACTGTATCGCAAATCCAAGATCTCAGTTCAGAGTTTGTATTCTAAAACTTAGAAGCATATGGCATTATGACATATCATAATGATTTTTTAAAGTAGTTTAAGAACATAAATATTTGTATTTTATTGCTAAGATTGGTGTCTTTAAGAAGCTGAGGCAGATTTTAAGGTGAAATAACTTTTGGTTCTATTTGTATCTGGCCAAGATGCACAGTGGCATCGCACTGCATCAATCTGACACGTTAATAAGCGAGTACCAACAACGAATGCCTGCACATCTCCTGTCAGGGCATGGAGACATTATGCGGTGGCTTCAGCAGGTTTGACCCAGCCACAGACCAAAATGTTCTTTCCACTTAAAATTCAGTGGGAAGAAAAACGACGTTGAGATTTTTTGCATCTCACTCTACCATGACGACTGAACAAATGGAAGTTTAAGGATAGGCTGCACTGCACTGGATGAGCAATTCTTTCCCATTTTACCATAATAAGCATACCTGTTCCAGGGTTAGCTGCTTTGAAATGGTTTCGTTCTCCATTTTCTTGATCTTTTTCATGAGCTTGTTAACCTGGAACTCCTGCTCCTGCTCCAAATGCTGCTCCAACTCAGCCTTCTCATGCTGGAGCTAAAATTTAAAAGGAGAGAGCAGTGCATTGACAGATGAAGAGAAGAAACAGATGAGTAAAAAGGGAGCGGAGAAAAACAAACTCACAATGAGACATGTAAAAGCTGTTTGATGACCACAGAGATGACCACGGCTTATACAATGAAATAATAATAAAAGACAGCGTCATTAGACAATTCCACTGGTTTCAGGGTAAACTCCCCAGAAGAACAGACAATATAAAATAATGTTTTGGCAACCCAAGTAATCACTTTTGGCAGTTCACCAGCATGAAAAAGGGTGCGGCTCAGTGCTGATTCAAAATGGGACAGCTCTGTGATGGATTATATAACTGATTACTCATTATGGGGAAAGAGATGCAAATTCACTTAAAGGAAAAAAATGGAGAGGGAAATATAACCATTTCCATCATGCTGTTGAGAAAAATAACTAGAAAACCTCAAAACATCAGTCTGTTTAAACTTACAATGACTCCATTCATGGAGAGTCGAGTGCTCTGCAGTATCCTGGATGCAAAACCAGGTTACCAAGTTGTGCCCCACCCAAAGTGCAGGCATTTTTTCCTAATTAAAACTAACCATTTTGTTTTAATAAGGTGCCTTGCTTCAGTTAACACTAGAAACTATTTTATTAAAGCAATCCAACCCTTTATACTGTGTGAACATTATAAACAGACTCAAGAATAAATGCCAGACTATGAAGTCCTTGGAGAGAGATTATATTCTACTAGGCTCTTCTGTAAGCAGAGGCTCTTTCTGACTGGCACCAGAACAAAGGCAATGTTGGATGGGACTCTGTTTAGTATCATGTGCACTAATAATAAGTATTAGAGGAAAATAGAGAGTTTCATCGGCTTCCTTTAAAATAGGTAATGTTGTTTTCAGTACCATCAACAAAAATGAAGAGGGTGGGATATTAGGAGTATGCAGCCCAGTACACCTTTAAGGTCTCAATTTTACATTATCAGGGGTGTTTTTTGGTGTATTTACAAGATAATAGATAATATTCAGCACAGCCTATTGTCATGTGAATGTTTAATATACAAGGCACAAGTTTAAAATCAGGGCTGGGGTGCTTGTGTTGTTGGGTTATTCAAATACAGACAATGCAGCTAAAAAGTGGAGCAAAACTAATGGCTGGGAAAACCCAAATAAAACAAAATTTGTCCCAAAAATGCTTCTGCGTAGAGTCATTTGCATGCTCAGTATTATAAGTTTTGATATTCAGTTGATTTTTCCATCTGTCGCCCCAATTTTTAAGCAACTAATCTACCGACATAAGTAGATACAAGTCTGTTGCATGTTAAATTCTAAGATAGGAATATAAAAAAAGCCCAAATAAGTAGATCTGTATGACCTTAAGCGGGTTTTGCTAAGACATTTGCATGCATCTCTTTCACAGCCCTACTTCTTTAGATATCAACAAACCATTAGTCACCCTACAGCTATCTATTCAAAATATGAGAGCGAGTGCTATATGCTCTGTAGTTGGGAAAATACGATGTGGAAAACAGACTGAACCAAATAACCGACAACAGGAGGAGAGTAATTTGAGAGTCATTTAGACGTGCTAGCAGCTGCAGTGAAGTCATCTTGAGCTTTTCCAGGCTTCAGGCAAGTAGAATTGCAGTTGATGATAATGCACTAGCTGCTGTGTGCATAGACAAGCACCCCGCACATCGTGAACAAGAGCAACAATACTTAAGAAATTTGCATAACACAGCATGAAGAAACGATATACCACACTGACGTTTGTGATCAGTAAGATAACAGGGGAAAACTTTAAACTAATGTTACACTATTCTCCACTCTGTGTGGCGTAAAGAACTCCAAAATGTGCGTTAAAAGTGTGCACCTCCCCATCCAATCTTGTTTCTATCACTCACTTGCATGAGTTTCCTTGACAGTTCATTGGTGAGGAATTCTTCCTCCTTCTCATAGTTGACTGCCAAGGTTTCCTTCTCCTTCTGAAGAGCCTGGATTTTCTTGAACAAGGTGTTACTGATAAATTCTTCCTCCTGTTCGGCTCTCGCTTGCTGTGGGACAGAAAACACAAAAAGACACAGCGACAGAAGAGATATCAGTGACATAAACTCTTGCTTCTGGCACATCACACTGTTTTCACCTTTATCCTGATTAAACTATAACTTACTGACAGTGAGGGGAAACATGCACCAATCAACTAAAGACTGCTGCAGTGATGCTTGCCAGCCAAAGAGGAAGCACAATTCTTTCAAATGACTCAAGAGATATTGCAGCAATGGGTGACTGAGAGAAACATGGGCTGGGGGGGCGGATAAAGAAATGTGTTGGGACAGCTAGCATTACACTGCTTGTGATACATGCGTCCTTGCCACTCTCAAATTCACCCATCCCTTATCTCTCCTGACCTCAAAAATAAATTCTGCTTCGTTGGCCGTTATGAAAAACAGCGCGGATTATAAAAGCCAAACAGCTAGTTAAGCTTCACAAATTTACACAGAGGGTGGACAGTGTGAAAGTGTGGTTGGGTTTGCAGACATTTAGAGCGTGGCATTTAGCTAGCTCGCTAAGTTTGGCCTACATATTTCCCCATCTATCAAGCAGATCGGTTACACATTTTTATGAAGCTAGGACTGATTAACCGAGCATGAAGAAATATGACGCATCAGTCGGTGCCAAGGCTTCTGGTGGGCTATTTATTTTCACTCAGTTACCATATCCATGTTGGCCATAGCGTGGTGACAATGCCGAGCAGTGAGTAATCAGCTGACCACACATCTACAATCAATCTGTTAACTCGCATCGTGAGGTGCCCACCCAATTTTTTGACGTTTTTTTCTGGTTGACGTTAGCAGTTCATCTAACGTTAGCCACGATTAGCAACACAAAATAACACAAAGCAAAGTAGCAAGATATCGCAGCTCGACCATCTAGCAGACGTTGTCCCGCTGGCTAAATTAGCAGGTAGCTAATGTTAATAGGGCTAACATAACAGCAAAGAATTAGGGCCGAATTCAGGTAACATTTCCACGTAGCACTCATTCAGCTTTTATCAAACAACACTCGCTAGCGCTAACTTACTCTGTCAAATGCAAAACAGCAAACGGGGTGGGGATAGCATCTCGCTAGTTAGCTAGCTAACATTACTCACAATGGTGACGCTAGCTTTGCGGAGGTCCCGATTCTCCTCCTGCAGGGCTTTGCACTTGAGTTTAAATGTTTCCAGCTCAATTTTAAGAACTTTATTCTCCTGCTGTAACGAGGCCAGTCGGTTGGTCAGTTCCTCCAAACGAAACTGTGAAATGACTATGCTCGGTTTCCCCGAATTTGAAGCGGAGGACGACATCGGGGTGGCGGAGCTGCTCCCCGCTCCATCGGTGTCGCTCTCGCTTGCGCTGTCCGCCATGGCTGTGCGACGGTGTGTGTGGTGGAGAAGAGAAGACGACGGCAGCTGCAGCGTTTGAGGAGCGCAGACAGCAGAATGGTACACTGCGTGACCTTGCACCCGCCTAACGGTATAGCACCCCCAGCAGGATGTCTCCAGTACTACCTAATACACCCATAACATGAAATGCATCTTTGGAAACCCAATCCGAGACAGGATTGCCAGCAAAATGGGAAACTTAAGACACAACACCGCACCCTAAACCACGTTTTATGCCTAACACGACAACATCCTTCAAGTAAACACTGTATAACCCTACTTATACAGTGTTTACTTGTCAGCTGTTGTGTTGACAATATGACATTATGCTCATTTTATACAATACTGTGAAATAATATTTCCCGGCCTTCTGGATGTCTTTCTTTTTGTATATTTTTCACTCTTACATGTTTCAGATAATCAAATATGCTTTAATATTAGACAAAGATAACCAGAGTAGTGCCGAAGTATCTCGATCAGATTTAATTCCAGATTTTGACTAGGCTGCTCCAAAACTCTCATTGTGTTTTTTGGAGCCATTAAGAGGTGGACTTGCTGGTGTATTTTGGATCATTGTTCTTCTGTATAACCCAAGTGCATGTGCAAGTGCATGGACTGATGGCCAGACATTCTCCTTCTGGATTTTCTGGTAGAGTTGTAATGAGATACAGACCTTCCAGAAGTTCCTTAGGTGTTGTTTTGGTTCTTTTATGATGACATGGTTGAGTCATCGATTCGGCAAATTCTGGTAATTTGCCCAATTCCTGGGAAGATGCACTACTGTCCCAAGTTTTCTCTATCTGTGGATGTCAGCTCTCACTGTGGTTCAATGGAGTCCCAAACCTTAGAAATGGCATTGTGAACATTTCCAGACTGATAGATGGCAATGACTTTGTTTTGCCTGCGTCTTTGAGTTTCTGTAGCTCCTTAATAAATGAAATCATCGTTTAATAACTGCATTTTGTGTTCACTCAGGTTATCTTTTTAACATTAAAATCTGTTTGATTTTCTGAAACACTTAAGTGTGAGGATTGTGCAAAAAGATAAGAATTCAGGAATGGGGCAAAGATTTTTTCACAGCACCGTATACATCTTTTTATGTTCAGGCTTTCAGAAAATGGTCCATACAGACCAATCATGCCTTACATTGTCAGTGTTGCTCATGTTTATTTTAAGGGAAAATTGCCAAGCCAACACTACAAACTAAAACGAACCTGTTATGCCCATTCTACAGATACACACAGCAAAGCGGAGACCCACGTCCTCCCACCAGCCAAAATGCCCTCACACAATAAGTCCATGGTGAGAGTTAGTCAACTCAGATAGTGAACAAAAATTTAAAAATTTAAATGTAAGGTGAAGGTCATTTTTTCCAATGAGAGAATTTGCTATATTCTGCAATGGAAATCCTCCATTGTGGATCCATTGCTGAAGATCCAGAGAAGAATTAGCCAGTATGCAGTGGACGAGAGACCTAATTGTACCCAAACAGGTTTTTATAAAGCCCCCCCCCCCCCAAAAAAGGCGAATGTCATCCCAGATACATGGAAGCTCCAGGTTCTGTGTCACATTTCATTACAAAGAGGGGGGTTGATTTTTCAGCTTGCTCCACCGCAGTGGTGTCTAATGTAATCTGTGGATTATTTTAAACAATGCTCATCTTTAAATCAAAGAAGCATAAAGTAGGTGTAGCAGGTTGTGCGTTTTCTTGGGATAATCTTGCAACTGTAGTCATGGTCACAGGATGATGTGGGAAGAACTGCTTTAAACACTAATGAATCAGTAGGCGGCACAGTGTTTTTCTTTTGTGTTCCACCACGTATTAAAGATGATCATGCTTACTGGACAAACTCACTGGCATTTATGTCTTTTAGCAACAACATTAAAACCATCTGCCTACGAATGTGTGGTTTCCTCACATGCCAAAACAGGTCTGTCCAAACAGGGTACTGACAAAGAACCTCTGGGCTTGCAGGTTTTTTGCTGTGGCCATTACCTTCAGGGACTGGGATGTGCCCGGTCTTCAACAGCATTTAGACGAGTGGTACATCAAACTAAATATTGTTACAAAGTAAGATCCATATGAATTGCACTGTAAGAAAATCATCAGTGTTACTCATTTTACCTTTATTGTGTTTTAATGTAGGAACTAACATGTGTTAATGTTATTGCTACTGCATTATCTTACCATCTTTGGCATCCAATATTGAACTTGAGCTTTATTATGTTAAAAAAATCATAAGGCTAAGGCATGAGAGATGGTGCTATGAAATGTCTACGGTATAGTTTACATTTTTTCCATCAGCTGGAAGTGTTGCTGCCTGGCGCTCAAGGACACTTAGGTGAGGAGAAACACATAATTTTGGCAGTAACTCCCACGACATCACTACTGATCACTGCCATTGTGCAACTTACATAATAATAATAATTAAAGAAAAAACATTCAAGGACACAAAGATAAGAAGAGAAACAACTGTACTGCAAAATCACTGCATTTTATTGTATTTTTTTTTTTGGAGTTTTTAGGTTGATTTTTTTTAAAGACGTTTGAAACATTTGTGATGGCATCATTGCTGTTATAGCCTCTAAAAGACCTTGAATAACCAAAGTGCTAGAATAGTTATATTTCAATGGCTTCACTCTGTTAGTAAGAATTGTACATCAAAAAATCTGCTCAGGTGAAAACACATATCAAAGAAAATTAACAAAATTGATACTTCAACCATATCAAAGTATCCTCTACCCCCTGATTGACATAGTAGTACAAGGGGATGTGGTACAGCACCCTATCTGACTTCCTTTAATACTCCCACCCAAAAAAACTGAAAAAAAAAAGTTACATAGTTTTCATGTCCACAGCATAGACATCAGCATACTGAGCCATCGCAGCAGTAGAACACCACACTTTAACTACATGGGCATCTAATGAAAACTGATACATAAATTCCTAATGTCATGTAAAGTGTGTAAAATAAAACTTTGTCAGTGAGCTAGTGAAAACAATTCTATTCGACACTGCATATACAGACTCTCAAGCCTAAAGAGATCACACAGTTTCAGAGTTAAAACACAATTTATTTAATGCTTAAATAACTGGTTCTGACCATCCAGTGTTTTGTCATACAATATGCTATTTGGAGCTACAATCAAACAATGTCTTTATGTGTCCTTAATGTGAGTAGGTTTTAAATTAAGGAAATACTTCACCAAAGAATCCAAAGTGAAATGCCCCAGTTTTCCTTTAATACCACAGCAGCCATTAGAAAACCAAACTGAAACACTGCTAAATGTTTACAAACAGTCTTACAGTGTACAGAGACTCCTAAACCTTATAGCCAATATGCACAATACAAGTATAATTTTACAGCGAGCCAGCCTACTAGCATTTACATTCTGATTACTTCGTTCCTGTAACAGAAGCTGCCCTCCAGTTTTACACAGACAGACAAGACATCACATCCTCAAGAAGCTAGAGATTTTTTTTCATCCTCACCCCAACATGATAAAAGCTTTAATGGTATCCTTTTTCAATTTGAAATATAAAATCGGTGACAAACGTCAGGGCTATATGTGTATAGTGATAAAGGGATTCATTTGAATACAGTGTTTTGCAAACCTGTAAAAATTGTAATTAAAATAATGTGAACAGCATGCATGAAAATATGAGTACTCTGAAAGGCTCCTTTTTTTTGCAGGATTAGATCCATTCCCACTTTGGGAATTACAGAAATTAGATTTTTTTCTGGAAATTTCTTCTGTTAAAATCAAACCAGCTTTTTCATGTACAAACATTATACCTGTTCTAGTAATTAATTATACAAGAACCCGTGAAGTTACACTCAAATCTTTAAAAGTGAAATCGTTTCAGTAAATTTTGAAAGCACTTGAAAAGGTCACTCTCCTCAGTGCGTTCGCAACCAGCAACTTGTCCATTCGATTTAAAAGAATTATACACATTAGAATTTTATATACAGGAAAAAAAAGCTTTTGTGTTAGTTGTGTTTAAGTTTTAAAAAGGAAGGAAAAAAACCTCCAAACAATTTACATCCTGACAACAATGGGTTCAAGAAAAAACTATAAGGCGAGTGTTGAAGTTGGATTAGAAGTGTCCATTCGATTTTTCTTGTGTGTGTTATTGTGTCTACCTCATTCTTTTCACCCACCATGTGCATTGAGCTCTTGTGCCATCTTTGGTCACAGTTGCACCTGTGTGGTTGTCAGTAATGGAGTCTCTGTCGTTTTTCGCAACAAACGACGCTCCTCCAAAAAGCTCTCACAACACCAGTGGACCGATGGCACGTATTGTTTCACACAAAACAGGAAGCAGGATCATTGTCCACTGGTCCACCACAGTCAGAAAGTGAGAACTTCTTGGTCCTTTAATTGACAGGGAGTGAGTTTTTCATGCTCATGCGCAAGTCAGAAGGGTTGACTCCTTTCATGTGAAAGCCATTTATTTAGAGCAGATAGTGGCACACTGGACCTTGCTTTAAGTCCTCGAACCTGAAGTCTTAGCCCTCTGAACACTTGTTCCCAGGAAACGTTGAACTTGGTTCCTCTGTATCTGGAAGACAAAACAGTACGTTGCATATTGCAGCACATTTACTGTCACCCTCTTGAAGCTCATACAATACATTACAACTGACAGTGCATTGCCTAATATTGAGTATTAAACTGAATTCAAAGGGTGTAACGTGTACAATGTTTTTCTTAAGTGTTTCATTCCTTTGTATGACAAAATGACAACACATTAACAAGACCTGATGGTACGTGGGTTGTTATGGTGACCTCTGTTACCATAGAAACTCTTTGGCAGACTTCATGGCAGTGCCATCCCATTTCTGCGCAGATGGAATGATTCACCGCAAACATACGGGTGAGCAGCAGTAGGGATTAACAGTCTGGCCAGTGGGATAACAAACTCTTTTTGGATGGGACAAAGCTGTTGTGAGTTGGGGATTTAGTGGACAAAGAAAAGGCGTGGAGGGTTTTAGCGGGGCAATATAATGCTGAGGTGTGTAGTGACCCTCAACCCTGTTCCCTTTGTAAATGTTTTCTATTCATTCACACTGAGGGAACGCAGAGGACAGAAAATCTGCCAGGGGATAACCAAGCTCATGCCAGTTTCTTCTTTGCTTTGAGTTTGAACTATCTGACTAAATTGATGATTTCATTTACTTTAATACTGTGGATACAGGCATCTCATGTGCAGCACTGTGCAAACGTTTGAGCAGCTTCAGAGGTTCCCAAATGTGATGCTGTAGAGTATGTAAAGTATAGTATTTATTGAGAGTATGTAAAAAAAAAATTGCTAGTTTTCTTCAGGATCATTCTCCTTTTGCATGATTTGAGCCAAGCTTTTGACTCTAGGGTATACAGAGACTCTGGTATACAGAGTTCATGGTCAACCCAATGACAGTAAGGTGTCCTGTGCCTGCAAAACAAATCCAAATCACCCCCCTTCCGCTTTGACAGCTGGTATCAAGCGTTAGTACTGATGTGCTGCTTTTGATTTTTGCCAAATATGGGTCTGTGCAATACAACCAAACATCTCCACTTTGGTCTTGACTGTCCAAAGGACATTGCACATTAAGTCTTTCTGGTTTCTTCAGATGCAACAACCTAAACTGTGGTGTCTTGTTCTGTTTAGACAAGACAGGCTTTCTCTTAACGGCACATCCAACTTACTTATGATCAGTTGATCAACTGCATTTGATTAGCAGCAACTGGCTGCTATTTACCTTCTTCCTTCTTTCAAAAGCAGTACAGGTGTACTTTGTTTTTCACAGGACTGTATCTCTCGACAAGACATCTTTATAGTTAACTATTAAAAAAGAAACAAACAAAATCTGCTATTTACTAGCTTAATAGTAAAACGTGGTTACACTGAACACGACTGATTACTTTGTACTACATTTATTAATAAATAAAAGGTATACCGGTAGGTTAATTGAGAGGTAGGTTACTTTTGGTGCCTAAAATGATAGTTTGCTCTGTTCAAAGTTTAAAATCTGTAAAGCCTAGAAATAAAAACACAGAATACACTAATACAAAAGTGAAGGCATTAGGTGGTACTAGGTGCTATTCAATGCCCCTGACTTCAGTTAGTGGGAAGTCAGTGAACAACAACGGATATGTACAACATGTACAGTAGTTAAAGCCTGGGGACTATGATGACTGTGTTAAGGTGAGAAAGTAAACTACTGTACCTGGAAGAGAGTAACCATCCCTATGAGTGGTGCTTTTTATCCCCTGATCTTCTATCATCTTTCCGCCTGGTATTCCTTGACCCCTCTCCCTGCTGGAAAACACACATAGAAGTATACATAAGACATGGTATTCTTATCTTCTGATAGAAAAAGACACAAAAAAACCTCACTGCAACCAAAAACACACCTGAAACATCAAAATAAGAGAAAGAAGAAGCAAAACTCAAATGTTAGTAATAGCATCATCGCAAGAGTTATAATTAGGACTTAAACCACACACCAAGTAGACACCTGGAAAAAGAATAATTATGCCATTATGGACAGAGCTGGAAACAAAAGGAGCTGATTGAGTTTCCTTAGCACTCATTAGTCATACTCTTGACTAATTGGCTAAATGCTTTAAAAGACCATTATAAAAGACCATTAGCACCACACAGTCAGGAGAACTGCAGTCAGCATCTTCTTTGTTATGCAAACAAAACAGACACCACACACTGTTAAAACACAACATGCAAGGTTGCAGTTCATATGATATTTGTATATATTTGCCCACTATGGAGATAATAGTCATCTCAAACCAGTTAATCCAGTGTTAACAGGAATTAACTTCACTGAATTCACTGGAGTAAAAGATGATTAAATCTAATTGACTCCCTCCCTCTTTGACTTAAAGCTGCACCTTTTACCACGTGTTACTTTCTTAATCTCAATTTTGCTCTTAACACTTCACTTAAATAATCTTTAAGGTTCAGAAGAGCCTTTAATTTTTAAAGTGAGACTCAGAATTGTGGCCCGTGACTGCAAATTTCTTATTTAGATGAGTTATAATGTTTTCTTTTGTTTCAGACCCACTGTGATTCACTGTCAAATGCAGCTTTAAGCCTAAAAATTGTTTTTGCTGTTAACCTCCCACCCAAGTAGTTCTTAGACTGATGTCTTGTGACAGGAGAATAACAGCATATCAAAGGAAACCCATCTAGATGGTAGATTAATTGGATCTTCATGCGACCTCTGATGCATCTTCTTGCAGAATGGGACTGTGGTGAAGGTCTTTGTGCCACCTGTCACCTCCTTGGTTTTCTGGTGTGGGAGTAGACACCCGGCGAATAACCTTCCTTATGACCTGCTCAAGGCAGAAGAAAAGATCTGATGGTGCCTGATTGTATAAAAACACCATCCCTATGATGGGTATTATTTCAGAGCTGGATAGGAAATGGGAATTAAAGTATACATTACTTTTCTACTGATGAGGTTACCATCTTGGTCCATATAGTGTTCCTCTGTCATGGTCTCACCTGGGATATTCTTTGCTTCTTCTCCCTGTAGGTATTTGTGGTTAGCACGTGAATAAAAGCTTGCCAACTTCCTGAGCACTTCACACACGATTAAAAATAATCCATCACCATCACCACACTGAAACAAAACACCAGTGAGAATAATAACCCTGACAGAAAGAGGATGGATTAGTTTTCATTTATGAACTGTGACAGGGTCAGTAGAGCTTGTAAACAAACATATGCACAGTCATATCTAGACACACACATACACACAAATAGAATAAACCACCATTATACCAAGCAAGACTATTACGTATCACAGCAGACTGACCAGTCTAAACCAAACCAAACCACGACCCAGCTCAGCACCTGCTTCAGGCTTTCAGTGTACCTTTAAAATTAGACGGCGTCTGAAGATTCTGGTGGTTACTGTCTGTTCTTCCTCTGAACCGGAATCTACACTAACTCGCTGTGGAGGGAGGTTTTATACAAACGTTACACAACAGAGGGAGTCAAGTGGAAAAAAGAAGCACATGTGTAGGACAGTTACAGGTTGAAACATTTTTGTTGTTGTCCTTTTTATGCACCTCAACTCCATAGTTGGCTGAATCAGGAAAGACAACTTTAGAATAATAGAGAAGTTTAGTTTTCTTTAGCGTAAGATGTGCTATGTATTTCTCCTGTAGAATTAGAAGGCAGTATAGGACTTTAGTACAGAAAATAAACAAAGATTTCATCCCTCATTGTTACAGGTACAACAGTCTTTAGTATTACCTGGACTTTTTTCTCTGACATTAGTGTTCCCTCCTCTTTTCTGCCATTTGATGATTCAGATGAGCCGTCCTGAGGTGAGTGCTTTGAGTTGTCGCCGTTCTGTCGGGACCTCCCTGATTCTCCTCTAGATGAGGAGGTGATGGAGTCACTAGAGTTCTCTTGGCTGTTGGAAAAACAAACAAAACAACACACCAAATAAGTGGTCTGAGAGATTGTTATTTTGTGATTCTATTTGAGCATTGTACTTAAAAAAAAAAAAGATTTTACCTTTCTCGTCTGTCGAGCAAGTCTGAGCTGACACTGCGTCCTGGCGTTGGTGGTTCCACATTGACACTGGATGAATCGCTGTGCCAACCTGAAAGTGAACAAAGGTCTTGTTCTGCATGTTCAACGTGATCACAAAGCTCCTGAATCCTGGACTTGGTCATCTCTTCGTTCTCCTCCTTTTCCTCTGAGCCACCTTTGTTCTTCACCTCCTCCAACAAAGACCCTAATGCTTCTTCTTTGATCTCTTTATCCTCCTCCTCCTCATCTTCTTCATTGGGCTGAAGTTCCTCAAGTGCCTCATCCCAGGCCTGAGGGGAGAGGCGGACTACAGTCTGGTCCTCGACGTCCTGTTGTGATGTACTGCAAATATCCTTTTCACTGCCACACAACGTCGAATCCTTAAACTGCATATCTTCATGTGTATCATCTATTCTATCACCCTTACAGAAAACTTTCTCAGCGTCTCCATCAACTTTTCTGCTATCTGCTTCAAATGTGGCACAAGCTTTTTCCATTTCATGCTCATTTCCTGGCAGGTCATACTGCTCGTTTAACAGCTGTACATCTCTCACCACTTCCATAACATAGGCTGTCCCCTCATTCCAGTCATGAATATTATCCTGCTGGTTACTCACTAAATCTTCCTCTTCCTCTTCAAACCCCTCTTTCTGTTCCACCAAATTTTCCTCTGTTAGTTTAGACCTATCTTTTGTTATCATCTCACATTTTCTTTCCACATTTTCAATTAAGTCTCGCTCTACCCACTTTTCCACTAATGCACTTCCCTCTTCCAACTCTGCTGCAGCCACTTCAACAACCTTCCCTAATTCTTCTGTCACTTCCTTTTCACCTCTTTTCAAACAAACATCCTGTTTTACCCCATTAAAGGGATCCAGCTGCACTCTTCCATCTCCAATTTGTGCTCTCTCTGGTGATGAAGGGGTTATCGATGAAATTGATGATAATGAAGGGGAAGATGTGGTGTATGCCATATCAACATCTAATTCACACATCGTGGGAAAGGACCGTGACCTGGGCCTGTGGATCGGCTCCATTTCTTGAAAAGATCGGTCCTCCTCCTCGCTCAATAGCAGCTGATCATTCAGGGCAATGTGGGGCTTTCTTGGCTTATAGGGAATAGGATCAGGAAGTTCAAATACTGGGACAGATAGGGTGAGCTCACAGGGTCTAGGGGGGCTCCTAGGGGGGCTTTCTGGCTCTCTGTTACTGGGCTCTAACTCTGAACTCCAAGGCAAGGGCTGAGGCTGGGTGTCAGCAAGCAAAGGTGTGTCTGGTTCTGGGTAATGGTGCTGTTGTTGGTGGTGTGCAAGGGAAGGATTGGGAGTGACGGGGAGGTCAGACTCCAGGAAGTAGGGATCAGAGTGCAGTGTGGCGGGGGACTGCAGCTCCACTAGAATGCTCTGATAATCTGTAGGTGACAGGATGAAAAATGTACAGACATACACACACCAAAGCATAACACAAACAATTTAACACCCGAAAACACACCATAACACCACATGACATGGACAATAGCACAGAGAATGAAATGTAAAGCATGTATCCAGACAACCGTTACCTAGGATAAGGATACATTTAACCCTTTAAAGCCTGAAGCATGAACTAATTGCCAGAATTTTTTTTTAATGGAGCATTTATTGAACCTTCTAACAATTTAAAAATTGTCAGAAGGTTTGTGTTTTTTTATTTTCATGACTATTTAAATTATAGATTCTCACTGAAGGCATCAACACTATGAATGAACACACATGGACTTATGCAGTAAACAAAAAAAGTGTGAAATAACTCAAAACATGTTTTATATTTTAGATTCTTCAAAATAGCCACCCTTTGCACAGATTACTGCTTTGCACGCTCTTGGGATTCTCTCGATGAGCTTCATGAGGTAGTCACCTGAAATGGTTTTCAAACAGTCTTGAAGGAGTTCCCAGAGATCATCAGTCCATTTCATCCCAAACCATCTCGACTGAGTTTAGGTCAAGTGACTGTAGAGGCCAGGCCATCTGTTGCAGTGCTCCATCACTCTCCTTCTTGGTCAAATACCTTTAAACAGCCTGAAGGTGTGTTTGGGATCATTGTCCTGTTGAAAAATAAATGATGGTCCAACTAAACGCAAACCGGATGGGATGGCATCTCGCTGAAGGATGCTGTGGTAGCCATGCTGGTTCAGTGTGCCTTCAATTTTGAATAGGTCTCCAACAATGCCACCAGCAAAGCACCCCCACACCATTACACCTCCTTGTCCATGCTTCACAGTTGGAACCATGCATGCAGAGACCATCCGTTCACCTTTTCTGTGCCGCACCAAGACACGGCACATAGAACCAAAGATTTCAAATCTGGACTCATCAGACCAAAGCACAGATTTCCACTGGTCTAATGTCCATTCCTTGTGTTTCTTGGCCCAAACAAATCTCTTCTGATTGTTGCTTTTCCTTAGTAGTGGTTTCTTAGCAGCTATTTGACCATAAAGGCCTGATTCACGAAGTCTCCTCTGAACAGCTGATGTATGGTACAGATGTGTCTGCTACTGGAACTCTGTGTGCTATATATCTGAGCTCCAATCTCAGGTGCTGTTAACTTCCAATTTCTGAGGTTGGTGACATGGATGAATTTATCCTCAGCAGCAGAGGTGACTCTTGGTCTTCCTTACCTGGGGCAGTCCTCATGTGAGCCACTTTTGTCGTAGCACTTGATGGTTTTTGCAACTGGACTTGGGGACAGATACATTTTAGCAATTTTTCAGACTGCCTGACCTTTAGTTCTTAAAGTAATGATGAACTGTTGTTTCTCTTTACTTAGCTAATTGGGTCTTTCCATAATATGAATTCTAACAGGTGTCAAATAGGGCTGTCAGGTGTACCAACCTGACTTCTGCATAACAAAACTGATGTTCCCAAACCCATTAAGAAGATAAGAAATCCCACAAATGAAACCTAACAAGGCAGACCTGTGAAGTGAAAACCATTTCAGGTGACTACATCATGAAGCTCACTGAGAGAAGGCCAAGGGTTTGCAGCGCTGTCAACAAAGCAAAGGGGGGCTACTTTGAGGAATCTAAAATATAAGACATATTTAGGCTTAATTATCAATTTCTTCTTTGCTACATAATTTCATATATATTGCTTCATATATTTGTCTTCAGTATGTATCTACAATGTAGGAATTAGCAAAAATAATGAGAAACCATTAAATGAGAGATGTCATATTTGTAATATCCAGTGTGCGTGTTTGTATAAGATGGAAGATGGTAGGATGGCTGGATACTAGATAAATAAAATAAAATGAATGCATACATTTAACTGTACCAGATCAGCCACAACATTAAAAGTATTGTGAGAGGTGAAGTCAATATTCTACTGGAAAATATTAATCTAAAGGTTGATATGAACTTCAAAATTAACAAAACTACATCAGTGAGATGCCCTGGAAAAAGTCCAATCTGGACAGAACAAGACACTAATACAGGCTTCATGTTGATCTCCTGATGGTTTAGAGCTGTCTGATTGTAATACTGGGACCTCCACAATATTAGTCAGGTGGTTTTGATGTTATGGCTGATTAGGTTAATATTAAACCTACTATATATAAAGAAGTATTTTATAAGTAGTAATCACAAATGCTGGTCGAAGTTGCTCTTATTTGAAAGATTTTGTCAGTGAGGTAAGATATTAAAAGTGGGAACTATTACTGACATGAGGCCTTATAGTGTGTGATGTGGCTAATATTTACCAAGGTGGTCTGTTACATGCTCACATGGGATAGACGACAGATGAGAGTTTTTAGTAGGAAGAAGCATGGAGTGGAAGGAGAACAAGATAAAGGATAGCAAATGCTAAAGGTATATTTCCATATTAGAAGGATCGATGCGGGTTTGAGTGGGAGGTGGATTGACTGAGGGTGCACAAGTACACTGACAAACAGGACAGGGAGACAATGAGCGGAGAGGCGGGGAAGAAGGACTTGGGCTAGGACAACGTGATCCTGAAGGAGAGATGGGAGGGAGGGTAGACATGGAAAGTGGGGACACTGGGCGGAAAGAGGAGGCCAGCTGGGTCACTAGGGACTCTTTGCTTGAGGAGGCAGTGACAGAAGGAGGGACTGTGCCTGGGGCTGTAGAGTGGATGGCTGACACAGGTATGGTGATAGGCTGAGAATGGCTAGGAGACATAGCGCAGGGTGCAAGGGTGAGGTTGGGCGGAGTTGTTGTAGGTTTGAAGGTATCACCAGTTTGACAAGTGACTGATAGTGCTTGCAAAAGGTCCAGAGTAGGTATGCTGAGTCTGGGGGAAGCTGGAGCAGATGTGGGAGATGTTGGGACAGATATAGCAGAAGAAAGAAAGGGTGATGGTGAATGAGGAGCAGGTGAAGAAGGTAAAGGTGAGGTAATAAGAGGGATTGGGGAAGAAGTAAGGGGAGAGAAAGGAAAGGCCGGGAATTGACGAGGGTCAGTATTGGGACACTGAGGGATGGGACATGCATGGGGAGAGGTGAAAACGTCGAACTCTGCCGGCTGAAATGGAGCTGAAGGTGCCAAGTCTTTGAGCAAAATGGACGACTCATAACTTGGCGAGCGGCGTGGAGGGAAGGGGTGACAGTAAAGCGCTGCTGAAGGTGTAAGGGGAGTGGGTGGAGGTGTTGGGGTTGGTGTTGGAAAGAAAGGACTGGGTGTTTGCAGGATGAAAGCTGCTTCAGGGCCTCCGGAAGTTAAGGGGATAATTATGCAAACTATGGGAAAGGAATAAGGTAAGATACAAAATAAGAGAGATAAAAAGAAACAAAAACTACATTAAACCCAGTGAAACATGCTTGCACAACAGGACAACGAGTGAATAATATGGGTGGATAAGGAGCAGGCATATGAGGATTTTGCCAACACATGACTTTACATTTGTTAAGAGCAGTTATGTGCTGTTATCAGCAGTGGATACTGCTGGTGGGAGTTGATGGGAGGCAGGAGGAACAGAAGGAGGAGGAAGAGGCAGTCTGGTTTCACAGAGGAAGACATTCTCTCATCTATCCAAGGAAGGCTCTGAGGAACTGGAGGAGAACTAGGAGAGCTAAACTAAGTCAGCAGAGAAAAGCAAACTATAGGGTTATATTATTTCTGTATAAGTCACACACTGAAAAACATTCAAAGCAATAGTTAACATGCAGCATGCACTTGAAGTGGAAATTAACAATGTATATTAATCTTCTGTGACAACTGGATACAGCAGTGATTTGCAGAGTATTTACCCTGAGCGTAATCTAATTTTAATGAGAGTTAATTTAACAGAAGCCAATTAAAATCAGTGCAAGTAATAAAGTGCTATATAAAAAAGTTTTCATTTAAACTAAATATTAAAATGAAATTGAAATGTAAAGCAGAAATTTCAGTGTCAAATATATTGTAGAATCAAAAGGAACGTCTTTGAGGAATGGTAAGACCCAGCTGTTCACACAAATTCTAAATCCGAGTGTAAATCACCACTTGTGGTTTTGGTTTCACTAGTATGATACATATGTGATCCATGCATTGCCACAAGAAAAAGAAGGTAGCAGGGAGAGGTAAGAGGTCAGCTAGACAAAGCTAAACTTTACCATCAGCCTGATCCCGGAAAACAGCGTTATCATCGGCAAAACATCTTGTGCCTGAAATGTTACCATAGTCAAATATTGGCCCCTCCAGCAAAGTCACAATATCCATCCGATTGACTTTGGTCAGCACTGCAGTTAAGGCATCCGCTGAGGAAGAAGAGACATTAAAACAGTAAAACAGGAATTTGAGCAAATGTAATTATGCAGACGTTTGGATTAGTCATAGCGAAACCAATTTTTAAGCAAATATATTTTAGAGCATCTGGATGATTTTTCAAAAGAAAAGAGAAAAGAATAACAAAAAAGAAAGCAGAAAACCTCAGTGAGGGGCGATAATAAGGAATGACAATATATGACTTTACCAGACAATATAAAGTACCCTGAGGCAACTATTGTTGTGATTTGGTGCTATATAAAAAAAACTGAATTGAAGTGAATTGAATTGAAAAATTGAAAAGAACTTTCAGGAGTAAATCAACAGCAGAATGACTGAAAAAGAATGGAAACAAAAACGAGAGTAAGTAAAAAGAAAGATGTATAGACATAAAAAATAATCTTACTTGTGGCGTTTTTCCCTTCCCGACTGACCCATTTCTTAAGAAGCATGAAGCTCTGTGCTGTCAGAGAGTTCGGGTTCTCTAGTCTAATGTGATTGATCTCATCCACTGTGAAGTTCATCTCCCGAGCCAGCTCTGTTCAGACACAAAAACCAAGTCTAACATGAATACTCAAACTTCAGTGTTTTTCTTTTGCACTATCCATAAACAAATTGTCCATCATTTTATGTACAGTGGAAACATAAATACAAATACACAATAAAAATGATTAAAAAAATCCTGTTGTTTAAAAAAAAAAAAAAAAAAAAAAAGTTTTTAGCATTAACTGATCCATCACTTTATTTAAAATTATTTAAAATTCCTCTCCTTTTTAAGGCTTTTAAACCTGGTATCTTAACGCTACATTATAACAGCGTATAGTATCAGAGGCTCTGGGTGACAGTCAGCCTGAAGGTGGCAGTAAATAACAAGGCTCGGGGGCTTGAGAAATAAATAAAGCAGTGGTTATAACCTGTCCAACTGAGTCCCAAGTGATCTGCAACTATAGCCATGCGCAAGTCCGTTCGCTCACAAGGACTTTGGGGACCTGGCAAGATAGAAGACATTGATTCATTAATACCAATAACATTTTTCTACACTTACACGCTAATGTAAAAGAAAAATACATGTGTATAATTTTCCTTTCCTGGCCACTTATTAGTCATGATTATCAGCATTAGTTACAGCTGTGATACAAATATTTTGATTACTATGGCTACCATATTACTGGAATCATTTCCACAAGATGGCAAGGAAAGGATATTTCATACTAGAGACGCTATGGGGAACATAAATGTGTCTACATAGTAAGTGGTTCTCTGTGACAAAACAAAGCATAACATGACTCTCAACAACAGACTTCTAAAAATCTACAGTGGAAAGGTCTATGTTAGAATCTAAAATGTTAACATGCGAAGACGCTTTTGTGTGTTCTTTGCCAACACTAGTTAGTTTAAATGACAGCTGCATGAAATAGTCTGTAAAAACAAACTACCACAATAACTCAGTAACAACCCTGCACAGACAGACAGACAGAGACAGACCAGGATTTGTAAAACAAGTGACTGGTTGTGCCAGTGACCAGTCACTACTACTAGCATGCTGACTCTAACTATGGAAGGTAAACGGGGTCAAAAGAGGAGAACAGAAGAAAGAGAATATTGCAACACGGACAATACAGTACACAGTACATCAATGAAAAAGAAATTTGAATGACATCTACTATTCTGAAGGGAATATGTAAACACGCCACAGGCATTCCAGTCAATCCATTAAACAATCACAACGATGTCATGCAACTACAAGTGAAATATAGAAATATATAGATGTATTTTAAACATAGTGTGAAAATTTTACAAACTAGGCTTGATCTCCGCGATGGGAGGCGTTCGAGACCCTGTGAGTCCCTGACTGCCCTCCTTCCTCCCACCAGTCCGCCTACTCCTCCTGCTCCTCTCACTGCCGGAGGCCCTGTCCGTCGTCGCCACCTTTGCCCTTACGGACGCGGCCCCGGCCTCAGCCCTCGAACCTCTACCAGACCTGGATGAGCGGGAGGGCTGGGAGGGCTGGGAAGGCTGGGAGGCGTCCGACAGAGAGGTGCTCCGGGAGGTGCTGTCTTCCTCCGACTGCTCTGTCTGCGTCTTTTTCTCCTCGTCTGACAGGCGGTCCACCAACTTTAGCGTCTCCCCGCTAATGTCTTTAAAGTATTCGATGGTGCGCTTACAAAGCTCACTAGGGTTTTCCTGTCTGTCTGGTCTACATACTCCCTCAATTGCGACACTGCTGATCTGATGCCTGTCCTTCAGTGGAAGCCTTGAGGGCAACTGTATGGCTGCTCTCTCTGTGGCCAGTGCCCTCGTTGGCTGTGAGGTAACCCGAACTGAAACAACTGAGCTAGCTGTAGTAGCAGGGCTGCTCTTTTTAACATCCTTTATTGGTATCCTAGACCTGGGCTCTACTTTGGCTATGGCTGGCTCGCCTCTTTTTTTAACCTCAACTTTCACTGCTTGTTTCGGCTTCTGTTTACCTATGGCTGTTCCCTGCGTGTGAAATGACCACCCTGATGCTTTAACTGGAAGTCTTGACTTGGGCTGCTTTACTTCATTTTCTTTAACTGTTTCATTTTTCTCCTCCTGCACCTGACTACTGCTGTGTACTTCCACTCTTTCTTCTAATTCCCTACAGCAAAGCGTTTCTATCCGACTAGCTTTTTGGAGGGTGGGTTCAGAAGAGGACTGCAAATTAAACACCACACTGCCACACTGTATGTAGTTGGCCTGTACATTGGAGGACTCAAGGTTATTATTGTTGTTGCAGTTTTCAGAGGGGTAATCTCTTCTTTCTAATCTGGGCGAAGTGCAGCTGCTAGACTTGCTGTCTGTAGACTGCCCCTCTATACTAATGTATTCTGGCACCAGCTGGCCCTCAGATATCTCAGCTTTACAATCAGTGAGATCCCCTGAGTCTTTTTTCACAGTTATAGAGGCAGCTATGCCCATCTTAATAGGAGTACGTAATTTTGAATCAACCTTAGAGGCTGTGATTGTGCAAGACGAGGCAGTTTCAGCTATGGCTTCACAGATGGGGGCATCAGTACCAGCATAGCCAGTGTCACTGCGAGGCTGTGCAGGACTGCATTTTGCTGTAGTTGCTGCTGGTGTTGTTGGTGTAGTGCTGCTGTCTGTGGTAGTATCTATAACCTTCACCTTTCCATCTACAGTGGCCCTCTCCCCTGTTTTTGATTGAGAGGAAAGTACCCCCAGGATCTTGCCCCCTCGCCCCTTTTCCCCTGTTTTAGGGTCAGAGGAATGCTCACCAATCTGGAAAAACTGAAGCCTCTCTTCAACAAAGTCCCGCTTGCTCATGTCAATAGCACCACTGCGGGTCATCTCAAACATCTTCCCTTCGTGGAAAGGGAAAGGGTTAGGCTCACTAGTCGGTGTGCTCTCATCAGTTGGTGTTCGAGCAGGGGTTGTGTCAGGAGTTGTAGCCTGTGAGTCCTCCACTGATAAGCCGTAGGGTTTTGGGTCATCATCTTTTGATTTGGACTCAAAAACCCCTTCATTATCAACCCCTTTTGTGGACCAGGGGTCAAAGTCCAGACCTTTGGTGGCCACTGTTTTAAAGGGTGAATTCAGCTCCTCTTCAAGTTGATAGCCAAAGTAGTTTTCTCCAAAGCCCTGTCTATCTGGATGTCTTCCTTCAAGGGTGTAATCTTTTTCATCCCCACTACTTTGCAGAGAAGATGCACTGATTTTAGTCTTTCCATCTCCCCCTTCCTCACATTTCTCTTCCTCTATCACTTCAAGCTTGGACTGGCTAAATGCACCCGCTGTTTTTCCATCATTAGACAGACTAGATGTTTTTGGATCTTCACTCAGTCCATCATCCTCATCCTGAAGGTCATACCCATCTAAAGAGTCAATTTCAGTTGCATCTGTGTCATGAGAGAACTCAGCAGTGGTCGCTATTGAGCAGTCAGTGATTGACTGATCATTGCCATTTTGCTCAAAATCAGCCTCCTCTCCCTTTACTACACCATTAATCCCGGAGTCCTTATCTCCATTTTTCTCAGATTTTTTGGGTTTTGGACGTTTCTCTCCTTCTTCCTTCATTTTAAATGTATACTTTTTGAGTGGGATGGGATGAAACACGGACTCATCATCGCTAGAGTCACTGTTATCAGCTCCAGGGGGAATAGGGGATGGAGGCTGGACCCTGATGACTGGCTCAGCTAAGAGGTGTCTATCATGTTCCTCTTGCAGGTTAACCTCCATCATCTCTGTCTCTGAGGAAGAAGCACATGAACCCCTTTTCTCTGGATTGGACTGTTCTGCTTCTATAGGAGGAGGTGGTGGAAACTCTATATAAGCCACTCTTTTGTCCTTTGACCTTTGTCTCTCTCCATCCTGCTTTTTATTCTCTGGGGAAGCTGGCTTAGGTTTTTCCTTTGAGGGCTCTTTGTAGATGAAGGTCTTTCCTTCTTCCTCCTCAGACTCCTCTGGGATAGGACTTGGCATGCCAGGCATGAAGCCTATCACAGAGTCTGGCGTTCTGGAGGTCAGGCTCATTTCCTCTGAGCTGGGAGTCTCAGGGGTAACAGGACTTTTCCCAGAGCTTTCCATGAAAGTCACTTGTTCTAGAGTGTCATCTTCTGGACTTCCTTGAGGCGATGGCAACTGCTTTTGTTTGACAGAGTAAAATGCACCCCTGGTTTCATGCACTGTCCTACTCTCATGGCTTACTATCTTTTTGTATGTTCCCAGCTGACCCGAAGCTGTCTCTTTCTCATACTGCTTTCCTACTTGGATGCTGACATAAACAGGCAAGGGCTTAATATCTTTAAAACCCTCAGTTACAACTACAGGAGTTACTTGATCCAAATATTCTACTTGGTCACTATCAACACCATTACACACTACATTTGACTGGCTACCCTCTGATGAATCTGTGGATTTTCCTAATGATGATCCACGGGTAGACTTGTTGGATTCAGAGCTACTGTGTACCCGATTTCGAGCTGAACTATGAGACCCTGCCCTCTCAAATGGTTCAATAGGGGTATCAGATTTTAAAGGGGGAGATTTCTGATTTTCTGAGAAATTAGATGGCTTTCTTACAGGAATTTGTGATTCCGAGTTTTTTTTTAGACTATCGTTGCTGGTTGGACTTTCTCGGACAACAAATTCTGTGTAGATTATTTTTTTGGTTGTTTCTTGTCTTTGGGAATCACTATTATTGCTGCCTTTCATAGAATCATGGATTAATGAATTAGATAGTTTGGGAGATTGAGGTTTATAGTTTCCATACCCCTGGTTCTCCCATGTTCTGAATAACTTGCTCTCTTCTTGATTTTTTCCACTAGTCTCATGCTTGGGTGAGAACTTATTTGTTTCACTCTCTTGACAACTCCTCTGATTTCCCACACCATCTCCTGTTTTTGGGACACCTGAACCAGCAAATACCTGGTAAACAGGAAGCTTACTTTCCTGGAGCTTTCTGATAGGGGGATTTGAATTCTGGACACCCTGAGGATTCCGATCTTGCCTTTGAGCCTCTTGCTCAAACTTTAGCCTCACTGCACTGACTTTGGAGGAAGACATCTGAAAAGGTTTAGGGCTTTCACCTGTAGTTACCTGTGATTTACCATCACCTTGTCTTCTTGAGTCGGAATCACAATACTGTAACAATACTCTCCTTTCTGGACTGCTTGGTAAACTGGCACATTTCCTGTCACTGGAGGTGAACCTGCCTCGAAGCCTTTCCCTGCTCCACTCTTCCCCACTACTCCCACTCCTATAAGCTGATCTTTCTGGACTGCTGTGTGTAGAGCTGGGCCCTGACCGTGATTCTCTGAAGTCTGGTCTACGAGATTTCTTCTCTGGAGATGACAACTCATCATTGAGCTGTTCTGTTTTATCACGGAAGAACTGAGACACCTCACTTAGCTTTTCCTCTGCCTCTTTTACAGTTCTGTCCACCCTGTCCTCATATATAAGCTGTTCTCTCTCTTTATTCTGCGTGTCATCTGACACACGCATCCAAACAGACTGCTTGGGGCTACCAGGCTCAGATGAATATTGCAAAAGTGTCAGTTTGTCAAAGTTGTCATCAACATTGGCCATCCGTCCAGATTTATCAAAGACGTTTCTTGTTGACCTAAAGACATACTCTGTCCTTGGCCCAACTGATCTACCCTCACTGTGACTGCTTCTATCTGGTGAGCAGAAGCGAGACCTATCTCTCAAATATTCTTCTGTGTCAGAATGAGATTGGTCAAATTTCTCAGAGAGTAGCATTTTCTCTGCAAAATTGTAAGACTCCCCTCTAAGCTCTGATGACTCATCCTCATTGTACTCAACAGACTGTTGGCTAAGTAGCTTTAGAGTTTTGTAAGAGTCATCTGTCATGAGCTGGGCTGAATTAGGGCGACTGTCTTCTTCCTGGGACATGGGTGTGTTCACTCTTGGGGAGTCAAGGTACACTGGGAGAGACTCCTCGGTCTCTTCCTCATCTTGTCTATTCCCTGGATAGTAGTACATTTCCTTCTCTGCATGGTTTTTTGTCTCTCTGATGATGACTTCTGTTGGTTCTGTTTTATTGCCCTTTTCAATATGAACCTCAATTATTCTTTCAACTTTAGGCTTGGAGTTGAGATCCTCGAGGACTCTCTGAGATGTTTCCTCATTGTTTGACTTGTGTTCAAACAGTCCAGCCAGCTCTCTAGAAGGGTCTTTGCCTGACTGAAATGCCTTCATTATGTCATGCACAGACATCGTCTCCTCACACCTCTCAGATGCTGATTCTTTGCCAGGTGGTTTGTGGTACACCATCCTGGTGGTGGTAGTGATATGAGTTTCCTCCTTTACCCTCATCCCTTTCCCCATGGGATCTTCGTCAGGGCTGACTTTAATTGAATAGCATTTATTCTGGTCTGCAGTTGACGTAGTTTGATTTTGATGCCCTTTAGCATCTGAATCAATATATCTTACTGGGTGAGCATCCTCCATTGCAGGTTGTTTGTTGTCCTCTGGAGACTCATAACTCCTGATGACATGGACAACCTCAGTTCTAGTCTCAGTGATCACTGGTGGAACTGGGATATCCTGAAAAAGGGCTTTGGGGCCCATGCCTTCGGCACTTTGAGGGGCAGAGGGTGTTCTTTCACTTCTGGTCTCAAAGCCACTGTCTGAGAGAGGGCTTTTATCTTGTTCATGTGAGATATCATCAGGGGATTCTAGCACAGTATCTGCTCCAAAAAGCGTATCAGCTATTTTACTGATCTCCTTGTCAGAAGAAGAAGACCTCATGTTTGTTGGAGGCATTTTGAGCTTATGCTCCTGAACTGCTATGGTGGGTTTTAAAACACGTTTCTGCTTCTCTTTCCCATCTTCTTCTCTTTTGCCCTCATCTGCTTTATGCTTTGTATCATACATTTTGGAGAAAGAGCTGCTGCCCACATCAGTGGCCAGGTAGTCAACCACTTTGGACAGATTGAAATCTCGATCAGGAATTGTTTTCGATTTGGCTTGAGGGACCACTGTCTCATATCTTGGAGGATAGCTCCAGTTGCTTGGCGGTTGTTCAACTTGTACTTTCGAGAAATGTATGTCATCCAATGAATCCCTGGTCAGGGAAACCCTACCATCCTTCACACCATCTTTAGTGAGGATTTCACTGACTTTTACCAAGTCTTGCTTTACTTTCTCCACAATCCGATATGGCTCCTCATCTTCTATCTTAGCCTCTCTGGGAGAATCAGACTGAAATCCTTTATTTGCTATGGAATTTGGGTCTGTCTGCAAAATGGCTGACATTCGAATCAAGTCCTCCTTCATTTCAGCTACGTCCTTCAGAATCTCTTGACTAGATGACAGTGGTGATGTGGTATTTGACTTGAGGCCAGCAGAAAAGGGAGCTTTGATAGGGGAAAGCGTTTTGGCAAAGGAAGACTGCAACTGAGCATTTACCTCAACTGGCACAGTCTTCCTTGGGGATAGAAGAGCAGCAGCTGACTTTGACACCTCAGGTAACTTTTTAAACTGGTGTTCTGGCAGCACATTAATAACAGAGTACACTGGAACAGTCATTGTACTAGACGTTACAGCAGTGGTAACATTAGTGGGGGATCTTAGTGAGGGATACAGGGAATTAGAAGCTGATGATCTAATGGACTGATATGAGGAAGACGCAGAAGAAGACATGGACTTCAGGGTGCCATAGCCTGCAGAGCAAGAATTGAATGTTTTTTCAACTTCATCAAATGCTGCATTGACACTTGTGGTTGCAGCATTGGTGGTTGCTTGTATCCTTTCTTGCAGACTGCTGGAGAGAAGAGATGTTGGGGATGAAGAACGGTACTGTGTGGGCGAGACACTTCCATTAATCAAAGCTGCAGCACTTGGGGAGGAGTTGGATTTCAGTGGTGATGAAAGGGACGAAAACAGGTTTCTTGCAGGGCTTGTGACATCAGAGGCAAAGGAACGCACAGAAGAGAGACCAGGTACAGTTTTTATAGGTGATGAGGATGATGCAGTGCCACTAGATCCTCCCATAACAGTCTTATATGGCAGGGATGAACTGAACATACTCAGAGAAGATTTGGGAGAGCTTGGTGGGGTCATGCCCATAGATGATCTTTCAAGAAGAGTGCTCCCTCTTTCAGGGACAGTTAAAGGGGAGGTTCTAGCAGACAATGCTGCCAATCCTTTCATAGACAGAGGATCTGGGGCACTTTTGCCCGGTGAAGAAAGGGGACTGGGGCTGACCTGGACGGGGTACTGAGCTTGCTGGACTACCGTTTTTATAGGAGAGGAGATGGTTCTGTAAGATCGGATGGGAGAGGCTATGTCACTAACTGACTTTACAGAAGAGGCAGGTGATCCAGGGATGTTTGTCTTGATGGGGGAGGCAGAGTTGATGGACCAGACAGACTTTAATGGAGAGGCAGAGGGCGTGTTGGATGACGAACTGGAGAGGGAGCCAAACCCAGACTTGGCTTGGCCAGGGACGGCGACAGGAACAGGCGACCACGCCTGATAAGGTCTCGTTGAAAAGACAGGTTTGTGAGGGTAGCTAGAAGGCTGTGTTCTCGGCGAGCTTCGATCAGTTGTTTCTTCAACAGTAATTTAAACCAAAAGCAATAAGGAAGTAAAAATAAAATCCAACATAAAATAATTTGAAATAAAACATAAAAACCAGAAAGAGAAATTTGAGTCAGTCAGAAAGGGCATTACTCTCAAAGGCATAATTTTACACTTGAAATGTAAAAGGCCCATATTACAATGATGATGAGCAATGAGAATAAATACACTCAAAAGAGAATGGATCTTGGAAAAAATAAACAAAACAAACAAAAAACAAAAACAAAAATGCTTGATATGATAGATGTGACAAAAAGGTCATGATAACCAAAAATATGCAATTCCATTGACTTTTGATATGCTTAATCTATTTGCTCCTAACAACACTGCCTTTTACTGTGTATCTTTGATTAAAAGGTCTTTCTCTTTTCATTTAGTACATTTTCAATGCCAGGTGACCCCACAAGTGTATATTATTAATAAAAAAAATATCACCTTAATATTTTGGTCACAACTTAAAATAAAATATGAGGTTGCACTTTACAAAAAAATGTGACCTGCAATGAAAGATTTATTTAAATGGTCACAATTTTATCTCTAGCTAAGTATACTATTAAATAATCCTAACACTTTTCACAAAATTGTCAGAAAGACAAGTTTAGACATATTAAAATAAAGCAAAGATAGTGGATCGAGAAGAAAGAGCTCCGGCCCTAAAACATAATATCTGTGAGAAAAGGTATTCCAAGATTTAATTAAAGGAAAAAAAATTGTTTTTAAATCAAATCTTGTGCTCTAAAAGAGTCACTGTGGGGGGAAGAAAGTTCATGTAAAGTGCAACCTATTTCATGTTAATATACACAGCCGCACGCAATCATAAAGCCAATAAAAGAGTGAAATGGCTGCTGAAAGAATGAGAACAATTCAAAATAATATTTTTATTCAACATGAATTAAAACATTTCTGTTCAAATGATACACGAACAGACATTGACACCAGTGACAATAACATAGCAGTCAAAACAGGGAGACATTTTGTCAACATGGGGTGGGTAAGCAAAGCATGACACACAGGAAACCATGCAAATGTTTGCAGAATGAAAGATGATAAAAGAGTATGTGTTGGGTGGTAGGAATAAATGCTCGATGGACATGTTTTGTCAGGGTTCTATATTATATGTAAATGAGAGGTAGAAATATGTAAACTATATCATGGGACCTTTCAGACACTAAAACTGATTAAAATAACATAAATATCTGAAACCAATTAAAAATTTCACGTAGGTAAAAATGGGAAACTCACTCGCTGCTGGGTCGGTCAAATAGCTGTAGCGCTTACGCAAAGCTAAGGAGGCAAAGGTATGACGTCGCTCTGGCTTTTCAGTCTGAAACAAACAAAAAAGAACAAAAGATGCTTCAACATAAAAATGAAGTAAAATGTGCTTGAAACTAACAGAAATAAATATTTTTGTTAACTTGTTAATTTAGAAGTTATAGTGCAAGGAAATAAACCTGCTTTTTTAGTCTACCAGTGCATGCTGTTAGTACTTGCACAGGGAGGCACTACAGTTATGTGTCTTCAAAAAACTGTAAACGATATATGATTTGCATGTAATCCCTGCACTAGTAATTGGTGCAACTTACAGTTAAGTATGGTATATTGAATAAATTTCTTCTCATCTTCACATCATGGTAAATCTTAAAACGTCAATAATAATAACTGTGTCAGTGTTGGTATCAATAGGTTCTCCAAATGTTCATATTTAACAAATATGCATTTCATGATTTAAAATCTAATCTGATGCCAATTTTTAGTGTAAAAGCAATAACTAGTGTGAAATGTAGCCTTTGTAAAGAGTTGGGTAACTCACAAAAGTGAGTGCAGTGTGTTTATTCTTTGCAGACAAACAGCCTAAGTTTTTGAAACTATGACTACAGTTTTTTGCAAATCCTAATGAACTTGTTTGCCGAACCTTAACTATTCCAATATCACACTCTTGTTGAAATAAACGTTTATTGTTGGAATCCTCTTCCATAAATGTTTTGCCATGCAATGGAGAGAGTTAGTACTATTGTTACAGAAAAGCCAAGGAAAAGGACAAAAAATACGAGAAACCCCAATACAAAAAACCAACGACTAAGGCTACGTCCACACGTACCCGGGTATTTTTGAAAACTGAGATTTTTCTATGCGTTTGCACCTTTCGTCCACATGTAAACGGCGTTTTCGGTCACTGAAAACGGAGATTTTTAAAAACGCCTGCCAGGGTGGATATTTTTGAAAACTCCGTTTTTGCATTTACGTGTGGATGAGGAAAACGGAGAAAATGCAGCGTCAAAGGTGTGCGCCTTTCTTGATGTCACACTGTGCGCCACGTTAATGTTTCGGTGAAATGAATTTCTACAATGGAGGTAGACTGTTACTGTTAATTTTACTGTCTGCAGTGTTTAAATGCTTACACATACACACACAGTTATTGTCCCTCCACACATACGACTCGGTTCTGCTTCTATGCCCCAGCTTTGTTTACCATCTCCCACCGAGGCTTCTAGACTTCTGATTGGCCAACATTTCTACACAGTTAGGAATATATCGCCACCTGTTGCTTTGGCATGTTCCTAGCAGCATTTTCCATCATTTTTTCATTTACGTGTGGACGGGATTATTTTATAAAACGAAAACGGAAAATCTCCGTTTTCAAAAATGCCCGTGTACGTGTGGACGTAGCCTAAGTGGACAAATAATAAAAGTTAGGGTTACATGTCTGGCTGACAAAATATACCAAAGTCTCTATATGTTTATAGTAATGACGAAGTCCTGTTTAACATGTATGAAAAATAAGATAGTGATGAAAAACAAGCCGAGATGTTATACAGCAACTGGCTCCACTGGACTTGGGATGGAGACAACGATAAATAAATCCTTGCAGATTAAAACAATTGCCATTTCCACTCATGCACTGCAGGGTCAGGATTGACACGGCTGTGTAAAAACGTGCGCTCAGAAGCATCTTCCACATTTAGGTACAGAACTGAGGTAAGGTATTTGCAAAACGCATATTTACAACGTTCTCTGCAGTAAAGCCAACAGAAAGGACGACAAAGAAGAAGCGGCTTCGTGTGATGATGAAGAATTTGTTTACCTCATCATCAGGATCAGACTCCATATCCTGTGGTATTCCAAGATGCATTGCAGGAGAGGAGAGAGATGACACAATGGAGAGCAGGGACGTTATAGTGAGCGGGAGGTGAAAATAAAACTCAGGGGATGAAAATGGAGCAGCAAAAACAACAAAAAGCATCAAAAATCTATGGGATTAATAAATACACACAGCAAAATAAACAAAAGCAAAAGCAAAGGAAATACAGTTTCTTGTGATCAATCAACACCACAACAAACAAACAAAGTATTGTTTTGTTGTTTTTTTGGCATAATTTTTATGTACCCACAGAGAGCCAGGCACTAAAGCAAAGCATGATGTGCATGTGTGGCTGCAATGTGTACGTTGTGGGGTCTTATGACTGGCACAGGCTTTAACATTAATAAAAGACACAAGGAGCAGGCAGTCACTTCTAGACCAGGTGAGCTTCAAAGATTTCTCTTGGTCTCGGGAGGACAGTGTTTGTTGTTCTTCAACTGGTTCATTTACATGTAGATGATATGACGTGGCCTAAAACAATCAACAGTTTAATCATGGAAATCGTACCTTCTTGTGGGTTGGCAGTGTGATATTCAAATTGCATATGGCAGTCTGTGGAAGGCCTTTTGTGGTTTTTGGCTCTCTCAGGAAGGAGAGGCGCCCACATGGTTCTTGGCCCATGTCTCTGATCTGCAGAAGACAGTAAACACTTGTTCAACAAAACCTAATGTCAATAAAAAAAAATGCATTTCTTCTTAATTCCAGGAGTAATTATCATTGCACCTTAACCTAGGGCTGTGCGATATGACCAAAATCTCATATTAAGACATCTATCGTCCGATAACGATATAAATCACAAAAATGTAACATTTTCTGTAAATTCTGTGAATCTCGGGCAGCTCGACTTGCGTGAAGTGTTTCCAGCTGGGCATTGTGTACCTGGAGTCGCGTGTTTTAACTGATGCATGAAACTATACATTTTAGACATAAGTTGTAACGGCCACCGTTTTCTTTGTGAGTATTTATTACACGGCGTGCTGCGGGGAAAAGCCTGTTCTAACATTTGAGTCTAAGGTTTATTTTTTAGCACCTGACGGCTCTTTTTTGCTTCTCATCCGTAAACACTCTGCATCTTTCACGTGATTCCGTTTATTTTGAAAAGTCTCAACAGGATCTTGAGCTTTATTGTGAAAGGTTTATGTGGAACAAGCGGACACACGGTGGTTTTACCGTCGTTGTTGCTAACGACAACGCATAAAAACAAACGCTTGTCTGTCTGTAGTGTGGTTATATTAAATGTAAGAGAAAGAGAGAACTTTAAGAAATTAATATAGCCACCACAGTGACCATCAAAACGATGAAAAAATATTGCAGTAAACAGTTTATTTTGCAACACCACGAAACAAACGATAGCATAAAATGAAACGATAGACGTTTTTATATCGTCATCCAATATATATCGTTATATCGAACAGCCCTACCTCAACCTATTGCAGTGTTTTTATATACAAGTAAAGATATAACAGGGAAAAATATAATCTACTTATAAGCATGTACATGTACATAAGCATGTGCAGAACATGAGATAATTAATGCAGACTCAAGGAAAGGAGAGCTGTTACTGAAATGCACCTGTATAAAGGAGGCTACAGTAAATGCTAACAGAGAGTGTGACAGGAAGAACACATCCTATACCTTTACGTTGAAAGGAAGTCTGTTTTCCTTGAAGGAGAAGAAGTTAAATACCAGCTGCTGCCCGCTTTTGGCAAGAGGGGAAAGATTGCCATAACAATCCACGTAGATCGGTTTGCCCTCAAGAACCTACAGAAATCCATTATCCAAAAATATAGAATCACAGCACATTGTTTTATTTTATCTGTCAGTGCAGTTTTTATTAGACTCTCTTACTGCAGAACATTTGTTTGCATCCCACCTCAATATCTTTGCTGCGGGCCACCTCCTCAAAGTTCTCCTGCTGCTCGAGGGTCTTGTCCACTTTGTCGTCCGTCATGCAGAAGCAGCGCAGCCGAGCCTCAACAGCATCATTCATCTTGGCGAACACCACAAATTTGGCCAGGTACGGCACGCAGATCAGCTCCCGGTATAACTGAGACGCTAGACTCACCGTCTCAGGAATCTGGTGACAGTCTGCGAGCCAAAACCTGAGGGGGAAAGATCCGAGGCGACACAAAAAGTAAATAAATAAAGCAATTTTGTATGAATCTTCTCACAGGTGTATAACAGTCATTCTAAATAATAATCTAAGTGATCAAACAAATGTGGCTATTTCTCTGAAGGATGCAAAAAGACACATGATATTTGTGCAGTAATCTAATTATAGAGTACCAAAGGGTGCTCTGTTAGTATCAGGCTACACACTCACCGCATGATTTAAATCAAGTTAGGATGGAAAATCATGACTTTGCGTGATGTAACTGAAAGGTTCACTTGCTGAGGTCAGTTTAACAGCATACCTCAACAATCTGTGGTTTACTGACTTTGCACCACACAGTTAAATGTGTAACTGAGTGTAACTCTATCAGAGGGGAACTCGGGATTCTGTCAACTAACTGGTTGCATTTTTGAGCTTTTATCTCGTGGTATATTTGGGCATTCACTGCCGACTTCTGCAAATACACTGTCAATATTTTGAAGCTCACAACAATGTTTTCTGGAAGAGAGTTAAACTCTCTTGGGTTACTTGTTGGGACTTCCACTGAGGTGAGACTAGACCTGCAACTAACTGCTTTTATTATCAAGGTCTCCAGAAAATATAAAATATACACTGATATTTGATATTGATAAATATACACTGAACCAACCATACTTTAACCTACTACCTTTATTATTGATACATCTAGTCATTATTATTTATTATTAATAAAGAAAGTTACACCTGTTTCTAGGGCTCAATGTACTATATTCTCCCTCCACAAATGTAACAGTTTCACTCCATAATTAGTCCAATTAATCAAAATTTAGAGATTTAGATCATTCAAGTCAGAGGTATAACACGGGCGCCATTTGTTTGTCTGTCTGTTTGTCAGCAAGATCATTTCATGACGATTGACTGACAGCTTGGGCATCGGTATATTTATATATGCAGTGGTCCAGTTCTGATTTGCCGTGTGTATAACATACGAGTGTGTCTCACCTGGCCGAAACATTTGTGGTGAAGGAAACGCAGTCAGTTACAAAGGACAGTGGTGTGGTTCCTGTGATGTCCTCCCACTGCGCAGGGGAGGTTCCTCCTGCATTAAAAACAGGGACAAAAATTTAGCTCACTGCCTTTTCAGCATGGGCAGTTTTTAGCTTACGTAATTGCTGTTCTTTTATCTTCTTAGCTCTGCATTTTTTACTATCATAGTAGAACTGATCAGACTATTCGACTCATAATGATTTGTACAGTGCTGTGCAAAAGTCTAAAGCTACTCCTTATGTTTATTATTTCATTTTGTATATATTCCTCGAAAAATGGAAAATAGGTGTACTGACATGTGAAAACGTAAATGGAAACAAAGTAGATAAGGCAAAAACAGAGTTTTCACAATTCTAATAAGCTTGAAAGTCAGTAATTGTTATGACCACCTTTATTCTTCTTTAATTAGCTTTCAGGAAAAGTTCTCCAGGATCCTTGAAGGACATTCAAAGCTCTTCGTTGGATGCTGGCTGCTCTTTGTTCCAATAATCACACACTGCTTCAACAATGTTGTGGTCCTGGCTCTGGGGAGACCCATCCATGACTGAGAGGGTTCCACTGTGTGTTTGTCTAATCAGGTATGATTTTACTGCATTGGTGATGTGTTTAAGATCAATCTCATGCTCCCAAAAAGATGGTATCGCATAGTGAATCTTTCTGCATTCATAATTCCATCAATTTTGACAGGATTCCCAACACCACTGGCTGAAATACAGCCCCAATCCATGACAAAGCCTCCACTAGGTTTTACAAATAGCCATAAACACTCACTGTTGAATCTCTCTCCTCATTTTGTCTGTACATATTGAGTACTGTGAATGAGTGCTTGACATTTTTTAGGCCTGCCAAGTGCCTTTTCTCTACTTAAATGATTCATATTTAGGGCAGTGTTAAGTGGCTTGACAAACACAACACATCCTCAGAAAATGCCAAGGTAAACGGACTGGACTGAAAACTAATTAAAATATAGCCAATTTCCAAAGAAAAACTTCAAAATTGAGAATTGTTGCTCAAGACACTTTAAAAAAGTCTGTTTTTTGGAAGCAAAACAGAATTGATGATGGGTGGCTCAAGACTTTTGCACAGTGCTATATAATAGTAAAAACATTTTAAAACAAAAATAAGAAATGTAATGACTGTCAAGATATCTTTTAAGGAATCTTGGAAATAAATGTTAATTCTGCAAAAGCTGTTTGCATAGAGGTACCACAAGAGTATTGTCATGCTCTACTAATACACAGGTCGGCTTGCCTGTGATGCTGCAGAGGAGACGCAGGCAGGGTGCCGATTCGCCTCGATGGCCGATGGGATGGCCTTCTGCCGATCTAGGTGGGACAGGGATCGTCATAGTGATCGGCTTGTGGAATTTTCTTCTCCTCGGCTCTACAGTGACAATGGGGCTGAAGGTGGCTCTGTTGCCAAGGACTGCCCTCACCATGTCATCTGGCACAGGCTGGGCCTAAACAGAAGGCCAGGAAGATGTACAGAAAAAAATATTTGGCCATTAAACTCAGATTACTGCCAAATCAGGCAATTTTAAAATATTCTAACAAATTAAGGGATCTAAGCAGTTAAAATGAATGGTAAGGTAAAGAAACAAATCAGTGCACCGTCATCATACAGACCAAACTTAAGTGGGCATTAGGAGTCCTACTGTACCTGCAGGCCAACACGGATCTTCTTGGTGAGAGCTCCTGGGGGGAATGAGGCCTGGACCATGGGAACAGTACTGCTAGAAAGTACCCCTCCATCAGGACCCATATGATTAGATTCCTGCTTAATCCGCGACACCACAGCAAAATACTGTGGAAAATCTCCAGTGACGATGCGGCAAATACGCTTCTTCTCCAACTCGGCAGGACTATCCATCTCTGCAAGATGAGAAGAAGAATTTCACACACACACACACACATAAATATATATTTATATATGTGTTTGTGTACTTTTGCACTCATAAACAGATATTTGCAACAGATATGCAGTATATCTGTTTGTGTAATTTCCATTTGTAGTTTGAGTTGATCAATGGTATTTCTGCAGGCTTTGTCAGCTTACAGGTAATCAGCCCATAAAAAAGCAAAAATAGGACTGGGCTGAAATGCAACAAATCATCTGTGATCATTAGATTTTTATGAGCTCTTTCAATTAATCTCCATTGGCAAACAAAGACAGGAACGCAGAAAGTTTTATGCCGTAGTAATCAGATGATAGCTGTTCACTGTACATGGAACTCAATGCATCCAAAAGCAATTTGCTTTTCAAATAAATATCTATCTATCTTCTGCTCATCCACTTCCGGGTTCTGTCATAGGTTGAGAGGCAGGCAAGACCAAGGACAGGCTAACACAGACAGTCAGAAAGCCATTCACACTCACATTCATGCCTACATCCAATTCAGAATCACCAATTAACCTAACTCCACTAACTGCATGTCTTGAGACTCCAGGAGGAAGCCAGAGTACCCAAAGAGAACCCATGCAGAACATGCAAACTCCACACAAAAAAGCCCAACGATGGTTGATAAAATGTGGAGCACACCAAATAACCTTCCTGTTACCTTCATCCATTCCAGAAAGCAGCTCTGTGAGGTCTTCTGGTCTAATGTCAGACTGGTGCTCCTTCCACGTGTCACCATTATCACTCCTCAACACGATCAACTCCCTCTCTTTCCCCCGCATTGAACCAAAATGAGGGATCTCCACAATCACAGGACTTTGAGGAAACAGAGCATAAGAATCTTCGTTAAATTGGTGCACAATCTAAGAAAGAAAGAAGAAAAAACCTTTGATTTGTCTCCTAGCCTACTACAAAAAAACCCAAAACCTACCCAAGGAACTGAGCCCCAGCAGGTCCGACCTCCACCAGTCGGCTGACCAGCCCCTCACCCTCTACCATGGGTGGAGGATAGGCCAGTTTGTGTCTTTTAGCCAGGCGACAAGTAATACGTGTGGGTGCCGTGCATTTCCTGGGAGGGATGATGATGCGCATGCCATTGTGGCGGCTGCCCCTCATGGAACCACCACGGGCATCCACCATGAAACTGACCAAGAACCTGCCAGATGAAGAAGAACATTTCAAAGTAGGAAACAAAACAACGACAAAAGAGAAAGATAGACTAAAGCTACGGACACAAGTGGGGAGGACGATTCCCATGCTGTGATCACCGTACACCAAAATAAAGTGAAGGAAAAGACAGAAAGTAACAAAAACAGAGAAAGAGGAAGAGACAGGACGATAGAGAGGAGAAAAACGATGCTTTGAGTTCTGAAACTTGGCTGTTCTCACCTTCACCTGCCTCAGTTTAGGGAACTAAACACTGTGTGAAACTAAACTGGTTGCTAATGAAGTTGTAGAAAGTTTAGTTTCCAGGACTGAGGCTGTAAGTGAGCACGTGCCAAAGATTCAGCCCCTGTAAAGCAGCATTAAGTGGTCAAATATTAAACACCAGAACTAATGTTTCAACTTGGGTCGATACGATCGGTATTCTTCAAATCAAGAGCACGTTGTGGCGTCCCACAAATACACCAAATTACACAAATAAGAAGACGGAGTAAGTTTTGGGTAGGCATACAAACCTGCCTGTGCAGCTTTAATTTAAAGCCACACATTGAATTTTCTCCCCATAAGTGTTGCTTGCTAAGCATGTTGCAAACAGTAAAATCCCTGTATATTTTGTCAGAAGACTGAGGTGTTATTTTTTATGTGTAATGAGAGAGTAAGGAATAGCACAATAAAGAAGGAGTCCCAAACATGTCGACTACAAACTTCTAAGATCTAAGCAGTGCAAATGAAACACCAGACCACACAGATGACAAAGGCACAGACGGGAGAGGGAAGAGACAGTGACGAGATGAGAGGGAGACAGAGGTGGAGGAGCGAGTGACATCACTGCGCCATCATGGGTGAGAGCAGCAAACTCAGTCATCACCTGGAGTCATACTGAGGGAGCGGGGAGGAGAAGCTGCAAAATAAACACATGGGAGACAATGCAGGAGGCAAACCCCCAGAACCTAGTTTTAGTAGCAGTTCCATAATCACTGGTGGGATCTCTAATGACTACTCGAGATGAAAGAAGACTAAAAAGGTGAAAAAACAAGGGATGCAGTAAAAATAAGGACAAAAAAATGAGGACAAAATGACAATGAACACAGTAATATTTAAATAAACAGGCACGCTTTGAAGGTAAAATAATGTGTCATAAATAGAAAGAAAGATCCAAAACTTAAAATGATAGATCCCACTATTTAAATTCTCAGTAACACCAAAGATATTTTCAGTTATGTGCAAGTTCTGTGCAAAGACAGCACGCTCTATTCTGAGCAGATCTTAACACTTTATGATGTCGTATATTCAAAGTATGTAAAAGACGCATCGGTTTATCTAAGTGAAACACATGAGCCACTGTACCATGAGCTCACAAAGTATGCGGTTTGTTTCCGTAATGATAAAAATAGAATGACGGCAGTGAACATGGGGGAACTCAAGAGTTTTAGAGGGTGAAGTGTGTCTTGTTGCTTTAATGTAATGTGTACAGTAGCAGCACTGCAGAAATCCCACAGCCCTGCACCATGTCTGCATCAGTGCTGCAGAGTTTGCTGAATATTGACTCTTTGGGGGAGAGCAAAAGACAGTGAAACATTTGCGTGCAGTAAGCATATAAAATGTGTGATTTCTGCAAATAGTTATATGAATGCACATGCAGTATGTGTGTCGTTTCACATGTACTGTAAGTGTATGCATGCTGGGAAACATCTTCCCAGGCTGGATGAGAGTGCAGCTGTTCTTACCCAGAGTGAATTGGACTAGACACAGTGTTGTGGCTGTGATCCATAGTGTCAGGAGTCCAGCTGTAGCGTCTCATACACTCCGAACTGTAATCTCTGGTCACAGCAAGGTGCTGGTTGAGGAAGATCCAAAGACACGGAAAAGAGCACAGAAAGTAAAGAATGGGTTAAGAAGAAAAAGGATGACAAAGAAAACTGACAGCAGATTTGCAAAACTGACTAATGGATCCAGACAAAAGGAACAAGGTGCAAGATGACAAAAAGTGAACAAATTATCACTCACTGCAATGATAGATATGGGCTGATTACATTTACAGCTTCTATTTCACCAATGTTTTCCATCACTGTCCATGGTCTTACAACAGCCAGGACACAAAGGCACTTGAGGCGCATAAATAAAAGATGATACTATATAATTATGATGACTGAGAAACTTGAAACTAAAGATCAGCTTTAATAAAAGAAGAAGGATGTGAACACTGAATCTTGGAACTCTCGTACACTGAAAGGAGCACGGGAATGACTTATGGCAAAGACCCAAAACAAACAAATATACGGAAAAGCAAAACTTGAGAGAAATGGAAGCTGAACCACTGCGAATGAAAAATAACAAAACCGACGAATGAGTCAGACATCCAACGACATTTATACCTTATTGAGTGGGTCAACCAAGTAGGAAATGTCTTTACAGACACTCTGAAGCTTAGGGAAGAAGAAAAACAGTTCAGCAGTCGCATTATAGGTACTAGATGGCCCACACAAATTAATTTATGGTGCCGTGCTTCACTGCAGGATTTGTGCTCCACTGAGGAAAACAATTTTGACTCCTTGAATACATCTTGATTCTAGCATCTACATTCAATAGGTGACTGTAACTGAAACTTCACTCATCAAAACGCAGATAATTCAAAGCAAACATAATCTCATATACATAATATTTACAGGTTAATACAGCACCAATTTACCAGGAAGCTCTCTGACATAAGACAGTAAAGTAGTGTTGTTAAATAGTCAAATGATTTCCAAAACATCTGCTTTTCTAATTCAAGACAACTACAAAATATCGTTAAGTTTTGTTTGGGATCTTGGGTGATGCTGAAACAAATATTAACAATAATTTCAGGAAAAGAGTTACAGGTTCTTTTATTGCTACAGACCAACATAAACAACGTAATGACAGATGAGCGCTGCAGAGCACTGCAGTTTTCCCTCAGGAAGCTGGAGGTGGGGGGCTCAAAGCTCATGGGTTTGAATAAAGCTTTCATCAAGGTGCTATATGCTCACTCTCAGCACTTTGGCAAAAGCAGGCATGGCATTAACACTTCTTCTGTTATGACCCTTGTGCAAGATGAATGAAGCTACTCTGATTCTGCCTTTAATCTATCCAATTTGTGTTTTAATCAGGAAAGACAACAATTACAACAAAAAGCAAAGAAGAAAATGTGGATAGAAGGTGACAGAAGGCTTGGAAATAGTGTTGAAAGAAAGGAAACTTACCGTGTCTTTTGTAGGAGCCAGAATCTCTTCAATCATCATACTGTCTCGTGCAAAGGAGCTCCGGTTGAGCGTGTTGGACCTATCCGAACTGAAGGAGCGGAGGCTACATGTTACCATGCAACCCAGTGCCGCGGGCAACAACAAGTGACGGGCAGGGGGACACGGCATAAAACAAAAAGCAAGGAATCCATTACTACATGTAACCTCCAGGGGTTTCACTTACTGGACAGAGAGTCCAAAAGTAATATGGGGAAAATAGAGAAGCAGAAGAGTCTGCATTTGAACAGGGATAAGATATTGCAGCACGTTATTCAGAGATGGAAATGAGAGTGAGGTCAGTTTTTTGCATTAAGAGATAGAGGGAAAGAGGAAGAGGAGAAGTAGGCGGCCTGAAAGGAAAAAAGACAGCTCTGTCTATACGTCTGTCATGAGCACTAGTGTAACTACGTCTGCCTGAATGATGACGTATGACAGAATAGCAGACTGTACTTATATGCACCTGGTTGGCAGATAAGAGCTTAAAGCGTTCAATTCTGTGCAGACGTCATCAATGACAGGAAAAGGAACAAGATTCACTCAAAGATATTTCAACTTTTAAATCCGACTCAAGCTCAAAAGCTCACCTTCCTTTATTCTAAGATTAGCTGACCTAGACCTGTTTCAAAGGAGCAAAATACAAGAAGGGAAGCAGGTCTTTTCTATCTATCTTGCTGCAGTCTGCTTTATGGCTGTGTGTGGTGATGTGTGCCTATTTTTGCTGCCTCTTCGGCTCAGTGCAGTGCTGCAGATTCATTTCGGGCTTCTTTCTTGTGCTCCTTTTACAGCGATTTGATCATTGCAGAAGATGTGAAATATTCATTTGATGTGCGGTGACTAAACGCTTACCTAAAACATATATTTTTGTGTGTGTGCGAAGAAGCACTTAAATATCATACGTGAAAGGTGCGTTGTTGTTGTTGTTGTTGTTTGTGTAGGATACGCAGCTTCAGCTGTGAACAAAGCTGAAAACTCTGCCTTCGTTTCTCAGAGGGTATACTGTATGTGTGTATTGATGCGCCGTGCGTGAGTGCAAAAGGGGGAGAGTGGGTGAGTGAGGGGGAGAAAATGCAGAGCTCAGCGTGTTTGAGTGGGCACGCTATTCAGCACAGAGAGAAGCCCTTTATTCAGCAGAGCCTGCCTACCCCGGCATCGAAGTTACCAAGCAACTCTGTGCGGGCTGAATGGACTCGCTGGCAAGGCAGCGCCGCGCTATCCCCCCCCTACTCTGTTCTCACCCCGAACATGTTTGTTTTTTACAGCTTCCTCCTCTTTCTCATTCTCCCCCCAAAAACATCAGCGCTTCTTCTTTTCCTTCTGTGTTTTCATTCTTGCTCATTCCCTTTTATGTCCTCCCTGTAGTCAGCTTTTCACTTCTGCGTGTCATCCTTCTCCATAATGATCTCCTTCTCTCTCTGCTTTCTCATTTCCTGAGTCACGATGCTTTAACAATACTGTGAAGTTTATCAGTTCATCCACTCAACTAAAGACTTTTTCAACTTTGCCTCTATCCCACTGCTTTCCTCTAATCAATCAGACCCTGCTCTAACACCTCCTTTCCTCTTTCCACTCCATTCATTTTTATGGGTGGTCACTCATAAAATCTACTTCAAATTTTCAATCTAGCATGTCAAACTATGAACCAGTTAAGCACTGAGTCGAAGGGATTTTTGTGGACTCAGAGAGGCAACTGTAGGCAACTGAGTCATAGTATATCCACGTGAGTGCTGCTGTGTTCGAATGCAAAGTTTCCATCTCTGCAAACCAGAATTGAACAGCAGGAATCATGCCGAATACTTGTGGGACACCTCCAATTATGTCAACAAATTATTAATCCAATGATGTGTCCGATCCCTGGAAGTTACACTCAGAGACACTCCAAAAAAATATAAGGTGCCACATAAGAAGAAGCCACATCAAAACATTAGTCGATTACTCCACACAACTCAAAACTGAAAGATCCGCAAAACAGCTGCTTATATTTTCTTATGTCCAGCAAAACTGTCTCTTTTGCACACCTACATCAAAACAATAGACACAGATTTCACTAAGAGGTATGATTTAAAAAGTGGAGGGATGATGATGATGATCTAAAAATACAACACGTAACAGCAAATGGGTCAAATACGCTACCACGAACAGAGAAACACCAACACTGGATGACACCAATGTCCAATGAATGACTGGTGGTTTGAGTTAGAGTCTTATGAGTGTTGGATTGGGGTTAAAAAGTAGTTCACAGGGTCACAGGGAAGAGACACCATTCACAGATCTTTTACCTACTACTACTGGTACCACAACTACTACTCTTTTCTTACCTGATTCTAGGGCTAGAATGAGAGACAGGATGCAAGAAAACAAGAAAAAAAGAACAAAATAGCAGAGTGAAAAGCAAAGCATTTTGAAGACGTTCAAGCGTGATGTGACATTGATGCTGTGCTTTTGGTGGCACACTACGACAAGGTTGAGCGAATTTTTCCCGTTTTACATGAGAAGGTGTTTGCGTGTATCCAGCCCACTCAAAAAGCAGACCATGCAATGTCAGTGTCATAAATGAAAAGGTAAGGGAAAGAAAAGAACTTGCTCAGCATCACACATTCACTGATCAATACATTATTTTATACATTTCCGCACTCCTGCAAAAACAGTCAGCTTAACAAAGTGTATGTGCAATGTATGTATATGTATATGCAGATTTTAGTATATGTGTCTGTAGTTTGCAGAGGAAGAAAGTTCTATGGAAACTATGGAAGGACTTGATCATTTGTAAGGAGAAGTCAGTGTAATAATAATGTAATAAAACTCTGAAATAGAAAGGTGAGCACAGCTTTTAAGCTTGCATGTGCTCCTCGCTGTATCATTGTACAAAATAGTTCTTTCAAACTAACATTTTGCATAATTCAACGTATTATCTCTCTGTCAAAACTTTTTCCAGGATCAGCCCATCAAAACAAAGTCGTTCACGTGGAATCCCTCCAGTGTTTCCCTTGTTTGCCTTGCCCTGCTGATGTTAGCAGCTTCCTGTCACAGTCAGTGTGACGTTGTTTTTATCAATCCAGCCATCACAGTGCCATCTGCCATCTGTCAGTGCGGTTACAATACACACTGTGGGGCTGCACAACACACCACCGGAGTGTTTTCATTGGCGCCTGCCATTTTTCCACGACATCCTTTGTCCACTATGTGAAAGTGTAGCTACACCGACACGCAGCTGTTCGCCCAGAGCATCAAAGGTATCAAAGCTTGCTAGCTCTTTGTACATTTTTTTTTGCCCGAGTTTCAAACAGGGTCACGCAAAACGCTGAATCATTTAGTCAGGTTGAATCATTAGATGGCAACTTCCCAGCTGCGCTTTCTGGTGACTTCCATTATGCTGTGTTATTGTGTGTGAGCCTATATGTGTTTATGTTGCATATGTATGCATGTGTGTGTGCTCGGTGGAGGGGGCTGTGCATTAAACTATTCAAGAGCAACAAGAACAATATATGTCATATCAACTATGGCATTATAAATCTGTGGATTTAGGGTGACCACTGCAAATATCGCAAAGATGATGTCACACTGTGAAGTACATCATTAGTTTTAATGTGCATATATATAAAAATGGCAGGTGCCTACCTGGCTGAGCGGGCTCCTATGCTGAAACCCATGTACCCCTCATGAGGGAGAGAGTCATCCCCCAACTCTTTGAGGTCCTGAGGCCGCAGGTATTTGTCTGTATCCCCAGTCATTGCATCCTCACCTAGTGAAGGGACGAAATCAGAAAACCCTCCTGTTAACTTCAAAAGCTAATCAGGGCAAGAGAGACGATGCGGCACCCAGCAAAGAAAAACAAGCCGACACCAGCCTCTTTTTTATTTGATTAGACTACTTAGAGAGGGCCTTGGCTAATTATCAGCATCCCTCTGCCGTTAAATCAACCCAGACTATCTCACTGCAACTTTTCTTTCTTTCAGTCTATTCTTTTCATTTGTGGCACACCAACAACATGAAGCTGGAACACTCAGCAGCGCCTATGCTGGACTTTAGAGGTGAGACTAATATTAAAAGAGAAAGAGGCAGCAGCAAAGACACTTTGCGGTATATCTAGAGCTCTCCTGTAAAATCAAACGCAGCTCGTTTCAGAAGAGTCAAAGCAGAAGGTTTTATAGCTACCAAAGCCTCAGCACAATAAGCAAAGAATAAGGAGAAAGTGCATAACCGCACCGCACCTCGATCGGCGGACCGGTGAACGATGACACGCCGGTCAATGAAGCCGCCGGGGCGGCTACAGTGTTTCCCCTTCTCCCTCATGTCCGGCTCTGTCCTGCCTGCAACACACTGCTCCTTCACCGCAGCCCCTCCCCCTACCTTCAATACTGCCGCACTCCGATCACACACCACCACCAGTGTCAAGCAAGAGGACAAGGGATGGCAGCGTTTCCGGTGTCAGATTTCAAAATAAAACCAGTGGTGGAAGGGTTATAAATGAAATTATCTTTAGTCAAAACTAAAGACAAAGAAAAAAAATTAAACCTGTTTACTCCCTATGTTTACACTTCATAAATTACAATTATAATGTTCATCAGCTACTCTTACAAAGAATACTGTGAACATGTTCTCTCAGGTGAAGCAAGGAAATTGATAAAAGATGCAAGATTTTCGAATACATATCGCAATATTTTAATTATACTAAAGAAATATTTTAACTAATAAATAATCTCTGTGTATTTAGTATAATTTTGAAATCTTGTGCACCTTAATTTTAAAACACTGGGACAGAGAAATATCGATTATAATATCGCTTCCTGTCTGTTTCCAAATCTCAATAAAAATGAAAGCGAAATATGCATATCTTATGATGTGGATGTAGCATATGAAGTGTTATTGAACGCATAACGATATCTTTTATTGTTGTGGCAGAGCGGATAATCCGACTTCCTGCGTTTCACAGATATTTCTGTCTGACTTCACAGACCTGGAAAGGGATCGACTGCTCGCTGTTAAGAATAAAGTGTGGCAGTCCCATTCAAGCTCAGTTTTCCACCACTTACACCCCGACACACACACACACACACAAACACCCTCCTGTTCTAGCCTATATTTTAAAGCATATTCTGAATCCCCCCGCCCAAAAAACAAACCAAAAAAAAAAAACAAAGCCTACTTTTTCCGTCCCTCTAAGAAGAAGAAAAAACAAAAACTGTTCACAAATATAAAAAGGATGTTGATTATAATTCACACAATAAAAACTACGTAAAATCAGTAAAAACGGAAAAAAATAATAACCACATGTTATAGTGACAATTTCACAGTGGCGCTCAGTAACTCTCACTTTCTTACTTTCTGTCTCTCGATCAATTCTCTGTGGCTTAGTAATTGCACCGGCTATTGAAACTTCTTTTAAACCCCCCGAGCGACTTACCTTTGTCCACCGCAGCCATATCGATTACAGCTCTGTTCGTGTTTCGGCGGTAATTTCTGTTTCTCTAAAACGCAACAAAACGCCCACGGTGTAAAAACTGCAGAAAGTTTAAGACTATCAAGAAGTCCATTCAATGCTTCTGGTGCTGGTGGAAAAAGCTGCCCTCTCGTCACCTCAAACACTTAACTCCACTCCAACCAACTTGCGTGTTTCTTGCCCGTGCGCACATCCCTGCTGCTTTCGTTGCGAAAATAATGTAGATTAGAACCTCTCCAAGTTTTGCGTCTCCTTGTTGCACAAAAAGGACACGAGGAAACATAAAACAGCCTAAGTCTAAGCCACCTGACATCGGTGGCCACACCGGGGTTAAATCTCTTGCAGGCGGCTCAAAAAAAAGCTCATCTCATTGGATTTAAAGCGAGAGAGAGACAGTGCGTCTCTGGCTCAGCAGCATCCACAACAAACTCCAGTTGAAGAGTGTCAACAGGGGCCGCGGTGGAAGTGTTTACCGCTCTGTGGAGAGCACAGTCAGCTGACAGGTCGTTTGAGCAAATGCCTGGGAACGTCAGCATTTGAAACTTTCACTGAGGTTTTATTCTTCCTCTGTGATGGAAATCCTAGAGGGAGTTTGGCTGTGTGTCAAAGTGGGAGTGGGGCTACAATAATGACGAAATAACCACATCATTTTGCAATTTTTAATCTTTTGAGCAACATTTCTCTGTCTAGCTCTTCTGTCTCTGTGTTGCACACAGTGACTACAACTTGCACAAGAGTAAGAGAATGCAAGCAAAGCAGCAACGGTTAACTGCAGTAATGAAACTATTGCAGGCCAATGCCATAGGAATTATAGAAATCTATACTATGACGCTAACAGAGAAAATCAAAGATTTAAGTTATTCTCTATAGATTAGTGGCTGTAGTCATGTATAGAAGTCATAAGGCAGGTCACAATAACACACAAGAAAACACACACACACACAACAGCAACCACGGGGAGCTGTTAGAGTCACTCCAGCCTGCAGCTTAATAGGATTGGCTTCCCTCATGTAGGATTAAAACAAGTTGAAGAAAGTCTCCATTTACTCCTGCTACTTCTTTAACACAAACCCACATAGAGCAAAATAACAGCATCCTATAGAAAATGAAGGAGTGCAGACCTGAATACAACTGCTGTCTGAAGCCAGTCTGATGGTGCTATTGGGCAAAGTGATTATCAAGGCCACAGAAGTACAACGCTGATGAAATACATGCATGGTATAAACCGTTTATGTGGGGGACATTAAGTCATGGGCACTATATTTCCTATGTGAGGATCTTCAGAACAAACTCATCTCCTAAAACCTGATATGTGTGTATACTTGTTGATTCTAGCTGTATCGCCTCACACAGAAACTCCACACCCCTTGACCAACATCCCCCGAGCAACAGCCTGTGAACGAGCTCATCAATTTTGCAAGAATCTTGGCTGTGTAGTTCCAAAACAAAGGACAGAGGACTGAGTGGACGGTCCTCTGTACCATAAACTTGGCAGAACATTGGCCTGCAGTCCTGAAGCAGCTACTCTGCTGCAAACTATGAAACTTGAATTTTACATACATTGAAAAATGATTTGACACGATGTATGCCGGCCTCTTCATATTCCAACTCTGCATTTTGATGTGTGTCACATTGATTTTGCTTTCATTTTTTCACAGCTACACAATTTTGTGTCAAATAAAATGGCTACAGCTGGACTTTATTGTTTGTCTGCATGATTAAAGACTAAGGAAAGATAATAAATACAATAAAACAGTATATATGCACAACCCATGGAGCCTTAACAACATAATAACTAAAGAATAACCACAGCATTTAGTTTGAGTGGACAGTGTGTATTCTGGTCAGTGAGTAAGTTCCTTTGAAAACGTTCCCATTACCATGAACAGCAAAGCAGAACAGCAGTACAGCAAAGGCAACACTGTTAGTTCTAGGCAAGGCAGCTCCGTTGTATTAAAGGAAAAGAAGCAAAAAATAGAAGAGAGGATTCAAACCGATACCTTCGTCAACATCTGACAAAGACTCCTCACTGAGAGTTTCTGGCACATTGGCCTGGACTGTGTTTTGGATACACATACAGTGAAACATGCACGTTAATGAGAATGACATCACATAGCACACAGTATATGGGAATTATGCACTTTCATTGATTTTAGGCCTCAGTGATAAAATTTAAAAACATTTTTTTACATACCTTCATCATCTGACATATCGAGGAATTCATTCATGGTCTCAGGGACATTGATTTTATGCTTTTCGGATGCACTCTGGAAATTCAAAAAAAATACATATATTATATATTCCTCACCTGTTTTTTTAAGCAGTTACAAATGGATTTTCTTAAATTATGATATGTCACATAATCACTTGAAATCACTGCCTTTCACATTGCTACATATTAAAAGAAAGTACTGATAGTGACATTGTTGTTGATATTTTGAAAGTCAGTTTATGCGTGACAGCAAAGGGAACATAAGAAAAGATGATCTTGATTATTACCCACTCTTTAAATATTTTATCAGCTGAAGCTCTGATAAATGTAGTCAGCTGGTGTCAACTTCAGGATATAAGTTGCAAATAAAGTGAAAGCTTCACATATATTTCCTTATTTGGGCCTTAGACTGGGCTCCAGGCCCTGTCATAGCAAGAAGTAGCCATACTGTATTTCTGAAGGCCATCTTGACCCAGATAAGCGATCAGCAAATGTTCCAAAGGCTGCAGATGTAGGCTTAAGAGCAACATAAAACAACAGCAGAGGTCTGTGTACGGTGAATAATAGATCAGGCACACTGAGGTGTGAGGAGATGACCTTGATCTTTTATTCACACTCCTGTGGTTTGAAGCATTTATGACGAATACACTTTCCTGCTGATTGTGCTGGATCCTCAATGACCCCTTTTCCTGGCTCTTCACTCACTGTCCCCCTCACACGCTTGTCACTTCTTCATCACTGCCTGTCTTTCTGTACCTCACTCATCTGATCATTAGGGTCAGCTGTTAGTATTGCTGTTAGTAACGTTGGCTATACGAGGGGAATCCTTAAGCTCCAATCTGAGCCGTCCCTTTCTCTTAAGCAGGACAACTTCACACATGTGACACAGCGTGACAGACTGACTTGCAAGCTCATTTGCAGTATTCACACCTTAACTCCACTTACAGTGTGCTGCTGGCTGTCCACGGCCACGGTTTATTTTTGGCAATGAGCTAGCTGCTCGGTAAGAAAACACTAGTAGTTTCACAGACAAATAAAAAACCTTATTTCTAATGTTCGCTTTTAAGCAAAAAACAACCTTCCTAATCCAACAAACAACCAAAGTGATACTATTTCTAATGCACTGTACAACTTTTAGTTCCGATATTCTTGTTTTTCCTGATGTCAGAGCCCAAAAAGCATTGGAATCAACTCTGAAATCTTACATATCAGAAAATCCTTTAATGCACCAACAATTAAAACCAGAAACTGCATGAAAATGTAAAGTATCACAGAGTGACAAAGCTGATTTCCACATAGTTAATACCCTAATAAAAATAAATGGCTGCTAAGAAAATAAAACATAGAAGTTTACCCTTCAGTGTCTGGAAAATGAGATTTGCTCATGTTAATTTGCTAAAATGTGATAGCTGTCAGTTTATTATTTAAACTAATGAAGCTGAATCATCAATAAAAATCACACAGTCTCACACACCCAAAAAAAGAAAACATATATTAAAACCTTTCAATAAGAAGCACAGAATCTTTGCCCAGCTGTCAAGTTACACAAAATATCCATCAGTTGATGTATGAAGTAATTATATGTCTTAAGATTGTATGTCTTAAAGCATGTGAGATGGCATTGACAAGAAGTCAGTGTCTTACCATAGTGGCCAAGTTTTCATCAGTCACAGGCCTCAGAGTGTCAACAACAGAGATGTAACCAAGACGGCGGGCAATGGATAGGGCAGTGTTCCCATTCTTACCAGTGACAAAAACACACAGAGTAAGTTACACACAGAAAGGAAAAAAGCATTCAGTATTTCCTCAAACTTAAGCTCTGCTGTCTAGCCCGTGTGTTTGCGTACTAACCACAGTGAGTTCGTTGGCCGAGGCCCCGTTCTGAAGCAGCAGGTTGATGATGTGGGTGTGGCCCTGCTGAGCAGCTTGGTGTAGAGGAGTGTACCCGTTCTAAGCACAGCCAGACAAACACAATCAGTTTGTCCAGGAAAGATGCAAATACACTGCAGGATTGCAGGAAGGTCTTCAGCGATACAAGACTGTATGTGTGTGATTCTGTGTGTCTACCTTGGTTTTGCCATTGACTCTGGCATGGTTGTGCAGCAGGAAGTTTGCCATCTTTGCATTTCCATAGTGGCAAGCTACATGCAGCGGAGTGTAACCCATCTGGAATGACATATGATGGCAGAAGAGGCACAGACAATTCAATTAAAACAGGACGGAAAATTACTCACAAGTGCCTACTGCAGACTATAATTTGTTACATCACAGCTTACTAGAGAGCTGGCCTGAATTTTGGAAAGTTTATATTTTAAGTGTAAAATTTACCAGGCAAATATATAAATCCTCTCACATAATGGGATTTCTCTAAATCCTAAATTAAAACTGCATCGTATTTCATCTGCTCTATGAATTATGTATTTGTGTATCATGGAGATCAGTGGGTGAATAACCTCTTTGCTGTAAACAACTGTCCTGTCAGCACAAACACACCACAAATAACCTTGTGTTAGCCCAACCTTTAGCTACTGCAGCTCTTAGTGAACGTGATTATGTGCATGAATGTGTTTGCTGCATCCATAACAACATGATCACCTTCTACTCAGGTAACAATCCTTTATTTATGCAGCAACTGAGATGTCGGCAGACAAGTGAGTGTATGAGCGTGTTAAGCTAAAGAGGAAAATCAGGATAAGCACATAAAGCAAATTAACTGATGGAAGTTAAAAAAGTATAAATATGCAGCAAACCTGCCTACTCAAGTATTTACAGTTTTCCCATGTGTGCAAGAAGTCATCTGAGAAAGCTGTACCTTTGTTTGTGGGTTGACATCAGCCCCATGATTGAGAAGGACTTCAGCAACATTGACCTTGTCCTCCTGAGCTGCTAAGTGGAGTGGTGTTAGTCCGCTCTGTATATGAAAAAAGGAGAAAAACATGCAAATCCACAATTACATTTATTAGGGTGGGTGTGCAGAAGAAGAATGAAAAGTAGGGTGTTTTTCAGAAAACTTGTTTGAGAAGTCTAATGTGTTATGGCAAAAATCATGACAAGTGTTTGTCTACTGGGTAAGAAGGATTGTGGGCCATATACATGTGTAAGCTTAATTACATTTGTAGTAGTTCCTGTATAAATACTAGAGCTATGTGACAGATTCTACCTTGTTGCACACGTTGACATTAGCGTTCTTGGTCAGCAGCAGTGACACCAGATCCACGTTGCCCTCCTGTGCTGCAAGGTGAATTGGGCTGATGCCTTGCCGCGTCACTGCATTGGTGTCTGCACCGTACTCCAGCAGTGTGGTCCCAATTTCCATTTGGTTCTTCTTGGCAGCGATATGAAGGGGCATGTAGCCGTTCTAAGGTCCGCAAGAGAGGCGTAGAGGTTAGGAGGCTGGACCGAGCTCTTCTATGGTTGTAAAACTTAAACTATGGGCAGGGCTGAAGGGTGTGTCTAAAAGTAATTTTCATTTTATCTACAAAACTAAAGATCTATTACATGATAGATGCAGCTGAAAATCAGGATACAGCTTTGATTAAAAATGTTGTAACTTTGCATCAGGACGTATAATCCAGTTTGTCATGAAAACAAACTTACAGCACAAGGGTCTTTCAACTTATTGACAGTCATGAGGCTAGTGTGGCCAGCCTAACGTATCACAGGTAAAACTGATGGGAAAACCTCAGACAGAAGGTTGACCTCAGCTGTTACACACATTCACAACAGTGAAAGTGCTAGAGACAAAGTGTACAAACAGGAGTGCAACTTAAACGTGAACAGTCACCACCCTGGCTTCCTCTTTTTTGCTACTGTGGAGGAGAGGACCTGAGAGAAAACATTACAAAGTAGCAGGAGGGCTACATTCAAACCTCTGGGTAGCCTTGAGGTCTGCAAGGGAGAAGGTAATTCTAGCTCAAATGAGAGTGAGTAAAAGGATAAGGTGAGTCTGGAAGAGGGAAGAGCCTCTATTTACAGAGCCTAACTTGGCTTCCTTCTTTGATTTAATTTACTACACTGTGTAAAGCAAGACTTATACTTCAAGTCAAAATCCATTTTTTTCTATCTCCATCACTAAGTAGAAAAACATCACACACGGAGCACAGATTATGGTACTGCAGGGAACTATTGCAGCAATAACTGCAATAGTAACCCTACTCGTGTATCTGTGTTAGCGCCTCTATACAACTCCTCTTGTACACACTGATTGATTTGTTTCCAAAAGCACTTAAATTAGATCAAGCACACTAACTTTAGAACCCAGCCAAATGAAAAACAATTTGAGAAAAAAAAAAGAGAGAAAGGAAGAAGGCAGGACAGAATGAGTGTGGGAAGGCGACAAGAAAGGCAAAGGAATAAATTTAGACAGACGCAGATTAAGGGAGAGAAAGAGAGCTAGGATGGACCAAAGTGGCTTTGCAAGCTTTGGTCTCCCTTTGTGGCATGTCACTTGACAGTCCAGGCAAAACAGGCATTTCCTGCCACATTTTTGGTTGGTTCTGGCTTTTTGCTCACACTCGTTCTGCGGTTTCGACAGACTCTTAAAGCCTGGCAGGAGACAAACCATGACTTGACCACTTATGTTTGTCTGTCTAACTTAACAGCTTTTTTTTTTAGGTTTTATTGGGAATACATCATTTTCTCAACTCTTGAACAGACAAAAAAAAAGGAAATTTTAGTGGTTTGGCACTATTACTGACTCTGGAGTAATTACATTTCTTCTTTTTAGGAGAAACACAGTATATTGCTTGCAATATGTAGCAAACCAGCAACTCAAATCTGCTGACAGCATGACCTCATTTCAGGCTGGTCAGGTGGTTTGTAAGACTTGACTGAGCACAAAATAAAACTCACACTTTCACTGATAAATGACGAAACGGATGGAGGAAATGGGCGAGCATTAGATCCACATTCACACGGATGAATATTACACATAAATCATTATTAATGGGATGTTACGTAAGTGATAAGCCAGGTGAGTTCCTCTTAACACGTGTATTGATATGTGTCTGTGTGGATACCTTGGCGGCAGCGTGTGGGGAAGCTCCCTGATCCAGCAGCAGCAGTGCCACTCTCTGATTATCGTAGTGAGCAGCTACATGCAGAGGAGTTAGCCCACTCTAAAACACCCACACACACACACACGTACAAATGCAGAGACACATCCACACACACACAGGAACACATACACACAGGCATGCAACACAACACGGGATTAGAAGATCACCGACCACACCCAAGCACAGACACGCTGACAAGTAAAATGAAAGAGCCAAATTAAAACTGTGTTAAGAAATTTTTAGAGATGGGCATCGAACCGATGAAAGATACAAAGTATAGGAGACGGTTAGAGCTCTAACTTCATGCGCTAAAGGTAGATGGCATTATTAGGAAACTGAGTGAGAGAATTTTCCTGCTGGCCTGCTGATAGATTTCAATGTATCTTCAAAATGTTGACTTTGCAGCACTTATCTACAACGGCTACAGTATTTTGATTTGGAATTCAATAGCCATGTCAAAACATGCTAAAGTCATCTCAAGTGTGCAAAAGCACCAAAACTGAAGATACACACTTTTCACTGGCCAGCAAAGATGTGACTAAAGCATTATTTTTATAGCAGCAGAAGAAGGATTAGTATTAGTTTACCAACAGCAGAAGCAGCAAGGTCTAGTTATTATTTTAAAATGTGATCAGAAAACTGAATCTAATAATTTTTTTTAACCAAAAGCATGTGCTTATCTGCCACTAGTTGTTCAAATTATATATTTTGAGACAAGATTTCTCAGTGTATCCATCGACACAAGTGGGAGATTAAAGGGTCTGCATCACTCATGTTAAACCCCAAAACCGTGCTCGCAATTACTCTTTCATAGGACGTGTCCCACAGAAGGTGAATGCCCAACCAGGCCTCCACACAGTGTGGCTCACTAACAACAACCTTCCATAAAGAGAGTTTCAAGGTCATGTCATTGTCTTAATACTTTCTATAAGAGTTAGATGATGGAGGCATTATGTAAATAATGGTCTGTATATATGGAGTACCTTATAATCTTAGGCTCTAAAAGTGTTTTACAATGTTTTCTCATCAAAACGCACACGCAGAGTGATCAAACAGGGCGGCATATGATGTGACATACTCATTATTTCTACCAAAAGATATAAAAAAAACCCCATATAATATCTTAAAGTCTTTATTTTCATCTTGATATAAAATGTATTATAATAATAACGACCTGATTTTCTTCTTTGTGTATCTGACACTGAGGCAGATTTTAGCATGACACCACCAGACACTGTGGAAGTTTCATTATCATATCTGACAGTCTTTATGTTAAACGCTTTCAGATGGTGGCAAAGATGCACATACGACTAGTGCCAGCAGGTCTCAGCTATTTAAGTCTCTCTCAGTGGAATAAAAGAAATCTGCCTACAAGGTTTTTGCAACAGGACAAGCATCTGTTTGATGTGTCGCACTGTGATCAGACCTCAGCTTGCTTCCACCACACTACTACCTCCCAGCATCTGGGCCAGCTGCAGCTCAGAAAACACAACACAGCCCTGCTGACTATCTTAGAGATGAGGACATGAAATTAGGAATTTCAGGTTTATACTGCACTTTTGCTGTCTGTCATTTCCTTGCTGAACCTGCCTGCTCGTCTTAAACAGGTCATCTTTTTCTGTTTCTTAAATTTATACTCAGAAACTCTCCGCCTTTTCAGACATCTCACCTTTCCAGCAGCATCAGGTGCAGCTCCCTTCTGTAGGAGCAAACTGGCTACCTCCATCTTGCCATACTTTGCTGCCACATGGAGGGGACTGAATCCTTTCTGTTGGGCCAAAAAAGGGAGAGCAGGGAGTAGTGAGGGTATTTAAACAGGAAGTGAATATTTGCATTATTTTAGGTCCCACTTGGCTGGTGTGGGATCGAGCTTTTCCTTAAGCAACATAGTTTCTCACTGTCTTTCAGTGCTCAAGTCACAAATGAAAACAAAACAGCAGCAGCAAAGATTTTGTGTTATTCAGACTGAACAAAACAGAAAGTTTGATCTTAAGAGTAACATCTCTTTCCTTCATAAGACACAGGACACCGAACATTGCAGTCCAAATAGGTTAAAAAGTTCAACATTGTGAAAACATTTTCAATAAAGTTATATTTTAGCCATATTTAAATTAGGATGGATTCACTTTATTAACAAGACTCAAATGCAAAATAACTTACAAATGAGTATTGTCTGTGCATGAGTAATTTTCTCTCCATAGGGGTTCATTACACTGAGAAAGTAAGGCAAAGGTCTTTACTATCTCTTGAGGCAAATGCATGTCTATTACACGTTTTGCTGTGATGCTGGGTTTGATTTGCCAGTGTGATCACTTGGCTTCCTTCCTGTGTGTCTGCAAAGATATTTAAAGACATTAGATCATATTTTCCAGAGGAATGTGGGACTCCACAGATTCCCATTTTCTCTGAAACACTTGACCTCATTTGTGGGATAGCTAGTAATCGTGCCAGTTTTTAAATTTCTATTCATTTAATCTGCTTTATAAACACCTAAAAGGGGTCAATTAATCTGCTCGATGGCACAAATTTTCTGTTTTCACACAGATATGATATCATTTGCTTGAAAAGCCGACTAAGGTAAAGTCCCAAAAGATGCTATATGTGTGTGTGTGAGGAAGTAAGAGCCCACCATGGGGTTTACCCTTCATTAATCTGCTCTGCTAACAGAAGTCACCTTCAAAGACAGTCCACAGAAACATATCACACTCACATCTTCCACACCCATTTTATACTTTGAGCAATGCACTTTTATGCAATTAGTCAGATCTGTGTGTCAGTTTAGTCAGTTTAGTATGCTTAGACTATGAATTCTTTTGCTGGGAGAAGGACGTATTTAGGCATTTATTTCATATGACAAGAACCTTGGAGGCCACTCGAAACAAAACCATGCCTACTAGTGGAGATACTGGAAAATGGGAACATTATCTACATTGCAATATAATGCTTAATCTTCCACAAGACATACCTTTGTTGCAGATGAGAGTGAGGCACCATTGTCCAGGAGCATGGCAGCAACATCATGGTGTCCTTCGCGGGCAGCCAGGTGAAGGGGGGTGTAGCCTGAGGTGGTGGCAGCATTGGCAGACGCACCGCAATGCAGCAGCTGCTGGACAATGTCGACCTTCCCCAGCCGACTGGATATGTGCAGCGCTGTCTGGTCATCCTGCAAAGAGAGGGGAAGTGACTTTTTGGCCCAGTTCTGTATCCCTTTTTGTTTTCTCCTTGACACAGTGATTGATAATGACGCTCTGTGTTCTAACCTTGGACTTGGTCTCCACCTTGGCTCCGTTCTTTAGCAGGTATCGGACTACGTCTGCCTGGCCTGCCCTGGCTGCCATGTGGAGAGCTGTCTCTCCTCGCTGGAAGATACAAAGGTTGTTGGCAAAAGGGAGATTTTCTAATCTGTATCGACATGTAGTACATTAAAATTAGTCTACTTACCACATTGGTGGTGTTGGGCGAAGCTCCGTGGTGCGTCAGCGCATGGACAATGTTTTCATGGCCCATAAAGGCTGCCACATGAATGGGCGTCAAGCCGGACTGCAGATAATAGATACGATGATCAACATGAAACATTAAAACACTAAAGACCAAATCAGCAACCAAGTTTTATCCTGAACATCAAAACCAAACAACAATAAGATCAATTCCAAGTAATTATTATGTATTAAATGGTACAGAAGAGTAAAGGTGTTCCAGTATGCTCTATTACCTCTGTGACAGCCTGGATAGACGCTCCATGTTTAAGCAACAGCTCCATCACCTTGACTCTGTTCTTCTTGCAGGCGATATGAAGCGGAGTGAAACCATTCTGCATGAAGAGAAAGTGTAAAGCTAAGGCTGGTATTCCAGTACGATCACTGAGAAACTCCCCACAGCCTCTAAACATGTGCAAATGAGTGAATGCTGAGATGTGCCAGGATGCAAATGTGTGGTAAAGAAAAGGTAAATATGAGGAATAAACCTGTTTTCAGTCCTGTTTTAAACATTCGTATCAGCACATATCTATTTATTTCACACAAAAATAGTCCATATCATTAAAAAAACAACAACAACAACAACAACAACAAAATATCCAACACAGACAAAACTATCAGAAAATAGACAGACACAGTAAAACTTTATATTATAGTGCTAAGACTTCTGCACTGTAAAGCTACCCAAACCAAACCATTTATTTTTTCTATGAGTATAATATTAATCATAAAAGCAAAACTTTTGGTGACTAACACCTACCAACATCAACATTTCAGTATTTCTTGAACGTGATTTTTTTGTCACGATCACGTGACTTTTCTGTTTTGCACCCCCATTCTTAACACCCCTTGTACGGCTTTATCCCTACCAGAGCCTTGGCATTTGGGTTGGCCTTCTTGTCCACAATGAGCTTGGCCACCTTATAGTGACCGCAGTGGGCAGCAACGTGCAGCGCCGTAAGGTAGTCATTGGTGACGTCATCCACGGGCACGTCGTGCTGGAGCAGGAGCTGGACACAGTTCAGGTGGTCCCCCTGAGTGGCCATGTGGAGAGGCGATAGGCCGTTCTATAGAGGGCCGAGACAGGGAAAGAAAGAGAGAAAAGGGGAGAGAAAGAGAGAGCCAGACAAAGAAAGAGAGCGACAAACACACACGCAGACGGACACATAGACAGATGGACAGACAGACACAGTAAGTTAGGACGCGGCCATGCGCTGCACAGAAAGACTGCGAAGGAAGTTGCTGAGAAGGTTACAGAAGCATTGTTATAACGAGGCCATTACAACAATGTCTATTTTGTTACACTGGTCGTCCTGCGCGGTCAAACTGTAGGGCTGCGAAGGCAGCGGAGACAGGCTGTTCTGGAGAGGTCGCACAGATGTTATGGAGACAATGCGACAACACTACAGCAACAACAACAGACCTGCTATGTGAGTGGATGACAATTATTTAAATAGCTCCGAGTGGTTAGGAGAGCTGATTTTGAAAACAAAGGTATTCCAGTGTTATTAACATCGTGTATAGTGATCTATTCTGGTCTGTTTTATATTTAACTTAATGAAAAAGATGTCATGTGTTTGTGAACTTTCTTTCCTTCCCTATTCTGAGCTTAGCAGCATCTCCTGAATTGATCATCCAAGTAACTACCTTGGTCTTGGACAGTATAGGAGCTCCTCTGTCCAGAAGAATTTCTACCACCTGCTCGTGTCCGCTCCGTGCCCCACAATGAAGAGGTGTCAGACCGTCCTTAAAAGAACAAAATAACAAAATGAAACACTTTTTTAAATTTGCATTTTACTGTAAAATAATTTTAATAAACTTCCGTTTGTGCAAAATCAAATACTGCTACAGACAAAAACTTCTGTAAGTCTAAAAAACATATATTTCAGCCTCAAGTGCCTTTCTAATTGTGAAAAAAGTCTTACCTTGGTCTTTGCATCAATTTTGGCCCCTCTGTCCAGCAGCAACTTTACCATATTGCTGTTGCCCCTTTTTGCGGCCACATGAAGCGGTGTGATGTCATTCTAAGTGAAAAAGTGGAAAACTCTTAGACGCTTCTGCTCTCACATTATGCATTTAAACATATCTACAATTAGACAGAATTAATTCATTAGAAACTCGTCATGAAATTGACTAGTCTGCAACAGACTGTAATGCTTTGTTGCTCTCAAGCAAACAGCTGTAAGCCAGCTCCATTGTTTAACCATCCACCACTGCTGGTGGATAATTTTCTGGACCTTACCTGTAATCAGTATAAAAGCAGCACAAACATAAACACTGCTTCACACACTAGCTGATTCAATTATAGGCCACTGATCACTCTGATTAGTAAACATCTAATATGGAAACCCATTTTCTAAGACAACATCACTGAGATTACTCTGTATATGTCACATAAAATCTCTTCCAGGTCTTTATATTTAATCATATCTCAAAAAAATATGAATTCAGTCTGAGAATAACATAACAGATACATATATAACAAATGTCCCATTGTTCTAAAAAATCTCCCATTTCATGAGGGTCTTTATTAATCCAGGAATCTCTTTCTCTTTACCACTGAATACCTATATATTTATGGGAATGAACACAAATACATTAGGCTTCATCGTACCAACATTACTTCCAATACTTGCACTATTCTGTATGTGTACTATTGTATTTATTTATATTCATTCTCATTATTTTCTATTCATTCATTCTCTTCTATTCAAGTCCAGTACTGTTGTATTTATTCTTAGTTTATCTTATTTCTGTATAGTTGTATAAATGCATATTTGAATTTATTTCATTTTGATTTTTACATTTTGACCTTTGATCCAAGAGGATGATATTTCGTCCCACTGTATACTTGAGTGTATATTGTTGGGTTGACAATAAAACTCTACTTGACTTGACATTAAAGTTTGTGTGTGGGTGGTTTGGGTTTCACTGTTGTTTTTTTCCCTTGAGTAAACAAAATATGCATTCGCCTATCAATGAAAAGTCCACAAACAGAATTCATGTAAAAAAAAAAAAAACCCCACATTTGACACCAATATTTTCAGTCCATCCTATTTTGCTGAAGGGTTTACATGCAAAATATAAGTTTATTCTTTGCTTTTGCTTTCAAGGAGCATAAATGTGACAGATATTTGGGAAATCAAAGTGATTTTCCTCTGCCATAAAAGCTAAGCTATACCTTTGTTTTACCGTTTCATAGTTTTTTTTTAATCCATTAAATATACCCGTATACCATATTCATATTTATTGTGTGTAATGGTTACACCTTTCCCAACCAGCAGAGGGCAGTAGAAACTCACCCGAGCCATGAAGTCCACAGCAGCCCCGCGGTTCAGCAAAAGCGTGGCCACATTAATGTTGCCATAATGTGCTGCGATGTGGAGGGGGGTGAAACCACTCTGAGGATTGAAGAAATGCAACAACACACGTGCAGACAGACAAATAGACACACCATGTTAAAAAAACAGTGGAGCAACATTCACACAAGATCAAACATCTGGCTTTACAAAGTCCCACTACATCAAACAAGGACACACTGGTTGCACACTGCTACACTGACACCTGACTTTTCTAACAGTTGCAGAAAAAGTCTATTTTTTCTAAAACTGTTAGAATCAAACATGGGCCCAACTAAAATATAACAATTTTACATTTAACTGACAAAAAACTAATTACAAAGATATGAGTGTAATATACAACTTGATTTGAAAGCTCAAGAGCTAACTGGTGTAAATCTGTTTAATTCTATTTACAGCATTCTGATATTTTTAGCTGCAAATAATCACCCTGCAAATGAACTTAATCTCCATTTGTTAACATCTTCAATGAGAGATGTATCCTGATATAACTCCTGGATTAGCTGTCGGAGCAACTAAAAGACACTGGAAAATATCTGTGACCTTATGTCTTACATTAAACAATCCAACTGCTGGAATTTTAATTTCAAAGAGCCAAAAGTCAATCAGTAATTCAGACACGTGTCCCCACCGATATCCTGAACTGAGAAATCGTACCACAAAGTTCACCAAAATTAAAATGATTTATATCTGCCTTGAAAAAACACACTATTCATATAAAACAGATTACAGTGTCTTTCTTCTATCTGAGTACACATTTGTTTAACGCAATGCATAAGTCTGAAATCAAAGCCATTTTTGGATGAATCATATCAGAGCCTGCCAAAACCACAGACAATGCCAACCAAAACAGGCACGCACAGAAGGTGGCCACCTGGCTTTGGTTTAAAAAAGGGGCCAATGTTACCACAGACGCAGTGTCACACTAGCTTGTTACTTTGGTCCCATGCAAAATGCTTTAGGTGTGAGTGTTGAATATTGGATGTACTAGAGCTCAATAAAGGATACACCAGTAAACAAATTAGAGAGCCTGACTAATGCTAGAATGCAGGGGTTCTTTAGAGTGTAAAGGGAATTAGACTGCCATGCAAGTTATGGACAAACTGCTGGTTTCAAATGAATGATAACCATTTTTCATGCGTACACTGGTTATCATGCTAATCAGTTTCATGGAGGGACTTAGTCAGGACACATTAAGACAACATATTTTAAACAGTGACAAGGGATTTCCAAAAATAAGACACTTCAGCTTTGGACACCATGAAACCATTAGAATCAAGGAAAACCTTGATACCCAAGCCTTTAGCCTCAGATTTATTAAATCAGTATTTGTGAAGCATGCGCTTTAGCTCTGATTTTCTCAATGACCAGATATATCCACTAGATTGATGAAGCAATGAAAAGGAAGAAGGCAGTACTGAGCTAAAATGGAAAAGGGGGAGTGACAGAGGGCTGCAGAAACACTACTGCATCAAGTCAGGGGCACTGAAGTGATTGTCGTTGTTGTTTTCAGAGTTTTTATGAATAGGATGAACACTACATAATGTACAGAGTAGAGGTGTACCTCTGTTGTTCTATTCACCATCATCTACAGAGTCAGCCAAGAGAGGAGAGAACGGGCAATTAGTGAGAAAAAAAAACAAATTAAAAAGGGCCTTCACTCACATGAAGTGGAGGAGCAGAAGAGGGAGAGGCAGCTCAGTGAAAAATAATCTACGGCAGAAAAGTTTCGGTGTGCAGACTGCGCTCTTACTTGAAGTTTGATTTTAAGAATGAGAAGGATATTCTCAAACTCAAATCTTTTCAGAGATAAAACTGGCCAAAAAACAAACATGAATGTACTTCTGCTTCTTTTCCGAAAGAAAGAGCATCAACAACAAATTCAAACAATAAAGAGAAAAGGCAGCAGGAAAAAAAAGACAATCAAGAAAACCAAAGAAATCAGTGTTAAAAACAAATAATCAAATAGGCAAAAAGAAAGAGATCAACTGATCATTCACTACCAAAGATGGGCTGCATCAGCGTTTTTGCTCACCTTGGACTCGACGTCTGCGTTGTGGTCGTTCTGCAGGAGCAGGGCCGCGGCCTTGGTGTCATCCTTGCGTGCAGCAATGTGCAGGGCAGGCAGGCGCACCTTGCCCTTTGTATCGTTCTCCAATAGCAGGGAGACCACCTGGTCATGGCCCTGCTGGAGGGCCACTGCCAGAGGGGTAAAGCCATCCTGCGAAGGAGGGGAAGAAATGAGTAACCAATGCTGGATGGCGTGGATGATGAGAGCAAATTAAACGCAGCTTATAAAAAGCAAAATGATTTTTAATAGTTTTATAGGCAATAATGAATCTAGGCTGCTCACATTATTTGAAGGTATTAATTATTATAATAAACAACTAGGTTAACTATGTCAATAACAGTGATGTGTTTTCATAAAAATATAGAGGCAGCTTGACCTAGAGGAGCATTTAGAATTAATTATAACTTCATATAATGTAGAAGTTACTGTACATTTCCAGCTCACATCTTTGGCATTTCCCACTCACATTGCTCTTATGATACATAATTCAGCCAAAAGCTCTGCCATTTTATTTTACTGTGTTTTTGATACTGCATGTCTCAGTATGTGTGGGCAGAAGTGTGCACACGCACACACACACACACACACACACACACACACACACACACACACACACACATATATATATATATACACACACATTTTTTTCCTGTCCTGATAAGCCTCTTTCAAGATGAGGGGTGACTCAGCCCAGCTGAACACTGATGGGAGGTTATAGACTGACAGTGCAGTGCTCTCCATCGCCATCATCAAAATACTAAACAAGGGACTATTTAATTGGAAAATTGGGTTTGAACCCTCCTGGGGGAAGTGCTAAGGCACTTCCTTTAATTTGTCACCAGCCTGTATATTACCTTATATCATGTTTGAGTAGATACTGTGCATGCGTGCCCATAAATGTAAACTTGCAGACGACAGGGTACACTGGGTATTGTATCATCTGCGTATGTGCACGTGTGTTTGTGTGAACGTGCTGTGACTGGAAAGTGTACGTGTGTTCCACAGACTAAGCAACGTTAATCAGAGCAGTAACAGCAGCTGTAGAGAGGAGGCAGGGAGCAGAGCAGACCTCATCAGTGACCCGCTCAAGGTCACTCTACCTCCTCCGTACACTACCAATCAATGAAGTTCTGCCTAGTCCCTCATAAAGAGATGAGGAAGGAGGAGAGGAGGTGGGGCAGGCAGAGGAGAATAGGGGAAAGATAAGAGAGGGATCATGTGAGACAAAAAAGATGAGAAATAGACAGAAACAGGAAAGTGAAAAAGGAGACAAAAAGATGAAGACACCGATGGAGACTGAGGCAAAATGGGGGGGTGGGGGGTGGAGGAAAAAGGGAGGAAGGGAAGGAAACAAAGGAGGAGAGGAGATGGAGGTGGTTAGTACAACAGATAAAAAAACCTTAGATACGACAGTGGCATAGAAAATGCACGGATACATACTACAGAGAAATGGACACACATGTGAGCACAAGAAACACACACACACACACATGTACAGTACCTCAGTGGCGATACTCTGGCTGGCGCTGTTCTCCAGAAGGAACCGCACCACCTCCAGGTGATTCTCCTGGGCTGCCATGTACAGAGGAGTGAAGCCATTCTGCACACAACATGAACCAAAAGACACACAATCTTTTACACACTGAGTATATCTTAACAAAACATGTTCCAGTGGTCTGAAGGTAAAGAGTTTTTCCTCTGCTTGCTTTTTTATTTTGGACATTATCAGAGAGAAAGAAGCTGGCTGAATATTTTCTCTCGCTTCGATCTAATAGAGTTAAATGTGAAATGCAAGGACAAGCAGTTTCCTGAAGAGGCAGAGGCCTAGTTGGCATTATGCCAGTTTCTGTCAGTGAGGATTTCTCCCTGTATGTCAGCGACTATCTGATATAGATCATCTCAACAGCAGTGTAATTATACCTACCCTAAAGCCAGACCACCAAGACCTTGCTGTCATTTTGACATTGACTTGCAGGCATTTCGAGTATATCCCACCTGAGATTGTGCGTTGACATTGGCTCCATTAGTGACCAGCTCTTTGACGACTTCCGTTTGGCCAGCCAGCGACGCTATGTGCAGAGCAGTGTTTCCTTTCTGGATTACACGGAACAACCAAAGGAATGCGTGTTAAGCTCTGGCCCACCTGTCCCACTGTTTTGCTTGTGTGTATGTGTGCGTGTGTGAATGTGACTGATTGCCACTATGCTCTTCATATATCCACGTCAGTATCTACGTGCACCTGTGAATCCCCTTACACAGATCACATGCTTGTACTGCTGGCATTCCAGCTCTGGCATCCCCCTGCATGCAGTGCCAACAATGTGTCACTTCCTATCCCGCCGGTAAATAAAACTAGTGGAGACTTTTTAAGAACCTGTGCAGTTCCTTGTGAGGGCAGAGTCGACCCTCAGCCTGATTCATGGCCACATGATCCTGATGCTAGTTGATCACAAGGTTCTTTTGCACAATAGCGATCAGTCACGTATAGCGCATACAGGAGCAGGGAAATCTGATAGCCATGGCTCCTAACAAACAGACAAGTTTCTTTTTGTTTATTACACCACCACTCAAAGCTGCCAAAGATGCCAAATTACAGTTATTTGCAAGCACTGCTGAATACAAAAATTAGTTTAATGGTTGAAACTCTGATTTCTTCTATTTCACTATGATTTTTTTTGACAGATTTATAAAATATCTGTGTTTTGATACGCTGTCACTTTATTTTAATATTCATTTAGTCACCTTATTATTGTTGACAGGCTAATTGTACTTATGTTTATACCTTTATTACATGCTGTAATGGCCTTTTTTTTGGAGCATTTCAACTTGCTATACATCAAAATATAAGTAATTAGGCCATAGTAACAAAATAAATCACAAGAAATGCAGTAAAAGAAATTGAAAAGCTTCTTTCTACGCACTAGATATAGAAATGTCATAGCTATATCCATCAAAATTGTAAATGAAAAAAAAGTTGCACAAATATATAGAGATATATTTATATATAGGGAGAAGAGATATTTATATATTCATATGTGTCTAACGAGACACAACATTAGTACAATACTACATGTTTGAGGCCAAACGTTTCAGCTTTTGTTTGGAATCGTGTTCATTCAGATCTATCGTAGCCTTTATGAGTGGTAACACTTAAACAGCAGTGTTAAAGAAGTGCTGGCTGCACTATTTGAAGCTAACTGACAAGTTACATTATTTAGCTTTGCAAAAATACCAACTCCTGTGCTTGAAAAAATGTGCCAATGTTTTCACAGTGTACATTTGAGCACTGAAAACACACAGATAAAGGCAGGTGAAGATCTTGGCCTTATTTAAAAAAAATGATTAGAAAAATACTCCTTAAATTCCTTCATGCTGAGAACCCTCAAATATTTTTGGCTAAACAAACACTATGAATACCATTTTAAAGACACGTATTTAAGTTCATGTAATCCAGTGCAGCGATGCCACTACAGCTCAAAAGATCAGTTATTGTATCACTGACTATTAGTGAACACAGGACTTCTTGTTTAACTCTCCCACAGTGAGAGCAGCACTGTTGGAGGGGCTAATGAACAATAACTAGAATCAAACAGAGACGCTGTTGCTAAACAAGAATCCTCGATAGCGTTGCCTCCTCTGGCTGCTTAAAGAGGAAACTGATCGGCATTAGGATGCAAGCAGACACAGGCATATCAAACTAATCCTCGAGCATCCTCCAGGTCACAATACAGAAATATTTTAATTGGGAAGATTTTTTCCTTGATCTTGAATATTTTATTGTGTCTTATGTTTATGTCAGCACTAGGCATGTGGCCTGGGGCCCAGAGGCTGAGCCAGACCACTAAATGGCAGTAAAAGGCTTCAGGGGAGAAATATGGAAAACATTTTCAGTGGCTCTTCCTCTGAACTCCTTTTAGATCAGAATTGAGATGCGTCCATAGCAAAAACCTGTCTTATTAAAATATATGCATGTTTTTACAATACATAAAATAACACTACAACTGGTTTTACTTATCTATATGTTTAATACATACAATTCTTGCAACACACTCTTTTGCTTCATTCTAGCACACATTCTATTATTTTCGTATGGCTAATTACCTTGTCTGCTTCCAGCAGTAGTCCCCATAGACGTCATTAAATATTGATCCAGTATCAAACACTAACAAAGGCTGCACACTTCGTTGTACTGATTCTGCATACTCTTTAATCCTACAGAGATGCCATGATCCGTGCTCGGTCCAAATATAGTCTTCCATTATACCTGATGGAGTTGGTCTTACCTTTGTGGCTGCGTCCACAGTGGCTCCGAGCTTCAGCAGCTCAGCAACAACCTCTACATGTCCCTCCTTGGAGGCCAGATGAAGAGCATTTAGACCATTCTAGGAAGGAAAGGTTTATAGGAGTTAGGGGTCTTATGCATGATGAGATAATATGAGATTACGTTTGATTGTCAATGATACGTTGGCTAAAATCATCTATGTTTTATTTATGGTAAGATAGTGTTTATTAAGTTATACATGAATCTTGTAGTCCTCTTAAATTTAGCTTGGGAAGCATTGCAGCTTAATGCGTACCCTAACATGCTTCTTTAATTCTAAAATCAATGAGCATGCATAAGGACATGACAGTTTAAATGGTAAAAACTTACTTGATTGCAAATGTTAATCTCAACCCCAGACTTGAGGTAGTCAAGGACTTTTTCGAGGTTCCCTGCCCGGGCAGCTCGTAGGTAACTGGCATTGCTATCAGACTTAAGAGGAGGAGGAAACAAAGAGAGCGAAAGAGGGCACGAGAGGCAGATGAGAGAGAGAGCAAGAACAAAGAGAGACGAATTAAGCACTGTCTTGATTTAAACATAACACATCTTTAAGCCCACAGTAGAACAAAGCATGTGCATTACTGTACCAGGTAGAACTCTGTCATAATTTCTCAGACATCCAAAAACATCTTATCTTGGCAAAAAAACAAAGCTAATATCCACAGATGCAATGTGTTCATTTTTACACTGCGAACAAAAAAAAGTCTACTTGTGCTTCAAAGCGAGAAAACACAAACATTTCAAGAAGTAAATCCATGAGAAATGAGAGAGCCCAAGCATATCTTCCCGACAATTCACATCATCCTTCATCATCCATCAGATCCCACCGAAATGTTATTGCAGCTTTGTTAAATCCAAATGTCCATGATTCCCCAGTGAAAGAAGTTCAGTGACCGGGTGGTCGTTACAGCTGCCACAGAGACCTCCTCTTTTCCTCTGAGATGTTTTCTGTCCACCAGCAAAGCAGTTATGACTCTACGTTGCCGTGCTATGAGAAGCAGAGCATCCGCTGTTCTGCTCAGCTGTCCTTTATTTCACTACAGAAATAGGGCTTTGCACACCAAAATATAATGATGAGGCAAGCATTTTTTTTTTTTTGCCCCATAACAAATGTGGTGAGCATGTGCGTGTAGAGAAGAAAAGAAAGGGAGGGAGCGAGATGGAAAGGAGGAAGAGAGAAGAAAGAAAAAGAGAAGGAGAAGGAGAAAGCTAAAAAAAAAAAAGAGAATAGAAGAGACGAAGGTAGTTTCTTTTCTGTGTTCATGTTACCTCAGAGGACATTAGGTCTGACATAAAATGACACACAGCAAACTCTGCACATTTTGTCTCCCTTCTTCGCAGCAGCCTTGCAAAGAGTATTTTGTAAAACTCAGCACTGGTGCTGCTGAGAGCAGGAGGGAGAGATGCTGTGATATGCTGCTTCATAACAGGGGCACAAAACCAAATTCCCCTGATTTATCAAAAGCCCAGACTTGCTAAATTTAGCTTGCATCCAGAGACATGTAGGATAAACGCAGCAGGGCAATGGTACAAGTGGTTATCCAATGTTGTATTCTCTGCCTCCCCCTCCACTGTGCTTGTCCAGAAATAACTCTGACGAGCATAGAGGGATCTGACCCTTTGCCAAAATGTGAGGGAACAAGACACCAGTATTAGATTGTTCCACTAGTCTGTATAAAAGTTTGAGAGGAAAATATTTCTGTTTGTGCTCTTGCACACATGTGTGGACAAACAAATTAAATACAAATGAGGCAGTGTTAACTGGAACCCGAGTCATTTCCTGATTACAAGATTACAAGAAACCATTAAGCTAAAACTTATATATCTGCAGCCACATCTAGAGATTTCTCCTTCCTTTTTCCATAGCCCCAACCCTCTGAGGAATGTGTGATAGCACTGAATCACTAATGATATTTCTGCTCTTGTGGCCTTGAGAAAAAGTCATGCGTGGTACCGAACCAGCATGATAAGTAAACAGCAAAAATGAGCCATGCACCGAGAACAATTAAAGAAAAATTCAGCTCTTAACTTTATCAAATGCATGTGCAGAGGTAATATTATAAATGTCTCAAAGGTCTAAAGAGGCATAATAAAAGCTTGAGATTCTTTCTTAAGATTGATGCTCTATCAGTGTGTGTGGCTGTGATTATCTTAGCATTACTTAGCATTAGCACTGCTGAATTGTACCGGGCTGTGATACTGAAAGCCTTTAAACATCTAGTGCTATGCTCTGGATCTTCTTCAGAGAAATACCTCCAAATAGCTTTATAAACAACGTGATGTAATGTAAACAATCTCCACAGCAATTAACTTAAAATTAAGCATAACCTTTACTTAAAATTCAGCATAATACAGTGAATAGATCTTTTATGATAACCTGTGGCCCAGCCACAGTCAGCAGCCACCCTCTTTCTTGTCATCATTTTTATTTTCTGTCTTCTGTTAGGTCTACGTTTCATTTGTTTTCAACCTTCTTTACAGTGAGAAGTGCTGGCTATGCAGGAATGGTGAGAAAATATTGATATTAAATATTAAAGGGGGGCTGTAAAAATAAAAAAAGCAACACCATGATGTCGTTTTCCCCTCCAAAAAACATCATACGCATTTTTCCGCCGCAGAATTAAACACAGCATAAATTCAGGCAGGCCTTGAAGTCGAGCACATTCCACAATCCTGTAGATCATCTGTCTTCAGTTCCAGATTACATCAACTTGCTCATCAGACACTCTTTTATGCATCCTATGGGTAGTTCTCATAGAGTTCATACTATTTAAGATGCTTTAAAGCTGCTCTTTGCAACTCACTTCCAACCCAACTCGTCCTTTCATGCTGTTTCTGTCTTAATCAGCGTCATGTCTGTTATCACTATACACTTAAAGGGTGGCATGTCACATCACAAAGTGGAAATTACTGCATATGGAAATAATCTAATTTTAACTATAGTGGTTCTGAACAATATCGAAGATGGGAAGGAAACATATAAAATGTTTATTTGCCAAAACTTAAATGGGTATTGCCTTTTTATTGACTTACTGAAGTCTCTCCACATACTATAATATCTGTGCAGCATATGTTTGTGTTTCCCACCAACTAAGATGTTTCCTACTAACTGCCATGTGTCCTCACTGTGAAGCATGCTCTGCAATGTCTGACCCATGTATGAGCTCTTGAGTGCAACCAAATGCGTGACCGCTCTGAAACCCCCTGACATGGAAATGCAAAGGTCACACTGCTGTGGAAAGACAGCATGCACCAATACTGCTGCTTGATTTACACCATCAAATATTACCTAGGTCGAACATGATATCTAATGCAGCCTTTAATCGTTTAATACAGATATTAAATGAGGGATGACTGGTTGGCAGCAGATGAGACAGAAAAAATATATAAACTTCATTACAGAAAAGTTACTTTATTAAGAGCTTTTACGTGTTTCTATGACAACTTGCATAGTCTTTTAAATATCACATGGTGCTCTTTGCTTCTCGCAACAGATTAAGTAGTCCACATCCATATCTACATTATTACTGATTTCAGTTTATCCCTTAATACAGTGACCAAAACGTCCAGCCCCACAGCCATCCCCATCTATGTCTAACATGAGGGATCTTGGAGTCTTTGTGAATGAAGTATTACACACGACTGGGTATGAGATTAGTAAGAGAAATATTATTAAGCCTCCACAGATCAGAGGTTCAAAGAAAATGGGGCCATTAAAGACTAGGTTAAGCCTGAAGGAAAGCATTAATCTCATGTTAGATAGAAAGTAGAGGACGAGAGCGAAATCTGGCACACAAGTGCTAACGAAAAAAGCCTGAAATTATGCCATCACTCCAAATTAACATCTGAAAGAGTCAAAAATTGAGCTAACTTTCAGGTAAGATGCTATAAAAATGAGAATTAACCATATGGGTTAAAAATTAATAGAGCCCTGTCGCCACTGCCTGCAGATGCTCTTTAAAATGAAGAAAAAGAAATGTGAATAAAAAGCAGCTAGACCTTTGTGCTGGCATTTGATGAACCAAAATGCATGTGTTTGATAACACTACAGCACCTGTTTCATAGAGTGGATACGCTCTTTGAAGAAGAACAAACCCTTAAAGGTTCAATCTGCCTCTTCAAAAAAGGGAAGCATGGGAACAAAGCACAATCCCTACTGAAATTTTGATAGTACAGATTTCAAATATCTAGTAAACATTCCCTGTTTTTGCTCACATGATATATACTGTAAGCTGGTAACAATGCATGTGTGGTGTCAACAAATGCTACTCTCCCACAATAAACTTGGAAAATGAGAATCTACTCGCAGTAACATTTTTGGATAAAGAAAATAGATCTGTTTTCTTTTTTTTGTTGTTCTTGGAGTTTTCTTTCCTTCCAAAGGCAAATCTGATATCCAGCTATTAGAATAAAATTAGCATTACAGTATGACACAAAAGGATGAAATTAAGTTCAATTCAATTCAATTCAATTTTATTTATATAGCGCCAAATCACAACAAAAGTCGCCTCAAGACGCTAGTAAAGGCATAACGGTCAGATTTTGGGTGGGTCACATCATTCACTTCTTGAATTTGAACTTCACGACCCGTTGCTGCTGCTGTTTGTTTTCATTTTTGCTGAATCTGTAATTGGCACCTTTTCGCTTCATGACATCAACGCAGTGATAGTCTATCTGGATAGAAGGTACTTAGTATAAAGAACTGATATCCTGTCTTTCCAGACTACAATGATGTCAGCTTGGCACTATATACCAAGCTCACAACAAAGCAGAAGCTCGCACACTGAGTGGAACAGCATTTATATAGCACTTTTCTAATCTTACTGACCATCCAAAGCACTTTAGACTACAAGCCGCATTTAACCACGCATTCATATAGCGCTTTATTATATACACTTTAAATACCAGTCATCCGAAGTCAATTTAGAATCACTAATGAGCCTAACATGCATGTTTTTGGACTGTGGAGTCTAAAAACACGCATGTACCTGAAACAAACCCAAGTGGGCATGTGCAAATTCCACAAAGCAGGACCCCAGCTGTGCTTCAAATCAGGACCTTTCATAGCATGAGGGGACAGAACTAACCGCTGCACCACAGATAAAAACAATGTAGACACACACGCGTTGATGTCATCGCTGTAGGCGCTGTGTGAACTGAGGGAGCTTAGAAGAGGAGAGCCAGACCAGCAGCAGCTGTATTGTTTGATTTTATCCCCTGCTCTCCTGACAACACAAAACTCACAGAGCTCTACAAGCAGAGAGTCAGGGGCATTGAGTAACAGGCCACATCTTCTATGAGTGCCAAAGAACCTCATCTCAGCAACCACAACATCCATTCCTCTCAGCTCTAAATAGCCAAACTTCCCAAATCCCCAGCCTTGCTTATTTCCCCATGGAAACTTGACTTCTTTCTTTTTCTCCATGCAAAATACAGAAAAGCTGCTGCTGATTAATCCATCATTTCACTGTCAACAAGCTCACACCAGAAAATCTTAATTAAACCTTTTAGAGACATGGATGTTAAGTGATAACATGATATCTATATGAAGAGATGTGACATTTTTTTAATCTTCTCTGATTTTAAATGTAAGAGTTGCATGTACCATCAGCCATCAGCACATGGCGCAGACAAGTGGTTCTAATAAAGCTTTTAGGCTAAGCGGCAGTGAGACACTGTGTGACTTAGAAAGCAAAAGAATGAATGAATGAATGAATGAGCAAGTAACTAAAGTAAATCACTTTGGAAAAAATTCATTAATCCAGAGCGTTCAACAATGAAACAGCTTTACTGAGAATATTATCACACTACAGTAATTCAATAAAAGTTTCAGCTGAACTCACATATTTACTTACCTACATTTTGGATGTGTACAATTTGTATGGGCAAATATCAGTCCAGTCAAAAACATGATCTAGTATTGCCATGCAGGATCAAACAATCACACAGTCACTTCAAGCTCTGTTCATTAAGATCAGTTGACTTTCCATGTTCATACGCAGCCACAGCCTAGTACAAATGAATGACATGAGACCAGTACCATTCTAATGGTTCACAAAATGGTTCTAAATTCACAATATTAACCTCTGAGTGAGTCAATAAACAAAACTGCAAAATAAATCAAATTAATCCAGGCAGAAATTCTAGCACTACTCACTTGGGTTAGGAAGACAGCACCCTCCTCCACCGCCATGATCACTTTATTTCCCTCTTTCTCTCTCTCCTCAGAATGACAAGCAGTGAAACCTGAGCTCAGAGTGGCCAGCCAGCCAAGCAGTCATTTGCTAAGTCAGTCCGTTAGTTAGTCCTGCCCTTATCTCAGCCTCCTGACCATCCATCCTATCCACTCAGAGGAAAGAGCAAGGTGCAACTTGTTCAGTTAACAAAGGATTTTTTTTTAAACTAAGAAGTGCTAGCATAGGAGTAATTGGAGGCAGCCCCTTCTTCTGCCTGGTTGATGCCCCACACACCAGACAAAGGGATGGAGGGAAGCTGAAGACGTATTGCAGAGGGTAAAGGAAATTGATGTCAGGAGGAAAAACTAGAGAGGAGGTCTACACAGCACTGCTGTAGCGAGTAAACAAAGCACTGAACATCTCGTAGTCTTTCACGCTGTAGAAAGGACACATGCCAAATCCCCTCTGCTGCCTCTCTCCCTCCCTGTCCCCTCTTGGTGTCTTTTTTATCAAATGTCAACAAGAGTAAATCCCTGCTGCCTCACAGAAGCTGGCCCCTGCCCCAGAAAGCACCTTCAAATCAGGGAGTGTGCAGGAAGAGCACCCTGACTTACCATAATAGCTGAGGCTTCTCCCTCCCTCTCTGCCTCCTTCCTTTTCTTTCTCACCTTCATTTACTCTCAGGGTAGGTAGGTGGGGGTTGCTACCGTTATCTTGATATCCAAGGTTGGGTAGTCAATGATGGACATGGGCCAAACTGAAAATAGCAGCTGAAACAAATACTTTCGCTAAAATGCCACCCCCCCTCAACCCCTCTTGTTATCCCACCCACTTGCCCTCTTTCCCTCCCACTCATTCTCTCTGGTTCACTCTCCCTGCCTCACACAGGGTCTGCCAGCACACGGCTTTTTATTGTCATCCTGCTTATCAGCTATTTTCCCCTAACAAAAGACCAGTTTGAGTGTTGTGAGTTAATGTCCCGGCTGGGGCGGCTCTACCTAGTTGTGTAAAATGAGCCAGGGGGATCTGAGAACATGGGAGCTAGCAGCAGTGAGACTTTGCGTGCCTACTGGGGGTGGTTTATGGGGTTTATAATTCCAATAACAACAGACAACAACAACAATAACACCACACACTATCCTAGGGGCAGGTGGATCCGAGGGGCACCCCCAACGGTCAATGGGGATATTTTAACAGAGGATTAGGAGCTTTTCCGTCAGTATTAGGGACACCCTCTGTCTCTCCACCTCCCACCCCTCAGCAGGCACGCCCCACTTCTCCTCGCAGATTCTGCTGGATAATCCCCCCACACAGTAAGACAGCAACCAAGTGAACTCACTGCTCTACATGAAGAGCTGGATCTGATCACTATCTGTATGAGCAAGTTAAGCATAACATCCAGCATAACTAGTGAGGTGTATATTTTATCCAGGATTATTGCACCTGTGGGTGGCATGCAATCTGATCATTCATCTTCCAAGACCACCCGCTGCTGTTATGCTTTCACATAGCTTTCAGTTGCATGTTTATAAAGCTAAAAGATTGGTCCATTGCTCCAACTGCACATTTGCAGTCGATAAAGCAGAAAGACAATGTGATAATAGCCATTATAACACTACATATCAACATGTATCTTTTTAATGTCAACAAACAGCATGAAAAGACCCCAAAACACCATTGATTAGGTGGTTTTTATCTCTCTCTCTCTTTTTCTTCTTAGCCCTTTTGTCCCATTTCCTGTGCTACACTGTGCACTGTAGCCCCGAACCTCTCACTGACACTACCTGATACAGCTGTACGTGAAAATGCAAATGTCTAGATCAGTCAGATTGGACATTAAACTAACTTCACTCTGCCAGCTCCTTGGTATAAAATCCAACTGCACCCATGTGGGAATAATGCAGGGAAATGTCCAGGAAATTCACAGTGAGTGGGCATCTTGTGTCATCCCTCATATAGATAAAATAGAGTATTTCCTTTAATGAGAATGAAGCTTCTTTTGTGTACATAGTATAGAAAGAAAATCATCAAGTAAAAAAAATTTAAAGTGGGAATGCAGGGCCATGGCATGGGGAAAATGAGATACACAACCGGTTAACTACACAGGAAACGAAGGGCGAAAAGACCGTGGTTATAGAAATTTAAAGTGCTTTGAGATCAGTGCTGTTGTTAAAAGATGCTATAAAAGTAAAATAAACACATCTGAACTGAAGCTCAAAAGTAAAACAAAATAATGTTTTTATGCTTTTAGAAAATCCAGCATGAGCATAAAACCCCCCCAAAATACATATTACTAATACTATTTTCAGTGGAAGATAATCTAATCCAAAGATTATCTAAATAAATACTGTGGTTAAATGCCAGCATATGGAAAATCCCTAATACGTTGCATGTAAGATTTTGACAATAAATTGTTTTTTTCTTACTGGGGACTCTCCTGGCAGCAGAGAGTATCACAGACACTGATGTAAACACAGACAGAATAGTCAGTCACATGCACTCCATCTCTCAGCAAAGGCCAGTGCATTCTGTTACTATTCCGGATGAATAACACCACTGCATTCTGGGTATTTTCCAGCTCTATAAACTGCCAGACGACAGATAAAGAGAGTTGGGGACAATCAGCGGGAGTCAGGGAAATTTAAATGCAGAGAGAGAGAGAGAGGGAGACTAGTGCACGTGAGAAGTGGCAGAGGGAGTGACAGATGCTCTGGACCAGAAGTGGCGAGCTGAACATGTGATTGGTGGATCACAGGTCCCTTCACAGTAACGCTGCAATAAGCAGCCTTCCTTGGAAAAGGCATGGTTACCATGGTTACGGGGGAGGTCACAACAGAAGGGGAAGAGAGTCTACTTATGGAAAATTATCTTTTCTGGCACTCACGACTGGTAGCGGCTGCCAGCAATCACAGCCACTGGTTTAGTCCTGGTTTAGTATTTTACTTGGAAAAAAACAATATATATATATATATATATATATATATATATATATATATATATATATATATATATACACATATTTAATATTCTGGTGGCATTTGTGTGGTATTTTAGTGTGTGTTATTTTAAATCGTATTCTTTGAAATAAAAAATAACATAAATTAATTGCAAGAAACAGAGAACCAATATGTCTTCCACCATTTATTCACCTTCACACACACACATAGTGACGTCAGGGTTTTTCCTTGTATAGTGCAGAACCATACGTCACGGCAAAAAAAGGATGATCAGAATCTATTTTATTTACTTTATTTTAATTTAAATTCACAGTATTGTTAATCTGTAAATTTTTCAACCTTTCTTTCACTTACTTAAAATCTAAACAGGACGTAAACACGTTACTTTAATCAGAGATAAAAGTTTTGGGAGGAAAAATATTCTGCCACCCTGCAGTAATAACATGGCAGTGCATTTTCTGAAAATCCAATTGACAAACTATTTTCAAATAAAATTACCAGCATGATATACAGCTCAGCACACTGTACTCGAACAGTTCTTGGAGGTTTTTGTCGTACTAGAAAATAAACGTCTTTGCAAATTGTTGCCCAGCTTTCCTTTCCAGTTTACAAACACTTACGAGAACTGAGCTACCTCACAGAGGCTATAAAATATCACACTTTCATTATTCCAGGGTGTATGCTTAAAAGTCTTTTGAAAATTTACATCTCACACACCCCCACAAGCACACACACGCGCACATACACAGATATTTAATGCTCCTGCTGCGTGAAGCGTGCTCAAGGGCACAGCTCCCCTGTGTCACCTGGGACATGAAACCATTAGGGAGGGAGGTTAGGAGGGGAAGTGAGGGAGAAAGCTGGGAAGGCAGCAAGGAGGGGGAGAAAGGAGAGTAGGAGAAGGAAAGGAGAACATGGAAAGTAGGTGAACCACTCAATAAGTAAGCTTCAACTACAACTATGCAGCGTGGCTAATATAATCTAGCTTTTAAAAACTAGTACAGACCGGAGTAAATCATCTTAAAAATATCTGATTAATACATTTAATATTTGACTTAATACATTTTATAATCAAGTGTCAGTATTTCCTTTGATTCTGCTGCAGCCGTGTGTAGGTAATTAAAACATTTCTATCACCTATTATCATGTTACTGTTAGTACTACTGTTGCACATGACATGAAATGTCCTGTCTCCCTGCTGTCTAGGGCCAGTAACGCTGACACTGACATGGGTGACATCATAATGTCGCATTGGATTTCACCTGTATAGCTAAATCTACACACAAGTGCACCATACTCGATCGATAGCTGTCGCGCCAAAAAGTCATCCTAAAACAGGCTCCAGAAGATCGATGGTCACACGGTGCTGCGCACAGGCACGAGGAGGAAACGGACTTTGGGCAGATAAAAAGGGCTCTGGGCTAAAAGGGCAAAGAAAATTAAACAACATATCAGAGTCTGGCTTTAATTCAGAGACAACTCCTCTTTTTCCCTCAGCTCACCATCTCTAACCTCAGTGTGACCTGCAGAAGACTCTGCTGAGCAGTCAAACACTGGACTCTGGTGGGCAGTCTCCTGCATGACAACTGTGCAAAGAATCGCAAACCTCACTGTGGAATTAGCTAAGCATCGTCAACACCAACAGTGTTTTGGTGGATAGAATACACATCCAGAAGAAGGACAAGTTAAAATGTAGAAATGCATTCGTAAATTCATTTAGATTCCTTGTTTGTGTTGTTCAGTTAGAGAACAATGCATCAGTCAGAGATTTTGTTTGGAGTGAACTGTGACAAGATGCTTCCCCATTGATACACTATTCTGGCGTTGAGAAATGTTTTTAACCAGGAATTAGAAGTCTCGAGCTTTGCAGCACTGCGCAGATTTAGACCCAAGACCTCCTTACTCTGAGGTAAGGCTGCTACTAACCACTGAGTGATTTTGCTGCTCACAAGGACTAATGATTTTTGGACTCATCACTGCATGTTTTCAACACGTTAATTTCAATAACCTATCATGTGCACTTGGTGAGAAGTTAAGCAATTTGAAAGAAACAATAAACCCATAACCACTTTAACAGACCTTTTGTGTTTAAAAAGGGGCAGTCCTCTACAGTCACATTTTCATGTGAGTGAGTTTCCTTTCTTTGTGACATAAAAATGTGACATAAAAATGCAAATGACTAACCGGTAGATGGACTGTAATGAGTGTAAGACCCAGTCCTGGCTGAACAGCAGGTAATGAGCTGTGGGAGCTGAAACTGCAATAACTTTTAGTGTGTGCATCTGTGTGTGTCTTTATATGGACTAGAGAAAAAGGTACATGTGACTTATAAATAAATACATTTGAAAGTGTGTGTGGGGGTAACACATGAAAGAAGCTCGGCTGTAAAAGACCTGAAAAAGACAAAAGCTTACAGTCCCAAATGTGATGACTCACAAAACGCTCAAAAAGAAAGATCTGAGGAGAAAATGTAAATGAGAAACATGCATATATAAAATTGAGCAGCCTGAACTGACATGATTAGTCTGAATAGAGAATTGGCTTTTTTTCCCTCTGTGTCAGTTTATAAGGACTGTTTAAGCTACTACCAATGATCTGGAGGAAAAGGAAGATGAACAGAGGCTCCTGATCTCACTTCATCAACTGCACACATCATTAGTGAAAATCTTTACTCCCTTGCTTCACTGAGCTTCCTCAATTTCATTCTTGAGGTAAAAAAGGGAATGAGCTTCTTTGGTTTACAATCCTAGCCTTAGTATGTAAGCAGCAAGCTAACTATAGCATCTATGCACCTTGTAAATTCCACATTAGCTCAACTAGCCCAGCACCACAGCTCTGCTACAATAACTGAAAGTACTCTGGATAGTGTCAGACACTAAATGCCCATCTGGCATCTAGTCCTAAATTTAACAGGACACGGTGAAACTGAATTCAAGATGACATTCAGAGTTATGTAATCAAGTTTTAAGGTAGTATGATTTGTTGCCAGTTTTTTTTGTGCATTTATCTTTCCAACATCCTGTTTGTTTAAAGCCTCTGACTTTAGAAAATGCTTTAGGCCTTTAATGTTTCTTTGTCTCAGTCTTCATGGGTTATGATGTTCAAGTGGTCTTCAAAAACATTGGAATTAGCTGATCTTGTTAACAAATTGAAGTACTATAGGTAAGTATGAAAAATATCTTTATGTTTTCGTGTGCAGCCAGTGTGTCTCTGTATAAGATGTATTTATGTTATACGTCTCCAAGGCCCCTGCAGAAGACCAAGAGGGTCTTTCCAAGGCTTTAAATAGGAAAAGAGGAAAAGCCAAGTATAAAAACTCCCCATCCCCATTATCACAAATGGCTATGATGGCTGAGAAAGATCAATAAGATGTGAATTGTCCATCACTGAGCAAAATGCACAGCTGGTATGTTAACGTGTACTCATTGGCATGGTAAACCTTTTGCATAACTTTTATCATTTAAAAATCTTTTCTTGCTCATTTTCTTGCTTGCACTGTGGCAAACAGCTGTTATTTCAAAGTCAAATAATACAGCGTGTAAAAAAGGGGGGTACGGTCTGATGCAGGACACACTTAGTCAAGATGTCTTTGAACTAAGAAAACCCGGCAGAGCAAATTCAGAAATCCCCCTGATAAATTATTAAAGTCTTAGAGTCTGGAAGATGGAATACAAACACGTGCCAGTCAAAAAGTATGCTACAGTCTTCCAGCTAAACATTTACCACATTAAAGAGCCACAGAAGAAAATCATGCGTTCATTGTCTGACACTGAGGTACAACAAAATCTGCTGTAAATGTCATTTCTGTAGTTTTGACCGTAACATTATGAGAGCTCATAAAGCTAACAGGAAGAATAAAAAGTCCTGCTTTTCCCCTGTCGGTGCAGGGCTGAAAAAAACAGAGTGCTGTACCTGTTTTTGCCTGATCTTTGGCAGACAGAGAGCACCAGACGAGAACAGACCATGAGCCATCTGTCCCCTCTGAGCCCCCCCAGTCTCCACACAGTGCGCACACAAACAAGCATGCAGTTAGACAGTCGCACATGTGCAAACAAGCACTTAAACTAAACACATACACGAGCATGAATTGCTCAGTAGAAATTGTCAAAATTACGGGACTATAATCTAATTCTCCATGATCGCCCCTTTGACACGAGGCCAAGGATTTCTGACCGAGGAGAAGAGGAAAGAAACAAAGTGATGTGAAAAAATATGAGCGTGAACATGGATTTACACTGGATTTGCCCATCATCCTGCTCACCAATACAACTGATTATCCTTCATTTATACCTTTTAAATATCTACTCTTTTCTGCAAATACAGAAGCTGTAACACATTCTGTTTCTTACACTGGAATAATATCCTGGCATTTCTTTCTGGCAAACAGAAGGCTATTAGGTGCTGAAACAGCCAGCTGCCCCTCAGGCAACACAAAGTAATAGGCTGTTGAATGGTAAGGCCCAAATCCTTAATAGCAGTGCTCCCTGAACATGGCAACAAGACAGGCAATGTGAGTGTGTTGTGTAGAGAAATTCACCTGTGTTTTGTTACCCTGAAGTGGTCCATTTCTCAAAGGACACACTAATACACAGAAACGTCTTGATTTCTTTAAGAGCAAAAAGCATTTTAAACAATTTGCACACTCTAAATTATATTTAGTTTTATTTAAAACTCATCACAATAATAGTAAAGGCTAATCCTGGAAACCAAAAGACTGTAAAGGCTTTGACAAGTGGACCGAGCGCTGGAATAGCAATCCAAGCGTCTCTGCATAGAGCAACTGATTTAAATTAATAACACCAGCAGATGTCAGTGCACACAAACAATGCCATGTAAAGACATATCATGTGACCTTCAAAAAAAAACCCAAATGTAAAATCTCTCTCTCTGATGCTGTCTGCTATTTAATGCTGGCTATGCTTATGAGCAGAGTCTCTAACATCTGTGCTGTTTAGCACGGGACATTCGATGCATTTCAGCATCTCAGAGTTCCTAAACTCACATTTATTCAGTCCATTAAATAAGACTGGCTTTAGATCAGTTATGTCCAATCTGATTCTATACAACATCCAAAACACAGTTCACCGTCAGAGCAAGCTACAAGTGGAACAGTGGTAAATTATACTAAATTAAATATCTAATCAACCGGCACAGCATCGATTTTGGAACAAGCTCTGAACTAAACTACCACACTGATCTTGGGCCCTCAGAGGATTAAAATGTGTATGAAAATTGTAATTCTGATGAGTAATATAATATTGTATATTTCCATTATATGTGGTTAGACCCATGGATTGTACTATGTACTATGTACTAAGTACTGCCAAGCTTTGCATTTTTTCAGATATTAGAATACCAAATACACAAGAAAGACATAAATAAAAAAGTGTAAAAGTGTTGTGGTTTTGTGGGAGTGTATGTGCCAGACTATTTTATGGCACGTAAACTCCTGGATTATTTCTTTAAATCCACAAAAATGAGTCTAATAGGTGTGTTAGAATTTGATGATATAGCCAGTTGTGGTCTGCGTGTCTCAGTGTAACTGTCAGAATGGGAAAAGAAAAGCAACCAGTAAATGTCTGTTGGCAGTTAGAACACAAGCTATTGTCCTGCACAGCAGACATTTTTTTTATTGTGGGTGGCAGCACTTTTACTTTAGACCAGCATCAGTCCTGTAGCACTAAATCTGTGAGTGACATCCATTCCCTGCCCCCCGCATATGGGTGTGTTAGCTAACCCTCTGTGACCCCGTGTGTCCACTCATCTATCACACGGATAGCCAGAACTCAGTGCTCATCAAGGCTGCAGCCTAGGTACACATACATAAACAACACTTAGAGACACACACACACACAGCTTTTTGACTACTATGGTGTATATACATGCTCCTGCAGGTACCGCCAAGGTCACAGCTGAGCAGAGAGACTAATGACCTATAATAAGACATAACCTTGACTGATAGGGACAGTCAGCATTGCTGTAGCAGCCAACAGAGCAGTATACACGTTCACTCTTACTCTCTCTACAACACACACACACACACACACACACACACACACACACACACACACACACACACACACACACACACACACAGAGTGAGTCGAGAGTCCTCCTGCTCTCTGCAACATCGTTCTGTCCCTGGTGGATTCAGATCTGCTATGCTTAATTTTACTTCATTTTTTTCAGCACCCTTGTCTTATCTCTCCTTTTGTACTGTTTCTGTTTTATAATCTGTTAACTCAGGCTAGCAGAGATGTCCTGTTCTTGTCCAGAAAAAAAAAGTTTAATAACTCTGAAAGTGTCCAGAGCATCAGTATCTGTGGATTTGATTCAAGTCTTAAAAAAGCTCAACTTTCCACATTGTTCTTAATCAACAAAAACAAAACCATTCCATGTCAGGAAACAACACAAAATAAACAAAGCAACTTAAAAAAAAAACCCTTAAGATTTCACACAACTGCAAGTACTACTACCCTGACAGAACATCACAAACTGGCTCTAACTAGAGAGAGACGTTGGTGTGCAAAACTAAGCAGCAGGTAAAGTACATCAAAGTCATGAGGTAGAGAAACAGACACCTCACAGGTGCCTATCTGGCAGCTTGATTACAAATGGTACCCAAAAAACACCAGTTTCAACATCAGCAGTGGAGAGGCAGCTGAATGTTGGATATCTGGGCTGAGTTACAAACACAAACACAAACCTGAGACTGGCCAATAAAAGGAAAAGAAACAAATTTGAAGTGTTTCAAACAAGCTGAAATACTAAACTTCCATTTGCGAGCGTTTACGTAAGTAACTGAGGTTATTTCAGTTAAGGATATGTTTGCAACTCCCTACATGTTGGCTGACTGTTTGGACTCCTTAATCCATTCCTAGAGTCGTAGCAGACAAATTGATGTTCACTAGGTTAAGTGTCGTATGTGCTCCTATGAGGAGAATGCAACTGAGCAGTCTCCACCCATAACTCAGCTCACTATGAAGTGTCTCCTCTTTGTAACATAAATCAGCAGTTCTCAAACAAACAGAAGGTATTGCTAATTCTATAAACTGACTCACATACATATATACATGGGAAAAAAATAGAATACACACAAAAAAAATCCATATTTTTAAAAACTGAGATGCATAAACATGCTTCTCTACTCTTCACCAATTCAATCATCCATTTGCGGGACAGCTTCCCGCTGCACCAATTGTAAAATGGCCTGCGCCTGACTCATAACATTATTAGAGTCACGGTGAGATTGAATCAAAGTGTTTAATCTTAATTCTGCCAAAACGTAATGTGATGACAGACTCTGCGCAGCTGTTTTACTCTTTACTAGTTTACTGTCAACAGACTAATCAATAACAGCTAAAAGAGCTTTAAATCAAATTTAAATCAACACGTTGTAGGATATAATCAAGTTGGGCTTAAAAATTACACGTTTCACATGCTGACCCTTTAAAAGGAAGAACAAGCACAGCTTTTTTCCTGTTGTTCTCTAGACTGTGTCATTCCTGCTTAGTTCCAACACTTCTTATAATTGGTCACTTCAGCAACTTGTGTGTGAATGTGTGTGTATGTGTGCGTGCCCTTCTTCAGCTGAGGTGGACATTTGGGCATCAAGAGGGAAGGTCCCAAAAAAAAGTTAAAAGTGCACTGTAGGTGTCGAGATGGCTGACACACAGCTGACAGCATCCCAGTCAGCAACACACACACACACACACACACACACACACACACACACACACACACACACACACACACACACACACACACACACACACACACAAATGCACATGGTGACAGCAACCTAGTCAGCAGCACCACTAACAGCAACCTGACGCGTACTGCTCCGTCTCAGTGTATCAGATCAAGCCTTCAGTCTGTCAGATAGCAAACTGCAATTATATAAACAGGACAATGATTTAGCACTTCCCTTTTTCAAATTCTGCGATATATGATTCCTTAAAATAACCTGTGGATATTTTTTATAGTTGATTAATCTGTTGATTAGGTTTTGATGAACTGAACAATCATTCTTGATATATAAATCACCAGAAGAATGATCATGCTCCTCCATGCTGACCGAAGTTATGACTAATTGCACCTCATCGGGTGTAGCCTTTAAGCCCAGACAACACAAAAAGAGCTTCGCACTGCCACTGCAAGAAGTGTTGCAGAGGGGCAGAACACCTCCCGCCTTAAAATGGTTCCTTGAGGAGCCCTAAATAAATTTAGAAAAGGCCCCTCTAGAGTCTCTTCTAGTGCTTCATCTCCCTCACCTAAAAAACGAATGTGGAAATCAAGAAAAAAAAGTGTGGCATGCAGCAGCTGCAAATCAAGTTACTTCAAAAGTCCAATGTGAATGTGACCAACTGAAGCAAAAGGAAACCTTACAAACAAGCTTGAGCCACCAAAGTACAGCATACACAGTCTGACAGCAAATATCTGACCTTTCTGCTTAACTTACTGGTTTAGCACAACAGTGATGGCAGGATGATGAAAGTTCACAGTTGAAGTTGTACTTTCAGAATAACAATAAGAGTACTTTATTAATTCCAGATGAAATTATATTGTCATAGTAACTAACTAAATGAAATTAAATAATACAGTATATTAAAAAGTTATAACAAAATATTTCTAATAAAAACAAAAAGTTCTACATATAAATGCCCCAGTACGTTTGTTCTAAAACAGTAACAATGTGACAAAGCTCTGGGTAATGCTTTTCACTGTCCTTCAGGTAGGAGACTACTGGGTGGGCTCACAGATGACACACAGTGCATACAGAACTTGGGTTGTCTGTGACTCAAGCTGCATTTGAAATAACAACTAGAAACACAACCAAAAATATCTGATGTGAGACTGTCAACGCGGCAATACACATCATCAAGGGAGATTGCTAGAAGTTGCTGTAGGGCTGATCTATTTTCAACACGCAGGGTGTTTGTGAAAGGAGCTGTAGTGAAACGAAGGAGAAAGGACCACCAGCAGAGGAGGAAGAAGAGGGTGAGAGTTAAAATAACATGCTAGCTGTGCAATCGGAAATTGTAAAGCAAACTGATTTCAAACGCAGTGAATTCGAGACACTGCATTGACTCAGTTATGTCTGGAATAGGGCGGCTCACGTGTTGGTAATGAAATGATTGCATGAGGTGAAAGGTGATACAACAGAGATGAAGTTCCATCGTCATCATCAGTTCAAGAACAGTCTTCATTACTGCTTTAGGTTTAACATCTCTTTCAGGTTGGAGCTGAGTTATTTTCATTACTACAACACTTATGGAATATTTTCTTGATAACTTGATAAACTGTATAAGATGACAGACATGGGGGACCACTTGTCCTAAACACAATTCAATTTAGTTTAAGAAAAAGGGAATTAAATCACCCATATATACTGACATTTGTGAATCTATAACCATGGATTCTTTTTTATAGGTTAGTAATTTATTACTGCTCTTGTTTCAATGTTCTACTCTTCTCATTTCCTGTTTTAGCCCTGGCTGTACAGTGTTAGCGATAGATCTGTAGTAGGCTGATGGATTTGAAAGACACACAGAGACAGAGCACAGCATCAGTCCTGGAGAAACACAAGTAAATCTACATCACAACGTGTACAGACAATGCCCCTTGGAGCACCAATTTTCTAACTATCCTAGTAAAACACCATTTAAGGCAGCATACTAATTCTTTCAAAGGGCCTTTAAAAACAGGGATGTGTAAGTCCATATAATAATTTTAAATAAAGGACTTTTGTGATGCTCAAGCTGATCTTAAATGTAAGCCCACTTTAATAAAAGCTATAAACTAGAATATGCCCTCCTGCTCTATAACTATAATGTACTACACCTTAAAAGATAAGTCCAAAGCAAATCCTATTGTAAATATTGAAAGTCTGGCCCAAACTAATTTTTTAAACATTTATGAATGACTTAAACGCATAATTTATGAGAATATAGTCCCGCAATGATGACCAATATGTTAGCTCAGATAGGAGGTCATAACAGAGCCAGACTTTTTTGCTTACAACTGCCACCCAGGCATTGATTCCCTTCTCTGGTTACCTACAGGAACAACCAGGGAAAGGACGAGAAGGGAGGACAGGAGGACAGAGAAAAAATATGAAAGAGAGGGGAAAAAAATCAGTAGACTCTGGGCTTGAAATTGAGGACATTTGGGGGAGGGCGAGCACAAATATAGGCATGATATGAATCCACTCTTTTTGCGATCTGTTCCAGCCACATCCTTGAATTTCAGACATAGTACAACTGGGTACAACTTGGATTCTGTGTAACCTTCTCTGACCTTTCTAAAGCTGTCGTTTAGGTATTCTATGGCAAAATCCAGTGCTTTTATTAGTTAGAATTTGTGCTGCCTTAGTCATCTTTCAGAGCAGATAGTCTTCGTGGGGATGATAAATCACATATCCAACCTGCAATATGCTGGGAGTCTTCACTGATAACAGAGTGCAAACATGTTTGGCAAAGCTGCCTGTGAATAATTCACTATCAAAATTAAGTAGACAGAATGCTTTGCCTCTATCCTGGCTGTGCACACAACTGTTAATAAAAACATGCAGCCAAAGACTTCTGTGTGTGTTTATGTGTAATGCTCCCTGTCTAAAGGTCTGTTTTTCCAGTGATCTGGCACATAACCAGTAAAAGAATACCAATCCCAGCTTGGAGCTACAATGAACCTTTTCCCATCAGCTGTCATTATGCTGGATTACAATTTGCACAAGGTTGTTTTAAAACCAAGAGATGACAAAAGTGATCATTTAACTGCTTCTTTTATATCTCACTATACTGCACAGTACACTCGAGACCACATACACTGTGTGAAAATTCAGAATCCCCATGCTAAGATCACACTGCAACCTTTTCACACTAAATTACCTGATTTAAGGTGGAATGGAGTCTTTCCCTCAGCGCTAAAAGTACACAAAAATGCCGCGTCTATACTGTGACAAAGTGGTTTTAAGAGCCAGTGTTGAAGTTGAGTCTCTTAGTTAGACATCGCAGGACTGTTTTACTGTTCTACAGAGGGCAATATTACACATTTCAAAGACGAAATACAGCACACCACCACCAGAGCAGCTTAGGTATGTACAGCAAAATCAGCTTGCTAAAACAATTCAATCAGTGAGGTTGGAGCTTGTTCAGAAAGTAGGCTGCATGCATGTTTGGGAGTTGGAATGGGTGGAGGGGATAGGGGTGGGGTGGATATTTTTTCACTAATCATGAATCAAGGCATTTTTCTGTTCCCAAAGGGACCCTTGATACACCCCTAACCTCCTGCTTTCCCTTTTTACCCCTACCCCCTTTTCTCCCTCTCTCCCTACTCCATGTGAGAGACCTAACTGTGTGGAGGTGTGATTACCATCGATCTGTCCTAACACAGCCCATTTCCTCCAGCCAGGACCACATGCTCCTGTCCTTGGCCAGGTGCAGATGTTTTTAGGGGTAGAAAATGTAAAAAGACTGGATGACGCATCCAGGACTATTGATAAGATATGAGATTAGGGTATTAATTAGGGTAGCCTTTTCTTTGTGTGGGGGGAGGGGAGGGGGGTTCTCAGTATTATCTCTGCTGAGCTTGGCTTGACTCATAAAATCAAGCCAGACAACAAAAGTGATGGTCGCATGATTCCAGTTATCTCTGCATGTTATGGTGGAGTGGCAGGTGGTTAAGTAGAGGACAGGGGAACAGGGTGGTGGTGCAGGTGGGGGCGAGCAAATGAAAGTAATTATCAAGCCATACAGGCGTGAGTCCCAAGGGTAAATAGCGTTTGTGTGAGTGTGCGTGTGTGGGTGTTTGCAAGACATGTAGGAAATCTAGACAGCACTACGGGTAAGCTTTATCAGCGAATGTATGAGGAGCACCTGCTATACATGCACAAACGCACACATGACACACCATTTGGCGCATTTAAGAGCTGATGGAGGAGGTCTGGCACTCACGCACAGCAGGGGTTTAATAAGTGTGATGTTGTAAGAGTGGGGGCGTCATTTCTTTCCCTCTTCCCCCTCTTCGACTCACACACACTCATGCACAATAGTGCTTCAGTGAACAGTAAGCTGCAAGTGACCCCGAGACAGACATATACATCAAATGGATGAAAAAAGAGCTAGAGCCTGCAGGTAGCATCATGCTTTTTAAAAGCAATACACTATCAGTAGCTGAAAGACAAGGAGATCTAATCAGTCACTGTCAGATTATGTGTGCACACTGTTTGAGTTCTCTCCTCCCTTTCAAACACCAACTCTAATTCATCCACTTATCCCTGATCTTTTTTCTTCAGGTTGCCCCCTTCTCTCTTTTCTCTCTTTATCGCCACAAACACCTGCTCCCCCTCTCTTTATGTCGCTCTCTGTCCTTACGTTATCAAGCCTCTGCTCTCTTTTCTTTTCTCTTTACCCCTCCTCCCTTTACATACCATTCAGCACTGTAACTACAATCGCCAGCCACTTTGTCAAGCATATCTGTTCGATTGCTTGTTAAAACAAATATCTCATCAGCCAATCACAAGGCAGCAACTCAACGCATTTAGACATTTAGATATGGTCAAGATGACCTGCTGAAGAAAGGTGTTTTACATGACTCAGAAACTCAAATAATCACTTGTTGCAAGCATAAGTATACAGGCGAGCATCTCTGGATGTCAAACTGAATGTCAATCCTGGAAGCAGATGGGCTACAGCAACAGAAAAGCACACTGGGTGTAGAGCAGGGCGATATGGCCAAAAATATTTATCACGATATATATTTGAAAATTTGCGATAACGATATAACCAACGATATAATTGATGCGAGACAAAATACAACTCCACAACATTACTAGCGCAAAAAGACAACCTTCCATTTATTTTCACTTAAACAAGAAGCTGGTTTTTATGTACATTAAAGCTTTATAAAAATGTAACAGTGCAAATGCAAATTCCTTGCTGAAAGTTTAACCAAAAGGCATTTCCAGTAGAAATGGGCTGACATAAGAGGTGCTTTGCAACATTAAACTGTAGTGTGCAGTACGTATTTTTCGGACCATAGGGTGCCCAGGATTATAAGGCACATTACGCGAAACAAAGCAGTCAGATAAATCAAACTTTATTAAACTCAATTCTTCTTGCTTCCTCCACTTCTGTACCATTGATTCATTAATGTTGAATTCTCTGGCAGCTGCTCTATTCCCATGTTGTTGCAGTATATGACTAACCTCGTATTGTGGATGGATTATCTCAGTTGTTCTCCTGACTGAAGATTGGTCCTTTTACAGCATCCTGCCATGCGATTGCATTTGTCTCTAACCATGAGGAACCTTAACGTTAACTTTTATAAGTGGAAAAGTGTTAGTGTTCGTCCTCCAGCTTCACTGTTTATGTTATGCTAACATAGCTGTGTCGCTAGCGATCACATAGCACATTATTATATACCAGCTAGCCCAACTTCAGTAACCCTACAAACGTCACTGCTGTTTAGTTTCCTGTCTTCATTTATGTTGGAAGTGATAGCAGAGCTGTACGTTTGATTTTTTTCAGAAATCTCTCAGTCAGAACATGCAATATCATGCTTAGGTAACTAGCGAAACTAGCGAGCTAACTTCCGCTAGCTTCCTGCTAACTTCTAACTCCGTTAAATGTAATACATTTTGTTTTCAAGGATGCCTGGAAGTTAAACTTCATAGTTACACCTGGTAAAGCAGCAATGCTGATCGTTTTATTAAAGATGAAAGAATTTAGACAGTTTTTAACTCTTAGTGATGCTGCAGTGTTCGTTTGACCTGAAGCATACGGAGTTTAGGACCCAGATTACTCCCAGATTTAAGTCGTGTATCTGACGGACAAACACCAAACCAGTTCCACATCACTGAAGTTGCACCATTTTTACAAACCAATTCTGGTTCATCTGTTTCACTCAACAATCGGCCATGTGCGTATGAAAACAAAGGCACTGCGCATGCGCGTTTTACTCATATTCTATCGCGATATTTCATTTTCCTATCGTTGCCTAACATTATACCGGTATTACCGTGAACGGTATAATATGGCCCAGCCCTAACTGGGTGCACCTCTTTTTTAACATCAGGAGATTGGAAAACACTGCCTGACCTGATGAGTCTCAGAATTTGGCATAGATATATCCTGCTTAGTATCAATACTTTAGGCTGGTGGTGTGTGGGATAGTTTCAAGGCACACTTTGGACCCCTTTGCACCAACTGAGAATGGTTTAAACAGCACAGCCTGTCTGTTTATTGTTGCTAATCATGTCCAACCCTGTACAACCAGCAAATCTGATCTCAGACAGGCATGCACATTTTCACACTTCTCTCTTGTTTAAACACTCTCAGAGTTAAAAACTTTGTAGGAAAAAAAAGTCCAGTATTATAGAATGAAACCAAAGGCACCCGTTGTTCCCTTTAGATGTTGCAAAACGTTTAGTCGACATTGTTGTGTTTGTCACATACAGTACAGTACAGCACTTCAGTGTCACACTGCTAGCATTCGAAGATTTATGTAAATTTGACAAGCTGAACGCATTCTGTACTGGACAGGAGACACAGCACGAGCTTGATTGACAGTGGTCTACAGCCAATCAGGATGCAGAACACAATGCGCTGTAAAAAAAAAAAAAAAAAAAAAAAAAAACAGCTTGAAAAATTGCTCCAAAAAAACCCATCCGCAAACCAGCGAGGCCGCGAAAACTGAACCGCATTTTAGCGAGGGATCACTGTAATGCAGAGTCCGTGCCCCAATAGAACAAAACTGTTCTGACTGCACTAGGGTGACCTGCACAATATTAAATAGGTTTTTAATATTGTGACCAACTGATGTATAAAAAAACCAACAAAAATTGTCCTTAACGCAGAAATTTCTTTCATTTCTAAATACAATTAACCACTTTCTTATTCTCTAAAACCATATATTGCATGATATAACATAAGCAGTTCTCTTTTGGGGAACCCACAAGCCTCCGTATTATGAGATTTTCACATACATGGAGTGGAAGAGTGGCAAAAAAGACAACAATGACCTTCAAATGACCTTTAGGCTTATGATCACGCTCCCTCTCTATCATTTCTCACTCCTTGCCTCTCTAATTCTCTCCATTTCTCCTAATCTCTTGCGCTCCTTTCCATCACACCCGCTTACTCTCATTTGATCTATTAGTCCTTATCTCTACCACTCTTCTTCTACCTCTATAACCCCTGCTGGTGATTTTTTCCTCTATGATTCTTCATAGACAAACACTCTTCTTCTACACACACACACACACACACACACACACACACACACACCATGGTCAGCATCCACCTGGCTTTTACAAGCATGTCATCATTTTTGATCTTCCATAAAAACCAAATCACCTGCTGCACATAAAACAAAAAGACACTTAGGAGTTATACACAGACACAACTAGAAAACATGATTTTTTTTCTCCCCTGTTGGCAGGACAAACAAATTCCCACATACACTGGTTTCCCATTACAAGCGCTCCCTAACAAACCCCTTCACCACCACTCTCTCTCTTACATGTGGACACACAATCACGCACACACACCCCATCCCCCAGCAGCTGTTTTCAGTGAGGACCCTCAGAGTGGTGGATCAATAATTAGAACAATCCTTATTACATGCTCTCATTTTCCCTTAGAGACTCAAGCTAATGTAGAACAATAGCAGGATACAGTAGAGTAAGAACGCCGCGTTGAATGCTGGAGGAATCCATCACGTTTCCGGACATGTGAAACGCAGGAGTGAGGATTACAGTGTACTGATGGAACTCTATGCTACTATACTAGGATCTACATGTGAATGCATAACATCACACAGCCACACTGTCAAGATTCAGGAAATGTTGTTCCTTCTCACATCTGAATGAAATTTGATTTGATGTAGAAAGACATCAGACTGGTTAAGCGGACCAGAGTATGCCCTACTGCAAACTGTATTTATCAAAGAAGTAGACAGCTGGTAGAAAAAGCTAAATTGTTGGTATGCTTATTGATAAAACTGCAGTGAATATCAAACAGCGTTAGTGCAACTTTTCCGTGAACAATCAGAAACCAGCACAGGAATTCAACTCACCTACCTCCAGCTAAATCAACTATACAAAGAGGTACTAAATAAATATGATTCATCAAGTCCCAGCAAACAGATTTTCTAGTTTTTTTAAAAGTATCTTTTATGGTTTTTTCTTATTTTCATGCCAGCAGAGACAACGTAGGAATCTCATATCAAAAGGCACAGCTTTTACAGAATTTCAAGGTATTTAGTGAAAGTCTCACTGAACTATGTCTGTCCCTTTCAGAGTGTCAGTGCATATAAGCTACTATATATATATATATGTACGTGTACAGTCAAGAGTAGGGATGGGTACCGGTGCACCGGTTCTGACATAAACGGTAGTAACCAGACCGAAAAGCAGCGCACATTTCGGTGCTTTATTTCGGTGCTTTTTTTTCCTGAGCTGTGATACACTTCTAGCCAATCATTTTACGTTTCCGATGATAGTAGGCGGGTCCAGGTACGTACGTTCTTTTAGAGCAGAGCTACAGATTAAAAATGCCCAATGCGAAGCGGTCAAAAGTCTGGCTGTACTTCACAGCAAAAGATGCAAACTCAGCAGCCTGCAACAAGTGCTTTAAGCTGATACTGTGATACTGTCAAAGGAGGTAACACCTCAAATCCGATGAAACACCCGGCGACGCATAGCGTTTGTTTTTAAAGCCCAGAAATGCGCCGTATGATAGCTTGCTGCGAGACCTCACACCGAGCACATCTACTGCGGGTGTGGTGCCTGTTATGCAACATCCCCCAAAAACACGAAGAGGAGAGTCCTGGCCCCTAGCCCTGCCAGTGTAGCAGAAATGATGACGGATGATGATGGCAGCAGCAGCCGTTCTTCTCTGCGTGAGTAGCTTAATGTTGTCCGTGTGTAATTTACGTTGAGTAGGCTAACCACGTTATTACATTAATGCATGTAAGGTGAACTAGCAAACATCATCATAGCTACATGCGGCTGTCTTCTTGTTTGATGGCAGATACTCCCTTCACCCTGGCCAAAAAGGCTAAAATGACCAAAGAAAAAGTGGAAAACAGTTAAACATGAGAGGTTTTGGACAAAGTTTGTGTTTTTTCCATTGTTTAAGCACTGCTTCCAGCCAAGAGTGATACCATATATGCCCCATAGCTGCAGAAAAGGCTAACATTGTTATCTTTTTACAAAAAAACAGCTGAACATGAGAGGTTTTTGGACCAATTTTGTGTTCTCCATTCTTTAAGCACCGGTTTGAGCACCGTTTGAGCACTGGCACCATTTCAAAAGTACTGATTTGGCACCGGTATCGGATAAAACCTAAACGATACCCATCCCTAGTCAAGAGCGTGATGTTTCGTTCAATATAAATATTGGACATTAAGACCAGGTGACCACTGCCTCTCTGAGACAAGCACACATGCACACACACTCATGCAATGTGTCCTGCAAACAGTGTAGTACTTATACTACAAACTAAAAAAAAAAAACAGATTTCGTGATAAACATAGTTGCACATAATACATTATATTACTAAAGCTTAGCAGCCTTTCCTAAATCCAGGTCTGTCAATTGTCCAGTCGATGGCCATCTTGATGGTGAAAACGTTTTGTAATACTGGGAGGAGTTCCCAATGCCAGTGCAATTAGCTGAGGCATGCATGGGCGCTGAATTCATTAACCTCCATCTTTCAGGGGATGGTGGGGAGAGGAGGAGGGGAAGGAGAAGGCGAGCAATACGCGTGTCGGCTTTGTTTCATCCAAAGCGATGGCAGGGACGTTATACAATAAAGTAGGAAAGAAAAAATAGAGAAAACGAAGAGATAAATTTGTCTTAATTTCCACCAATATTACGTTCCCCTGAGGATTTTTTTACGCCGTTGTTTATTTTTGCTCCAGGGGCTGGACAGAATCATGCCTTGCCACTGTTGCCATGAGCTTGCACTGAAGCACAGGGCTGGAATCCAATTTCAGCCCTCCAACTTACCCTCAGGCTCTCATCCCATAGTCCTTATTTAGATTCATCACTCTTATTATCGAGATTTATACCTCCTAATGAACAGTGATGATAGTGATGAATCACAAACTTTACCTCCGATGTGGAGGACAGACTTAAGTGGATCAAAGAGTAAAAGCATTCTCAATGTAACAGACACAATGGTGCAGTACGAGGCTTCAACGACACACAGTCAAAGCACAAAGGCACAAAACTATAAAATAGGCACAACACTTCAACTGAAGGTGAAGCATTATCAAAACAGGACCAAGTGACCCAAATAAACCTTGGAAGAAGAATAACAAGTACCATACCAATGCATATTCTGGGTACTGGAATGGTGTGCAAAACTGGGACAGTAAGAAACCCATGCTTTGCTTAGCTCTCTCCCTTTCTCTCTCTGGGAATCCATTGGGGGCTCCTGGCTCTAGATAATGTCATTAGAAGTACAGCAGCTTGAAGCATTTCTGTAACACCGTAATGGGGGTTTCCCATTAAAGTGACCACTGCAGCGACCAAGTTTTCACCGATTCCACTGAAACTGTCACACAACACATGAAAATTAAGCTCTTATGCAAACACACACGTAACATCTCACTAGAAACTCCATCTCCTCCATCCTCCCATGATGCTTTCCTGGCGATTTACATAACTAACACAAGTTAAGATGGCTTAAGTGATAAGGCATATGCAACAATGACCTTTCCGCAACAATCCAGTTGCATTTTGCAGGTGACGAAATGAGAATTGCTTAGCTCAAATCAACACAAATGAATAATTAATACATGTCCAAAAGCTTAGTTTACTGGGTGCATTTAGGAAGTAGTGATCAAATGAACAAAGAAGTGGTTAAGGGCACAGCCTATGCTTGAATGAACTTCACACTGGGTTATAATACGACATTACTTCAAACAAGACAGGAAACCCCAGCAATCACAGTAAGTGGTATGAGAATGCAACTTGAAAAGTTAATAAATATCAATGCAACATAAATTAAGTATGAATTTCAAAACATTCTGCTGCATTTCATGACACATACAGTCATCCACCTGCTTGGTGACTAATGCAAAAAAAAGCGAAGCATCCACTCTGCATTTAAAAGTGTTTTGTACTTGCTCTGCTAACTAAATATAGCATTGGTAGGGCTGGGAAAGGAGTGACTCAAAACACTCTGTTGCACAATTTGCGCCTAAGCAAGCACATATGCGTTTACTACAATATGATGCAGACAGAAATAAAGGGTTTTCAGGCAGAATAATAAAGAGAAAATAACAACATAACTTTGAAATGATGCAAGATTTCTTGAGTTGGGCTCCATGGCTTCTAAAAAAGTTCAATTACAACATTAACAACATTAAAGGGATGGAAAAAATTCAAATACATTGTGCGCAAATTATCACGGTTTTAATTTTCTTCTCTGTTATTCTTTCTCATTTTTGTCTCTGACTGTAATGCCCTTTTATCACATTTTTCTGAATGTGTCACTCTTTTGTTATGTCTGTCTGTGACTCTGATAACTCCTGGTCTATATTATGAGACACAGCGAGAGTTGGAAGGCCACCAACAAGACTAACCAATGCACAAGCAAGGGCAGCCATGGAGTAAAGCCATAGGAATGAAAACATAAGAGCACCCGGTGTGTGTATTTTGAAATGCAGCTACTGTGTAAAGTGTGGGAGAGCGAGCGACTGACAGCAGCGGCCCACAGTTCACCATCTGACAAACAAATTAACTTTAGTGTTTGACTTTGTTTTGTCACAGAGTATTATTAAAAGCTAGCAGTGTGAGCCAAACAACAAATAATAAAAAAGTCACAGAGCCATACGTGATTGGACAGGATGATGTGAATAAGAGAGACCAAGCCAAAAAGGGAGAAGACAAAAGACAAACACGCAAAAAAAAAGCCCTACAAAGGAACACAGAGTGACAGACAGAGAAATGAAGAGTAGATCGGTGTGAGGACAGAGAGAAGGACGCAGGGCAGGCCGAGAAGAAAAAGCTGATTACTCTCATGGATGGTGCTGTGCACAATCCAATCAATACAACCCTCTCCTCTTCTCTCCTCTCCATCTCTGTCTCTTGTTCTCTTCTAAGAAACATGACCCTTCATAAGGACCATAAAACCTCCAATACAGATCAGCATTGCAGACACATATAAGTTTGCCACACAAACACAGGAGAAAGTAAAAAAAGCGCTCCAACAGACATGAGCACAGTCTTAAAACACATTTGGCTCCAAAGAACTCCACCAACTCACTTGAACTCAAGAATCTTTGTTTTGTTGTTTGTTTAGAGAAGATTGGGCCATGCTAGCTCACTTCTTGTTTATGCTAAGGTCAAATAACATTGCCAGCAGCATAATTCAAAACCAGGCACCCATGGGCGCAAAGTACAGTAAATGTCACTGTTATTGAATTGATCTCTCACGGTCAAATCTCCTGGCATTAATACGCAGAATGAAAATACATGCTTTCTCTAAACTCTGTTCTGGTCAGACAGACAGAGAATTCATTGCTGATTTTGTGTTTTTTTCTCAACAGAAGCAGCTCATAAGTTCCTTGTGTTCTCCTTATTTTTGCATGAGTGTCTCCAAAGTAAAGAACTTAACATGTACGAGAGGAGGAAGAGGAGGGAGACCCCACGTGCATTTCTGTTCCTCCTCTCTCAAATGAAAAGCTTTGTCATCAATAAATCAGATATGTATGCATTATACATGGCTGTCTGTGCATCCAAGTACAAACACAGACATGCACATGCAAGAACCTAAAAAACTCACTAAAGTAATCATTTATATTTACAATACAGTGGTCAAGTGCATCTATGTGAGAGGTTTGCACCTTGGCCTGGGTTTGCTCCATTTAATAGCATTTTTTTTTAAAAACATGCAATCATCACCTCACGCTCCTTGAAACTTCATTTGATAGAAATAAAAAAGTCTCAACAACCTGACTCTGCATAATGCCCGTTCTTCACTAAAACGAGGAAGGATGGATATGGAATTGTTTAAAGGAGCCTTGTGTGGTGTAGTTTTACTAAAGACAGACAATATGACTCATAAAGAGTTGGAATGGGATAAGAAAACAAAAGGCACAAGTCCATGGTGAGTTTACCTCATTCAGAGGCAGGTAGCTAAGATCATAATCGCAAGCAGGTGTAATTATCTTTGACTTTCCGCTGTCATGTATGCCCACATACTCAGATACACTTTAGAATGCATAGAGGCAATAAACACTGACTCCATCACACATGCATTTAAAGTACAGAGTTACAGATGCTGTTTGAATTGGACAGCACGACCAGAGTAAAGAGATACAGCAAGAGAATCTCCACATCTGGATTTATATGAACACGTGAATGAATGAATGAATGAATGTATGCGAGACCTCCAAGCTCATTTAATCAGTCAAGCTGAGGTAAACGTCCACATCTACTTGCTCATACACACAGAGTCACGGTCCAGCGACGCTAGTGGAGCAAAGCAGATGAAGCCACCAGCCAGCCAAGCCAGCCCTCGTCTCTTTTACCTTTCTCTTTTGTTCCCGGGATGCTGTTCTCCTGCTCTTCCTCCGCTTCTCCTTCTCGTCCTCTATTGCATTCACATCCACTTCCCCCCGATTCTTCTTCAATTGGGAGGCCGCGTGAGCCATGATAGGTAATAAAAAAAAAAACGAAGAAGCACCACACACTACACACGCGTGCCTCACCTGAAATCCCAGAGAAGTTCAGGGGCTATAATTTGACAAAACCAGGATCTCAGAGGAAAAAATCGGGGTAGAAAAGGAAAGGGGGGGAAAGGGAAGAAAAATGCCCTCCTTGAAAAGGAGAATGGAGAAGAGTAGGGTTTCTTTTTCTTTTGTATGTATGTATATATATCCTATGTGTCCTTTCTTTTGGTTGTTGCTCTGGTCTGGTCTCTCTTTCTTTCTTTCTTTTTTTTAAAGTGATGGAAAGCTGGGAGAAAAGAGACAGCAGCTTCTCCTCGTCACCTCTTCCTCCTCCTCCTCCTCGTGTGTCATCCGTTGGCAGTGTGAGAGGAGCACGTCCAGGAGAGGTGAGGACGAACCGGATGGAGAGAAAAGAGACACGAGCATCACCAGCACAGAGGTGGAGGGAGGGAGGAGAAAGGAGAGAGAGAGAGCGAGAGAGAGAATGGAAGTGGAGGGAGGGTGTGTGTGTGGGGGGGTGGGGGTTACCATGGTAACCGCACTCTTTTTTTTTTTAATGGTTTCTTTTAAATCTTTCCTTCTTTTTTTCTGTCCCTTTTTCTTTCACTTTCTTTCTCTGTCTCTGTGCTCTGGTTGCTGCTGTTGTACAGTACCTCAACTGGTGCTCCACCACAGGGCGCTTGTGTGTGTGTGTGTCTGTGTGTGCGCAACAGAGATAAACTGTGTGTGAGTAGATATGAGTGCATGAATGAAGCAAAGACATTGGCTAGGAAAGGAGAGGAGAGGAAATGGTGGCAGGAAGCAACAGCAGAATGGGTGAGTGTGTATTTATATAGATATATCTATATACGTGTGTGTGTGTGTGTGTGTGTGTATGCGCGTGTGTGTTTAAACAGCATTTATCTACTATCACACATATATACACGCATTACCAGTTGGAGGTGATCAAGTAATGGATGGTAGAACATGCAGAGGACACACGTAGAGCCAATGCAGGAGGGAGGAAAGAGTAAATGACTGATGCTCACACCCTTCAACCCCCACGCTCATGCAACCACACAACCATACACATGTATGCACAAGGAAGACTGTAACAATGTTCTTGACTGACACAAAATTGCAAGAAATAATAATCCAGTCATCCATTAAGTAAATTAACTAATCTGCACAGAATTATAAATGATTTAGTAAATGAATGAATAATTTAATAAATGCACACATCCAAAATCTAACAAGTAAGTGCCTGCTTCCAAGATTTATGAGTCCTCAATCCTGTGCTTCCCTAACTTCTGTGTGGTCAACCCATCTGGGATCATTGACATCATGATGGAGAGGTCAAACAGGACCAGGGGAGCTTTTGTTTCACCAAATCTCTCGGGTTTTTGTTGAAAACAGAGAGGAGGAGGAGGAGGAGGAGGACAGAGCGACAGTAAAGAAGATCTGCATAGAAAAAGAAAAAAAAGACCCTGTTTGATTTTGGTGACTGAAGAATGGGGAAAAAACGTCTTGTTTAGAATGTCCTTCACAACCACCACGCTCACGTCACACATGGCATCGTGGAGGCAGATGGAGCATGCGGCAGCCATCTTTGTATTTCTTTCCCTTCCTGCCTGCGTGTCAGAGGCAATCATGAGTCTGGTTGGGTCCTGTCGACACCAAGAGGATGCCTTATCACATGCCTGTCTGCTTTCAACAAATTCTGTGTTCATTCACAGCTCTAACTGTATGGACTGAACATGGAACCATATGGGGAAAAGTGGGGGATAGGAAAGGAGATGATCGGGCGCCGCTGTTAGTGCAAGAGGAGAACAACCCTCCTGGGAGACACAGCGGGTTTAGCTGGTGGACACCAGTCATGTAACGATATGAGCGTGAAATTCCCTTTTCTTTCCCGCAGAAATCTATTCATCCTCACCACTTCATTTTTCTTTCTTTTCAACCACAAACGCCAGCCAACAGCAAAAAGGGGGGCTGAAGCTGACTTACAGCCCCCATAATGCATCAGGGGGTGTCACATTATGCCAAATTATCATGCGGTTGCTAGGTGAGGGCCAATGGGATGGCTCAGGGGAGGACAGGATGGATGGATAAGGAGTGTGGAGAGGTAAGACGAGGGATTAGAAAGGGAGGGAGCAAGCGGGTGGGTACATGTGTGCATGTGTATGTATGGAGGCATATGTGCACATGATATACAAATCACCCGAGTGGAAAGAAAAGAAAATCCTTTGTCCAAAGAGAAATGTAAAATTAAAAAAAATTAACTGTGTAAAAAAATACATTTAGTACCTGCCAGTTCTAAAACCCCTTTTTTTCCACAATTCATTCATCAATAATACCCTAATCGCACTTTAATAGCCAAGAGAAGAGTGCACTCTCCCACAGTTGTACTTGTAGTAAAAGCTACTGCCAAGGTGTCCTATATTTCAGACACCAGCATTTTGGAGGCAAAGGGAAATAACAACTACTACAATAGAGTGGAGTTGGCTGGTGGCCGGTGAACTCTAGAAGTGGACGATTATTGGACGTTTTCCACTGTTCTTCAGGCACCATGCCATAAACATAAAGCCAGGCCAAATAAAAAAAAGACCACTAGAGTGATAAATCACACACAAAATGAAGAATACACTGCATACAAAATGTTTAAGCATGCTACAGAAGACATAAACGTTAAATTAGTCCATTATTATGGTGGTAATTTTAAATTGGTGGCTATTAGGAGAGCTGCAAGTTCATGAATTGGCACAATGGAGACACAGTACTTAAACATTCCTGAAATGCTAATGGTCTAATCCAGTTTCAGAGAGAAATGTTAATATTGTGTGCTCATCTAAGTCTTTTATCAGAATAAAGCAAATTTATTTGTGTCTGTGCTGTTGATTGACAAAGGTCTTTGTGAAGGAATACTTTGGAATAAATATCATTCTTAATTAACATTATTCTTCGCATTATTGTAGTATCATTCTACAAGCAGCAATAGTAACCGGTATTCTTCAGATATTCCTGAAAGCATGTTGTTATATCCGGGGTAGGCTGCCTTGTCCTGAGCCTCTGTATCCTATGCAGCTCCCAAGCTGAATACAGCTTGTCCAATCACAGCGTGACTCCCAGTGGCCTCTTTGATCTCTCCAGTGACAACAGTGCACCCTAACACATAAACAAAAACAGGCAGAAGCCCAGACAGGATCCAGAGTATCTCAGCTGGAGAAGTCACATTGAGGTTACAGAATAGATAATTACACCGACACAATAAAAGAGGGAGGAAGGTGACGCTTTCTCCAGCCACATGAATGGTTTTACTGCCCCTTTTAACCAGGCCGTGTAATAGGTAATTACTTGTGACCCAAATATAAATTAAGTGTTTCTTTGCACTGGTGATTTTATACTTATTTTACACGCCATTTTTCATATATATTCGTCAGACTGACTAAACCAATTCGCACGTGATGTATGATCTGCATCCGATTGGAGGTTTTGGAAAAAAGAAAAAAAAATGTATGAGCTTATTTTGACCAGTCAGACTGCACACATACATTGTACTCTGCTGCCATCTAGTGGTCAACTGCATTAACAGTTCATCAGGCAGTACAGGACATTTTAAAAATGAGTTTTTGTTTAGAAAACATAGGCAATGCAAATTTGACATCATAAAAATTTGATAAGATTGAAAAGCACCCACATATTCAGGGATATATAAAGAAATCACTATAGCTGCCTACTATTTACAACACATGAACAAATTTCACCTGTTCTCTCAATCCACCGCAGCCATTAAAGATTTAAGATTTTGCCTCTGTGCTTAAGACTTTTACATATAAAATAACAGAACCTTATTCAGCTCATATAAGACCATAACATCCATCTGTGCAAAATACTCTTCCCTGTGCTGTGCTCCAGCTGGGAAGAAATCATTGTTTGTTGGTCTGGAAATGCCTCCAGGAATAAGAAAAAGGGCAGAGGAAAAGAATGCAAGGTCAAATGGCAAGTGGCACAGACTGACAAGAAATAGATCTACCCACACAGAGAAATACCACCTACACTTGGCCTGAAGGCTAACATGGGGGGGGGGGAAGTACTGAGTAGAGGTGGTGGGGATTGAAAAGAAGGTATTGTGTTTTAAAACGCCATGACATAAAACCACAGAACAGAAATAAAGGAAAAATAATGGATGAAGTAACAGTCTACAAGAACAGAGAGGTGAAAAAACACCAAAATGCAGGGATGGAAACAAGTACAACCAAAGGAAAAATCATCAATTCCTTCGGGATATGTAGAACGTAAACAAATTACTCAAGTCTCACTTTATATCCAGCGGTATTGCAGTCATACTTAAGTGGGTGTATTTACGGCCATAGCTGAAGGCGATTTGTAGTTGTTTTGGTGAGTTTTATTTTTTTAACCCTCATCATTTGCATGTCAACACAAAACTAGGTTTTACTCACACACACATATGCACAAGCTTTTTTGCATACCATCTATTTTTCTCCCTCCCCTTAATACCTTTCTCGTTCCGCTATTCTGTCATCTAAATTATTCTAATGTCTCCCCTCCGGATAAGCAAATGTGCCATGAGACACGCGCTTTAACCCAGTTAGCTACCAATAACCTACCTAAATGTGTGTCACGACCAAGCAGTCCCCTTCAAACCAGACCAAAATGTTATTGCATGGTTTCCCCACTGAGGGGCAGACAGACATTCAGAGCGGAGGTGATAGGCATGCTAACACACGCTGTGTTTGCACACACACAGAGGCTTTGAGGTGGGGGTCTTAAATCGTTAAATTACATTAAAAGGAGGGAGGTATGTCTTTCAAACTGTGGAATTTTTTGATTCATATTCAGTGACAGGTAGAAAGACAAGAAACAAGGGAGCTGTGCACTAAATTAATTTACAAATGCAGATAATGTCAGTCATGTTAACAGGTTACAGTCACATTACAAATGAATCAACAACAAAAAAAACACTGATATTATGCTCACAATGCAAAAGTAGATCCTCACAAAAAAATGTTTTTAAAAAAAAATGAGGATTCATGCAGGCAGTGTATCTGCTGTCCACTGGATTACACACGCTCTTTGCTTCTCCAGCACAAAAAAAGATGAAAGGAGGTGATGTGGAACATCATGTCACCCCAGGATAAACCACTCGGGGAAGTGGAAATTTCACACAAACAAAAGTGAGTGCATTTATGTTTCTATTACACTAGCGGCAGCAGTGTGCATTCAAAGCCCATCAGTTATAGGTCTCCAGATTACACATGACTCTGTAGAGCAGCAAAGCATTTGAAAACCAAAGCAGCTACCCGAGAACAATGTGAAAATACTGGAAAAACGGCTTACATCCATGCTACTTAATCTACATTCCACCATGAAGGAAGTGCTGTGGAGTAAACACATGTCAGTATGAGGAGAAGGGAGAAAAATTAATAAATCATTTCAATAGTTTTTCTTTCTCAAGCTCCAGGCTATTGCAATAATTTTTAGACGGGTATGTAAATAACAAGACGAGCAAACACAGTTGACTGTTTGATTAAGAATTTCCGTCAGTCAATGGGGAGTTAATTTCTTGGCCGAAACAAGTGGTGGTCTGACTGTGACAGTTGTGCAGCAGGGGGAAGTGAACCCCTCTCTGTTTTACACAGGAATGGCAGCAGAAGAATAAACAATTTCACGGTCTGCTGGTAAGAGTAATACACTTGCGCAATCATGTTCAGTGTATTCTTATTCAAAGGTGGCGTTTTCATCAGCATATTGTACAACAATATGTAATTTCACCAAGGCACAAGGCCATCGGGCAGCTTTTTAATCGTATGCAACGTGAACTGGACTGGTTGCCTTTGCACAAACAGTAATACAAACTATGCAAGGCACTGATTTAAAAGTCACGATATTTCTAAAAAGAAAAAGAAAAGAAAAAAAGAAAGTAACATTTTTCCCAGCACGTGTTTCTATTCCATTAATTCTAAAAGCTTTATTGCATATTTACAGTAAGCCTCACTGTATTTCGTTGTCCTGGAAATCTGTTGTGGGCAGAATGATTATGTTTGTGGTTACGCAGAAATTTCAATTAGGGCATTAATAAAACACCATTTCCTGTTGGCAGCCATTATAATCCAGCCTGAGTGATTTTTAATTGTAAGCATTAGCGATATATTGTCCAGCTTTTATTTTCATATCCTGAACATAACGGAAGAACAATGGAAAAAAGGAAAGGCAACAAAAATGAAGGTGTTATTTGCTGACAGTTTCTTTCCCCTGACTTACTCTGACAAAGAGAAGCAGGTGAAAACAGTTACAAAGTTAGCGGGCCTGCTGGTTTAGAGGAAAGCTTTTCTTCCTTCTGTAAACCCCCTTTATTTTTTTTCATTTTTGCCATTATTTTTAATGGAGCAACAAAGGACTGACCCTTTTGGCATGGCAGACAGCTCTAAATGCTACAACACCCATGGGCCTCATAAGCTGTTGCCACTCAGGAGAAGCCAGTCAAGTGCAAATCAAAGCAGGATTGAGTTTAGAGTTCTTTACCGCTTTAGTGTTGAAGTCAAGCAAAATGCATCACATGTGAGCACAGTTTTCAAACTTTATTGATACTTCATTTTTTACTCCCAAAGATTTATGCGCAATTTGACACACGCCACCACGCAGGCTGCATAAACATTTTAAAACATGTTAAATGTTTACATAGGAAAAATGATGGCTCAGTGGTTAGCACTGGTGCCTTTTAATAAGAGGGTCATTGTTCTCCACTGCTTCTGATTTTCAGAATGGGTCAAATGCAAACACTGAGTGCTGATAAAGAACAGCTAATCATTTATGCTGCAAAGCTGTAAAATTCTCCTCTCTGTTAAATTAAATGAGACTTTAAATGTATCCACCGGTGGCAACCTCTTGATGGCTGGATATAGAGGAAAATGGTCCAGTGGGTCATGACCTTGTTTCTCCAGTTGATCACATATAAGATTAGGGGAAATAGCTTCTAGTCCTTGAACAGTTATAGTCAGAAATCCTCAGGAAGTCTCTGGTGGGCGAAGTGGTGGGATATTCCAGGGGCTTCACACACAAAAGAAACATCTAAAAAACAAAAGCTGCCATGGTAACTGGAGGTTGACGTTGCTGACGAGAACTAGGAGGATATTAAAGAATGAAACAGTTTCCTTTAAAAATGTAACAGCTAATGTTGTAGTGAAAGCAAATATGGTTTATACAGAAGTATTCTAGGCAGAATAGATTTTTGAGAGGATGTGTTGTTTTCTCTCACTGTGTAGTGCAATTATGACTCTGAAATTCAGCCTTTATATGACTGTTATTGTAATGCTCAGATATAAATAGTAAACAGGCTGGTACTTAAAGTGTTTTTCTAATCTAACTGAGCATTGAAAATACTTTTTACAACACGCCTCATTCACACACATTCATACAGATAGATGCATAGGGAGCAATATAGGGTCTTGCCTAAGGACATTTAGGCATGCAGGGAGGAGCCAGGGATCAAACCATCAACCTTTTGAATGGAAGCCAACCAGCAATACCCCCTGAGCTACAGCTGCTGCCAGTGTGCTATATGTGGATCAGATGTTTTTGGTCCAGAATACAAATTTACAACTGCAGACACACTTCTCATCAACAACATAAAGAGATAAAAATATGTATTACAATGATATTACACTATCAGATGAAACAATAACAAATATATCCCTAAAATTAAAAAAAATTGTTACAAATTAACAAAATGTGGAACACATCTATAGTTTTAGTGTATAGGTTTACACACAATTAACTTTTCTATGAGACATCTGTGCTTTTTGTGCAATTTGACAAGTTTGTAAAAGAACTACAAATTATACAGGAAGACAGTACAATACCATGAAAACTTTTGAAATTTTCTTAATATAACCTGGGATTGTGAACTCATAAAGAAAGGGAGAAGGGAAGAAGGCATTATTATATATATACTTTTAAATAATGAGGTAAAATGATGCAACCCAAACATAGATTTTTTTTGGAGCTGTACTTTATGTGCTGTTCTCTGTTATTTGGAGTCTGATCAAAGGCGAGCACAGTGCCTTCCTCTCATGTGAAGCGGCAGAAGCCACCAGCACCATATGTGTGTGCCCATCAGTGGGTCTACATGCCATATGCCTGAAAGTGCTGGTGTAATGCCTTCTCTGTGCCAATCATCTCACTGTCCGCTCAGCAATGGGAGTGTTCATTAGAGCAATCCTAGGGCGACTCTGCAAATGTACCTATACGCACATGCACGCACATACACATGTACAGGGCATGTCTAAATATCGTTTGCATGGCATCTGCGTGCAGTTTTGGATACTTCTATACGCAGGATTCTGTGCTGAAGTGGCAAAGATCAGGAGTGTGTTAAGCCCTGCGTGTTTGTGCAGGCGTAACCTCACCAGACCCTGTTACTGGAACTGCAGGAGTGTGTTTGTGCTGCCTTGTAACTCCCCGAGCTGCTAGGCAGTGGAATATCTTCCCCAGTGTCGAGTTTCCCTGTCATGATGGGATCATAGAGATGTCCCGAGAAGCGCTGTGCCTGGGGAGCCTCGCTCACTCTCACGCAGTACGCCGAACCCATATCAAAGTATCCCCACACATACACACACAAACACACAAAGCAACCACCTGGAAAGAACTGGCGGACCTAGCAAACCCCAAAGTCTTGTCTTGCTGTGTGAGTGCACACAGGGCCAAGCACAGACAAATACATTTGCACACTCTGGTCCTGTTGCTTGTCTTTTCAAAAGAAAGGTCAACTACAACTTGAATGTTTACAGCCTTAAGTTACTGTATTTTTCCACCTTTGATATATTTACTGCAAATTACTAGTGTCCCAATAAAGAATTAAATACATAATAATAAAATAAACCAGAAATGAATCCAAGTGTATCTTGCAACGACGACGGTTTTGCAGTGATAATGAAACTGCAATGTCAATGCAGCTTTTCGATAGGTAGTATATACTCTTCAAGGCTATCAGACAGAGCCACCAGCATTTTCACTGTCACTGTTCTATTTAATTAGAGCTACTTTCTGGACATGTTTCTTATCAAAATATACACATGTAGGGTGAAAAGAGAAATAAAGTCTACTGGAACAAACTGGAAGTATGCCCAGACTTTCCAGTAGTACCCTCTGCCCTAGTAACAGCTAAGGCGTTTTATCACTTGCAGGCTTCATTTTCAGTCACTGGAAAGAAGAGGCTAACTCTAAGCCAGAGATGTTTGCTATCCAGACAGTAATGGAAATATAGCTCCCCTACACTCCTTGTATTAGTGATGCCAAAAGGTCGACACGCTGTCTGATATTGTATCTGGAAATTAGACAGCATGGAAAGGTTATGGACAGAGCTTATTGAAGTTTTAATTGGATGTAAATCAGCTAATTGTGTTTGCCAAGTGAAAGCCGAGCAGCAAACTCAGCACGTTACATGTGCAAGCATACTTAGCAGTACATACAACACAAACAAAGTCTACATCCAATCACCTCATCTTCCTCACACTTTAGCAATGATCACGATGCATAAACACACGCAAGCACTCCCTGGATGGTTGGGATCCTAAGGACGGGACAAGACAGAGGCAGTGTAAATGTCATGTCCTTTCACAAAGCATATGATAACGTTCACTTCTAACCAATCAACCAGAGCGCCAGGTTTCAATGTGGTTTCATTCATGTGGATCTGAAAGCAAGCATCATTTATCTCATCTTAGGTAGCTGAACACAAAACCAGTGTCATTCTGCCAGATGAGTCTTGTGCTGCCAACACAAAAGAGAGGCTATCATTCGCTCTATCACTGAAAGCAATAACGCACAAAGACGGAGAAAGAAAGGAAGACAGAAACGTATCAGCGTTCTCTCCCATAAGCCATAAAGCTGCAAAATCTTGCCAAGTCTGATAAGCAACATCCAACTCCGCTCTCTCCCCTACTCATTTCGCCCCACCCAACCCGTCCTCGCTGCTCCGACATGACAGCTGGGGCCCCAGTGCCACATCAGTGGAAATTTCCTGAACTGTCACTTCAGTAGATGGTCTGAGTGATTGCACAGTGTGGGGAGTGTTGCTGCAAAAACCATACACAGAGATACAATTCTCCCTCAGCCCATTGTCCCCAGTCCCCACACGATGGCTGTCACCTCAACTTCATGGCTTGCAAGCCAAATTTGTCTGGCCATGCGTGTATCTTTCTGTCTCAAAACCCCCACTGTGACTCGCTTCCCCCAACCCCCTTTATATTTTGTCCTCACCTTTTGGTTCCTATAGTCCAACCTGTCATAGTAGCTCAGTGTGGGTCCAGAATGAAAAGGTGATAGGTCAAAGGGGAAAATGGATCCTCTATCAATCTGTATCTTAAAGGTTAATAATATACTACAATAGGAAGCTGTGTTCAGTATAAATACTTCTGAAAACCGACTGTGTGTTGTTTAATTAAGAACAACAATAAAGCTGAAAATGTCAAGCTCCCGGTGGCACAGGAGACTTCACAGCACTCCAACTGATGCGATGTTTTAGCTTAGACTTTAAGAAGTATGCAAACTAATAATCCCAACATACTGCTGGGCAAAAATAAAGGACAAATAAAAGTAAAGGGAGACTATGACAATGCATTTTTACAAGGCTGTGGGCAAGATCCAAACTGAGTCATCCAACTAGCAGATAAATTGGTAAGCACTGTACTTCAATTAGTTAATCAACAGCTCTGTCAGCTCTGGTGTTAGACACGCTGTTGTTTGGTAAGTAGGCCAGCCTTCATGAAGACAATTACTGACATGTAGGTAAACACACAAACCCATGTGACTGTTATTAAACTCACCCTTCCAGCTCTGTGCATCTTCAGTTAATCCCTCTGCCTGACATTGCAAGTTCACCAGGTGCGAAAGAGGTGAAAGCAAATGGGAGGCTACGAAACGACCAGAGAGGGGACAGTAACAGCGCGAAGCTTTGCCCAACTCACTTGAGCGACAAGCGGCAGCAGGGGTTACAGGGAGTTAATCAGACAAATGCTAATCTAGTTAAGAGATCAACAAATGAGCTCCTCAGTGCTGAAAAGGAGGACACAAGCCCACAGACAATAGAACAGGTCAATGCCATTGTGCAAGAGAACAGAAAGGATAGAAAGTTATTGTCATAATTCAGATGAAAATGAGGGTCGAGTGTGCAGCAGTATCACTGAGCAGTGGGAATTTTCATTGGATTAATTGTTCAAGCAGCATCTTTGTCTCAGAGAATCCTATTTAAAGTCTGAACATGACAAATTGTGACTTAACAGTATAATATTTGCTAGTTTAGATGTTTTAAATCCTAAAAAATATCACTGTGGCCACTAAATATGGGGGTTAACCGAGACAATCACCCGTTCTTTCTAACAAGCATCGTCTAGTAATCATTTGCAAAGAAGCTGCGCACGAAGGGCTATTAAAGGTGAGAGGCAGTGGCTGGCAGCACGTATGACAAAGCCAGAGACCACAGAAGGGTTTCAGGATTCTCCACACCTCTTTTGGTCTCCATGGAAACAAGGAGCGAAACGTTCAGACACAAGGGAGCTGCGAAGAGACTGTCACAAGGAGAAAAACATGCGTCTGGAACATGCTACTGGAATTTCAGAGATTTTCACACCCACCAAAATCAAAGCGCTATTTATACGCTACAAATTCTGAGTAGAACATCTCAGTGTACACCTGGTGCCTCCTGCTGTTCTTGTTTGTCTGTAATTATGCCTTAAAAGCAAACATAGAGAACTCGGGCTTTTGCCTGGATAAAAAAATATGTCAGATGTAACAGCATCTGGCATATTTATCTACTTTAAGGCTGTGCCGCCTGCCATTATAATCCCGTTTTAAGCCTACAGAAATTTGTTTTAGAAAGATGCTTCACATTATAACCCACTTAAATACATTTTGGCCTTAATTACACATAGGCTGTCCTCATGACTGTTATAGCTCCCATAAAGAAACTGTTACACTTCGACAAAGAGCGTCTGTAAACTGCTATAAACACACAAAGACAGTGTTTATTAAACTTTGCAGCCACAAAAGCGAGAAATGGCTTGCTGTCAAGCAAATGCAAACAGTGGCTGTACTGTGACGTTCATTAAAAAAAAAATTGTAAGCAAGGAAATGACAGGCCATATATCTAAACCACACATTTTAGTTCAAATATTAGTGAATTTGAATCCATTTTGTGTTTTGTTTCATGTTTCATGCTGCTGTTATAGGGACACATGGAGATGAATGCTTTGCAGATGATAAAGTATCAGCAACTGACCCAGACAGTGAAGGTGAGCGAATGAGACAGCGACACAGAGAGCCAGAAAGAGCTCTTTCCTCAGCAACAGCAGGAAACGCCATCCTTTTAATCTGAACTGCACCATTGTTGTTAATGTTATTTCTTAGCATTTAGCAATGCAACATTAGAAGCTGTAGTATTACATGCTTGAGCCTATTGAAATCCAGATGGATTTTCTATAAGACACATTCGGTAACAAGCATATACCGGTCAGCAGCAACATTAAAACCATTATTCTTTGTTCCAGAAGAGCTGTGATCCTTTGTGGTGTGGACACAGGACTTATGAATGCATACTCTGTGGTATCTGGCATGGGAACATTTGCAGCTGATTCGGTGAATCTTTGGTGATGTGGTTCAGGATCTATACAGACCAGGCTCTGGACACCATATCAACAAATTGGGCACTTTGGGCACCTTGTCCTGCAGGGAGTGGCTGATGCTTAAGTTGGGGTATACACACACAGTCACACAGGGGTCCTTGTTAAAGTGTGGTCACATTTCTGTGACACCATTTTCAAGCTCAGACAGACAGATGATCCACAGTGATGGACCTATCTGCCTGCCTGTTACCACTGATCTGTCTGATTCACATTTTCTCTCCAACCTTATGTTGCTCACCTCATCTTCTGCCTCTGCCTTGCTATCCTTCCTGCCCAGAGACGTCATTCTCTGCCAGCTGATAAGCCACAAGAGCTTTGATGCCAAGACAGTGCGTCTGTCTGTGTGTGTGTTATTTGAGTTCTTAGTCAAAATTTCTACCTTGCTTCCGGTTTTCCCAGTTCATTCCAGCCCCTATGAACCAGCTGCAATAAACAAGCACACTGACAGAAATGGAGGAAACTGAAGAGGGAAGAGTGAGGAAACAGGTACAACAGGAGGTAGAAAGTGTGAGAAGAAAAGGAGGTCAGACAGCTGATAATGTTTTATTGCACCGAGTCAGAGTCAGAGAATGCATCAAGGTTGAAGGTTCTCCTTTGATCTGAGAGATGACAAATCATGGATGGGTGGGTGAACGGGCAGATGAATATTGATTAAAGCAGGCAAGATAATAAATGAACTGATTAAAAGTTCTATACAGAACTTACTGTTAAAATTTGGTCACTTAAAGCTTCTTCTGCTTGAAGATATCACAATAAAATGTCATAGTCTGCTCCTTGGATCTGCAAGGTTTAATCAAAAATCTTAGCCTTTTCTTTAGCAGCAAAACTAAAGCTTCCCAAACTGTTCAAAGACAAGTCAAGAGAGCCCAGGAGAATTCTCGAATTACCAATCAATTTCATTACACTTTCTGTCAGACAAACTGCTACTGGGTTTGCCCTTTTCACTTGCTAGCTGCATAATTCTTTTCATTCTCTCTGCCAAATGTACTAACACACACACACACACACACACACACACACACACACACACACACACACACACACACACACCCACACCCTTTAATCATCTCTCTTAGAAATGTTGAGTTTGTGCAGTTCCTTTTTGAATGGCATACTCGAATACAGATTATCAGCATCTTGACAGCTCCAATTAGCCACTATTGTAAGGTAAAGTATCACTGTTGAACACAGATCCTTCACCTTCTCCTGTCTTATCCCAGATGAAATTAGAGAAAATCCCTGCAAGCGAGATAAAACATCCCCAAAAGGATATAATATATCCAAAAGAGCCACAAGAAGGACATCTCTCTGTCTTGGTCTAAATTTTCTTTTTCTTTTTGGTGATTTATCATTTATTTCCTAGTGCTGATTTTCAAAGTGGAGCAGAAGTCATGTTAACTTTATTTGGCCCTGTCTACAGCACTGGCCGCCACATTTCTGCAGCACTTCCCAGTCACAGGCTTATATAGAATCAATGCTAATGCTGTCTCTATACTATTCTAACTGTGACTCTGCTGGTAAAGAAGACAATTAGCTGTCATATTCAGTTAGGAAATGATATTTTCTCTGAAATGTATTGGACATTTTAGAACACCCTCTGTAGATGGTCTCATACTGGAGAATTACAGCGGTGCTAATCATTTGGATGGTGACATTTTGGGATTTAAAAAAAGACTTCCTGCAGCGTATTCTCATTGCCTACGGTAATACAGAGGATCAGCTGATATGATATGTTGATAATTAAAATCCGCAGCTTAAAATGTCTCTTTGGCCACACTTTTTGGGTAAGTAATACATTTTTAAAAATTTTTGCCATCTGGACGAATGAAGTAGGGCGCACAGGGAACCCTAGAGACTCGCTTCAGATGTCAGTTGCTTAAGAGGATGCGTCAAGCTTCATGTTTTACATACAGGGATGTAATCCAGCACTGTAAGTCAAGTTCCTGACTAGCTGATGACTGAGTCAAGCAAAAGAGCCTATAGATGGCAGGTGCGAGAACAACCACCCTACATGGCATGTCACACTGTGGAGGAGAGTCCTAATAAAGTCCTAATTCAGTCTGTGTCAGACATACCAGATGGTGCAATTAATGCATAGTAAATCGCACTGCACGATGTAAATATAAAGGAGAGACGCGTTAACTAACATCATAGATTTGCATCTCTTTGACCTTTGAAAACTTTGAAAAATAATTAAGCTTTGGTCACAGTGATGATACTTCTATATTTCCAAAATAATCAAACGAGGAAGAAGACCCCAAAATGGGGTAATGAAAAATGGGAATGGTAATTTTATTTATGTAGCACAGCTGATTACAAGTACCCTCATTGTACTTAAATTATATAAAAGATGCCTAGTGTTGGTTTTGTATCTAGCTGTATTATAATCTGTCTTTTCCATGTTGCATTTTTATTATTGGGCCTTAACAGCCATAAGTAGACTGTTTTTTGATTTAAGGTTTCTAAGGCAGGCTGTCTCCAAATCAGCCATCTGTGCATAAAATACAGACTAAGAGCACTATGACCCACCACCAAAGATTTCAGCTTTTTCTACAAATTGATTCCTCTTTTAGCATCCTGCTACATTTTGATGGTCGGCATTGATACAGTTTTACCAGAAAATAAAGTAACATCTTCTACAAATATGAAAGCGTCACTGCTTTCGTACACTAAGGAAAGTCCCACCTAATTATGCCTTTTTTTATTTGATTTTAAACCTAACCCACTTCTTTCTCCTCCTACGTGTTACAAAGTAGATTTACTGTACACTGAAGTTCAGTTTCTTCTTGGGCCAGTTATATTTTTAGTGAAGCACTACTTCTGGTTAAGTTAGCTTAAAGAAAGGTGCATTGGCAAATAAAGTATATATAAAACCTAAAAGAGAGATTTGTGTCTACATAAAGCCCAGAACTTGAAGCAGAAGTAAAATAGCGTTGAATGTTAAGTGAATGATCCTGGATTGCATGTTTGCGTTAAATTTGGATTTGTGTATGTTAAGGATGGTGTCAGTTACCAGAGACAAAGGCTTTAGTGACAAACTCCTTCCTCTACAGAAAAAAAACACGTTGTGTCTTTCACACATCCCTGTAAACAAGAAACACACAGACACACACAATCCATAATGATTCTCCACAGTCACAGCCATTGTGGAACATAGGTCTTACCAGACTTACTCAGTCCCTTACTGTCCTGGCCAGCGAGGAGGATGTCTCCATTGTTTAATGACAGTGAGGCAGGAAATGGTTCCTTTTCTTCCCTTACAACTCCATTACTGTGTATGGGTGTGCGGTACTGTACTGAGCTGACAAGACTTCATCATTTGAGTAATTTTGACTCAGTTTTTTTGGGCCCTGATCTCGTCTTCCCACTCGCTTTTACATAACACCCTCCTCTGCGACTGCATCAAAGAAGGCAGTGATTTTTAGAAAGGTACTACGTTTTTAAGATTCAGGTACACATAATGGATCCATTGTAATTTCTAAACAAGACTTTAATTTCTACATCTATTGTCCTTCAAACATTTTTTTTCTGTTTATGCAGGTAATATTAAACAGTGGGGGATGCCCACACTGTTTCCTTTCATACTTCACTTGAGCTGGGTAATTGATGATGGATGAAGCAATCATAAGAAATCCCCAGTTGGTAAATTACGACTTGGCTTATTCTCTGTGGGTAAACTAGGCCATCTGGGATGAGCTATAACTATGAAAGGATACTGGTCTACACTGGGCTAGACAGCAAGGAGATCTCAGCAGTGATTTATTCATGACGGAGCCCTCCTCTCCACTCCCTACTCCCTCAGCATCCTCTTTCCCTCACATCATCCTCACATTCTTAGTCTGTATCTTCACCATACTGTCCACTTTCCTCCTCCCCTCCCTTCATTTACTGCCTACTTAAATTAATCACATTAAATCAATGAGAGACAGGGGCAATTCATTTTCACTCCCTGTGCATGGATATGGAAAGAGGCTATTTCAGTGGGATCATCACATCAAACTGATGGATTTAAAATATGTACATATATATGTTCAATTTTTTTTCAAAACTGATTTTCCCAAAAAAAATTAAAAGAAAAAGAAAGAAAGAGTTGTAGGAAATAACTTTAAAGGAAAAGTGTGACATTTTATGCTCATTTAGTTATCAATGTGCTACATCAGCGGTCCCCAACCCCCGGGCTTCGGACCGTTACTGGTCCGTGAGTCGTTTGGTACCAGGCCGCGAGAGTTGAGGCTCAGGTGTGAAATGTATGGTTTTCAGCGTTATTTTGTTAGCATTTTTATCGTTAACTCGGCTTTCCTGGGTCTTTTCACGTGTGTTATGAATAAATCTTCTTTTTTTCGGTACCGGTACTAGTTTTATTTTGTTGTATTTATCCGCGACACCTTAAAGGCCGGTCCGTGAAAATATTGTCGGGCATAAACCGGTCCGTGGCGCAAAAAAGGTTGGGGACCACTGCTCTACATGACCAGAAATTCATTGAGTTTCACCTGCAGCTTTGCTTATATTTGTACAAATCCATCCCAGTTAGGGCTAGCTCCTGGTGATAGCTTCCTAATTACTGAATACAATAATGGTTTCCATCTGGGGATAAAAATATTCACAAGAAAACATAAATTTCCTACCAATATCTTGCACATGCTGTAATAACAGCAATAATAAAAAAAAGTATTCTTCTTGAGCTTTAATTATGACTTTTTCTGTATTATGTTATTACAACAGTTCTTATTTCCACAGCCTAACTGAGAACTTTTCTACAAAGGCCACCTCAAAAAATCCTCAGGACCCACACCAGGATTAAATGTATTCTTCCAATGGCACCTCTCCGAAAAGGTTCATGAGATTAATCTTTATGGGTTTTGTTTTATCGAGCTTGCAGACAAACAGCACTGACACATATTCCCCAGCCTCAGCTCTCACCTTGGAGGAGGAATAATGTATGTGCATCATTATTATTGTGATGTGGCAGCAAATGACAAAATGATCTCTGTAGCGCTTCATGTAAGATGTCGATGGTTGTTGTTCTGGTTATTCCACTAACAAATAAATGCACACACACACAAAGATCTACACAGGCAGGTCGAAAGGGTATCTCATTAGCAGACTCACACCCTCACAGCTGGAGGTTGTCACATTGTGTGTGTGCTGACACTGACCACAGGGCAGGAGAAACCCTGTCACTGTTAGCAATAAACAACTCACCCATCAACCTTCTGCAACCACTGGGGCAACAAACACACAAAGCAATACTGAAAGGTATAAAAATCACGTGTTATCACTGTACGACTCCCACGTGCTTCATCAAAGCCTTAGGCAATGCTACTTTTCGTGCCTCAGCTTACTGCAAGTCAGGTAAACACATTTCAGCTACTGTATGTGTATACAACAATGACAACTGTGTCTAGAAGGCACTTTTCACTGTGGCTATAATCAATGCCCAATTTCAAAAACTATAATTTCCTCTCTCTTCCAGGTAACCATCCATTTTAAAGCGATGCCTTGCAGGGGAGAAAACTGAAATTTAAAGCATACCCAGAGAAGAAAACACCTCACATTAAATAGAGAAAGAAAGCGAAGCTTTTAAGGCACTCTGATATACTTGTCAGTGTGCATAGCAGCAATAGTTTGAACCCAACTTTCTGACAAAGTTCTTGATGTCAGGAATTGTTGTTTGGCAGTTATCAGGAAGCTATTATCGCCTTCAGTCAATTCATTATTAAAGGTTCATGCAAATCATCTGACAGTACTTTCAAAAATGTGGCGATGATAGCCTTCAGCCATCATACAGACTTGATGGCTTGGAAGAAAATATGAGACACGCCCAATGGCACGCAGCTTTTTAATGTAATGGGCCTTTGCCTCACGGCTGTTTGTAAAAAACGGCAATAACATCTTAGGAGGTGTGTTTTTGTGAGTGTTTTGGAATGTGGCGAAGCACATATAACCATTGCAGGCTTCTCGTTAAAGTCACTGATGTGGAAAATTTATGATGCAATGGATGGATGCAGTAAGAGATACACTGAAGGCTGTCAGCGTAACAATTTTCTCATTATTAATAACTTAATAATGTCTGTTTGCATCAGCAAAAGATTAGATCACAAAATCCAAAGTCAAAAGGAAAAGTCCAAAAAGAAATGGTCAAAAGCTGAGCCAGACTAATAAAAAAAGAAAAAACAGGCATTTGCTGCATCCCTTAAGCACAGAACATCAGCAACTCAAAATAAGATTGGTCTGTTCTTCAACAGACCAATAACTGAGTTATCAATAAAAATATGTAGCCAATTCCATGTGTCTGACCCCTCAGCTCTATAGCAGTATGAGAAACAGAGAGCAGAAGGCAGAGTTGGAGAATAGATGAGGTTAACATTTTTGTTCCTGCACTGAAAGCTGACAAATGTCACAGTTTTACTACAGAAGAGAGGGGATGATTTCTTGGGTTACATAATACTGTAAAAGAGAAAACTCTGTGGCGCCATCTCTGTCACTGAAGCCCCTGGAAATGTAGATCTCATACATGCCTGTAGGTGTTTATTTTAGGTGTACATGTGTACATCCGCTTATAAACATTTATAACCCCGTGCACTTCTCCTACAGGTTCCTTCCTTTGCTCAACATCACAGAATTCCCTTTTGGTTTCACCTGTCGTGAATCTCTACGCCTCACTCTTTTTTAAAAATGTCATTTTCCTGATCCTCTACTGCCTCTCATTCTGCATATTCTTCCACCTTCTCTGTTTCTGTCTGCCTAATCTTGCCTTCCAATGCTATCGAGCCGTCTGGCTCAGGTGGCGTTGCTTTGGGCTCACATTTTGCTGCCGTCAATCCTGACCTGAAATCTAAAAATGGGCGCATTTAACATGGTCTCTCTCCCCCCAGTTGGCATACCTCAGTCCACCCCCGCACCTCCTCCCTATGCCGATCCAAGAGCCCACCAGACAGCATGGGAAAACCATAAAATTATGAATAAGGGAATTGTAGCATTATGGAATCCCCACTGAAGGCTGATGAAAATCCCACTGCTCCTGCAAAATTTACCACCAGAGGTTTAATGACAAATGTTATTCAACATTTCATTGACCCTGAAAAGAAAATTACTGTTTCTCAGCAGGATGGGTGCTTGACAAGAAGTCCAGAACAATGGCTCACTATTTTAAGTAAATTAAACCTTTCAAGGCAACATGTTATCTCACTATGATTCTGATTAATTTCAACAAAGCTCTTCTCTCAGACCCAGAAAAACCACGTCACCTTAATATTCAGAAAGTCAACAGTGACATGAAGTGTGAGGCACATTCTCACTTTAAAGGAAACCAAAATCTTTTCTTAACCTCAAACAAAGTGTGTTTGCTCACTAATCATAAGCACCGAAGGACTCAGGCTGTGAACTCCCGAGGGAAAGTGTTGCACTTTCTGCACTCGCCATCCCTCTCAGCCGCCTCTTTTCAACTTTGATGCGGTACAGGACATTGCACTTTGCTCCTAGAATAAAATGCATCATAATTGAGCCAGCAATTATATATCTATCAAAGAGTAACAAAACAACCAGCAACATTTATAGAAGCCAGAATAGCCTAAAACTTGCTACTAAAAACACTAATGCTACACCATGAAAATCATCTGTAATAACACAGAAAGAAGTCTCTAGACGTCTCTCTCACCTGGATTTCCAAACAGCTTAGCATGAATAGTGCTAAACTGGCAATCTGCTCTACATTTGAAAACACAGCCTCTGTTTTGTGGCTATCTGTCAGACATTTGAATTTCAGTGGAAGCCAGATCCTGCTGTTAAGTGCAACTTCAAGCAGAGAGACAGCAGAAGGGTCCTGGCACATGACAGTTTTAAGAGAGTCTGCAGCTATCTGCTCACATTTCCCTTTTCATTTCCTTTACCTATTTTATTCACCAGCAAGCTGTCATTTTCCATCCCACGGAGGAAGCATGGGTGAGCCATCTGGCTTGCCTCCACTGTGGATGTATTCCTGATCCTAGAATACATCATCCGATTTAAATAAACAACACCTGAGAACCAAAGGAACGGAGAGGTACGCAGACCCCTACTTCTCCCGTTTCATTAAATTGTGTTTAATAAGTCCTTTCACTTACAAACACTGTACTGTAACTGTCAACGGCACCGTCCAGGTCACGGTGGGGCCACTGCTCTGAAATCTGAAACTAAAATCTGTTTGCACCCACGACAGCTTGCTATGCGAATAAACACAATCAGTCTGCACATCAAATAATAAACAGGAATTTACATCACATGACACTTTTCCCTGCTGCTTCACTGTGGGAATTAGTGTGGGAATAGTGTGATCTTTGTCAGTCGTTATTCCCTGCATCATGACCAAAACCCTATTAACAACTCATACATCAGTTTCGGTAGTGCAATTTTTTTTCTGTGCAGAACAATTAACAACCAGAGAATCTGTGACTCACGTCTTTTAAATATGGACTAAAAATAAAGTCGAGGGACTTTAATCTGTTTTCATTCAGTGCCATAGTAAAAACCACTGATGTCAAATAACTGAGAAAAAAGGTGGGAGAATGAAGCGGTCACTACAGGGTCGGCAGACAATACCGTGAGCATAAACCACTGTTATTGCTTTTGGTATGGAACAAAAGCTTTTGTTATCCCGTGCTGTTGCATTTAACAGTTGCCATGGCAACACTGGGCCAGGAGAGGCTTAAGGAGGATCCCGAACTTGATAAAAGAGGTGTCTAAATCCGACAGTGAAACTCTGCATTCAACCATCTTTTTCCTCTGCTGTTTTCCACGACTGACTCGTATTGTGGAGCCTTTTGAAGGAGACAGAAAAGACGGGAAAGAGGAATGGAAGGAGCACAACTGAGTAAGATGTAAAGAGCCTTCCGGACGGAGCTGTGGGGAACGGAATTGGCTCCGGAGTTCAGGGAACTGTGACTGCCAGCAGAGGAAAATACCAGTAGAGTGGATATGAAAACATGTATTATTGCACTGTCTACGTCTGAAAGCAACTGCAGTCTGGGTCACCAAGCAGCCCAGGTTCAAAATGTTGGGTGTTTTTACATTCAAATTTTGCTGCAAGTCATTATTTTTGCTGTCTTTTGATTAAAAGCACACCCCAAAGAATATTCAGAGATCTGAAGTTTAATTTTCTGACTAAGGGCTGGTTGTTTTTTAATAATTACAGCCAGGTTTTCACATGTGTGTAATAAGAAGCGCTCCGATATGAGATTACAGCACAACACGGGCTCTTGCTATTTCTTGCGGGAAGAGAAACTCTTTTAAAATTGCACTGAGCACTCACTGATATTGATTCACTCTCGCTGACAGACGTAAAAAAAAAAAAAAATAACGAGGGCATTTTTTCAAATTGCTTGCTTTTGTTGATGGAGGAGGGGTGATGAGAGAGGTTTGTGTGGGGGACGGATACACAGAGTGAAAAGTGGCAAGCTCTTGTAAGTCCCTTTTTTGTTAATTGGGTCTGGTTCAGCAGCCTTGCTACCTGGCCAAGGCCATCTGTATCCGTAGTCTGTGTGTGTGTGCTGTTTTTGCATGTACTTAGGTCAGTTTAAGCATTTCTTTGACACTGACAGCTGCCTCAGAAAGCTGACTTATGATTATGTGATTAAAACTGTAGTCATACAACTGGTCAGCCTTTTAAACAGTCAGTGACTCAACCAAATAAACAGCAAATCACATATTTATGCTGGATTCATAAGGGCTAAGCTATGCTAAACTTTGTTCAGCTTGTTAATCGTGGTTAAAGACAAAGATAGATTCCAATAGGCCAGATCTGAAGTTATAACAGGTGAGGAGATGACAACAAACATTAAATCATTTAAAAAAGGGGGGTAATGAAAAAAGTCTTCCTGAACGTCTCTATTTAAACGCATATTCTCACCTTCACCCACCTGTGCCATCGCTGTAATGTGGGCGCGATTGTTTTGCTTTCCTTATGCTTATGAATATATTTTTCACATCTACTTGAGACAGTGGAAAACTGTGGTGGTAGACACTTTGTGAAGCTTGATTATTGGACAACTACTCCTGATATAACATAATGCCCTTTCAAACCTCCGGCGAAGCAGTTTGGGGATTAAGGGAGTGTACATTTAATGTAAATGGTCTGGGGAGCCATATTAAAAGAAGTAAAATTATGTCAAAAATAAAAAGAGAACAAATAGAAGTTGCCTTTATACAGGAATCTCACTTATCGAAGCTCGAACATGATAAATTAAAGAAATGGAAATTTAATCAGTATTCCTCTTCCTGCCCTCAGAGTCCTAAAAGGGGTGTGGTAATTCTAATCTCTAGTAGGTTAAATTTTGAATGCATCCAAGAAATCAGTGATAAGGAGGGGAGGTTTGTGTTAGTCAAAGGGTACCTGGAGGGTATACTGATTACTCTTATAAATGTATATGCTCCCCCAGGATCAGAGATAAAATTTTTCAAAAAGGTTTTTGAATTGATTGTTGGAGAGGCACAAGGTACTCTGATTTTGGGAGGAGATTGGAATGTTCGCCTCAACCCGTCCTTGGACTCATCAAACCCACACGCTCCGGGATTGAATAAAACAACCAAAACTATATATGCCACATTTCTGAATCGTTATGTGTTTATATGTATATGTTAGTATGTATGAGACTACAAGTGAACACATATGTAAGTAGGTATGTGTATGTATGCTTAAGAATATGGGTGTGTGAGTGAATATGTGTGTGCGAGTACATACACACTAGAGGGTACACCCGTCTGTTTTTCTTATTTTTATTTATTTATTTATTTTTATTATTTACGTCTGTTCTTGATTATATGTTTATTTTGGATTATTTGTGTTTATATAGGTTGTTTAATAAAAAGAGAATAACAAAAAAAAAAAGGGAGTGCTCCAGAACAATGGACTGACAGAGGAGCATGCCTCCTCCGTACTTCCTTATCCCTTTCCTTTCCATCTTTTCCTCTGTCACTCCATCTGCTCACACCTCACTCTCACTTCTATTTCACCATCTCCTCTATCCTCAATAGCTGCCCTCTTTCATGGTTTTGCTCTCTTTTCCTCCACATCCTTTTCTTCTTCCCTCAATGGAAACAGAGGACCAGAGACAGCACATCTGAAAGTGATGGAACTCTGACAGGCTGATCCCACTGTCCTCTCCCCAGGGCGCACAGCTGTGCCCGGGCTCTGTGACGCCTACCTAACCAAACACACATTCACACAGAAATGGTAGGAATACACCCACCTACACACATGCATGCATACATTTATAAAGCTACCGAGGGACCACACATGCGCACACCTCCACAGTCCAACAGCACGTGTGTTTGTGTGTGTGTGGTTTTATATATAAGTCATCACATTTCTATGCTGCACCTAGAATATACAGCAAAAGCAAGCAATGCCAAGGAGGTGAAGTGATGAAGAACCTCATGTTTGTTGGCCCAATACCAATATCAATATTCAGGTTCAGTAGATTTTTCTTGGGTTTTCTGTGTGTGCGCCACTGAAAAACCTTTTGGAACAAACATAATATAATACTTCAGCAAAACTGAATATAATTCAACATTCAGTCTTAGCTATATTTTTGATATGCAAGTCATTTTGGCATTGGCTGTTTTGTGATTAATCTAATAATTATTAATAAAATGCTAGTAGGCAGTAAATTATCTCTGTTAGAATGAACTCCAGCGTCATGTCTTTTCAGTATTTTTCTATTCATACCATCCAAAAGCCAAATTCTGACCCTAAACATTCAGTTTAGGGTCTAATTATGTGTGACAGAAACAGCAAATCTTCCCATAGGTGCAGAGCAGGGAAAGGACAATCATTGGCTTTTTGTTTAGATATGACTAAGTGACTAATTCATAATCCAAAAATGAACCAGCTCACCTCTATTTACAGAAGCATTATACAGTATTTACTTGTATTTCCTCTAAATTTTCACCACATACTTTCTCCCAAACCCACGAAGCATAACCTTCACCTCTTTAAGGATTTTATCTGTGCCAAGTCCATTAGTGTAATCTGAAAAACAAAAGCAGCACTTTGTTTGCTCTCTGTTAGTCTCCACACACACACACACACACACACACACACACACACACACACACACACACACACACACACACACACACACACACACACACACACACACACACACTCTTCACATCTTCCATCAGCACATTCACCAGTGCTCTGCTGTTATCTGGGGGATGTGATGTGCAATTTCTCTTTGAAGGCACTGTCACAGAACGGCTTATTTCACCAGTCCTCCAGACGCGGGGCTCTCTGTCTCTGGCAGGGTTTTTCCATCCAAGACAAAGAACAGAGCTGCCCAAGCTTTGCTGCCTGGCCAACTGGCTGTCTCATTAGAAACAAGACAACAGAGGCGAGACAAAAGGGGGATGTTTGCAGCCCAGTGCAAAGTGGAAGAATGGTAGAAATTGAGCTGAAGTCATCATTACTTTTTCTATATCACAACGAAAGCTTCAGCTACAGCCCTAAAAGCTTTCATTTCAAAAAGATATAGCAACAAGTGAATGAACTCTTACTGCCACTTGTGGTTGCGTTGTGAGAATGAAATACACAGCGAGGAGCAGAGACAGAATATACTGACAGTGGGGAAATTTGATCAACAGCAGCGGCTTGTTTGTGACAAAATTTTGTGTTTCGGTGATACCGATACCTTCTCAGCTGTCTCCACTTGTCAGCATGTTGGACTGTCAGAAGCTTTGACAGGAGCAGCTCTCCTTAGGTTTTTTCTGACAGAAACACCATGGATCCTTACACAATCATCAGGAAGTGTAAACACAGAGTACATCTTGCAGTTAAGGCAGTTTATTTTTGGATGGTATAACCCCATACTGTGGTGCTTCTTCAGTTCAGCGTGAACATTTCTTATGTAATGTTATGTTTACTTTTCTGAGGAGATTTATATGGAGAAGCCACTGCTGTGGGCAAAATGCACAGATATCCTTAGCACCCCTGCTTTAATTCATAAACTGCAAAACATCTGAATTTTAACTGCGAACCACACCAGTTCCTTAAGTAACCTGTACAAAGTCTGTGCCTAAAAAATCTGATTAAAAAGGGTATTTTCATCATTTTCTTTCTTTCTTTTTTTAATTTTATTGAGTTTAGTTTTAGTTTTTTTAGGATTCTGAAAGGGACATACTTCTATATAAGTCCTCTGGGGTCTTTTTTATCTCACAGCAAATCTTTCTTCCTTATTTCCTGCATAAGAAAATCCTTCTATGTGTAGTTTAAGCAGCTAAACTAACTACACGATAACTCAACACAGCGCTTCAAACCAGATGTCCAATTACGAGCGTGTGCGTGCACATGTGCACGCCCGCCGTGCGCGCATACACCCAGCAGCTTCCTTGTGCTGGAAATGTTTGCCACTGAATTCCTTTTAATACTGTGTGTGCTTATGTTATGTAAACCTCATTATCTCTATCACTACATCGAATTCTTATCATTAAGCCTCTCTGAGATCATAGAGCACTTGGAGGAACATCAAAGTGCTACACTAACATGCTGACAAATATTCAGCGCACACACCAGACATGCTACACTTAAACACACACCCACATACACCCAGATAAGTAAAAACAATCAGGGGGGAAAAAGCCCCTAAACACCACACTGAATCTGGGGTTGATTCACGACTCCTGTCATAATCAGTATAAGTCGGGGGACCTTGAGTCAAAAGATGTTTTGATTGATTGATTGATTGATTGAATCTTTATTTTGAACATGTTGAAAAAGTATAAAAAAAAAAATAGAATTAAAAGAGACAAATGAACAAAGCAAACAAAAGGAAAACGAGCAACCACAACTCCAAATAACGTCCATGTTCAAAAAGGAGCAGGAAGAAGCATAAGCTTATTTAATCCCACCCCTTTTCCACTATCTAGTATCAATAGACTACAGAAATACCTCCTTGTAATTACATTATATGTTATGTGTAATTTTTTTTTTTTTTTTTTTTTTTTTTTTAATATATACACATATATGTTTCTATCTATCCATACCTACGTATATACACACATACGCACATATACACATTTTCAATAACCCCATTAACACCTGAAGGATACACAACCTACAATTTTATATATATTTCATATACATACATATACACATATATATATATATACATACATACATACATACATACATACATACATACACATACACATACATATATACCCATACCAACAAACCCGTGCATGCGCACACACATGAAAATATTAGACAAGAACACCCTATCAAATCTCTACCTTTTCCCTGTACCCTGTAAAAACCATATCCTTAAACCGCTTTTTAAACTGCGCCATGCTTGGACATTGCTTCATATCTTTACTTAGTCTGTTCCACAGCTTCACTCCACACACAGAGATGCAAAAACTTTTTAATGTTGTACGGATACGAGGATGTTTTAAATTTAATTCCCCCCTCAAATTGTATCCCCGTTCCCTTTTAGAAAACATTTTTAGAATATTGTCAGGAAGCAGGTTATTTATTGCTTTATATATAATTTGTGCTGTGAGAAAATGAACCAGATCTGTGAATTTTAGAATTTTTGATTTTAAGAATAGTGGATTTGTATGATCTCTGTAACCAGTTTTATGGATTATCCTTATGGCCCTTTTTTGTAATATAAAGATTGATGATAGCGAACATTTGTAAGTATTGCCCCAAACCTCTGCACAGTAATTCAAATACGGTGCAATCAGGGAACAATAGAGAATGTGGAGTGATTTGTGGTCCAGAATGTGTTTTACTTTACTCAAGATTGAGACACTTCTTGAAATTTTGTTATGTATATGATTTATATGAGACTTCCAGTTTAATTTATCATCTATAATCACACCAAGAAACTTATGTTCAAGTACTCTTTCAATTTCCACACCATCTACATGAATCTGCACTTGTGCATTTCTAAGGGAATTCCCAAATAAGATAATTTTAGTTTTACTTAGATTTAGCGATAGTTTGTTCCTGTTAAACCATTTTTTAATTTTGCACATTTCTGAAGTAATTGTATCCAGCAGCTCCTTTAGATTCCCCCCAGAACAAAAAATATTTGTGTCATCTGCAAATAATACTAATTTTAATATATCAGATGCCTTACAAATATCATTTATATAAATAATAAATAATTTTGGACCCAGTACAGAGCCTTGTGGAACACCACAAGCAATGTCCAAGCATGATGAGGAATGGACACCCAGCTTCACAAATTGTTTCCAGTCACTTAAATAATTTTTCACCCATTGCAGTACAACCCCCCTAATCCCATACCGTTCCAGTTTATTAATTAATATGTCATGATTGATTGTGTCGAATGCTTTCTTGAGATCCAGAAATACTCCAGCTGCATACTGTTTCTGATCTATAGCATTCGTAATCTCCTCAATTGATTCGATTAATGCCAGAGATGTTGATCTTTTTGATCTGAATCCATATTGACTGTCAGAGAGTAATTTATATTTATCTAAGAATTTGTCTAATCGTTTATTAAACAGGTTTTCTAGGATTTTGGAGAATTGTGGTAGTAAAGAAACAGGCCTGTAATTTGTGAAGTGGCGTCTATCCCCGGTTTTATACAGCGGCACAACTTTAGCTATTTTCATTTTGTTTGGCACTTTTCCCGTCTGAAATGATAAGTTGCAAATATATGTTAGAGGTCCTACAATTCCTTCAATGACCTTCTTGACGATTTTCATGTCAATATCATTACAATCAGTGGATGTTTTATATTTACACATGTGTACAATGTCAATTATTTCTTTTTCCTCCACTGATGTGAGGAACATTGAGTTAGGGTTCCTATCAATCAGGTTTTCACTACAGTCTACTGATGGCAGTGACTCAGGAATTTGTTCTGCCAGTTTTGGTCCAATATTTACAAAATAATGATTAAAGCTGTTGACCTTATCAGCAGTGTTTTCCATAATATTGCCATTATCGATAAAGTATTGTGGATAACTTTGTTGTCCAGAATTATTTTTAATGATACCGTTTAAAACATCCCATATTCCTTTCATATTATGTTTATTGTTGTTCAATATTTTACTATAATACTCCTTTCTACATACACGTATAATATTGGTCAACTTATTTTTGTATTTTTTATATTTATTTTCAGCTTCTTTTGTTCTTTGTTTTAGGTATTCCCTATAGAGTGTATTTTTCTTTTTACATGCATTTTGTAAACCCTTAGTGAGCCATGGTCTATCTGAATATTTGTGCTTTCTGTTGTATTTTATTGTTGGACAGTTTTTATCGTACAACTCCATGAATATTCTTAAAAATATGCCATATGCAATATCAATATCAGCTTCTTTGTACACCTTGTCCCAGTCCTGATTTAATAGATCGTTCTTAAATGCAGTCATAGTTTCTTCTGTCCTTACACGTCTGTATCTCAGTTGTTCTTCATGCTGATTTTTCTTATAATTAGTGTCATAAACTGCAAAAACTGGTAGGTGATCACTGATGTCATTAATTAATATTCCGCTCACAATGTTGTTTTCCATATTGTTAGTGAAAATATTGTCAAGTAAGGTGGCACAATGTGGTGTAATTCTGCTAGGCCTGGTTATTTTAGGATGTAAACTCAAACTGTACATAGTGTTTAGGAATTCGTCGGTCATTTTATGCTTTTTTGGATTCAACAGGTCAATATTAAAATCACCACAGATAAACATAACTTTTTGATTTGTTTTAGAGAATATTTCCTCTATGAAGTCATTAAATACTTGAATACTAGAGCCAGGTGTTCTATATATACAGCTAATTATTACATTTTTTTCTTTTTCCTTATAAATTTCAATTGTTATACATTCTAGTAAATTATCAATTACAGTTGTCATACTTTCTACCACCTTGTAGTTTAGGTTTTTATCCACATACACAGCTACTCCCCCTCCACTCTTGTTCCTTCTATTTACAAAATTCACTTCATATCCCTCCAGTCCAAAGTCCATTCCTTTCTCCGCATTGATCCATGTTTCAGAAATGGCAATAATTCCAAATGGATTTGTCAACTCATTTAGATATTCCTTTATATTGTTGAAGTTGGCATACAGACTTCTGCTATTAAAATGGATTATTGATAATTTATTTTCCGTGTTGATGGTGTGCTTAAACTGTTCATCAGTGAAGTAGCAGCAGTTACAGCTGATGTTGTAGAAGAAATTATTTTCCGGGTCTATATCCTTTTCTAAGTCTAGAACATTATGGTCTGTGTATCGAAATGTTCTCAGTTCCAGATTATCATAAAGAGAATTCCAATGAGTCATGTTGATATTGTTGCCGGATGCAGATGAAGTTCTTTTGGACTGTGCCATGTGTTGTGTTGTGTGTCACGTCACATGTGTATTCATACCTCCAGAGTAAGTTGACCTCAGTATTTGTCCAGCTCTTCCATATTTCTGATGACCAACACTTTGGCTTGTTCCGGTGTTCCATTCAGTTTAATGAATACTTTGCAGTTGGTGGTCCATGTATTTTGAATTTTTCCCTGTTTCTTCAAGTAACGTGCTTTCCTGGCAATGTCCGCATTTCTTTTTATCAGATGTTCGTTCATGAAGACATCGGATCCTTTCAGTTTCCTTCCTTGTTTTAACAGTGCTGTTTTCTGTTTTCTGTTTGCAAATCTCACAATGATGGCTGGTTTGTTACTGTCATTTTTTCGGGGTAGAGGGTGGCAAGCCTCAATGTTGTTATAATCCACTTCCACACCTTTGGACCGTAGAAAGGTAACCACTTGATGCTCCGTGGAGTTGACATCTTCCTCTCCTGGCCCTCCTACATTGTCAGTGGCGACCGCCCGGGCGTATGACCGGGGTTTGATGCGAAGCCCCGTGATGATAACATCGTTCATCCGGGTGTACTGCTCCAAATCCGCCACTCTGTTCTCCAGGTACGCCAGCCGCCGATCCTTCTCGGCGTTCTGGATGCGGAGAGCCTTAACTTCCTCGACCAGGTCCAGGATGGCTTTCTGCTGCAGTTTGACAGTAGAAATCTCCTCTGTCATAAACTCCAGCGACTTCTTAATATCGTCTCCTTCCTCGGCTGACAGAACTTTTTTCGGGCCCATGCTGAGAGACGCTCTCGTAGCTTTGCCGTGACGACCGGCTAGCTACTTCCCAGAATCCTTTGCCATGTTTGATTGTATCCTTGAGCTTCACCCGTCACAGCAGCTGCCTCATGAAAAATAAATTCTGTTCTGGCCACCAAGTTCACCAGTCCACCCCCTCTTCACTCACTCTCCTCGCTCCTCTCCCTCTGCTCTCACCCTCGACATCTTTTGCTTAGAAGAGAGACTGGTTGCCATGGCTACAATCATTAACACATCTGGCATATTTATCTGGCGTTCGCATGCTCACGCAGAGAAACGCACAGCCAACGAACACACACTTGCACACGTGCTCGCAGAACGACTAAACAGCATACATATGTAAAAAGCATTAATATGCATTCTTCTTTTGGTGTGCAGTTTTCAGCTGCATGGCTGCAGTCTGGAGCTTGTGTGAGAGAGATAATGGACTGAGTCTTGTTGGGGAAAATATGTCAACAGAGAACTTAAGGCCTCGCTCATAATCCTATTGGTGAATTTAACCAAACGCGCTTTATCTTAATCCGTTGTGAAATGGAGTTGGAGATGGAGACTCTTCCTTATATTTGCATATTCCAAACTGATATTTACGATTTTGCTTAAAATCACAATTTCTCCGTGTGAAGAAGAAGAGTGTAGCCCATCATGTATTTGTGAGGCTCATTTGAATAACTGATATTCTTGAACTTATTCAGCTGAGACACAGTTTCTATGTAATATAAATGATGTATTCTGTATGTATCTGGTGATATTAAAAGCAAAACCCTCATTTGCAACATTACTGATGATAGTGATCCTCTTGCCCTCCAGAAAATGTCATGGGAGGGTGTTTGACAATATAATCACTAATGTTTCCTTAGACCTTGTGGCACACTACTGAGACACAACATTTAACTATTTGCCTAATATTTTGTATCTTCTCTTTTTGCCACCAAAGCAGCTTTGATGTGCTAGGACATCAACATGTTCGAACATGTAGTGTCTGACCCCCAGACACAGGAAGCAGGTACTTTGGGTCCTGGTGGGGCCTCCATAGACATGGCCTGTTCCAGCACATCCTGTTGATGTTTAATTGGATTGGAATCTGAAGTTTGAAGGCCAGGTCAAAGCCTTGGGCTCCTGTTGTGTTTCTCCAGCCGATCCTCAACAGTTTTTGCAGTGTGGTGGGGCAGAGTCTCCTGTTGAGGCAGGCCACTGCCGTCAGGGAATGCCATTGCCATTGGCAGGGGGATGGGGAGTCGGGTGGTCTTGTGATACTGTCAAATTAACATCTGCATGAATGCTAGGCCTCATCTTTCCCAGCAGAATGTAACGTTTTGCTTCCATAAGAACGAATAGAATTATCATTTTAGCCCTCGTGAAGATGTATTACCATATGTAATTCAAATTTGTAACCATTAAACCATACACGATTTTATAGATAAATGCCATTTCTCTACATTCAACACTACTGTATTTACTGAAGTCTGCAATTTGAAAATTGTGTCTCTCGCTATTCATGAGTAGCCAGACTGACAGCTTTACCACTGAGGGTGGTACATATTACAGCAGCTATAAATTATTTAATGAGAAGCACAGAATACATTTCTTCTCAACAACAGGCACGCTCACTGTGTAAAACGTATAGCTAAAATCTGCTGTAGCTCTTCTCTGTTACATCCCTGATCTTGGGGGCTACCTCAGATCTTGTATTAGCTCTTAAGCAGCTCAAACAATCTGGAAAACAATTTGTGTGTTTGGTGCCCCGAAGTGTGTATTCTGCACTGATCACTTGCTTTCAGTGCCAGAACATATTCATCATAGGCTACTAACATTAACACACCAGCATGGGAAGCAAAGAAGAGAGAAGTGTTTTAATAATGGTTCCACCACCAACAGACACACTGAAGATATTTAACTGCCAACCACAAGCGGAAAATCAAAGATAAGTATACACATGTGCGCAAACAAACTTACCGACATTTCATAAGTCACGACCTGTTTCTGTGGTGAACACCTTCAATCAAAAACCATAATAGCTACTTCAGCGGATCATAACAGGATGACTACGTAGATGTCTCTCAGATAAACACACATTCACACGGTAACACAAAGACACGCACATACACAGCTGTGAAGGAGTTTGGCTTTACGACAGATGCCTGTGCAATCCGTGCATTATACTGCCCCCACCCTAACCCCTGAGGACATCCCCTTTCTTCCATAACACACATTCTCTCTGCACTTTACATACAACTGTTCCCTCAGCCACAGCAAAACAACCAGGCAGACCAGTTGCAACGTCAGGGTTATAACCAATGACTGACAGGCGCATTTCAGTTGGCTTTGGAAGCATTCCAGGTAAGGCTAAACAAACATTTCTCTCTCGTGACAGAGTCGTAGACAGTAGAAAAATAAATAAATCTGTGAGCACTTCATGGGAGAATTAACATAATATTCAGTCTTAAACATCTGAAAAAATCTGCTCTAGAAAAAAGATCGTTTTCAACAACGTGGTTAGACACACCTTTACTTTCCGTTTGCAATTGGTTCATGAACCTCACCCATAATCTCACCTCATCCAACCACCTTTTACTTCCACATGAAAAATCACTAGCTAAGCCTAAAGCAAATGATCCAGTGACAAGCCAGGCACACCAAGACAAAGAAACCGCTTCCTCTCTCATACCTTTTTGCCTTTCTTCTTGCGATGGGCTCCTTTCCCGCCGCCTGCTTTCTCCTTAGCTTCCTCACTCATATTCAGAGATCTCCCACTGTTCTTCCCCTCTCTTCACTTTTTTTAATCCAGCATGTAGGAGCTCATGGAGTAGAGTGGCAGCAGCTGCTGTCTTCACTGCTTAAACGCTGCCACAGAAATGTCCATTTAGAAGCAGTGAAAGAAGGACTGTTCCATGCAAAGTGGGAGTGTGCGTGAAGCGAGGAGAGACTGGGAGGACTGTGCTGATGCTCACTCCCTCCTCCTCCCCCCCCTCTTCTTCTTCTCTCCTCTTCCTCTCCACGTTCACAAACACTCGCACACACTTGCAAGCACGTTCACTGAGGTCCACTCCCACTTGCTGCCTTCTCTGTGCGCAATTGGCGACTCTCTCCAACGCGCTCTGAGGCAGGGTGTGGAGGCAGGAGGAAAGTGGAGAAATAGAGATGGAGAAGGAAGATGAAGAGGTGGAGGATGTTGATATATGTGATGCAAGAAGAAAGAAAAGATAGATAGAGAAGTAGACTGAAGGAGTGTATTCCTGACTTGGTGTCGTGCTGCCTACCTGAGCGTGGAGTCTAGAGGCACACTTTCAGAAAGAGGCAAAGACACACAAAAATGCTACATGGGAAGAGAGACAGAAAAAGAAAAGACAAAAAAACAGTGATTAAGGCGTAAAGTAGGAGAAAGACGAGAGTAAAAAAAGTGTGAGAAAGAGAGAGAGAGCAATAGGTTGAAAAGGGGGTGTGATCCACTTCACTCTGCCGGCTGGATGATCTCTGCTGTCGCTCCCTGCCCAGACGTTGTAATATGAAATGAGACTCTCCTCGAACAGGCCAGCAGAGAGACGGGGAGAGAGAGAGAGAGGGAGAAAGAAATAGGGTGGAAGAGAGAGAGGATCATTAACACGATGCATCAGGTCCTTCCAGAAAAGGAAGTCTCCCACTAGCCTTTGCCAACAGGATCAGCTTACTGGAAACTGGAACAGAACAGAACTGTACCAAGCCCTGACTGTCTGACAGACTGACTGGTTGAGTTAAGGTGTGCGCATAAAAATGTGTGCACGAGACAGGAAAAACAAGTATACAGATATGCACGCAAGCTTGACATAATCCAAAAAATATTCAACCAGTAACCACTGAAATATCCGTGTAACGATTCGGCATAGACAGACTTCAAAAAGACATGAAGACCACGCCTTTTTCGGCTTCAACAAGCTACAGCGCTCCACCAATGAAGCATCCAGCTAATGAGGCAGGGGGAGAGAAAGTGAATCACAGAAAAGGGGAGAAAATGGGAACAAAAAACCCTGGGTGTCACAGAATGAGAGATCAGAAGGAGGGGTGGGGTGAGTGGAGGGTGAGACGCAGAGAGGAGAGAGAAACTGACAGTGGGAAATGAGGAAGGTAGGGAGGGTGAAAAAACAATGTGATATCAGAGGAACAGTGAAACCAGGGAGGCATAGAAAGAATGAAAGAACAAATGAAAAAGCAAATGAGCAGCCGACAGAGGCACAGAGAGGCAGGGATTGCTACGATTGCCCCCTAAACAACAGGTTCTTTATTCTGGGGTGTATATTGCTGTTAACCAGCTCTTTCTCTCTCCTGTTCCTGACAAGCACAATCACGCTGTTCACCAACAGTGAAACCATGTAAAAACATGACTCAGTTGAAAACACACACACACACACACACACACACACACACACACACACACACACACACACACACACACACACACACACACACACTCTATATTTTTATATTTATATATACAGTCAAATATCTTGAATTTTAAATATATAAACACAACATAGAAAAAGATCAGCTGTTCCTAATTGCTATTCTTTTCAATACAGGTCAGGCTATAATAACATCACAGAGTTAGAGGGCAATCTCTGAGTTGCTGATTATTAAGCCATTAATATCATTAAGTCTAATTTAAGTTTATTTAAATTTCAGTCTAATTGAAAGAAAATGAATGTGCTATTCATCAATTATCTTACTTAGTACTGTGGAAATGTCTTGATATATTGATCGTGAATTTCTCAAACATGTACAAACATACATGTTCAGTAAAAAGCTACAAACTGTTCAGTTCGCTTATTTGCCAGATGTGTCTGGGGTGGAAGCATCAAAAGTAAATACAGGAAGAAGGTACTGTGTTCTAGACAATAGGAAAACACTGAGAATTGACTCTTATTTCACATGTAGTTGCTAGCTTGTAGTGACCTTTGCCCATCTGCTGCATCCCAGAATGGAGAGCACACATGGCTAAGGGAAGGTGTTTAGCTCAGTAATGTCACAAACCACTCCGGAGTTTGTTTGGAACTGGACTGAGATCATCATCCAAAGGTTGTGTTGGTTTGCATCCCAAGTGAGTCTCACCAAGTGGGAAAATGACCCACAGTTTAAGTTAAATGGACTAAACGTTGCAGGTGTGAAAACCTTAGGACCTGTAAGCGTTCTTGTAGTTTCTTTAAATAGTCTTCAGGAATAGTTCTCCAAGCTTCTTGAAGGACATTCAAAGCTTTTCTTTCTAGCTATCTTTTCTATCCATCGTGGATCAAAATCTTATGATACTTTTCTCCATTTGTAATTTCATCAATTTTGAAAAGATCCACAACACCACTGGGTAAAATTCAGCTCCAAACTGTAAGGACTTACTGTTGTACTGCTCTCATGACCTCCTTCATACATACTGATGATGGTTTTAGCCAAAAATTTCAAATTTGGACTCCATAAGATATGGTGCCACTGATTTTCAGTCCAGTTCTTCTGTACTTTGGCATACAGACAGTACACCACGCTGATATAAGCTCTCTGAGAATCACCTTTTTGCTGCCAAAATTCTATTTTATACCTATCGAAATAAAATGTCTTATCCTTGGCAATTTTCATAAATTCAACTAAAGAAATGGGACCAAATAAGATGTTTTTACGACAGGCTGCTAGTAGCAAAAAGCCTCAAAATAGGTTATTTGCTAAGCTGTCTGTCTTCTGTAGACATAACACTGACTCATCCTTTAAGTTAGGGGCCTTTATTATGCTTGAATGATTCATAGTTGTCAAGTGTCTTTAAAAAAATCCTCTGAAGGTGGCCAGATACAAATGAAAAAAATAGTGGAAAAAGCAGCCAATGTCAGATTAAATTTTATCAAAAAGAGCTGTGAATTTTTTTTCCTGGAGTCTTTGCAATATTTGGACTGAATCTTGAATAAGGAGTCACTTTCAATAAAGATATCCTAAATGCCACAGAGAGAGCTCACACTGGATTATTTGCTTTCTCACCAGTGACATATGATGTCCTCAAGTCAAGACCATCCTCCTCCTCTCTGTCATCCTTTTATCACTCTAGCATCCCCCATGTACAACTTCCAGTCCTCGGAGTGAGAGGAGAGAAGGATTACACAGCGCTTCACATTTTAATCTGTAGCCGGGTATGTTCTCTTCACTCTAACCTCACTTTAATGTGTATATGTAATAAAGCTGATGGGAATGTGAGCACATGTGGATGCTTACAGCAGAAGCATTTGTCTGCTGGTCTGTGTGCATGCGTGTGTGTTGCAGGGCGTGGTTCCACTGACTGTCTGCCAGCAGAGGTTATTATTGATTGCCAGGAGGCAGCCCCATCAGCAAGGGATTTATTACGATTTATAAGCTCCACAGATTGCACTGGGAAACACTACAAATTCATACAGAAATGGTAAATTATTTACATCTTTTTCTCTGTCTTAAAAGCAGGATATAGACACCACACTGGAAAAATACTCAGTTTCACAATAAAATAAAACAATAAAATTCATATAAGAACATCACAGTAAAATGACAAGCCTAGATCTTATATATATAATGTTTTTAATTTTTGTTTTTTAAGCTTTTTGCTTATATATTGCCATATGTCAGCCTGACAAATCTTGGAAATTGATTTAAGGACACACTTAGCTCAGCTTCTTTAGTGCCTGTAACTGCTGATGTAACTTCTAAACATATGCACAATTCCTGCTGTGCTTTTTAGGCATGGAGTAATACGAGTTTGGAGGGGATGTGTGATTTCCATATCAAAAGACATATTCCTCTCCTTGCAGTAATCAACTAAATAAGTCACATCCTCCCCAAATGTCTCAAAACATCCCCAGTACACTGTCTGGAAAGAGAGGCAGGAGAAGTAAAGAGAGGAAGAGATACAGCTTGTAATATAACCAGCTGATGACAGAAGGTGGTCCTTTTCTCCCCATGTTCACTAATCAACACCATTTGTTTTAGCATGCACTTATTGCATTTATCCACCTCTGTTACCTTGTGGAGCAATTATTCTTTATATACTCCTAGTCAGATGTGTGTATCTGAATACGTGCATGGTCCAAGCGCACGCAGGTTATCACTGTAAGGACACTCACTAGGTTATCTCTACTATAGTAAGTAGGTTATCTCTAGGGCTATCAATCACAGTCATCTTGATTACCAATCCATATTAAACTGTTTATAGTCACCATGTTGTTGTAAAACCCTAATGAGCTGCTAGCAACTAGAAAGTGAAGAAAACAGTGAGTATATAGAAAATAATACTAGTAATATTTAGGGAATATTTAGTAAATGCAACACTGAATACAAAACTAAGTCTAAAAAAAATGTTAATAACACTGGTACGACTGTATCTTCCCTGTGGAGCAATAATACATATTTTGCTGTGAGACTGGTGTAGCAGATTTCACTATTCCATACTAATATCATAATCTGCACTAATAAAAAAGGATTATGTGACAGTTATTTGGAGAAAAAAAGTGTTTGTTTATGCATTATAAGACAATATGCTTCAGCCTTTTTTTAAAAAAAATATGGCTCTAACAATATTTACTGGGCAATTAACAATCTACCGATCACATCTGTGTCCTGTCCTTGAGGCAAAGTGCAGACAATGTCACAGACTGTGATCTTTTGGCTGCAGTTAGATTTGTCATTACTGTGACTTTGATCTTACACGTACAGTGAACACATGAAGTGATGCCAGGAAATCTAATTTTGCTCTTATTGCTTTGAGACATCTGAAGTGAGAGATGCAGAAATACTAGGATGTTTCAACATCATGGCAATGCGGAGAAACTGAAACAAAAGCTACAAAACAGTTATGAAAATATAAACACATATAGCTTTGGGAACTGTATCTTGGTGTAAAGGGAGCGATTCCCAGCAACGTGGCACCCAGTGACCGCGCAGTTATTAAACTGTTCCTGGAAAGAGCAGATGTTACAGTTATACCCTAATTTTGGCCCCTTGGGTAGATGAAGTGCCCAAATGTTGCTGACATTTTTTTTCATTAGGGTAAAAAGACAAACAAACAAACAAACCTGCATGGGTCTTGAATTAAAATTTTCTCAACTTTGCATTGAGCAACTGAAGCAGCTACCAGTGACAGCAAAGAATATAAATATATTAAATGGTTACATAAGCAACTGGTGTCAGTAGGCAGCAGCAAAGCAATGCGTAGAGAGGAAAATGCTTCCTGTTTGAATGTCCCTTTAGTATGTCTGTGAAGGTTCTGAGTCACCACAGTCTAAGGAGCTTGGAAACAAAAGCGTCTGGACTTCTTTAGGTTTCTTGAAGACGTTTCACTTCTCATCCAAGAAGCTTCTTCAGTTCTAGGCAAGGCAAGGCAAGGCAAGTTTATTTGTATAGCACAATTCAACAACAAGGTGATTCAAAGTGCTTTACAGAGACATTAGAAACAAGAACAAATAAAAAGCATGATTTAAAATTGATTAAAACAAGCAAATAAACTAACTAACTAATTAACAAACAAACAAACAAACAAAACAGTATATAAAATCAGAACAGTAGATAAAATCAGTAGTTAAATGTAAGTTTTGAAATTTAAGCTTAAAGTGTGGATTTGGTGCTTTATTCAAATGCAGCTGAGAACAGGTGAGTCTTCAACCTGGATTTAAATAAACTGAGTGTTTCAGCTGATCTGAGGCTTTCTGGGAGTTTGTTCCAGATATAAGGAGCATAAAAGCTGAATGCAGCTTCTCCGTGTCTGGTTCTGACTCTGGGAACTGATAAAAGACCGGATCCAGATGACCTGAGGGATCTGGAAGGTTCATACTGGGTCAGGAGGTCATTGATGTATTTTGGTCCTAAACCATTCAGAGCTTTATAGGCCAGCATCAGAACTTTAAAGTCTATCCTCTGACGGACAGGCAGCCAGTGTAAGGACCTCAGAGCTGGACTGATGTGGTCCACTTTTTTTGGTCTAAGAGCAATTGAGAGTCTCAGATTTTAAGCCCTGTGGGAGTGTCCCCAAGAGGGTCATGGACCCCCTATTGATCCTCTACCTGATCACACTAGCCAAGGTGTGAAAACGGGTATGGGTCGCAATCAGCCAAGATTTCAGGTGAACCCACTGAGAAACCTGCAGACCCTATCATGTGATTTACTGAGGTCAAATGGCCCAGAATGTGAGTGGGCATTAAAGCGTCTGGGAAGAGATCTCAAAACTGGTTTATGGATGGCACAGTTGGTGTCGTACGCAGTGTTGGTCAAGTTACTTGAAAAAAGTAATCAGTAACTAATTACTGATTACTTCCCCCAAAAAGTAATCCCGTTACTTTGAAAGTGAAATACAGCAGAAAATAAATAAAATCAAAGACTCAGAGGTCCTGTTGCTCTATTTTCACCTGTATAGCAGGCGGAGGTTTGCCCTGGTGCAGGTGTGCTGCGGCGGTCATTGGAAGAATCCGCAAGTTTGTCTGTGAATTTCCCATTCCGTGGCAGCGCACTCGGTCCTTGCTCGGAAGTTAAGGGGTTTTTTCGCTGTAAAAAGAAGTTTTCTTCCCACGCAGTGAACAGCGGACGCTAATGTTTTTGTCACTTTTTACGGAATCAAACTCAAAGTAAGGTCAGTACTTCCACGCTTTAAACGCTGCACGCTCATACTCTCTCCCGCACTCGATATATTATCCATTCTTGATCTGCACACAGCTGTTGCCACGGACGTCGCACTCGCTTACGTCATTGTCATGAGACACTCTTGCAAAAAAATCATGGTTTTAGTAACGCAGTAATGCAGCGTGCTTACGGGAAAGTAACAGTAATCTAATTACCTTTTTTGCAATAGTAATCCCTTACTTTACTCGTTACTTAAAAAAGTAATCGGAATACAGTAACGTGTTACTTGTAACGCATTACTGCCCATCTCTGGTCGTAAGCCACCGCCTCTGTTCAAAGATGGTCGTTCACAGTGGACATAGATGGCTTCTTTCACTCCTCATTCAAACCATCTGTCTTTTCTGTCCAAAATGTGAACATTGCCATCCTCAAAAGAGTGACCATTGTCCTTTAGATGCAGATGGACAGCCGAGTCCCATCGATGTGGCTCTTCTATGTTGTGCCATGCGTTTATGAAGTGACTGTTTGATCTCTCCAATGCAGAGGTCTGAGCATTCGTCACTGCACTGTACAGCATACACTACGTTGATAAGTTCGTGTTTGGGAGTTTTGTCTTTGGGATGAACCAGTTTTTGTCTGAGTGTATGGCTGTGTCTGAAGTCCCTTTAGTATCTATAGAGTTTACAGCTATGCTAGTGGCCCTGTGGGAAAGTTTAAGAATCTAAACACTAAAACTGCATCCACACACAAAACAAATCTCTTGTATCGCTTCGGCAGCTGTCTATGTTCATGCTTGATTGTTACCTAAAATTCCAGGCTACAGTTGCCAAGGTAATAACAGAATATACTTACTATGCTGTCATGTGTCAATCAATCAGTCATGTCCTGAGCTGTCAATGGTAGTTCCTTTAGTCACTTGCCTTGAAGTTGAGAAAAGATTATTGAGTTTCTACGTCACCACATTACTGCAATTAATTTTCCTGTGTGATTGCAAAAAGACAAGTAGACCAGGATTCTACGCAAATATTGCCCTTAGCCACTTTAATTAAACAAAAAGTGGATACTGGAGACTCTTGGGAATCCCATCAATTTTAGTACACAGCGATAAATCCATGGAGATCTCTGGAGACATCATGATTGACCAGAAGCATTGGCTTTCCATCAAATAGCTTTTAAGACATTTCATATAAATTTAAAAACAGAAAATTAATGGTGGCAAGTAGTGTCAGGTGTTCATCACAGTGAACATAATTCATCCTCCGGGGACCATGAATGCTTACGAACAATTTATAGCAATCTACCCAAAAGCTATAGGGATATTTCAGTTGGAACAGAGGGGCTGAATGGACGACAGGCTAACATTGCAGCATTTACCCAACCATTGCTTGAGCCACTGACATGGCTTAGGCTCTGTTATTGACCATGCATCTCTCAGGCATAAGCTTGACCACAGCAGTAATTCAGACATGTAAGCTACTGAAATGTAACTACGCTGCAAGCAACTGCATTTAAGTGTCTTCTCAAATCCATCATGCTTTGAATTGAACGTCACTGATCGATGTGCTGTATGCAGAGGCCAGATAGGGCCTGACAGACAGCTCTACAGGGGGTTCCTATCCCAGGCTCACAAAGAGAAGAGCTCCATACAAATTAAGCAATGCTTCGCAAAAAATCAATCATTACGTTTGCTGCTGGTTGCTGCTCCTTCCATGAAAACAAGCCTCCAATGTATAGCGTCATGTTTAGTATCCATTCATTTATGACCCCGTCTATATCATCTCAACTCACATTTCAGTATGAGAAACCAATATCTTGAATTAAGGTTAACATTATGACAATAACTTTTAAGCTCTTGTCCTTTTGCAGCAAACTGTGCCTGCAGCACAAAAAATCTTTTTCAAGACCTTAACAACACCTATACCAAGACCTTAAAAGCTAATTTTTAAATCTGTTTTGTCAGTTAATCACCATAGAAGCATATTGTTATTATGTTATTATCTGGGCTATGTTTCCTTTCTGGCAGCTAGTTCCTTGTCTGGTGCTTGTGGGAACTACCTCAAAAAACTAACAGAGGACTGTTCTAAGAACTAGAAAGGAGCAGCCCAGATATTGCATTTTTAAATTAGTCAGTCAATTAGATATAAATGATCTAAATCAATACCAGCAAGCTAGTTGTGGTCTATAACAAACTTGTCAAACATCAACACATCTCACACACACCAACATGGATAAAGTGTTTAATGGGCACCTAGGTGTACATACACATGCATCTACTTCAACGAATAAGCACCCTACAATAACTCCAGTCAAGTTCTACGGTTTAAACAAAGCAAATATCCAACCTATCTACAAAACTGTCCACATGTCATCTCTTTCAAAGACAAGAATATAGGTGCCAGAAACTGTATCCAAGCTGTAGACGGAAGAGTGAGGGGCTCGTTTTTACTTTTGTCCTTTCGGGTAGTCTGACAACAATGAGTGTTAAATTCAGACCTACTTTCCTCAGTAATCAGGTCAGGTCCAGACAGGTGCACCCTGACTGATAAAGAGGTGTGGGGATTGAGGGCTCCTCTTTTACTGGTGGTTATAATGTTTGTGGTGTGAATTGCATTACTAAATAATGTAAATAAACAAGTGAGCAGAGCAAGCAACTGGATTGTCTTTAGCAGAGCTACAACTTAGTGAACCTTTCATTTATTTATAATTTATAAGGATTTATTGTGATTTGAGAAGAGAATGAGAAGGGAGCAGAGGAAAGGGGAACAATTTGGTCACTTTTTTCACCAAATTTAGGCAACATACTGTTTCATTATCATTTTTGCTTTTCGCGTTTTGCTGTTGTCACAATTCAATCGCAGACATTGTGGGAGGAATCAGGTCAAGACATTGTCCAGAGTTGATTTTACTTAACATGTAGCACCCAACAGACAGTAGTCCACATCGGAAACTATCTAAAAATCCTCAGTTTGGTTTATGTGATTGAGCTCCCCAAATAGACACGCGGGACGAATGATGCCTATAATTATTTTAGTTTATAGTGATATTTATCACCTGGAAATATGCATATGTTTTTAGGAGAAATTCACATTCGGCGTAATTATTTCTAACATTTTGGAAAAGTTTCTCTTGTTGGAGGTGTATTCAAATGAACTGCCTTCTCATAGTCATTTAATCCAGTCTGCAAACACCGCAGAGCTCATAGAAACCTATGATTGTAGAGTAAATAAATATGACGTCTTTTAATTGGCAGAGACTCATTGTGCTTTCAGCTTGCCGTATTCAAGGAAAAACCATCAATGATGTTGTATTGTATTTTTCATTATAGTGTTTTTCATGCCAAACACTCCCATCACAGGTGGCTGCCTTCTGTGAAAATTAATGCTGCCTGCAATGCAAACATGACAAAGAGGCCGCTATTGATTTTAGCATTTTGATTTTCCTCTTGAGGTGTCTTGCACTTTTATAGCCGGGCTGCAGAGACAGGCTTTCCCCGTGTCTCTGCATACATTTATATGCCGCATATGCAAATGAAAATATCTGTATTCATCTTCCCTTTCTCTATGTGTATCAGTGAGAGAGAAGGCTTATGAGAAAATTGTGTATCCATCTTGGCCTATATCTAGCAAGCACAGTGTGAATGGTAGATATGCTGAGAGTCTACACTTGCCTCGCTGTTGCTGACACAGCAATGTCCAGAGGTTGCCCGATCTCTCCAGTCAATCCAGTCTCAGTGTGCTGAGGTTGCTATGGAGGAGCAGAGCAAAAGAAGGGAGTTACTTAAAGTACAAAAACAGGCAGACGGTAGAATTCTTCTATTCTTCTGCCATGACAGGAACTATAATCGTGATAAAGTGGCCATTCCCAGAGCAAAGCAATAACAGTGCAATTATTACAGGTGAGGTTCAACATGTATTTTTTGTCTGTGTTTTGTTTTTGACTGCAAAAAAAAATCAAATTCCTTTCATTTCAGCTCTTTCTGACGTATGATGAAACCTGAAGAAACTTGTACAGGAATCCCCTTAAAACAGCCACGGAGCACTGAAATGTTAACTACTGCCAGAGGGCTTTGACAAAAAAAACAAGTGCCTCTGTGATCGCGATAGCGTGTCTGTGCTCAAGTATGACTGATGATGTCTCTCAAAAGAAAAACTACTCAGGCTGATATGGAAGTCAGGTTTACTTTAAACTTCAAGTGTTGATATGTTTTTGTCTTGCATTCATGTAATTAAGGTTAGCGTGGAAAGTATCTATAATTCAAACTGTCATCGCTCTCCTTCTTTGGCCTGTAATTGTGTTTATCTTCCACGTCAGCTCTACTCAGTTTCACAAAAATACCAAAAGTAACACTTTGTACCTTGAAAATAAAAAATAATCAAGTAATTAAGGTGCCGTAGTTGTGATGAGGGATTTACTTTGCCAAGTTCCCATTGTTCCAGATGACCTTTCTTCTTTGACCCAGTTTCTCAGCTGTTCATCTTTGTTGTCTATGTAGTGAAACAAAAGGTTAGATCAAGCTGTGCTTGGAGTTCTGACTAAACTACAAAAACACCTCATTAAATGGAGGATTTACAGTGTTGAGACTAAACATTTATCTGAAAACCACCAGTAAATCTTTAATAACATTATTTTTGTTTGTATTTCTTACGTTCTTGTCAAAAATAAATTACCCCATAGCTCACAGAAAATCGCTATGCAATGAAAAAGAAACCCACAAGGCCAAAATTGGCACAACTTAATTATAGTTATTAGATTTATTGTTATTAGATGGATGTATCTGCTGATTTATAGCTTTAATCTGCTGTCACATGAATGATCAGTTGTGGTTCAAAACAAAGCTGATAATCAGTGCTGCTCTGTGGTTCGTTTTACTCGACCATAATAACAGCTGAGTCATGGCAAGCTCAAACTACATTAGGATCGGAGCATTGTACGCTTATCTCTATGACTCAGCACGCAGCGGCATTACATGCCATTACAGCTTTAGACAGTGTAACTTTGTTTGAATCAGCATGAAATTACATTTACCTGCTTAAATGGTCCATTAATGTCTGGATGGCCTTCCCAGGAGATGGACAACTGGATGGAAAGTGCTCTCATTTCCAAGGAGGGCACAGAGAGTGAAAACAAATGTAGCACTTATAGTGAGGTGATGAGAGGATAAAAGTGAGCTAGCCCTCGCACAAAAAGATGTCACTCCTAGGTTGAAATAAAGACCAAAGTACAACTTGTAACTCATATCTTTGCTAATGACTGCTGTTTAGGTGTTATAAACATGAGACACGAATTTTAATGTACATTAAAGTATAATCTGTTTCCCCCTGAGGCCACTACAGCAGTATGTTCCACATTGAACTGGGCTGTTCAGAAATCTGTTTATACTAGAAGTCTGTTACCCCTCCAGCTGGAAACGTCAGTCATTGTTTCCTTGGTTAGTATCATCATAATTTATTCTGCTGTGTTCCCTCGCTCAGCGGCCCTTTGGCAAGTTGTGTTGCTGTGCTAAGAACTCTACACATGCTCACTTTGGCAAACAGGGAGTTAGAGGCTCAACAGAGTCAAAGTAACTGCTTCTGTAATAACAACTCACTTATAGTATGTGGTAAGAATCTTTAAACATGATTTTAGTTTTAAAAACACTGGTGCAACTACATACGTTTCGCATCACAAACAGGACCATTTAAATCAATATCAAAATACGGATTGTATTGTATTAGGTTTTTTTCCTTTTATTGTTTTGAGCTTCATTTGTCACTATGGTGATATCAGTCTGCAGTAGTGGGCACAATGAGTGTGGTTTCACATTACCTACCTGGTCACTCCCTGGCATGCAGGGGAGAGGGTGAGTAGGGCTCAAATATTTTCTGTTTACTATCTCATCACTCTTGCTTCATGACTACTGTCATTCCTGTTTGCTTTAATAAAATCAGCATTCACAAAGGAAGGTTGATTTCAGAATCTCAGTAAAGTGCCCAACTTGGCATCTCAGTGGCTTCATTAATAGAAGTACTCACAGTGTATATCCTAAACTAACTGAAAAATGATATTGTTTTTGAGTTAGAACAAAATTAATTTGAAGGTGAGTAAATTAAGCAGTCTAACATCATTATTGTGTTTAATGATGTGTGACTTCATATCCCATTTCATACGTGGGATATGAGTATCCCATGTATATGAAATGGTTTATTTATCATGCAAACATTATATCTTAATTTCAGAAACCTAGATAAGTATTAGTATTGAGAAACCTAAATATATGGAAACTGGGCTGTTCTTGCATGCCTGCAACTATTTGAATGCCCAAAGATTGTAATGCCTTTGAGCTAATTAAACCTTTTCTCCCCCTTTTTTTGTTAATCACACACACACATACAATATTCAAGTCTGTTAAAGTAGTAGTTAAATGTCTACTATTTACTTTATGCTACTAGCAGTTATTCTATCTGTAGGCATTTTGAAAATGTAGTGAATACAAAATTATCTAGAGTTAGCATTAGCATAGATTTACAACTGAGACACTGCTGCAATTTACAGCACTAAGGCTTTTGTTTCTCAATAGATTAACAACAGCGAAACAAAACACTAGCATTCACAGGACTAGCCTATTATCTGCCAACACTGTGACCACAAACTACCCTGCACTTCTGACTAATGCTAATTATTATAAGGCTTACTTATAGCTCATCCTGGCAATTTCCCATGTGTCATTCAGCCTCTCTTTGAACATATTTGGCATCACTTTTGTCAAATAAAACTCAAAAACTCAAAAAAAGACGTTAAAGTTTTCTTTTAAAAAGATGTAAAAAATTAAATAGATATATCCTACTTACAATGCAACACTCCTTTCAAGTGTCATGCTCAGTCTGTTACCTGGTGGGCTTGTATATTTTCTCCAGCCTGCATGGTACTTTCTATTTCTCTGTTAAGCACAGTTTTCTCTGTTAAACTTGTACTTTTCATTTGTCTTGAGTCCATTAATACACAGTCTTGACAGTGCATATACCTCATGACCACAGGGGACGTTGTAAAAATGTGTTATCCATCTTGGCACTATCACACTGATTTATTGAAAATAAAAACACTGCATCTGAGTTACAAATGTGCAGAATCCCCCTTCTACCTGCAGGCCAGCATCTGCTTTTATTAACTTGGGTTAAGTTGGTCTTTATGGACTTTGTAGAAGTGATAATATTAGCAAATACGAACATGCATCCATACAGGTCAAAACACTATACATGGAACCAAGTGGTCTCTTGTTTTGTTTTTTGTTTTTTTACCTGCCATCTCACTTGCTTTGGTGGACCTCTTTCCCCCTGCACTGCACATCCAAATGTGAAACTCTATCTTAACTTTATCTTACCCACAATTTTTAATGGATTGTCTTCAAACCACACAACAATATATTAGGTCTCAGGAGGGTTACCAAGGTGTCCTTAAAAAAAAAAAACTTCGGAAAACCACCGTTACAACGTCACAATGATGCCTTAACAAACAGATGTCATCATATTGTAATAAAAACATCAAAGTTAGCATAGCCCTTGCCCTTCCGTGAGAGTTGCATGCTCTGAGTGTTCTCTTTTGCTTTCAGAAAGCAAACAGATTTACATATTTTAACAATAAAGCTGCAAATCTGAAGGCGCTTCACCATAATGTAACATTTCGTGCATATATAACTCAAGATGTGAAATGCAAAAACGATGGAACGCAGAAGTAACATTTATGTTACAGATATTCGTGCTATTAACCAGTTTCTCCATTTTCATTTGCAAATGAAAGCCATTCACTTGTGTCCCATAAACATGCACCAAACAATGACTAACCACTCTTCCCCTCACGGTCCTCCTCCGCTCCACACAAAATTTCCATTAACATCTCTCTATAACAATGGCATATTAAGCTTTGAGCTTAATTTTAGTTAGATGGGTTCACAGTAGGTCACCAAAACAGTGTTTTCAGTGTCAAAGCCTGTGCCGCTTTTAATGTTGACTCACCAGCTACGTTGTGCAACTACATCATCATCACTGTCATCACTCCAACTCTGAGTTCAATGGCGAACTTATGGCATGTGATATTTACATAATTAGTGGTTTAGAGTTCAGATGAGAAATTACTTTAGCCACATGCAAAGTCTTGATTCCACCTTTTCTATAGGCTGGTCTGAACACTATTATTAACTGTCCCAACTTAATCAGTGTGTCTACCAATATTCAATTTAAAGGAGATGAAAGATGAGGCCAAACCTTTTCTTTTCTTGGCATTTCATTTGAGAGCCATTCTGTAAGTGTGTCTTTTTTACGCGTTGCTATCTATAATCTGAAAATGTGAGAATATCTGTGTCAGATGAAGTTGGTTGCACTCTCTGCTTGTCATAACCTGTACTGTCAATCACATCTGAGCATGGCATTGCTTATCAATACAAGCTGCTTGTCTTTTACCTCGGATTTGAAGCATCATGATCCTCTAAATGCTACAGAAAAAAAGCCACCTTGGCACGTAGTGCTAGACAATAAAATTACCCTTCTTTTGAAAAGAAAAAAAAATCTAATCTGTCTGTTTGTCTCCTGTATACCACACATCCACACACAAACACACATTGTAACACATGGTTGATTCGGTACTGCTGTTCTGCCAGCAACATCATCACTCTCCTTCCTACCCTTGTCTCCATGGAGACAAGCTTCCAGAGCTGGCTGGCTCCAGACCGTTGTGAATCAGCACAGACTAAAAACGGAAGATGGGGAGGGGGTCTCTTTGTGTTTAAACATGACTGAAAGAACACTGTGAGCTCTGTGTTATCGTAGTCCCAACAGTGACGTGATCAAAGTGTCCGAGTACTCCTGCAGACAGATGTGAAAAAGGGACCAGCAATACTCTGAAAAAAATGTCTAATTTTGAGATTTCATGCTTGTAGTGTATTAAATATTAAAAAATTTTAAAGCTACGTTTCATTCAGCCATGACTTGACAATATTATTACTATTTACATTTTGGTTTATTTCAGTTTTACATTAAAAATAATAATCCCTTTATTTCACTCGCCCAAAAAGATCAGATCTCATAAAAGCAGTGACTGGATTTTAAAATTTGCAATGGTAATAAGAAGTGGGACAACTATGGGCATCCCATTAAAGAAAATTTAGTCTATACTGTACTTTGTTTTTCAGTTATGCTAGTGGCATGGCTCCAGCAACTGCATTGTCATCCTGTGGGTTGGTCAAACTGCATATGCATATGCAAAATACCCTGCATATGTTGCTGAAGGAGCGAAAACTGAAGTTAGTAATGAAACTCATTGCACTTCAGCTACACATCTATGTGAATATTTGTGTATTTCATGTTTTTTGTTTTGTTTTGTGATGTACTTGTCAATCTATTTCATAAGTTTCACATTTTTCCAGCACCACCTGGAGGGTCTGAGTTTACACGATCAGCACAGTCCAGTCTTTGCACACACTGTGCTTGTTCATTGTGACAAGAGCATCAAGACGCTCAGCAAACAGTCGTGTGAAAAATAGAGTACGCCGTCTCTCAATTTTAAGCTTCCTACTAGAGATGGACCGATCTGATATTACGTATCGGTATCGGTCCGATACTGACCTAAATTACTGGATCGGATATCGGAGAAAAATAAAAAATGTAATCCGATCCATTAAATATCACGAAAGCACCTCACAAAACTTGCAACACGCCGTAACTCACCTCAGAACGTTAGCACGTCAGAGCAGTATGCATCACGTGATAGAGCGGCTGTGGCATGCGGGACCTGTCGGTGGTCTGGATAGCATTTGGAGCTTCGCTAGCAACCCGGCATTTCATCTCCGACAAAGTTATCCCGAGAGAAGTAAAGCAAGTGTGTAAGTCCATCTCTGAATGTAAAGCATTCCTGCGTTAAGCTTAACAAGCGATATATGGAGCGACTGCCTCTCCGGCTGCTACTTCAATCATGAAACTGCTTAACGATCAGCTGATCGGCTTTTCTGTCGCGAGTCCGTCTCTCTAGTTTGTTTTTGGCCCACTTTGCACCAGAAAGAGTAAACCAGCGGCTGAACAACAGCAGCACGTTTAAGCTTGATCAGCTATTGTTAGAATGTATTTAATATTACTTTCTACTCGAGGATCTTTTTCTACGTAGCTGACGCTGGTAACTGTGCAGGGGCGGATCTAGCAAAGTTTAGCCAGGGGGGCCGATAGGGCATTAACAGGGAAAAGGGGGCACAAAGACATACTTTTCTTTCTTATTCTCATTTAAAATGTCGAGCTTTTAATAAATAATTATCTGACACCCAAAGTTTTAATTTGATGTAAAATGAATAGAAGTCAATTACTGTATATAGTAACTATTAAGTCTAATATATATACCCTAGTAAGCTATAGTACTTTTTCCCTTTGGGAAGGTACCATCTGTGCAGTCTGCAATTTTGTTGAAGAAAGATGTTGAATCTATTTAATATTTCTTGAAAAATAATTGATTTCTGTGCATTTTTTTTCACACTGCATCAAATTAAGGTTGATTACGTCGATTAAGCATCATGAGGTGGAGCGTGAGGGGTGGTTCCCTATTTTTTATTTTTTTATTTTTGTTGTTGCTGGGAGTTGGAACCCTATTAGTTAGGTTGCTTAATATTTATGCTAAGTACTCTTTAAAATACCAGAATAGGGAGGATGGTGTAGGTTTAAGTTTATTAGATTGATCAGTATTGCTGAACTATGAAAGATTTTTTTTTGCATACAGGTATAACAGAATAGCTTTAGTGTAGTTGTTGTTTTAAACTTGAGTATGAACTTATACAAAATGCAGCAAGATATTTAAAAAACAGTTTTGTTGATTAAAAAACACTATATCGGATTCATATCGGTATCGGCAGATATCCAAATTTATGATATCGGTATCGGACATAAAAAAGTGGTATCGTGCCATCTCTACTTCCTACACTTAATAAAAATATTATCTGGTCCTCATCAGGCTCTAAAACCACATATTACATTATTAAACAAAAAACTAGGCCAAAATACAGTTTCTTCGGTTCACTGAGGTTTATGGGCATTCATGCACAGCTCTCTTAAGGTCCCACCATAGCACTGATTGAGGTCTGGACTGACTATGACAATGCAAAACCCAGATTCTCTTTCAGTTGTTTCTGTGGTAGTTTCAGTTTCTATGAGCATTACCTGATCTGACCTTTTCTGGGACATCCACTCCTGAAAAGATTGGTAAATGTCTTGAATGTTCCACCTCTATGTAATCTTTGCCATCCTAGAATGACTGACTTTAAATTGTTTGCAAACTCGCACACTGATGGGCAGCAAAAATGTCTTCTGTAAGATTACTGCTACTTCTTGATACAGTATCAACACACACCTGAATGGTCCAGGCCAGCAAACTGCCAAAACTTGTACCTTTATAGAGGTGCTTACATTTGTGATGATCACCTAATCAAGTGGATTTGATTAGCAGCACCTGGCTGCTACTTACCCTTGTAATTACTGTGAAAGCATTGAGGATGTACTCAGTTTTCCACACACTGCTATGCCATGTGTTGCTGTCCATCTGTGGTTGGAATGACCTAATTTTAAGATCTTGTAAGGACCTGAGGGCGTACTTTCGTTATCACCTGCACTTTATCCTGAAATGTGATGTATAAGGTTTCATGTGAATTACATGACTAAAATTAGTTTGATCAAGAGATTTCAGACCCTCTTCCATGTTTTGCTTGAAAATTTTACTTCTATCATCTGATTTCCTGTAACATAGGTCAACAATATTTTTATGCCCTGAAGGTAGAGCTGCTGCAGGCTGCACTGACTTAAGCATGATGGTGGCAGCATGAATTTCCAATTAGCACTACTTAGAAAGACTGATGGAGCACAAACACAGGTAGGTTTAAGTAATGAGTAGGCAGAAAACACATGAGAGAGTAGAAGGAGAGAGGTTTGCTGAGATGGCCTCACTGATTGCTGTTCAGTCAAGAGAACATCTTCCTGCTGTTTATTAGTTGTGCAGAAAGAAACCAGGATCAGCTCTAAGCTTCCATGATAAATGAACTGACAGCTGAACGTTTCCACAGTCAGGACAATGTTGGAACTGTTTAGTGAAGTTGGTTTTAGACCGGATGTAATGGATCTGCTGTGTTTGTGTATGAGTTTACTGAGAGAAGCAGCGGAAAAGAAAGCTTTCATCAGCTTAACACCTTCACCTTAACTACAAGCATGAATGGGAACTTTGTGTTCATCATATTTATAGACACACACGCACACGTACACACAAGCATGCACTCATGCACAGATGCATAAAAATAAATGCACTCACGCAGGAAGCATGCCTTCATGCCATACCTTGTGTGTGTACAATTACAGAGGAAGTGAACCTAACTAAAGGTCAGAGGACACCAAGAGATTCCTGGGAGTGTATTCAGTGCTGTGCAGGGGCACTGAAAGAGCAAGGTATAGTTTATAAATTAGCAAGAGAGTACCACACAGTGTTTCCATGCTGGTCAACATCCAGCAAATGTTAGATTTATTGAGCGTGTCTGTGGTGTATTAGAAATTCATTGTGGGTAAAATTAGAGCTGGGCGATATGAGATTTTTTCATATCACGATATGTTTTTTTCATTTCAGGCGATAACGATATCTATCACGATATAAGCCAAATAACTATATTTGTAAGATTTAAATGTGCCGTTGCTCACAAGTAAAATGTGAAATAATCAGCAGCTTGTTTTTATTTAAATATTTATTCCCCATAATAAGTTCAACAGGGTAGATGTACTTAAGGAACATGAGACTTTTTCAGATAAATAAAGGCAAATATTGCAAACTACACAAAAGGCAGCCACTAAAGCGTTTAAGTTTCAAAATAGAACAAACGAAACAGACTAAATTGTCAATTCCACTTAGAAACAAAATATTAATTCTAAAAATAAATCTTAGTTTGTTTTACAGAAGAACAGACAAAACTGACTAACTTTTGTCAATATCAAATAAACTGAGAACTAAAAGGAAATTCTCAATCTCTCCTTGTTGTATAGCTGAGCTTTTCAAACAGTTTTAACAGTTACTTTAGTCTGACAAAAGCCGAATGACGAATTAGCGCTTCCAGTCAGAGACTGAGGCTACGTACACGGGTATTTTTGAAAACGGAGATTTTCCGTTTTCGTTTTAAAAAATAATCCCGTCCACACATAAAGGCAGAAATGAAGGAAAACGCTGCTATGAACATGCCAAAGCAGCAGGTGGCGCTAGATTCCTAACCGTGCCGAAATGCTGGCCAATCAGAAGTCTAGAAGCCTCGGTGGGAAAAAGTAAACAAAGCTGGGGCATAGAAGCAGAACCGAGTCGTATGTGTGGAGGGACAGTAACTGTGTGTATATGTAAGCATTTAAACACTGCAGAGAGTAGAATTAACAGTAACAGTATTGTAGAAATTCATTTCACCGAAACAATAACGTGGCGCACAGTGTGACGCATGCACCAGTTTATTGTATTTCCAGACTTGCTTTCGGCACAATTTGCAGTGCCCGCTACTCTGTTTTTTGTCAGACTTGAAATAGCCGAAATACCTTCACACTACGGAACTTCTTTGGCTCTTCCGTTCAACAATCTCTCCGGCATTGGAACCATCATCTGTTTTCTCTTCGGTCACGCTCGGTTGATTTTTCTAGTCGGCACACTCATTTCCTCCATTACGCGCTGGCTCCATTACCCGCTGGCTGCTTCCCAAACAAACACACGTGCGGCTTGGCACTTGTGCTGTACGTAACAAGTCACGCGACGTGACGCTGCGGCTGTGATTGGTTCGGTTCTGCGCTACTTAATTTGGATTGGCTGACCTTTTTTTTTTTTTGAGGACAAGAGCGGCGAGGTCTATCGCGATAGCTTAATTTCTCTATCGAGTAAAAGTTATATCGCGATACATATCGTTATCGTTCTATCGCCCAGCTCTAGGTAAAATATAGTGAAAAGAAATAACAGAAAAAGCTCCGAATTTTTAGACGACACTGTGTAGGACAGTTGCATTTTCAGGTGGTGGGGGGAAAAAAACCTAAAAGCTAATTCTGATGCATCCATTTATTCTCGTAGCCACTCATCCAATTTATTGTAATGGGGAGTGAATCCCAGCAATCACTGGATGAGAGATGGTTTACACCTTGCATAGGCTGCCAGTCTATCATAGGGCCAACATAAAGACAGACAACCACTTATATTCACAGCTATGGCCAATATACAATCACCACTTAACCAAATGGTGGTGTAATCAAGGTTTGCATGTTCTCCCTGTGCCTGCATGTATTTTTCTCCACCAGTTTAAAAACACGCATGGTTGTAATATGAATTTTCCTGCACATGTTTATCTAGGTGTCACCTCAAATTAATCTCCTCCCTGTCACACTATAAAAAGGGGAGATGATCATGCCTTCAGTGAAACACAAATGCTGTTCATCTGCCCCAGAGGAAGGACGAAACTTGTAGACATGAATAAGAATAAGCTCGATTCAGTGAAAGCTGCTAGTCACATGTGACTGAAGACAGAGTAAATGGTGTAAATGGTGTTTTTTACTGGTTTTTTGTATCCCATGGTTGCAAATTACTGGATTTTGTGGGGTTTCTTATAATTGGGCTTGGTCAGGTCCAGGTGCAGCTGTACTGAGCGATGTCAACAAACCAAAGCAAAAGAAAAAAGGGGGGGAAAAAGTTGCACAACAACAAGCTGTCATCATGGCTAGAAGATGAAAAACAGGTCGAACAAAACCACAGATTCCAATGTGAACCTAGCCGAGCCCTAATGATTAAAGAAGATTGCTTTTCTTTTGACGTAACCAAAACAAGCACAGACTAAACAGACCATAAGTGGCACACAGGACCAAGCACACAATGAAAGTGAAATGCCAAACCTCTGAATAGCCTGCAGGCAGGTACACAGTTGTGCCCCATTAACTATGAAGTTTCCAAAAAAAAAAAAAGAAAAAAGACTAGAGCAGAACATCAGTGGCCTTTGCCGCTCACTCTCTACCCTAGGAATGAGATGAGAACAATCTCACATGTGGTGCGCGGAGCACTCAAGTGCGTACATGCAGGCAGACATACACGAGTACGTGCAGTACTGCTGCAAAGACACATCAAGCAGCAAGTGCACAAGACATGGTCAGTGTTTTTTGTTAGAGGGAAACAAGCAAATAAATGATGTCATTATCTCAAAGCGCATAAGCTTGAATATTATTACCATATTAGTGGGAGACATTTGGCATTCTTGCCTTCCATAATGATGGACTGGCAAGTGGGAAAGAAAAAGAGACAGCATTGTTCTGTATAACATTACACTCATACAGCTGATATTTCATATTTTAGTTATGAGACATGCAAAGTCACAGTGAGACACTTCCATCCCCCCAACCTCCCTTTTTTTTTTAGCTTCATCTTAAACAACGTCAGGGATACCTGGGCGTGTTTCTGCAGAAGGCGCTCCCTCAGGGCACTTCCCTGTGCATGTCTGTTAAAGCATTAGCCTACAGGAGGCATACAAATGATCGTGCAGAAACATGAAGAGAGCAGGCAGCGGGCTGTAATACGGGGTCCCCATGGCAACCACACAAAACGGCATGCACTCACCATGGCAACAGAACGGAGACATCGGTAGAGCTGGTGATGGCCTCTGGGTGTTTGAAGTGATACACGCGGGCCATCAGCAACCAATTCAGTCACGCCGAAACATAAACGCTAACACATTACGTTAGTGGGTAAACAATGCCCTTTCTCCCCATAAATAAATTAATTTGAACTGGATGAATCCAGTAATTAAAAAAATGGGTCAGGTTGCTCTCCTACACAGCTTTATTGTGTGTGTGTGTGTGTGTGTGTGTGTGTGTGTGTGTGTGTGTGTGTGTGTGTGTGTGTGTGTGTGTGTTTTATATTAATTTTTCACTTCTACAAGGTGACGTTAGCTATTTTCCTGCAGAAGCCTGGTAACTGTTTGTTTGTTGTTGTTTTTATTTTTTAACAAAAATAGGATTTATTAGGTCTAAAACTAGGCATTACTTTTACATTACTGTCAAACCCATTTTAGGTCATGGATCACATATAACATAACCTGATCTCCAGTGGGGCTGACCTGTGAAACTGCTGGATTATTAAGTAGCTCTGAATTGTTCATTGTTCAAGTGTGAATGAGAACAAGTGTATTCTGAATTAATTTAGACAACGTGACAAAATGCCTGAGGTGTCTTGAGGAAAAAGAAATAGTAAAGTATGTCTCAGTTTCAGTTTTACACATTCAATCTGTCTGTCATTACAGAACTATGCTGCTGTCCTAAATCAAAGAAACACATCAGCACAGCTTTGCCGAAGCAACCTGCTTCAGTGTGGTATGGCAGGCTTTGGGTAATGTCTTTGTCATGAAGACCCTAAATTGAATTGAATTATATTATCAGTTCGAACAACCATTTATATCTCTTGTAACCACATAATGCTTTCTGATGTAAAAATGTAGAAAAAATAGACCCTCTATCTTTGCTTTTTACAGTTTCCAAAGCTATGTAGTGACACAAATTGGATCACTCTTCTTTCAATGACTCCCTTTAGGAGTCACCACACCAGATCTGCTGCCTCCATCTCACCCCATCCCTAGTGTCCTCCTCTCTCTCCTCATTCACTACCAGAGATGGGCAGTAACGCGTTACTTGTAACACGTTACTGTAATCTGATTACTTTTTCCAAGTAACGAGTAAAGTAAGGGATTACTATTGCAAAAACGGTAATTAGATTACCGTTACTTCCCGTAGGAACGCTGCGTTACTGCGTTACTAAAACCATGATTTTTTTGCGAGAACGTCTCACGACAGTGACGTAAGCGAGTGCGCCGTTAGTGACAACAGCTGTGTGCAGATCAACAATGGATCACATATCGATTGTGGGAGAGAGTATGAGCGTGCAGCGTTTAAAGCGTGGAAGTACTGACCTTACTTTGAGTTTGATTCCATAAAAAGTGACAAAAACATTAGTGTCCGCTGTGCGTGGGAAGAAAACTTCTTTTTACAGCGAAAAAAACCCCCTAAACTTCCAAGCAAGCACCGAGTGCTTGATAAAACAAGTTTTAAAAAGAGACTTTTCCATTTGATTACATTTTGTATGATGGATTATGCAGAAAAAGTAGAATTGGGCTGAAAGCTCTATCGCTTTATCACCTCTTCAGGTTGTAAATCGTGTTTTTAAAAAGTAACTAAGTAACTAAGTAATTAATTACCCTTGAAAATAAGTAATCAGTAAAGTAACGGGATTACTTTTTGGGGGAAGTAATCAGTAATTAGTTACTGATTACTTTTTTCAAGTAACTTGACCAATACTGTTCACTACACCCATGAATATTGTCTGTGGTCTTCCTCTTCCTATCTGGCAGCTCCATAGTCAAAATCCTTTCCCCAGTATATCTACTATCCTTCCTCTGCAAAACAAACAATCTTACTAACTTCATTTTTGAACAACTTAACCTGGCCATCCCTCTATACTTATTTCTAATCCCGTCCATTCTGGTTGATCACACTGAAAATCAACTCTGCCACCTCCAGCATGGCCTCCTGTTTCTTTGTTAATGCCATCGTCTCCAAATCATACATCCTAGCAGGTCTCACTACCATCTTGTGAACCTTTGCTTTAATTCTTGCTGCCATCCTTCTGTCACAAATCACCCCTGGCACTCATCTCCACCCACTCCACCCTGCCTTTCACCTCTCTCTAACACTGTCCATTGCTTTAAATGGTTTGCCCCCGGTATTTAAACTCATCTAACTTCACTACCTCTACCCCTTGCAGTTTCAATGATACACCTTTCTCCCTGTGTCGGACGATCGTGGCTCAAGAGTTGGGAGTTCGCCTTGTAATCGGAAGGTTGCTGGTTCGAGCCCCGGCTTGAACAGTCTCGGTCGTTGTGTCCTTGGGCAAGACACTTCACCCGTTGCCTACTGGTGGTGGTCAGAGGGCCCGGTGGCGCCAGTGTCCGGCAGCCTCGCCTCTGTCAGTGCGCCCCAGGGTGGCTGTGGCTACAATGTAGCTTGCTATCGCCAGTGTGTGAATGTGTGTGTGAATGGGTGGATGACTGGATATGTAAAGCGCTTTGGGGTCCTTAGGGACTAGTAAGGCGCTATATAAATACAGGCCATTTACCATTCCCTCTCATTCACACATAAAACTGTATTCTGTTTTGCTTCAACAGACTTTCATTCCTTTTCTCTCCAGAGCATACCTCCACATTTCCAGGGTCTCTTCCACCTGCTCCATACTCTCATTTTAAGTCACAATGTCATCTTCAAACATCATTGTTTTTATTTACTCAGTGGAGGTGGCAGCACTTTCAGTCTTTCTTTGTTTTAGCTACTAAACCAACAGAGTAAAGAGTGGTATCAATGTTCTCATTCAACTCTAACAAGGCAATCAATGCATTTAACTCTATGTCTGTATCCCAATGCTTATTGCAATTTACCTGAAAAGCTAATCTGCACCAATAACCAACTAAAACTTGCAGCTGCAGTTGCAGTAACACAAGGACACAGCTGACTCTGCTCCTATTACAGCCTATCATAAAGTTAAAGTATATCATGATGTACAATAGAGTAGGCATTGTTTAACAGAGTCACAGGCAGCTTAACTGAAATGACAAATATCCCCACACAACTGCTGATGCTTCAAGGTCACAGTCAGCTGTACTATAAATGGTAGTGGTTTTCCTGCCAGACAAGGAGAAACCCCCTGAATGTAGCTATGATCTACGTCATCTTTCTGTTACTATTGCTGCTGATCTTCCTGGCTAAAAGCGGGGTTTTTAATATAAACATATGAGATCAAAGCAAAAAAAAAAAAAAAATCTCCCAAAACTCCAGATTATAAACAATGCGTGATTAATGTTGTGCATTAAATGGGCATTTCACAAAAGGATCTCCATAATGAGGCTGGTTGTCCGTGAAGTTTTGTTTCTTATTAATCATTGTCTTTAATTAAACCTCAGTAGCACAAAGAGATCTCAATCACTGAGGTTTAAGCAGCTTTTCAATTCAGGAGCCATTAAAAGTCGCACCGCTTGACTGGTTTATATATCAGCTGAGGCTGAATAAAACTGTGTCACTGTGAGCTCAGGAGGTCTTTCGGGTTTTTTGTTTTGTTTTGTGGTTTTTTTAAATGGCATCTCTACAATATTTCTGATGGGATTTCAAGTCCAATAAACGTGTGGTGAGAAATTTAGGTGGCCCAAAGTATAATCTGTCCTTTATTTTTATTTATTTATTTTAGTTATTAGTTGATGAACTGTGTGATTTTAAAACTCTTTGGTGTGAAGACGTGCATATTTTCTCTGCATTGATATTCAGTCACCCTGGAGCGAGCCTGTCTGCTGGAGCTGTCTACTTAATGAGAGCGGGTGGGTGTGGCAGAGAACTAACTGGCAATAACAACACCACGGGTCTGACTCGATGTCTCCATCTAGTGATCAAATGAAGCTTATCATGGGGAGGTACATTAAAAAAAATCAATAACAGCAATTATGACCACCTTTAAAAAAGAATAAACGTTTTTGAATCGCGTATTGTTAGATTGCAGTTGAATGATTTTAAGTAATATCTGCTGCAGTCACTTTGGGGGTTTCCTATTGAGCATCTAGCTAAGTGATATATATTGATCTTCATTAAAAAAAAAAAAAAGCTATGTAGTTACAGCACAGTTGCTCTAATATGCACAAAAGGATAGAAATCTTAACCCTGAATTTTGATCTTTATAAATCACATTATTTCTGCTTTAGCTTGTAATGTATAATGGCTTATATTTTGCAAACCACTCATGCATGCCTCCCTTAATTCTTTTGTTCCTTTTGCTTTTTGTGCTACTAAAAAAAAGAAACTGATACCTCAAGAGGAAGTGAAATTACAAACTCAAAACAGTGAAAATAAATACGAGGTTTTGTTTTTTTTAGCAGATAACTAGGCCCATGGCAGCCTTTTGCCAAGATGATACATCATGTGTTAAAAAGTAGCATTATTACCTAATAGCAATCCACTGTTAAGCCCACAATAAATGCATAATGTATGCTTTCTGGCCACTTTGTCCACCTGTTCAGCTACTCATTGATGGAAATATGTAATCGGCCTTTTAGGGACATAGACATGTTCAGAAAAGCCTGATGAATGTGGCATACAGTTTCAGTTTCAATTTCACTCTATTTTAGAAACAACTGAGCCACTGGGATCATTCCACACAATCATGTCTAGGGATTACAGAGAATGGTGCAACAATTGTTACATAGATTAAATTGTTATAATGTGGGTTATATGGGTTAAAAATGGTTTAATGACTCCAACAAACCAAACTAAACACTTAAATGTCATTTTAGGATTAATGTTTCGTCAACTTATGACTCGTTTTAAACACAGGCTTGTTTTATTTTTATTTTTTAAAGGTAAATACTCATCACCATAACACATAATTCCATCATCAAGTTGATTTATTTGACAGACCAAACATGATTCATTACAGTCCATCAAAAAGTTGACCATGCAACAATTCTGTCATCACATCCATATATTTTTAAATCACTCTCCAAAAATACAAACACAAATGACTCTTCTCAGTGGTCATATATTATCAATATTATTATGCACAAAATATAAAACTAGCATCCATCTTTGAAATCGATATACTGCTGATGCAGTATTACTTCTCTTGCATGTATATTTATATACAAAAAATGAGTGACTATGCAACACATAGTCGCCTTAAACCTCTTGCCATGATATTGCATAATAAATATGAACCGACTTCTAAGACTTAGTTTGAATTAGACAGATGTGCTGGCAGCGAGAAAAAAAAAGAAGACTCAGTTAAGACACAATAAATAACCCTTCAATGTGTTTGTGCATACAAGAGCATGAAATAAAGAAACAAAAATGGTCAAGGGCATGAAACATGACCTCCTTGAAGGCCTTCTGTGTGTCTGTGTAGGTGCACTCGCATGTGATTGAGATTATGTCATTAACAGAAAAGTCTCCTCAGGGACCCTGAGATAGCCCATGTAGCCAGCAAACAGCCCGTCTGTCCACAACACTGTACAGTACTTGTAGAGTTAAAATGGGCGAAACCAGCCAACCCCACAAGAGTTTGGCTCTTTAAGTATCTCTCAGTCAGGCTAACTGCTTTGTTAAAACATCTCAAGCAGGAAAGGGTTGCAATCTGTTACTTCCATGAAACACTGCCAAAGTAAAAAAGTAAAACCTGTGTAGTTAAATCATTGTTTAGTAGGTTATATTGTTCATGTAGTTTTTTCTCCAGAGTCCCCACTAATTTATTTTAATTTTGCCAGCATGAAAATAAAATAAAATGACAGCAGCACAGCTGATCATTTAGTGCACAAAAATCTTGCACTTTTTTCCCTTTTCATTTCTAACCAATTATCAACATCTAGAACTCTGGATACACCGGACAAAACATTGGGATACAAACTGTATTTTACATAGCTACTGTATATGTTGGCCTGTGAGATGGCAGCTGATTTGTCAACTCTGTTTGAAAGAAGTAGTCTACCTTTTATTTCCACCAATGGACTGGAGAATGTTATTTTTAAGATGTACTCTTAGAAAAGCTCTTGACTTGTTTGATTTTTGTGTTTTGTTTAGTTTTTTTTCAGGCATCTTGTTAAGTTAGAGGCCTGACTCACCTTCCTTGAGCAATGACGTCTGTTTCACACTACAACAGCCATCAGAAAGCGATGACGCAAATGACATCCACTCTGTGCTTCACACTTCATTCATCAGCCTGCTATCAGGCTCAGCTCCTGTTGGGGCAGCCTAACACTGCTTCAGGGGAGCAGTGACACTGCCTTCATATAATCTGTACAAATTTTCTTTGTCGTCTCCTTTCCTTTATTTATTCTCTTCGACTCTGAATTATTTGCTTTCTGCTTAGCTTTTCGCTCGTCTGCTTTGGTTCCTGCTTTCTCTTTCTGTCACCTCTTTCCCCTCACTGAGCTGCTTCCCTCAGTGTTGCAAGAGGAAGTTTGTTGCCATATTAATGTCATTATTTGAAGCTCTGAGCGCCTCGAGGGCATCGATCCTGGAAAAGCCCATTTCCACTAAACGTGCAACCTGTAGGACACAAGATAAAACCAGCTCAAACTTAAGCACAGAAAAACACACATACAGGAACACTGAAGTAAACGTCTACCTGTTCTTCTGCTACAGGGGAGTTGTCCAGAAAAGGTGGCTGTGTGGATTGGTGGGCTTGAGGCTGAGGACGGGGCTGCACCGGGACGCGGTTCTGTCCTCTGTGTCTCAGTGAAGGGAATAACCTTGTCCACTGTAGCAACCCGCTCTGCACAAATACACAGACAAAAGCAGTATCTAATACTTTGTAATACTAATCACTTCCATCTAGACAAGAACCAATTGAATACCAATATCAGATATCTGTCAGATACTCTGATAGCTCAGTGATTGTATAGCATACATCCTTAATGACTTAAAAAATGTTCCTCTTCTCATGTTTTCTGACTCTTTTTCACTAGCTCTGCATTTGGCTAAGTTCAGTGTCACTACTGGTAGCATGAGTTGATATCTGGACCCTACAGACGCTACACAGGAACTTTAATAACTTCAAATTTGTGCAACTACCTACCTAAATGATCATGGTTAAATGTCTAACTACAACCGTAACTGTAAGCATGTTTCCCTCTTTCATACTGTCATGTGGCCTTAGAAGCAAAATCAATATCTGAGAAACTGGGTGGTCTATGCATAGGTTCAGTTTTAAGTCTTTGTGTGCATCTACCTGTGGCTGTTGTCTGGCATTCGTCCTGGCCTCGTTGTACTCGGCCAGTAGCAGCTGTTGGTCGAGCAGCTCCATCCTCTGCTGCCTCTGAACGTCAAGAGTGGCACCCATCCCCAGAGGTGTCTCGCTGGTAGGTTGGGAGCCTTGACAAACACAGATATAAACAACAGATTCGTCTTAAAAATATCATAACATATCTGTACACGAGTGGATAAGTGCTATGAAGGATCATTTAGCACAAATTCAGTTTTTCTAAGAGGTTTCAGGACCTCATATCCTATATAGTGGTGAACAAACTAGATTACTATTATCATGTTTCACTTCAGTCAGGGAACAATAGTTCAGTTAGGGAATTTGACATTGTTAAGCACTGACTATTTTGAGGCTGATAAGCACTCTAAAAGGCTTAAAAATCAGTGAGCGGGACATTAGGGATTAGAGAGGAAGAGCTACTTAGAACATTAAAAAGGTAAGTAATCTATCGAGGAAATGTTTTAAGAGGTAAAAGTAATCTGCACATTAACATAAAAAGCTCATTTTTGGTTTAACTCCATCTGTTCACACATTATTTAATAAAACTTAATCTATGAGTTCATAGATTGGTGAGCTGACGACAATATCCCATCAGCCTTTTATAGCTGAGAGGTAAAAATCTTTTTAACCAGCAGTTAAAAAGATTAGCCAACAGTGACAGCGGTACATCTTATCATTTTAAGTCACTCTGTGTCACAGCACTAGTCAAATGCCTAAAAGGTATGTATATTATTATTATCATTAAGTCAGGCAGAAAGAGACAACAACCCCACGTCAGGCTCTGCAACTCTCGTCCTTGTAAAAGGGATTTAGACAGGATTTGTGTTTGTTGTTATTACGAAAGGATGGACTCACTTGAAAAGACTGGCTCCAGAATATATTGTCCAATACGAGACACCCAGATGGGGACAAACAGGATCTTCTGTAACCGTAGGACACTGGAGTGGTATAGTCCACCTGAGATCTGAAAGGCATATTTATAAAAGCACATGTGGACATAATACAGAAATAGCAATCTTTACTGAATAAAGATTAAATTACACAGTAGAAAGTAAGGAACAATATTAAGTGCTTCCACAGATATAAACTAGTATAGGGCAGTAAGTAAAGCTCGAGTTAAAAATAAAAAAAAATGTGCCTCTCCAATAAATCCTTTGTTTATTTTCCTCAGTTGCTTTAGTGATAAGATGTCAAAGTCTATGATCATGTCTTCAAAAGCTTTGCTTGGTCTAATCAGCTTTCCAAATCTTAAAACCCTGTAATGTGAAAAAGACAGTCACCTCCCCTTTTTTTATTCCAAGGATTTAGGCATAAAGAAAATCATAATAATACAGCCTGAGATGAAGAACGTGTGTCATATTACACCTAATCATTATTTATTTAACAAAACTTAAGCCAAAATGGAGAACCAGTGTCTGAAAAAAAAAAATCCCATATCATGATTCAATAGCTCAGGCTCTCACTTCCTTGCAGAGGATTTCTGGGAAGCTCTTCTTTACAATGATTCTTCAGTCCATCGAGGTTTGTGAGTATTCTCTCCAAGATCCTGCCACAGCATTTCAATTAAGTTGAGGTCTGGATTTTAACTGGACCATTGCGACCCCTTGATTTTTTTCTTTTTCAGCCAATTTGTGGGTGATTGCTGTACTTTGGGAACACGCTCTTGTTGCCTGACACAGTTAGCTAAGCTAAGTTTTAGCAGTTGGACAGATAGCTTCACACTTGACTCTAGAATACTTTGGTATACAGAAGACTTGATGGTCAACAAAACAAATCATCACCCCTCTACCACTGTATTTGAGAGTTGGAATGAGACGTGTATGCTGTGTTTGATACTTGCTTAATGTGGAACTGTGCATTATGGCCAAACATCTCCACTTTGCTCTTGTCTGTCCACAGAACATTGCTCCAGCAGTCTTTGTTTTAGATGCAACTTTGCAAACACAAGCTCTGCTAACATGTCTTTTTTTTTCTTTATTCAAATCAGGCAACAAAGTATATATCTCATTTACATTGACATAGTTTTTTTTTCTTTTTTTCTATTTTCCCCTTTTCCCTTCCCCTCCCCTCTTTTCCCCCTTCCCTTCCTTCCTCTCCCCATCCTTTTTACATAAAATATAACTACCATTATATAAACAATCATATCTATGTCTATACACACACATTTATTATCCTAAATAAGTATATTCAAAGGAGGGAGAGAGGGGAAAAAAAAAAAAAAAAAAAAAAACCCAAAACAAACGAACCCCCCCCCCAAAAAAAAAGAAAAAAAAAAAGAAAAAAAAACAACACCTGCGTAGACCCATATATATAATCTTGGAGCAGATATGGGAGGAGGCCATACCTCCCAGTTTTACTTATTAAAGTAATCTATAAAGGGTTGCCAAATTAGGTAGAACTATTTAACATTATCTCTTAATGAAAATTTAATTTTTCCAACTGTAAATGATACATTGTGTCTCTTAATAAAGCAGAATGAGTTGGGGGGGGGCTTTATTTTTCCAATTTAGAAGTATAAGGCGTCTTGCAAGCAATGTTATAAAACTCAGAGCACGAATTTGTTTATTATTTAAGTTTTTAACTGTAGCTACACCAAATAGTGCCATTACTGGGTCTGGGGGGAGTTGTTTTTTAAAAATATCAGACAGAGTTTTAAATATTTTAGACCAGTAGGTAGCGATATTAGGACATGTCCAAAACATATGTGACAATGAGGCAGAATTCTGGCCACATCGATCACATCTTGAGTCAGCCCCTGGAAACATCCTTGAAACCTTCAATTTAGACAGATGGAGCCTATGCAGGACCTTAAATTGTAGTAGTCCGTGCCTTTTTTTTTAAAGATGTGTTAGCAAACTCTTCCAAAGAAGCCATATTTTCTGAGTTTTTTAAACTGTACAGTTATAAACTTTAACATTTAATATGGTTATTAAGCCCTGAGATCTAGCTCTCGGGTGTTTTGTCATTTTTCTGAGCATTGTATCATGTGACCTTGGGTGAATTTGTTGTATGAAATTTTTTCCACTTGTGAATAATCTTTCATTAGAGAATGATGGACTTCAAATCGTTTTGCATTTGCCTTCCCATATTGATGTGCAGCAACATTCTCTATTCTAAGATCATTGCTGATGTCATTCTTCCATGGCATTGTATTAACAGACACCTGAATGCTCCACTGACAAACCTTCTGCCTTTATAGAGGTGCTCACACTTAGATTAGCATCTGTTACTACTTATAAATTATAGACTTACATTAAAACCTTGGAACTGAATGTAGGCAGACTTTTTTTCTCACACGACTATATATATATTTTAATCAATCAATCAATCAATCAATCAATCAACTGTTTGATTAATACTGAAATGCTTATATCCTTTGATTTTGATTTCCTTGATTCATACTGCACACAGAGTCCTTGATGATCACCATTATTTATCCCTCCTGGTCATGAATAGCTTATTATGTTTTAAATGCTGGTACACATGCTAGATATACATTCAAAAGACAAGAAGAATTTATTTACTCACCAATCCACTGAGTGCAAGGAGCCACATAAAAGGGCTGGAAGTCAGCAGCTGTATCACAAAGAACAGGATGATAAAACAGAGATTAGTAAGAATTCAAACTTAAAAGTGAAACAGACTTCCACGTGTCCATAGGGATTTACCTGTAAGCCTACTATGTAGACCAGGGACTTGTTGGTGATGTGGATGCGACCCAGTACCTGTGTGACTGGCATCCTGGGGATCGACAGGTAGAAAGGCACAAACAGAGAGAAGACTGGTGCAAGCCTGTGGGAGGCGAGAGGGAAAAATCAAGAGGATTGAGGTTTGGGCTCCCTTGTGAACTTATATTGATTTTTATGCATTTTGATCTTTTATGTTAAGTTTACATGTATGTAAATAAAACTGCCATTGTCTCTTTTGTGGAGGTGGATTGTAAACTGATTATCTAATACATCATGAATGATGAAACAAAATATGTCATGAAAACTGTTGTCGCAGGCCATAAAACTGAAAAAGTCTACTTTTATTTTAGTGATGCTGCACGTGCGTTATAATAAAGTCTACTTACAGTCCCGAAGGCAGTTCTTCCACCTCATAGTAAAACAGAAACTGGAAAGCCTCTGCCAGCAAGAAATCCATCAATGCAGAAAGACACCAAGTACCAAAAAGAAACGACTGGTAAAGGGAGAAAAGAGCACCATATAAGATTATCAGAGCAGTACATACCTATAAAAAAAAAGAAGAAAAAAAAAAACCCCTTCACACTGTATTACATAAGATGAGTTAAAAGTGACTGAGACCATAAACCTGGTCTCTATCTAAAGTCACAGCTGGGGAGTTTCACTTTTCCACAGACTTCTACAATCAGGCTTCTTTTTATTGGTGGCCATTACAAAGACTAGAGGTTTAAGGCACTTCTAATTTATCTTTACTGTTCATACAGAGATGTTAAATCACTCTTTTATATGCAGCCCATGAGTCTAAAAACATTTGCACAAACACAAAGCCACCTAAATGAGGAAGTTATGCATTTTCTTCCCTAAAAGGTGAATTCAAAACTGAGATGAAACTCATACTGATTCTGACTGATGATCACACCTATGAAATAATTCTAATTTGGAGAGTCAAAGGAGCTTGCAAAGAAAAGCGTCTGGACTTCTTTAAGTTGCTTGAAGACGTTTCACCTCTCATCCGAGAAGCTTCTTCAGTTCTAAGGTCAAATGGTGGGGAGTCCCAGATTTAAACCTAGTGGGCGTATCCCCCCACAGAGGGACAAAAGGACCCCCTGATGATCCTCTAATCGCCTGAGCCAATTTGGGGAATAATTTTTAATCGCTTTATACAGCACCATCCACTCTTCACTCTGGTTCAGCTAAATCTCTGGTTACACTCCTTCCTTAAATGTTTTTATCTATCAATAGTTTTTATACTTACAGCAAACTTCCTGGTGCCAAACCTTCTTTCAAAGATTCTAAAGTTGTAAATGAGCAAACTGCTGCAGAATGAGTCCTTGATATCGAGACACACCAGCCTGGCACACAATAATCTCCACACCTAAAACAGAAGGGACGGAAGAGTCATACACAGACACTTGCATCCAAAACATACGAAGAACAAATAAACCCCTGTATAATAATGCCTTTTATGTATATATTACACATATTATACATATGTGTCCCAAATTTGGCATACTATCTCACATTTCTGAACCAAATACTAGTACATTTTACCATAAATTCCAACAAAGGTTTTATTAAAAACAAAAAACAAACTCAAAATCCATTTAGCAACTTCTCTTAGCACAAATAACATCTCCCCAAGCTCAGACTCAGATGTAATCATGTGACCTAAATGGGGAATTTTAGTTTCGTGATAACAGGTCATTACATATGACGATAAGATAATTCCTGTCACACCACACACTTCTGCATGGTTGATGGTGTACTACTGAGCAACATAACCAGGGTTTGTGTAAGCAGGCTTGACAACAGTGTATATCACCTTTCTTTGTCAACCCATGCTTTCTGCTTCGGGATCTTACATGCTACTCAGTATATTCAGGTTTAACACTGTCCCACCCCCTGAAGCAGGAAGCATGGACATCTCTTTGTTAACTTTCAGTTAAGAAAGTAAAAGTAAGAAAGTAACTTTGTTGACTGATTATTCTTTGTGATAAATAACCTACAAACTTAATCTGTTTTAACCTGTGTTCTATTAGCTGTGTAAAACAAATATGGTGACAAATTAGGACAAGCATAAACAACATTTATGTATTTTCTGCATCGCCAGGATACATGCAAATTCTTGGAACAGGAAATTTACTCCACACGCTTTATTCTGCAGTTCAACAGGCAAAATGGATTTCTTCAGCAGACAGTCTATAAGCAAAACTTCAGAAAGACCAACAAAGCTGGTGTCTGTCCTCCGAGACAAGGTGTGTTTGTTCAGGGTCTTTAGTCCTGGATCCTTATTGTTTCACTGGTGTAAACTATCAGATAGCACTAGGTGTTGGTTTTAGCGTTCCCTCTATGTTTCACCCCCAAACACACTTGTAGATGCCGGGCCGTACCTGATGCTCCTGTGTGATAGCCTGGAGGTGGTAAACAAACAGGTCTTGGTACTGTGGCAGCAGGGTGAGCATCACAGTTAGCCCATTTAGAACCAGAAGAAGGCTTTTCGACAGAGGAGCCTTGTCTGTCAAAGACACACACACACAGTATAATTAACAGCAATGTACAGCGTCGCTTTGTTCATCGATTTATCTAATATTCTTTAAATATTACCAAGAGTCGTGAAGATGGAAGGGCTTATTTGTATACAGAGGCGGGGCACACATAGACACACAGCCACCTCAGTACTACGAAGTTAGCATAATATTCACTTTATTTGAACTTTGAGGCCTTAGCTGAACAAACTGAATACTTGGAAACGTGTAACATAAGGTTCTAATTAACAAACCGAAGCGTTAACTGATAGATACCGTTCAGAGTAAATGAATGACAGCGCAATGCTAACGTCAGGTAGCTAAGCTAGTAGTCCGTTGAGACTCGCTGTGGTTTTAACGGCAAATTCACGATACTTACAAAGGCCACGAGAACCGGTGGTTGTGAACATAACGTCCAGGTATGTTACGGTGTCCAGGCGACGGCTGTCGATCCAAATATAGCGCCAAAGTGACACTAAAACACCGAAATAAAGTTGGAGACAGGATCCATGCTGTAACCGTGGAAGGAAAGGCAGGGCAAAGGACTCCGCTACGGAAGCCCGACAACAGCTAAAAGGTTTCTCTCGCAGAAGCCCCAAATGTTAAAAGAAATTCGTCCTGTGGGGGTCGCTGTTGTTCTGTGTTGAGCCCGGGAGAAGTCTCGCTGCTCAGACATTTTTATGGATGAACTTCAGATTCAGGTTCAGCTTCAGGTTACTTTATTTGTACCCACAGGCAGGTTTGGTCTGTTGTAGTGAGTCATTCATCCTTACGTGTGCATTTTCAATACATACACAGATCACAGATAAACACATGCTTAGAGAATCCACATAGCATCGTGTAGGAAAGCTACAATATGTCTATCTGACTGATAGCTGATGGAAGAAAGCTGTTTTTAATATTTGATGTTGTGCACTTTGAGACCAAAAGCCTTCAACCAGTAGGAAGAAATTGAAACCTACTATGCAAACGGTGCAAATCATCAAGTAAAATCAAACCAACTGGTGTAACCATCTGGTGTATGCTGGGTTCAGTCTGTCAAACCATTTAACAATTTCATTAAGTGAGTTTGTGTTCTTTACATATATATATCAATTACTATGAGACCAAGGAAAGGGATAAAACAGATTCAGTAAAAGCACAGTAAAATAATACCATCATGGTTTTATCAATCTGGAAACAGGAAAACCTTCTCATGCACGGCAGTCGCTGATGCCCTTTTTATAAGTGCAGCTTCACACTCATTCGTTTCTGTGAGCGTTTTCTGATTCGTTTTGCCATCAGTTCCTGAAGACATGCCACAGCTCACTGTTTTCTGTTGCTTCAAGTGCTTCGTAGATTAAAAAGTTTTAAATTAAATTTTATTTGCATCTACTATGATAAGAAAATGCTGTATGTTGCTCAAAAGAGCAATTTTATTTTAAGGCACTCATATACTATATTGATACTCAAATACCCATATCACACCATCTCTGAGAGCCGGGTCACCTCCATCAGCCAGCGACAACCATTAGGTCTGTATCCTCAGGTTAAAAGCTACTCCAATAACAACTGGGTTTTTGTATCCATGATGAAATATCAGGCATTTCAACAGTACAGATGCTGCAGCTGGATGACCCTCAGAAAGGCAGTATTTTCTACACAGTGCCCCCTTGCTGTTATCTTATAAACTAATCCAAGGGGATTATCAAGGCCTGAAGTCTGATCTTTAACCTTGTCACCTAGGTATGTAATAAGCATTTATGCAGCACAGCAGATGTTTATAACTTCAGCTTTCTCAAAGAGTGCTACCCATGTAAATTCTTCTGTGGCCTTTGAGCAGGATGTAACTACACAAGTCTAGCTTAATGACTTTTTCTTATGGTCATCTGGCGTCATGCACACAGTGTCATATCTTGTCAAGGTCCAGACGTCCTTTGCAGAGGCCCTGCTTTGTCTTATTGTCAAATTGCTGCCAGTTTTAGTGACATCAAAATGTATGTATTGCTTCTTGCCTGGGTGTGATAGCTCCAGAACCAGTCGATCCAAAGCGTAGTGCATTTGAAAAGATATGGCGAACAGCTGTCTAATAGTGTTGCACTTTCCCCATCATCAACAGATGCAGTTGTGTTAGTTCCCATTGGTTAGTTCCCACCCATTAGGTCTATTTGGCTGCCTGTGGTCAGATGTGACTGCAAAGCAGAGCTCAGTAACAGCTTGCTAATTGTGTTTCAGACCTTCTCTGTCACTGATGTAGGAGTGAGGTCTAAAAAGGTTGCTTTGCCCCTGTTCTCAATCAAAGATAATCAGATTAAACAGCACAGAGATGTGTGTATGTATATGTTTGTGTGTGCTTACCAATAAAGAGACTCCAGATTTGGAGACAGCCTTGACTCCTGCTGTTTGCTTTGTTCATTAAGAGGAGATGAGCAGATGGTTTGCTGGTCTGTTGTGCAGTGCACACATGCAGGCACACATACACACACACACGCACGCACATGCAAATACACATATACACATGCATGCTCGGTCCTGTCACCTTAGCTTTATCCTCCATTTATCTTTTCCATTACACATCTCTCGGCAGGACAATGCCACTCGGTGAATTGTGAGGGATGTGTGTGTGTGTGTGTGTGGGTGTATGTGTGTGTCAGAGAGACAGAGAGAGATACAAGGGAGTGTGAAAGAGTAGTGCGCTGCTGAATGAAGTCACAAACCTTTTTAGTCAAGACAGCCTCTGAGGTGGTCATCTGAAAAGCTGATGACTCATTCATACATTCATTTATGTGAATCATTGCTATTCACTTGTCAGCCATTCTGTATTCAGGAAGAATTGCTTATAACAGAGGTATTGTTTTCGTCCTGCATCACAGCTTATCTGCCTGTGTCCAGGAAATGGCACACTGCACATTTAGACAAGGTTACATGAGCAAAGCCTGGCTGAGTGCAAAGATTCCTTTTCTTTTTGGCACAACAAATGGTTTCAGAGCAATGAGAAATGTATTGTTTGGGATTTTAGAAAACTTAATATTCCTCCTGAGCCGAGTTCCTGAGTATGTCTTCAAGGCAACTGCTTCTAAAGTCTCTAAACTGCCAGCACTTTTGATCTGTAATGCCTCTTAATATATTATATATCCATGCTTTTAACATCTGCATCAGTAAAACAACACTTCTTAAACCACACACACACACTTTGGTTTCACTGCTCTGACCTCATTTTATAAGCCAAATATATCTTATACCTGTAAGTAGGCACACACTTTTTTTGAAAGCTACACTGGATTTATCTTATAAGACTTTACAGGAGTTCAATTAAAAAAAATCCTATTGATTAGTTTGATTTTGCAGGGTTCTGTCTCCTGCATAAATACTAAGACCATAAATAGCCACAAGTGTACTATTTTCTTCCACAAGTTGTTGTCAAGTTCTTAACAAAAAAAGGTGCCAACTACTAATTGTTGACTCAAAATGATCCATTCTTAATGAGAACTATTGTGTCTTTTCAACATGTGTCATTAATCAGCCTGTCAGTTATGACCCTGCTCTTTGCCATCAATACTTGCGTGGAAGGTTTTAAGGATGGAGCAAGAATCAATGCCACGTCCCTCTCCATACCCTCACAATGCATAATACACATGGACCATCTCTTCCTCCACTCAGGCAACTTTTTACAAAAAGTTTAATATAAATCCATAAATTAGAAATGAAGACAAACAAAATGAAAAATGTCATCAGAGACTACACTAGTAAAATAAAGAAAGAAACAGTGACACAATTTAATAAAAAGGATTTGTATTGTTTGTATTGTCAAACTGCATTACTGCATAACATACACAATACAAGTCATTTCCTGACTGTACAACATGCCATTATGAGTTTTTTTCTTCTTCCTGATAGCGATAACAAAAATGATGACTATATATATGTACACAACTCTGTTACAAGTTATATCGATCACTTGTGTCGAGATAAACAGCACTGACAAAAAAACAACTATGGTCATTTTCGTCTAGGATCTAAAAACCTTGATTGAAAGAAACACAGTCAAACACAACATCAGTACTTTTCCCACTAGAATTTGGTGATAAATGCAATAAATTAAACAAGAGAACAATGAGAAAGTTCAAATGTCACTCTTGAAAATGTAGGAAGGGGTCCTCTTGGGGATGTGGAGATGCCACTGCGCGACTGAGCATGCCTGTCGATTGTATTTCCCATGAATGAAGAAATTTCATTACTCTGTCCATCCATCCATCCGTCCGTCCATCCATCCATCCATCCATCCATCCATCCATCCATCCATCCATCCATCCTCTTCAGTACATCCCAGTGGTTTGCAGAAACACTCTCCCCTCTGAAACAATAAAAACGATAATGAATAAAATTTCAGCACAATAACATTTGTCAATTTCAGGGGAGACAAGCATTATTCTAACAGTAAAAGGCACGGTGCTGGATCCAATTCATTCACTAATTTCAATATCGAGAAGGTCCTATAGAGCCACAAGCAAAGATCATTAACAAAAGAACATTATTAAGGCTCAGTTGAAAGTGTTTTTCTGCCGCTGATCTCCATTTTTGGCGATAAAACTTCCTGGCACAAAGGAAGCACATCCTGCCCTGCTGTCTGACAGACAATTCCCCTTTAAATGATTTATTACTGGGTGTTAATTATGCAAATGATGTCCAAACAAACTCGTCATGAGGACAATTAAGACAGCCATTAATTAGTGGCCAGTTCTCTTCTTGCTTCACTGACATTCAATTAAAAATTGCTTTTGAACAAGCACGCTGTTTGGTATGGCGGTCTTGGCACAGCGCGGAGCAGAGGTGGGCTGAAACCATGCACTCTTTTGATGAGGCCGAGCTAGAGATCATGGCCATTTCTTTTTCTGTCTGTTTAAGATGTTACATGTGGGATTTTCTCATTAATCTATGAAGACAATAAAGGTGGCAAAATAAATATATTAAATGCCTGTCTCCATTAAACCGGCAACCTCAGAAAACTGTCTCATGCTTCATTTCATTTTGTTCAATTTCTCAGGAGTGGTCTCCCTGTGAAATCTTTGAAAACTCTTCCAGTAGACCGGTCAGTTAAGCATCAAAAGCAGTGAGTAGGTGAAATAAAGAAATCTCCTTCCCCAGCTTGGTCGATAGCTGCTAAATAAATTCCTGCCACTACGTATATGTATTTTTTGGGAACATTACGTCAGTTTTTAGCCATTAATATTAAATCAATTAGTCCCCACTTGTTTAAAGTTTTAAGTTTAGTGCATTTCTGTTTGCATTTCCTGTATTAATCACATTTAAGTTGTCTTTTGGTGGCAGAACATTACAGCAGTGACAGCTTTTGTGCAGGATTTTTTCCACAATTTTTTTAATCACAATGTGACGCCTGTTTTCACCTCTACATACTGAGAAAGCTGCCTTCGTTATCTGGACACTTGTACCTTGTACTGTTGCCTTAGTGTCCACCCTGCTGTCATCGTGGTTGTTCCCATCCGAGTCCTGGGTCACAGGCTCTGTGTGGGGAGGGGCTGCTGATGATTGATGGCCTGTAGCTTGGCCATTAATTAATAAGGACACTTAATTAGAGGCTAATGAACAGTCAAGGCTACACTGTAGTGAAGGCTTGGGCAATATTAGATATGAAAAGAAGAATTACGAAGGATTTAGTCACTTAAATAAATTCTGAGTCAAAACCATTTCTGTACCTGTGTGTGTGTTGGCAGTGTGCAGGAGACTGTGCTCTGCCTGATCACGGAGTTTCACCTCCTCCTCCAGGGCCTCCTGTAGTCTTCTTTTACTCCTCTTTTCCTTCTTCAGGCGCTTCTGGATAAGAACTTAAAAAAGAAGAGGAAGAAAGGAACAAGCAGACGGCCAAGAGTGTGAAAGGATGTCAGAAAAGTTCAAACTTTGCAATCAAAATATTTAGGTGCTTTTTTTAATGCTTGACTTGCATGCAGTGTTGGATGCTTTCTGACCTTGGTGGATATTTGCAACAAAAGCTCTGATGGCACTTTGACCTTAGTAAGTGAGGTCAACATGCTATTAAAGTATAGCAAACTCTGCATTTGCTCAAAAACCCCTGCAACAGGTAAGCAACATCACGCGGCTCTTTCAGTTTTTGTGTTTTGTGGTCATTTTCCACCACAAGTTGCATGCTTCCCCACCTGGTGTGTCCTCATCAACCAAACTGTCCTTGATTGGAATTTTGTCTGACCGTGCCGTATACGACAGCTTTTGTAAACTTGCCAAACTTGATTTAGTTTGTAGCAGACTGCCAACTTTAGTCTAATTCACCTCTGCAGATGCCTTGAGGGGTAATATACAGTAGGTGTCCTCACTTCCTTATCTGATTTTCCCGATAATGGACGTCCTGTCAGCTTTACAAGTGGATTAGACCACTCTTGTTTAGCTGCACGGCCGATTTTGTCAGTGTTTCGACAGTAAAATCCACACCGTGCCAGAGTTAATAAATTCACGAGGGCCAAATGTAACACTCCAATCAACACTTGCCAACTAGAATAATTTCCAGAGACAAAATCTCGAGTTAGCACTGACATTTGTTTCTAACTCATCTGTATGTGGAGCAGCCTACCTCTGTTTTTCTGTTCCATGCTAAGCTGTCTCTCCAAGGTCTCTCTGAGCTCCCGCTCTCGGACCAGCTCCATCTTCAACTCTGTCCTCTCCAGCTGGTCCTGTTTCTCCTGCGCCCTGGCATTCTCTATGGCAACTCTCAGTAGACCCTGCTTGGAGACACACAGACACACAGCAACAGGTTACACCAACTAGGGCTGGGCCATATTATACCGTTCACGGTAATACCGGTATAATGTTAGGCAACGATAGGAAAATGAAATATCGCGATAGAATGGGAGTAAAACGCGCATGCGCAGTGCCTTTGTTTTCATACGCACATGGCCGATTGTTGAGTGAAACAGATGAACCAGAATTGGTTTGTAAAAATGGTGCAACTTCAGTGATGTGGAACTGGTTTGGTGTTTGTCCCAGATACACAACAAAGCACATTTTTTTGCAGAACATGCAAGCGGCCGTCGTTATTGTCATATTTGTCGGACTAAGATGCTCTTAAATCTGGGAGTAATCTGGGTCCTAAACTCCGTATGTTTCAGGTCAAACAACACTGCAGCATCACTTAGAGTTAAAAACTGTCTAAATTCTTTCATCTTTAATAAAACGATCAGCATTGCTGCTTTACCAGGTGTAACTATAAAGTTTAACTTCCAGGCATCCATGAAAACAAAAGTTATGACATTTAACGGAGTTAGAAGTTAGCAGGAAGCTAGCGGAAGTTAGCTCGCTAGTTTCGCTAGTTACCTAAGCATGATATAGCATGTTCTGACGGAGAGATTTCTGAAAAAAATCAAACGTACAGCTCTGCTATCACTTCCAACATAAATGAAGACAGGAAACTAAACAGCAGTGACGTTTGTAGGGTTACTGAAGTTGGGCTAGCTGGTATATAATGATGTGCTACGTGATCGCTAGCGACACAGCTATGTTAGCATAACATAAACAGTGAAGCTGGAGGACGAACACTAACACTTTTCCACTTATAAAAGTTAACGTGAAGGTTCCTCATGGTTAGAGACAAATGCAATCGCATGGCAGGATGCTGTAAACGGACCAAACTTCAGTCAGGAGAACAACTGAGATAATCCATCCACAATACGAGGTTAGTCATTAATATACTGCAACAACATGGGAATAGAGCAGCTGCCAGAGAATTCAACATTAATGAATCAATGGTACAGAAGTGGAGGAAGCAAGAAGAATGAGTTTAATAAAGTTTGATTTATCTGACTGCTTTGTTTCGCTTAATGTGCCTTATAATCCCGTGCACCTTATGGTCCGAAAAATACGTACTGCACACTACAGTTTAATGTTGCAAAGCACCTCTTTTTAACTTCAGTGGATATTATACATGGTTATGCTCAGGATATGTCAGCCCATTTCTACTGGAAATGCCTTTTGGTTAAACTTTCAGCAAGGAATTTGCATTTGCACTGTTACATTTTTATAAAGCTTTAATGTACATAAAAACCAGCTTCTTGTTTAAGTGAAAATAAATGGAAGGTTGTCTTTTTGCGCTAGTAATGTTGTGGAGTTGTATTTTGTCTCGCATCAATTATATCGTCGGTTATATCGTTATCGCAAATTTTCAAATATATATCGTGATAAATATTTTTGGCCATATCGCCCTGCTCTAACACCAACATTAAAAAAGTAAACCCTTTACCAGCTGAACCTTACTAATACAAATTGAAAAAGACGGTGTTTCTGAACATTTCATGTTAACATAAAAAGTCTCCTAATTGTAAAAGTATAACAATCACAATTAATCTTTTTTAGGCAAATTTAGGCAAATCTTTGTCTGTCATCACATTCGGTTAGGATTACCGAGTGGGAAAAAATGCTGGTCTTTTAACTGCCATCACCACTTCAGGGTCAGATGGGTTATTTATTTTCTCCCTGTGAAAACCCAACCAGAGAGGGCTTTCATTGTGACTATACTATAACAAAGATGTATAATCTGAGAAGCAGGTCAGCACACGCCCATCTGAATTACTGCATATCCTAAATGTCTACTATTTACCATTTCAGGAAATCCCAAAGAGTGGCTCATCTCTCTTCCTATTCATCTTGGGGTATAATAATAACAATAAAGCCCGGCAGAGCCTCACCTGGATGTTCGTGAGCAGGGTCTCTATGGAGGACAAGCCTTCCGGGAAGATGAAGGGAGTGTGGTGAAGACCTGCTGGGAGCTTCTGTCCTGCCGGGTAAGAAACCCTCTCACAGCCCTCCCTGCTTGATGGGGGTTTCTGGTAGACTTGTCTATCACAGCTCTCCCTGGTCGTCTGAGCGGCCAAGGAGGTGTTATCTGGAGGCAAGAGAGACAGTTTGATGTCTAGTCTGTAAGGCTGATGCACATCTGACTGAATCAGTTTACCACAGTGAGCCCATGGCTTTCACCTTCACACAGACTCTTAAGGAATCACACACAGGGGTGCCATCACTTCATTATGTGAAGTAAGGATCAATAACAAAATTATTAGAGCAAGAAAAGTAAATTACTGACCGTGGTAAATACCACTTTGAGAAAACAAAGATAAGGCTATAAGTGTATGAGATTTTCAATTTACACATTTATATTTATCATGATAACTGGTACGTCATTTACTCTAATATATTCTTCATCCACTAAGAGACAATAGAGAGCTCTGGAAAAAGCTAGAAAGTGGATCTTGATAGTTGATAATTTTAAATACAAGTTGACAAAGCGTATTTCATATAGATTATAAAAGCAAAACACTTCAGCTGAAAGCCTCCTGCAAAGAAGGAGTGATTTAAATAATGTACACGTATAAAAATCGATTCGATTTTCTTGAGCTTCCAAATGTATTTTGTGGTCTAGGCACTGTTTGTTTTTTTGTTTTTTTAACATCTATTCTCCTTCCAAAAGAGCAAACCTTTGAAAAGTGGCATGCATATTTGACAATACTTACTGTGTTAGTAATTTGTCTTACAACTGTCTCTTTTATCAAGTGTGTGCTTCAATCCTATTAGTATAGTATATCTTGGTTAATGTTTGTTTAAAATCAGCAAAAAAGATCTTCATTCTTGCAACAATATGTAATCAAAGCACAGAAATTTCTAGCTTACTAATATAATTTACTTAATTTCTTGTAAACACATCAAGCCCAACAGCAAATAGGTGTTTACACTAATTACTGCGTGCAAGTTCGTGCACACATGCACAAACGTCCTGGTTTGGGGTTTTAAAAATGTGGTTACCCTTTATTAGATGGCAGTCTGCCTATTGATAATGCACCACAGCTTGACATCTCCCATAAAACCAGCTAAGAACCTGCATTATGGATGACCATCTGTTTGTAAACCTGAGAACTGCGTGTACCCTATTCGTGACAGAGAGGGAGATGAAGATTAGCCATTTCCTGCATGTTTTTTTCCCCCCTTGCATCAGGCAGTTGCTCAGTTTATGCGTCTACTGTCTTCAGAGCCGCCGAGGACGAAGACGTCCTGGGAGTTCGGCAGTTATTGGAGCAGAGACGAGTGTGAACGTGCGATGTGATATCTGGCAGTTTTCTCTGTCTGTGACAAATGACAGTGTTTTCTCCACTTAGCTGACCACAGCATCTTCTGCTCCAAATCCACCCACCTTCCCCACACTGCCTCGGCCTCACGTCTTGGCAACTGTCACATTCAAGGTGTTTCACAGATGAGAAGCAATACCCCCCCCCCCCCTCCCCTTTCTCCCTCTTTCTTGCTAAAAGCATTGCTCTGTAGAGAAAGGTAATTAGCAGGTGCTGGCGAGCTCAGCGGAGGGCATCCAACTACACTCCTGTGGCTCTCATACAGACGCACACACACACATATTCGAAGCTGCTGAAGTGCGCAGTCAGCAGCGTGGGCTCCCCAGGCTCCTTGGATGTGACTGATCCTTTATTGAGTTACAGTTTTACGCCTACTTTACCTCACACTCGCACACAGGTCTGGCATACACATACACACACAGACACAGCTGCCAGCTTGTTTGATCATTTACCCATCTCTCTCTAACCAAGGTCACTGTCTGTTTTTCTCTTTTCTCCCAACTTCTTCCCCCCCCCCCCCCCCCCCCACCCCGTCTCTCTTACTCTTCTCCCACCCGTCCCCAGGGCTAATGAACTTCACCACGTGAAGACTGCCAGTCAGCGGAAGAGGGAAAAAAGGGGGAGTGGGGGGAGCGAAAGAGAGAGACAGTGAGAGAATAAAATTTTGCTGATGTTTGGTTAATGGGAGTGAGGTGTCAGGGATGGCCTCTGATCTTTGCTGCATGGATACGTTGTTCAAAGACCAGTAAAACAGCACACACAGCCAAAAACGGACTCGCATACACACACTCGCAGATTATCATACAATGGATTGACAGAATGACAGCGCTGAAGTGCTCTTTGAAACTCTGCTCAATCCACGATAAAGCCTATCCTGTGATGTTCTAGGTCAAGCACAAAAGTTTGCAATCCAGTAAATGCACATGCGTTTCATTTGCATGCAGGAAAATCAATTGAAAATCAATCACATAAATGCAACGTGTGATGCATGGCGCTCACGTTGTTGGTGCCCTCGCTGCTTTGTCAATACTGTCAGACACCTGACAGCATCAGAAACCGTACCTGGGAGGCCTTTGTGATTTTTAGATTCAATTACTGAATAATGCGATTCCGTATTAGAATACATTTACATGCACGCACACACGTACAAACTCGCATACAAACAGTCTCTCTCTCTTTTTCTCTCGCAGTAGATTTCTGCTGACTGTTTGTCCTTGAGCAGTCCTCATTAAGCTAATGCAAACCTCCCTGACAGAGAGAACCAAACAACTGACGTTGCAGCGCCGTGGCAACGCAGGCCCTAACGACAGGGAGGCAGTCGTTATGCAGATGAGGTCCAGCTGAGAGCGCGGGAGGCCGCCTGGCTCGTTAGACCGCGGCCTAGCAAATGGCTCGCTAATGTAACACCGCTTCCTGGTCTAATGGAGTCCTGTTTTGCAGAATTATTTGTCTTTGCTCCCCGCAGGGAGCCTGGGGGCCACTGACAGCAAGAAGGAGAGAAAGTGGAGAGAAAGGGTAAGACGGTGAATGCTCATTGACCTGTTACTGATATACTGATTTCTTTCTTGTTGAACCCTCTTTCTTTAAAAATAAATAATTAATGAGAAACTCTCAGATAGGTGACGGAGGTGTTTAAATTGCCTTTAAATAACAATGTGCTGTGGATGAAGGTGAACTGCAAGGAAACTGAATGCTTGCTGTTCTGCATTGACAGACCTGTTTCAAAGGCAATTCATCTGTCTGAGAAATAATCAGTAAGCATTATTAAATGACTAATGACTAACTATACAATATATTCTCAGAAAGCAGTTATAAATTGACCTTTGCAGTGAGGTCAACACACACTCTTTAAGATTTTGGAACTTCAAGCGCTGACTGTCTTACCTCTGTCAGAGTGGCTCCTCTTGTTCTCCTTGTTGTATTCCACTGAAGTCCCATCTGTATCTCTGCCCCCCTGCACCGAACCAGGAGAATGACCCAACACACTGTGACTTGACGACAGGCCGTCATGGAGCGGATCTGGAGAGAAAACATACAACGCAAAAAGGTTATTAACGGACTTATAGCTCCTGTTATAGCTAAGAAAATAAAATATAAATAATATATATATGTATGTATTTTTGAACAGATTGAACCTGCCACAATACTATGCGTACACAAGTGAGTACATACGTGTAGTTTCTGCAGTGCGTTCTGTGTGAGATGGTGAACTTGACACACTGCTGCTGTGATTGGACGACAGCTGAGCTTCCTCCAGTGAGGGAGACGGGGAGGGGCTGTCACGCATTCGCTCCTAAGAAGCACCAAAGTGGCACACAATTTCAACTGAAATTATGGATAATAAAAAGACACACAAAGCTCACAAAAATCAAACTTTACAAAAACGAGAATCCAGAAATCTACTTTCAGGTCTTTTAAGCCATCCTAACCAATCATCAAAACCATACTTAATAACATTATGAGATGAGACACTGGGAAAACTGAGTGATTTGTTAATTTGATGTGTTTTATGTGTCTCTTCAAACTAATTTATTTTAACAGGTTCAATTTCTTTAATTATACATAGCGGTTTATTTTTAAGCAAAGTCATCAACTTGGCGAAGAGGATTGCATTTTCTGTTGGTATGCAGCACATCTGAAAAATGCATAAATAGATATTGGATTGACCTGAAGCCAAGAAACGACTAATTATATTCTGGTAGCGATCCATAACTTGATTCCTAATTTTGCACGTAAAGGATAGAGAGATTGAATCATTTAGAAGATGTAGAGATGAGAACTAGTTCTTTGGATGTTAAACGTTGGGAGAAATTTGTTTTAGCAAATGTTTTGTTTTGAAACAACATTTCGATGTAAATCTTAAACTCTGATTTCTTCCCTGAGCATCACGCGGACTCAGGCGATTACTGGCTCGTGGTCAGATCCACCGGGCTGATGGGCCTCTGAGTTCACCTTAATGACGGAGGTGGGAGCCCTGGCAGGGGGGTTGGCGTGGAGATGCGCCACGTTGGCCATGCTGGCCAGCATGCTCTGTCGGTTCATCTGGCCCATCGCCATGGAAACGGAGGCTGGCGCCAGGCTGGCAGGGATCAGAGGATGTGACATCATCATGAAGGGCAACTGCTCAAGAACTGGAGTAGAAAAGAATAAAAAAAGAAGGAGAACAAGATGGAGTAAGACAGTCAGTTGGTTTTCATAAGTCAGACCAGGCTGGCTCGTCATAAATGTGGGGCTTCTTTCGTTTTACCTTCAGCTGTGTTTGTTTTATTTTTTTTACCCATCACATCTTAAAAGGCTTTCCTCTGTTCGGCCCAATGTCATTTACTGAACTGAAAATGCACAGCATCTCTCATGACAAGAAATAAATCTGAAAACCAGCGTCATTCCTCTTTGTTGTATTACCTGGATGACTGCTCTGCTTCTAAATCACAACTTGAAAATGTGCGTGAAAAAAATGTCGAAAGGAAGAAAAGGCAACAGAGTAGAGGAAGACACGGCTGTTTCTCAAAGGCTTTGATGGCCTCGAGATTTTTTCTGAGCGCTAAGAAACCTACAAATTCAGCCCTGCTGGAGTCAAGGGAAAAACACATAACTTTTCTGTTAGCACCCCGGTGTTCTTTACCATAAATTAACACGTTTTCAGCAGTTGAAACTAAACTCCTATTATCTCGGCCAATCTGTCGTTCGCGCTCTTCTCTTTAAGACAAGCATCCACTATCTTTAAAGAAAATCCTTCCTCTCCACAGCACCCTAGTGGGTTGTTGCAGTCCTTCTATTCATGAAGCAAACAATCCTGTTGGGGGGGAGGGGTAGAAAATGACATAAATATTTATCATTTAATAAAAGGAAAAACAAAAACAAAAGAAACACAGGGAGGAAGTGGAACAAAAGAAGCTGATGGCAGTCCTGGTGCTGGGCCAGCAATGCACGCTGGGTAATTATAAACACAAAGGAAAAAATCTTGGACTCTATTCCGCACAATTGTCACAAATAATAGAACGAGTGCATGGAAACAAAAAAAAGGCTATCCAAAGAAGAGAGATGAAATAGAACAAATAAAGAGAGAAAAGGGAAGAAAGAAAAAGGGAGAGAATGAAAGAAGGGGAAAAGGCAAACTAAGAAATAAAGGGCGAGGCGTTGACTTTATGAGTTGGGCTCGCTGGACATATGTGCAGTGCTTTGTGCATTTGGCAGATTAGTCTCTCACTTGCCCAAAGCAGAAACCAATCCAAACAAAAGATCTTTCTGAATGGAGCTGAATAACCAGATGCTCCAACAATCAACTATGAGCCAACTCTAAATATTAAGCCTTGGTTTGAAACCAGCGCTCCACTTTTGTCACCCCCCTCAACCCCAACTCCAATCCCACCTGCCTCCATAAATTTCATTTTTCTATCCCTCATCCTAACTCTGTTTTATCCCCCCCCTCTCCACTCTCTCTGCCCTCCCATCACTTTCTCTTATGTTTCATTAAAAACATCAAAAGTCAAAGTGCCTCTCTTATGTTTATCCAAACAAACCATTACTGTAAACACACAGTTACTGTAAATTTCCCAGAAGATCTTGTTAAATGCAGAAATGGCTGCTCCCTGCTCTTCCCCTGCCCATAAGGTGTCACACTCAGCATTTGTGAGTGTGTGCGTGTGTGTAATCTGAGATTGCCTTTGTAGTGGTTAAAGCTCTGGTAGGGGCCTATCCTTCCCATAAGGCAGTGGGTGGCGGTATGGAAAAAACACATTGTGCTTATGTGTGTATGTATGCCTGTGCTGTTTGTGTGTGTGTGTGTGTGTGTGTGTGAGAGAGTGTGTGTGTTTCCACTTGACTCTATCATTAACAGTGATTAAGCTTTACAGGTTTATAATGGCTGGTGGTAACCATGCCATCTAACTGTGCACAGATGCAGGCAGTTGTAAGTGAGTGTATGCAATGGTAAACAATGCTTAATGTTGGGATTGTTTACAGACACAAGCACCGTACACACAAAGCAAAAAAAAAAGAAAAAGGTAATAATGGGTTTAAACATACAGTGATTTAACTGTAAGGACATTTTTTAGGACATTTCTGTCCTAAAGCCTTGTGCTGTGCTCCACATGTTAAGTGTGTGTGTGTTTGTGTGTCTGGCTGATAGCATATTCCACACAGACCTCCATAAGCCCAGTCATCTGTCTAAACACACTGATGTCGCTTTAACCTGCCGATAACAGTGTGTGAGTGTGTGTGTGTGTGTGTGTGTGTGGGGGGGGGGGGGGGGGGGGGGTTGTGTGTGTGCGCACACGCGCGTGCTTGTGCCCGTCCCGCCATCGATTGTCCAGCGTTTGTCGTTTGCATTCAGGATAGTGAATTAGAGAGAAGACTATTGATTTGGCTTCAGCCTCTCATCTTATTCATCTCTCTATCATCCCCGTGTGCTTACTACCGTGCACCGATGCTCCAGATCTGCTGGCTGCTCTCCCTCGCTGCAAAGCCAGGGATGGGCACTGTGAAGGGAGCGGGTTTTTCTAACATATGACTAAAATAGGAGAATATCTGAACATGTAATGAGCAGCCAACAGGGATTCGATTAAAAAAAAATGAGAAGGTGATTCTTTGCTTTCCAGGGGCAAACTGTAAATGAGAGCACACTCCTTTGTCAGCTCTGAAAGGCAAGACTTTTTCCAGAAAAATCCTGATTTAATTTCTCTCCTTATGGCAAACAAGTGTGACTAACAAAGCTGGTCTGAGTCGACACTCTCTCATTGGGATGACTAATAAGTACTAATGACTTGCCGGCAATGTTTTGAGGCCACAGAGCAGATGACCAACTGCGTTTTTCAGGAAATGATTCCTGAATCTTATTGAGTACCACAAATATGCAAACTAATCCAAGCTGGAGAAAATTCAGCCTTATAGTCAATTATTACAAGCTGGGAAAAAACACCACAGAAGCAGTCATTTATATAGATGTGTTTATATATTTGTTTGGATTACCTCACCCAGATATCCTTTTTTGCATTTCATCTCAAGATCTTGCTGCTGTTGTTTGTTTTTCTACTAACTGTCTCTCAAAGGAAACATACAGGCTGCAGAGGTGATGTCACATCCTGGTTTTAATCAGCCTGGTTCATAAACACAGCTGCTCAAGTTGTATTGACTTGGCATCACAGATGTGTTCAACAGTGTTATGCGGGTCGTGATTAACATAACACTCACACACTCACATATGCACGTACCAAAAAAAAGGATGAGACTCACCCAGTCCGGGGTTGTGGTCGCCGTTTTCTCCGTTTCGCCCGCCATGTTGTTGGTTGCTGTGGTAACCGGCCATCGCCTCCAGTTTGATCTTTTTGGCCAGGGCAGAGAGATCTAAGAGAGAGAGACAGAGACAGATGCAGAGATGAAGAAAAAGAGGGAAAGAAAGAAAGAAAAAGAATCAATAAGAGCCAGATCAATGGCCCCCGGTGGAGGATTAGAGCAGTAGGTAGGCAGGAGGTTGTCATAGGAGGACAGGGGCCAGACATTCATTCTGACTGCACCGCTGCACTGGCCATTTAGTCTGCCAGGGAATCAGCAGTGATAGGAACAAGCCAAGACATTCATCTCTCCCACACAGGGATATCACATCCCACAGCACAGAGCACAGGATAACACTCAGCAGCGGCAGCAGCAGCTCCACCTTTCATCCAGAGAGAACTTCGTTATCGGTACGAATTAGACGCACAAGGCAAAAAGTGAAGATACTTTCTAATGGGGGTTGTGCACTTTTGGATAATGTGTAATAGAGAGTGAGAAAATGCGAGCCATGTTTTAATTTGTGCGTTGAACCCCAGAAGGTAGTTTGACCCTCAGATCACCCTGTAAAATAGAAAATTAAATATGTCTTGTGCTAACACAGTCAAACACGTTGAATTATTAAAGTTCAGACAAACCACACAACTGTGCAAACACGGCAGAGGAAACACAAACAGACCGTAAGTCTTAATTTCCTGGTCTTCAATACGTCTAAACATTTGCAACAAACTGAACTGCTGAGTGGTTTTCTACGCTCCCATCAGACGGCGGGTGTCTGAGGTGAACAGCTGAAGACGTCGACAGCCACAACAAAATCGTTCCTTTTTCTTCTCGTCTCCTCTTCTTCTCTCTCCTGCCCTCTCCCCTTCTCTCCTCCCATCCCCTCTCCTTACGTTACCTTTTCAAATGTCAGCATCACAGCGGGACATAAGCCACTGTGCTGCATGTGTGTGTGCGCGAGTACACGAGGGCGAGAAAAAGAGACTAAGGAGGATCACATCAAAGATTTTCCCCTGCCTTTTACGCTCAAATGTCCTCCCTCTCTCTGTCTCCTTCTCCCCTCTCATGTGGCCAGTTCTAATCAGTAGCACTGACATTGCCGCCGTGCCCTCTCCTTTGGTGGAAAAAGACTATTTTTTCCCACTGAGAAAGATGCTGTTGAACGCTCGCGCAGACACAACGCACACACACACGCGCGCAAATACACATACACACTCAAGCACCTTTGAACAGTGAGAGGAAGCGGAGGCTAATAGAAAATGGCTTCTTTTGAGGCGGGGAATGAAAAGATCAGGTTGCAGTGAAGAGCACAAAGCCAAGGGCAACTTTGAGAGCGGTGAGGTGCCAACAATTACTTTTCTCCCTTTCTCTTTGCAACACACATACACACACACACAAACACACACAGACTACAAAAGGGACTCAAACACAAAACCGTGACTAAAACAAGCAGCGCCATGGCCTTTAGCAGACTGCTCATCGAAAGTCAGAATATAAATGTAACATGCAGCTTCAGATTGTAAAAGTTTAAGTGGCAGATGTGCAAACACTTCAAATTGATCATAAATTCTAACTCATACTGAAAAGCACAAATAACGATTTAAAGTCTCCTTTACACAATAAGAACTTAAAGGTTTACAGTACCAAGCTAAACACATCCTCACTTCAATTATAAAATGAATTTCAAAGAGGTTTCAGAGCTTTTAGAGATTATGATTCTAACCCAGTTCAACAGAGGGCTTAACAGGGAACGCTGTACTTATAATTCAAGAAAAAAAGACCAAGCTTGCAAGTTATGAGTTGTTTCTCATATGTCAGCAGTGCGTATGCTAATTTTATTAATCAACACAGCGGTCACCTCCCCGAACCCCACCTCCTCATACTATTGATGAGGGGTAAAATGTGCCATCACGGGGGTCTGCTTGGAAAAGCGGTGAAACCCGCCCCATTCTGCATAAGCAACCTGTTCTTTTTTTTTTTTTTTTAAACTGATGGGGTAACTCAGCTGGCTGCCAGATCACTGCTTTCACTCTGAAAGCTGAAGCAAGAACAGTTTTTGAACTTTGCTAACCGCTACTCTTGTCTGAAGCAACAACGTGTCACTAGGAGGGATTTGTCTGGTGAACCCTGACATCAGAAAAAATTGTGTAAAGGGGTGATTACACAGGCTTTCTCCTTTACTTCTTGAATATGGAATACAATCACAGATGTTTCCATTATTAAACTTTAATATTAGTTTTGTTTACTTAAATGTTAATGTCTTTATAAGTAACAGCTATACTAAAGTAATTTTCTCACCATATTAAATAGTTAATCTTGAAATACATGAAACTATGTGAACAAACCTTAAAAAAGCTGATTATAGATATTATTTGCATTAAAATCAAATTAATATATATACATTAAATAAAATATTATTTTGATAAGTGCATTTTCATTTATTCAAATTTTTTCCCCACATTTAAACATTGCACTGCAACTTCATACGTGTCAGTAATTACATTTTTTTCACTTTTTTAAATTAATAAATGTGCCTTCCTTTCTATTTCTGTTCTATTTCTGTTCCTGAAAGACCAGGTGGTTGGACCAACTGTTCATTCGTCTTTATTGACGATTATTTGACTGCACTACATATGTACTCCTCCTCTGATTGTCCTGCTTAAACAAATCATCTTTTTTCTACGTGCAGCAGCTTTTTTACATCAATATGCCGACTAAGGGCACACATCGGGATCGTTTGTGAGTCGCTTACTGTAGACAAAAAATTATTGAGAAAACACAAAATACCAGAACCTGAAAATATTGATTATTAAACTATCACAGCCAGTTAAACAAGGTGAAAGTCAAAATTTAATAAGAAATTTATTGTGATATGTGTAAAACAAAACTTGCTTCTTTCCTATACTCTTTTAAGAACATGCCCTGCACTACACATGATGCCATACTGGTAATTTAAGACACACACTGTCATAATAGTTTACTGTGCTCATGCACTGTTGTGATATTGTTTCTTCAGAAAATATGCTCGATTTATGTGTTTGTGTGTGTGTGTAGGTCTGGGTGGTCACCTGCAGGAGGTATAATCCCAGCATGCATCAGACCACTGTGAGACAGCATGTGGTGAGTCCCGCCCTCTGTCGCACTCTGCAGCCTCTTGGGCGGTCGTCCAGGCCTTGAACTGCAGGCGGAAAACACAAGCATGCATTAATAATTAGGCAGTTTAATACTTTACCCACTTAGTCACTTTTTCATGCCGAGACTGAGATGGGTGGCCCGGTTAAAGAAAGTGTCCTTCAGCCTGTAAACCTCTGATCCTGCTGAAGTGTCAACAAGCAAAACACTGAAACCCGACCGGTTCCAGGAAGGCTGCTGTACAGCAAATCTGACCTCCCTGTGGATACGAGCAAGCAAAAAACGAGTTTCCCTATGGCATCAATAAAGCACCTCATTACTGTTCAGCTTACTCATTCATTTGTTTGCTTATTAAATGTGTTTGCTCGCCTCCTCTTTCCTTCAATCCTTCCTTCATTCAGTCCTCTTTCCCCGCCGTGCCACAATTTTTCCTCAATAAACACTGACTACAAGCAGATTCACATGGATTCTTGTCTTGTGTGCGCGGGTGTGCGGTTTGATTGAGCCGGGCATGCTCAATCAATCTTAGAGGAAGTATGTGAAAAGCTGTCAGGCATCACTTTGGCTCTGACTAAACGGTGTGAATGTCCTGACAGGGGAAATGACACGGGCCACATCAGGCTTAATGACAACCAGCGTACCTCATCTCCTTTCATAGCAACCTGACATAACATGAGTCTGTGGGCAAGTGCGAGACAGAGCGAGGGGAACAAGAGGAGATGAAGACGGAGTGACCGAGCGCTGAAGAAACAGAGAGAACAGTTGAAAAGTTGATGCAAGACAAGGAGTGTAAAGCGAGAGGAAAAGGTGAATAAAAGGGAGAGTTTGAAATTGTAAGAAAAGGTGGGAAAGAGTAAAAAAAAAAAAGGGGGGGGGGGGAGAGACAGACTAGCAGCAGCAGCTTCCTAGCGTGGGGTGTCTTTGAGCAGATTTTAATTAGAATCTAATCCAGCCGTCATTAAGGCCCCATAAACGAAGCTGTCAGTCAGGAGATTAATGGCGCCTCATTTGCATATTGCATATAATTCATCAATTACACAGCAGAAAGGACCAATCCCCTGTTGACACACCCACTGGCTGAGAAGGGGGGAGACGGAGAGAGACAAAAAGACAGAGAGAAAGATTGTGTAGTCACTAACTGTGGGAGAAAAACAGGTAGATTGTGAGTGTGTGTGTGGGCGTGCGTGTGCGTGCACATCGGAATGTGAGTGTGTGCATGTGCGGGGTCGTGTATGGGTTTGTGTGAGTGCGCGCGCGTGTGTATGAAGTGTTCAAAGGTTAATTTGATGAGCCGATGAGCTCCACAGTTCCTGCCCTCGGTTTTAATGAGTTGTTATTATTGTCTCTTATTATGGGCCCAGACCGACTGGGATGTGACAGCTGACATCAGATATCTCACACTATCACACACACACACGCAGACAGTGAGACGCACACAAGCATGCAGACACACTCAGGTAGATTCGCATACCCACGCACACGACATGAAAGACATACAGCAGGGATGTGTGAGTGGGATAAAGTTGTAAGTATGTGTTTTGTGTGCGTGTGCGCATGCACGTGTGTTTGTGTGGGAGTATGTGCAGTTTTTGTGAAGGTGGGGGGCGCATTCAAATTACAAACAATATTCTTTTGCAGTCCTTATAGAGCAGCATACTGGGCTTAACAAAAGCAGGAAATGTATTTTTAGGTCTCAGGTTTGAAGGTAAAGTAACAGTTCCACCGCAACTGATGTTGAAACACCTTAAATGAATACACACACAGACACACATGCACACAGACACACACACAAACAGATGCACGCAAACACACACAAACGCAGTAGTGAACATCAGTGGGGGGAAATAAAATACACAGAGACCAAAAGACCGTGGTTGGTTTTTACTGCAGCCGCTTCCCTTTCCCTTACTACTGTTTATTTGCACACACTAATTAATGGCCTCTGCGTGTCTGCGCTGATGGGTGGGTGTGTTTTGTATGTGTGTGTGTGTGTGTGTGTGTGTGTGTGTGTGTGCGCCTTTGTATATGTTGCATTTTAGGGGGCATGAAGAACTCAAACCTAATTTTGTGTTTAGTCTGCAAGTGCGTTGATACATCAAAGTGACCCATGGAGGGAGGTCTATGTGTGTGTTGTGCATGCAAGTGTGTTTGTGTGTGTGTACATGGTGTGTGTGTGTGTGTGTATACATGGTGTGTGTGTGTGTGTGTGTACATGGTGTGTGTGTGTGTGTGTGTGTGTTTGTGTGTGTGGTTGGAGAGCACCGGTTCCCTGAGGTAGGATTAATGAAAAAGCCTTTCATGGAAAAGTCATCAAGCTGAGGGGATGGAATGAGAGAGAGGAGGGGGGAGAGAGAAAACAGTTCATTGTGTGTGTGTGTGTGTGTGTGTGTGTGTGTGTGTGTGTGTGTGTGTGTGTGTGTGTGTGTGTGTGTGTGTGTGTGTGTGTGTAAGGTGTGTGTGAGTGTGTGTGTGTGCAGAGGAGGGGGTGTATGGCTTATGACCTCTTTGTCTCAAACTTTAATTAAAATCTCACCCAGACGTCCTCCCTCATGCCAACGCTCTGGCCACACATGCACACACACACACACACACACACACACACACACACACTCACACACACAGTTTTTTTTAAATAAAGGTGCTCTGTACATTGAGTTCTGCCCTCCAAGCTTAGTGTGTGTGTGTTACCTGAAACATGAAACGCCAAACATGGCAGCTGGAGCTTAGTGCAGGTGGAACAGAAACAAAACACAACAAAGATGACAGATCTCTATCCTTGCTAACACACACACACACACACACACACACACACACACACACACACACACACACACACACACACACACACACACACACACACACACACACACACACACACAGGGGAAAGAGAAAAGTAATGAAAGAAGAGGAAGTGTTACAGTCAAAACAGTGGAACAGTGGAACAGCTACTAGCTTGGAGGGACTGAGGTGGTGATAGGTAGCAGCTGTGTGTGTGTGTGTGTGTGTGTTTATATGAATGTGTGGGGAGAGAGAGCGAGGGAAAAAAAAAATAAGAGAACTTGCTCAAACAAGATTTTGTTTTGAATATATTAGAGGCGCTTTACAGCTCCCATGCTCCCATCCTTTCAATCTGTGTTTATCACATGGGTTTGTATTCGCCGTCACGGTCCGGTTTGATAAATCATAATGTCGCTGCTGTACGCAGGAAGACTTATGTTGGTGGTTACAGAAGGCAGGGAAAGATTGATGTTGTGATCTTCCTCTCAAATCGAGGGCTGAAAAAGCTTTCTGCGCCATTGTTATTAGGAAAGCCTGCGTGATGATGTCATGAAAGAAGCAGGCAGGACAACACACACACACACACAGACAGACGTGCGCACGCACACACACAGTGGGGCTCGACTTTGAGGACGTTTGATCATGGCAAAAAAATCTGATCTCCTAAACTGATACCGCTTCACATTCCTGTCCCGCATTCCAGGGTCAAAGCTGTGTCAAGACTGAGTGTGTCTGTGCGTTTGAAAAGTATGTGTACTCCATTAAAACCTGTCACAGTGGAAGACATGGAGGCCCTCTCTATCTCATCGTGCTCGTCTCTATAAAACATCAAAAGAGCGATGAGGTTAAAGTTGAGCTAACCGCCCCAGCCTAACACAGACACTCGAACACACATGGGCATACACACAGCCCTCCGCCCCTTCATCCTAACACTGCTGACTTTGACAGTGAGTTATGGCATGGCAGTGGGGCTCAGCTCTGAGAAGTCCACCTTCCCATGCACACACACACACACACACACACACACACACACACACAAAAACACTGGCTCGACACTGCCAAGTCGAGAAACACAAAGAGGGTGCTTTTGTTGTACTCTACATACCACTGTGTCTCATTCATCATTCGTCGTTTGATTTAAGTTCGAGTAACATTAACACCTGCTTCATATATTTGACTCTGCTTTTGTTGACGCCCCTGCTGCATGAGCTGCAAAGAAAAGCGTGTGAATGCCAGCTGAAAATTACCCAAAAAAAGGATTTCTGTTTCCACCCAAATATATTTGTGGTAAATGGAATTTTGCTCACGCTATTAGAAAAAAAAGGGGCCTCTTTCAGCAGTATCTCCCAAGAAAATGTGACCTTGGTACTGTGGTTCATCAAAAATAACACACTATCAGCAGTTTTAATAGGGACAATTTCTTTGGAAGAAATTAGGTCCTCTGAAAACTGCTATCTGTCCAGTTGTTATCTGTAACATGGACTTTTTTCTGGAAAAATTGCCATTAAGTTTTGTTTTTTTTTAAATGTCATTTTCCAATCCTTTGCACAATTACTTTTACCTCATTTTACAGGGTTGGAGGCAAGAATCTTAATGCAAATATGAGGGCAAACAAACCTATCTGCATGGTCCAAATCAGGTGCCAAGTTAAAAAAAATGCATATATAGAAATAATATAAAAATGCATTATAAGTTGCAAACCTTAAATACAATTACTTATAAATATATATCCTGTGTTACTATTCAAGTGTGTTGTTATTAACGTAATCAGTTTGCCATGTTACACTACTTTTATGTAACATTCAGGAGGGTAGGCATATATGGACACTGCATAATGAATACTTATAGGGCATCTGTAAACTATATGCACACACACACTTTGACCTGAGCGAGCTATTTGATGTGTGTTACTAACAGAGAATGAAACTGTTCCTTTGTCAGGGAGAAAGAAAAGGATGGAGGATCAGGTTGCCTCCTACACGCCATGTTCTCACTGTGGAACTAATGTCATTTAGCAGCAAAGCCAGCAAACACACAGGCGTGACCATGTGAGTTCTGTGTGTGCGTGTTAACAGAGAGTGTGTTTGTGTGTCACCTATGCATGAATTATAACTAGGCTTTGAGTGAGGGTGAAGTCGGCCCTTCTTCATGGTTTGATGAGTCAGTGGTCAGTGTGTGTGTGTGTGTGTGCAGAGCAGGAGTTAACAGTGAGACAAAGAGGAGAAGGAAAGACAACGGTAAACAGAGGACACTGCTTCAAAAAACCACTTCATTTTAATCTAAAAAAAAAAGGACCAATGAATAAACAAACGGCCCAAAGAATAACTAGCAGGATGAAAGCCATGTAAAGCATTCTGTTAGTCATGTTAAACTATCAGACAAGGCTGCTATTTTTTTCAAGCCTGTCTCACTGTAGTGAACTGGAAAATAATAAGTGATGGCTGTCTTAATCAGTAACAGGAACCTCAGTCAGCCTTGACGTGGTCGGAAAGCTGCATCATCAAAATCTCTGAGATGTTCTTGAAACTTTTCGCTTTGGTCAGAAATCTTTAAACAAAAGCCATCGTGAGTTTCACTTTTTACCTGCTATTGTATGTCGATCCGTCCACGCTGGGGATTACTTAGAAACTTCTAATGCAGGTGGAGCTGATACTAATGGCTACCGCAGCACACTTGAAGCCTTCAGACAAAGAATCACAGAAGTCGTTTGAAGATTTCAGACGAGTGATGTTTTAAGATCTCATTAAGTAAAGGCTGTTTGAGTGTTGTGTGGATAATTAGAGACGGCAGAGGATGTGTATTTTTCGGGGGTTGTATAACATCATTCCCATTAACACCAGACATAGAAGAAATCCCCAAGCAGCCAGAAGATGCATCTGGATTTTGTCTTGGTTGGAGGGCCGCAAATGCTTAAGTGCAGGTGTTAATCCACGCATGTAAAGCTGGAAGCTGATTCTCACAATAGTATGTTTCTTTTTGGAGTTTTTTTTCTGGGCTTGCTCAACAAGTCAAAGCTTGTCTTAAATCCCACACTTTGACTTAAAAACCAAAAACGGCTTAAAGATGAAATAAAATGAGGGCATATCAAAACACTGGGATGATCTTACCTACAAACAGTAAATCTAAAGAACTGGGGGGAAAAAAGTAATTTAAACATTGCAGAATCGGTATTTTGGCATTTATCAGCGCACATCTAGATGCATTCTCCATCTCCATTTAATGGCAGGTGTAAATTGGATCATTCATGCTCCAAGGAGCTAGGATTAACCATCAAACAATATAAATTCCCCAAACTAAGACTAATCCACACTGCTCTGGATTCAAACTCATGCTGTTATGAGCATGTGGTCTGCACAACAGCAGACTGAGGCACCAGAAAACCACAAATCCCAGCCAATTTAGCCCCTTTATCCAAACATATCTGCTGCACACTGGATTGATGACCCATGTAGCTGGTCACCATCAGAGTTCTGCAAAACAGGCTAATTTACATAATCGCATCATAAATACCGAGAATTCATTTAATCATCTCCTCTGTTCTGATGCTCAGGGCTAAAGAGTGTTGATATGATAAGACAGCAAGTTATTAAGAAGGGAGAGAGAGAGAGAGGGATGGAGCGAGGGAGGCAAAGAGAAGGAGGGAGAGAGTAAAGGGATCAGTGAGTGAGTGAGTGAGCTTGTTCTGATTTAAGCTGCCGCTTGGGGCCAAATGAAAATTAATTAATTTCTGTGAAGAATCAATTTCTCAGAATGACAGTGTCACATTCAATGTGTGCAAGTGTGAGTGTGTCAGAGAGAAAGGGAAGTAGTGCGTGCGTGCATGTCAGCGCCAGAGATCAGACTCCCAGATAACATGAGAAACTTTTAAGAGTGTTTTTCTCATAAGGATTACTAAAATTCATTATCGCCAACACCATAATCACCATCACAGTGTTTATCATCCATAAAAATGGTAATTAGTAACAGCCCCAGCAGCAGCAGTGCTGTGGCAAATGAGAAGGGGTTAACTGGACCCAAGTCAGTTATTATCAAATCAAACACGAACTCCAATAAAAGCTAAAATAAATAAATAAACATATGGAAAATGTATTTTTCCTCATGCAGCAGCTTTAAGGAAACTGAGTTTGCTTTTAAATTAGTGGAATCATTTGTAGGCAAGTTCTGAAACATAACAGACACACTGTGTAGAGATACCCTATTAGATATAAAATAACACAAGGTCATTAGTAATAATGGAGTTTATATTATTATGTAGATTTTTGTGATCCTTTTCATGACCTGCTGACTGTTTGATCCCCAAATTTGATATATTTGTAGCTATCTGCTAACCCCACCTGCTGCACTCCCCCTCCCTCAATAATGAGCTGGGTAACCCTCCATCACACTGCCACCCTCCCCACCTTCCCTTCGCTCTCCTCTCCCCGGACCCCTGCCTCACCTTGCATTGGTACAGTCGTTGTAAAGCGTCTCAAAGTCCTGCCTGGAGATAAGTTTGCACCGGTTCACCCCGGGCTGGATGGCCCCGAGCCCCCGAAGAACCCGGACCTGCTCCACGTTGCACACCACCGGGGTAATGTCCAGCCGTTTCAGCTTGGTGTAAACGGTGTGTAGCCCGCCGACCAGGTGTTTGAGAAACACGTCGAAAGCCTGAGGCAAACAGATGAGCTCCTTGTCTTTCACCGTGAACGACGCCAGTTTGGCACCTTTCACCTCCACCAGTTTGCACTCGTTGTTCTGCGGCGTGCTCTCTACGGGCGACGCAGTGGCGTACACGGGCTTAGCGCTGCTGGACACCGGAGCTCCTCCGCTCTTTAACGGGGTCCCGTTCGGCAGTAAGAGGTCCGCCCTGAACTGGTGAAGCAGCGCCGGGTGCGCCACCGGAGGAGCCGGGGAGGAAGCGGCGGAGGTGGCCGCAGGTGGCGGAGAGTTTGTGGCCGGAGACACGGAACTTGGCGCCGGGTGGTGCCCGAGTGGAGCTGCGGGCAGCAGAGCCGGAGGCGCAGGAGTTGCCATAGTGGTCATGACCAAGAACTGGAGAATAAGTAAACTTCAAAGTCAACTATTTAAGAAAGTAACTTGGCCGAACACACGCATACACTTTGGAGAGTGTGAACTGCGCATGGAGCGTGCCGAAGAGGAGAGAGGGGGATGAAAGAAGAGTAGACGGGGTCCGTGTGTGGAAAAACAGATCACATACTTGAATCAGAATGAGCGGAGGCTTGTCTCAGAGCTGGAGATGCTACTGTCACATTAACATAAAGAGGAGGAGCTTGGGCTTATTCTTAGAGAGTGAGAGACGCGATCAGAGAGAGGAGAGGGAGAGAGAGCAAAGATTAGCCCACATAAACTTTGGATAAGCCTATTTATGAACGCCTAACGAAACGACACCTAAATATTAACGCCTCTGATGTCTGTAGCAATGCAATCTCCAGCTTTATAACATTTAAATCTCCATATTAGGGTAATCTTCCTATAACATATTTGGGTATAATTATTTTATCCTCGGGGGGGAAAGAAGTAAATGACTGCAGTTCTTTTTCTGAGAGAAAATGTTTGTGTTATCCCCAAATACTAGTCTTTATGGATATCAGAGGGACTTTTAAAAATCTGATTATGACAAGCAGAGTGCTTTAAATAAAGTATTGAACGCCTTATTCTAATATATCAAATATTAGATATGTAGAAGTGGTAGTATTTGACTTTTATGGGCAGTCTATTTTTCTAATTGCGCTGATGAAAAAATACATATTTTAGATTTATGCAGATCTGTCAATGAAATTAAATATTTGGAAAAATACCACCCCGCCGGTGTAGAATCTGATAGTGTTATCACAGGTGGATTAAAAAAATTCATAAAATGTTTTAAAAATCAATTAATAATAATAATAATAATAATAATAATAATAATAATAATGGATACTTTATTGATCCCCATGGGGAAATTACTTGTTTTTCTCTGCATTTGACCCATTCACTCAGTGAAGCAGTGGGCAGCCCACTAAGCAGGCGCCCGGGGAGCAGTGTGTAGGGACGGTACCTTGCTCAGGGGTACCTCAGGGTAGCCGTTAAAAAAAAAGGCATAACTTTTTTTTAAAGGTAATTTGTGCTGCACCTCCTCTCTCTTATAAATGCAAAGCGGCTGTACAAGAGCTCGTACAGGGGCCAGTAACCTTGGCTTGACAAATTGACCCCTTTACCCCAAACTGATTCCTTATACACACACACACACACACACACACACACACACACACACACACACACACACACACACACACACACACACACACACTTCCATCATTTACATATGGAGCTTGCAGTCCTTTCAAAGTGGCTTTCACGGAACATTGTGTTGATAATGATCTCGGTCGAGAGGGAGAGAGAGACACAGATCTCCAGAGACCATCTCACCATAAGACAAGGGGGAAGAGGATAAAACTCTGACTGTACTCCAACTCAAAGGACTTTAACACTTCTTTCCCTCCCAACCCCCCCACCTCTCTCGAATAAGCCCTCTTGTGTTTTTTAATTGGCAGAAATTAATCTTTAGGATGTAGATGGTAGATTTACATTCATTAAAAGTCAAGAGAGGAAGCCAGGCTTGATGCTAATCAAATCTGCTTAATTATGCTTAACATGAGTATCTCCAGGGGGAGAGAGAGAGAGAGAAAGAGAGAGAGAGATAGCTAACTCGAACTTTTTACTTTTTGCCTTTGATAACTCCTGCTGAGTATGGCCTTTTCCTTGGCAAAAAATAAATGTCACGACTCTCTTTCTCCATCTGTAGAAAATACACCGATAAAGCCATTAGTGTTGAGAAGAGCTGATTCATGTTGTAAATTCCCACCTTTAAGTGTTTAATAGGTAGTAAAATGTTCGGTTCTAACCTCCCAGGGCAGGGCTTTGCACGTTTTTAGCCATCATCTGATAGGCTTATAGATTCGCTGATCTATGATGAACTCAGTCAACTTTGCACAACGGTATAAACAAGGACCTGATGAGTAATATGCCAGCCTAGAGGAAAGCTTCGCACCTATAAACTGCACCGCTAGGTTACAGTTTAATTACATTTTTCATTTTACCAGAGAATACCACTGCAGGATGAACTGGTGGGAAGTGACTTTGTCTCGCAACAGGAAGGTCATGGGTTTAATTCATACAGCAGCTATTGTGCTTAAATTCCCCTGAAAAGAAAACAATGAAGTAGCCCAATACTCAAGTCACTCAAGTATAAAAACACAGTGTGGCACACACAGGAAAACTAATTCATACTTCACTCTAACGTTAATCAAAGCTTGCTCGCAGATCTTGAGAAGTACAGCGTGGTCCTCATTTATTTTGAAGTCTAAATTATCCATTATGAGCACAACACACCTGATTCTCCAACGTAATTATCTTTTTGGGTTATGCGAGCAGCATAGTTTTTAAACTCACTAGAATAAAATGCATGGAATAAAATACTTACATTTTTTAATTGTAAATCTGACAATATCATAGCAGTGAAATGCCAAATCGGTGGTATCCTTAGTCTTTGAAGTGCTTTAAGTTCCTCTTCCTCAGCCTATCTATCTTGACCGCCTGGGAAGATTTTCCCTTCACTGAATATTAGCCTACTGAGTTAATTAATGTTTAATATCTTCTTCAGGACCTCTAATTGCACCAGTAGTATTATAATTTAAGTTTTAACCTCCAACATTTCCCTCACTTTATTTTTATTGTATTATATAATCCTTATTAGTTTGTTTAAATGTTTGTTATGTTCGGCGGACTTATTGATTATATTAAAGATTTCCTAGGAAATAACAGTCAGATCCCAAGTGAGTTGCCCCCGCCAGAACAACGAGCTCGCCAGAGATTTAAATCCAGTTTAAGATGCTTTTTCCTTGCCGTTTCATTGCCTGAATCAAATACACGCAGCTTCCTTTAAGATCCCAATTCTGGCTGCAGTTTTCTTCTTTTAACAGTTCATATTTATCTTGCCACGCTGCCACCATGAGCCAAAGAGACAAAGATAATGTTCATGTTGTGTCGCTGTTTGAAAGCCAAGCTCTGGTCCTTTCCACATGTCTGTTTTGGCCAGTGAGCAGCAGAAGCATGAGGGAAATGTGTAGGTGGTTAGATCAGCCGATGAAGTGTAAATACCACTCAATCTGTTCTCATTAGAGGAGTAAAAACATACGAATCACTTCGCCTCTATTAAAAATGCCCCAGGGTCCTAGTTAAGTGTGTGTGTGTGTGTGGTCATATATGTGCTTGTGTGAAAGAGAAGGAGGGGGGTAATGACAGAATGATGTTTTGGCATTTGTGTCTGCAGTGGGGATCTGAAATGCCACCACCATCAATGCTGCTTAATTCTCAGAAACATACACTTAATCTGAACAGACAATCCGTTCCGATAGCCACTGTCATGATTCAAATCAACTTGGAGTGAAGAGTGTGCGTGTGCTCTTGTGAGTGAGAGAGTATGTTATTGTGTTTTGGTATGTCATTAGGTGCCTGTGAGCGTGTGCGTGTGCATGACCAAGATATCACACATCCATTCCACATTCCCCTATGATAATGTGGATTGATTATGGATATGATAATGAGAGGCCGGCGCGGCGTCGCGACCTTCACAAGGTCTAATTGAAACAAGCGTTGGTCCTCCGAAGCACTTATCAAGTCACACAGCACATCATTAATCACGCAGAATACAAGCTGTCACTGTAACACACATGCAAACACACACACACGCGCGTGCACACATTCTCTAAATTTTTCTGTTTTTCTAATATACACACACACACGCATACTCTCCATCTCCCTTCTCCTTTCTCTCCCTCTCTCTTACACACACACAAGCGCACACACAATGCAAGCTGTCACTACAATATGCCTGGCATTGTCTTCTTTTAAGGAGAGTGGACAGCTCGTCCACCCTCCATCTCTATTTTCTACAAGAAAAGTTGAAGAACAAACAAGCTGTTGGAGTTAAACCTTACAAATAAGAAAGAGGAGAGGGAGATTGTTAAAGCAATCCAGCAAACAGAAACAGCTGTTCACTCCAGAAAAACTCTCCTGAAATTGAATTAGCACAAGTTGTTTTACTACCTGCTTTTATTAGAAGACAATTTAACAACCAAATGTGATTCCAATGTCTGATTAAGGCAGCATATGGTGCCTACCTGTTAAACACAAAGTGTTCAGTACCAGCTTAACGCCTCAGTGAGTCACTCGAATAAACTAATAAGCTCAATATCATATTAGTCATTACATAGTCCAACACACAAAATTTCAATCTGATAAAAAGGTGGTTTCATTATCATCACAGGGAAAACACAAGGGAGTTTGCATGCGCTGCCGATACCATCATCAACTTTGTTAATTGTTATTCAATTAACTGCTTTTGTTAATGAAACCAATTAATACTTTAAAACAAGCAGGGAGATATACGATTATTATGCATCTATGCAGAGCACAGCTAATTACAACTGTAAATCAATCATTTCCAAATTAATCATCTTGGAAAATGTCCAAAAACAACAAAGTCACTAAAAGACTTTGGAAGTTTTTTGCTTTTTTTTTTTTTTTAAACATATTTTGATTGCCATGCTATTATCTTGTCTAATGATTGTTAACGATCCTTTAAAGAGTTTATGATCCAATTTCCTTGCTATGTAATTGAATTGGAACCTAAACAGTATAATCTTAAGGTTTAAAAATGTGCCCAGTATTTAATCAGCGGTGGAGCATTGGCGAAATCACTAACAAGGTCACAGAACTCCTCTTGGGGCAAATACAGTCAGTGGAGCTTCACCTTGCGGAAGGATGAGGGCCAAACAGGCTCAAACCGTTACAGAAATATTAATCAATCATTTCAATACAGACCTCCAGGATATGCTCCACTGCTTAGTAATGACATTTTTTTTAATCAGTGTTAGAAGAACCGTTTTAATTTCCTGCTTAAGTTATCCTTACTTAAGTAGGTACACCAATTACCAGTAAAGGATCTGCTCTACAAATATTACTTCAAACAATACTGGAGTGCTGCTATTGAGGCTAATGTACTACTGCACAATCTGTACTGTTATGATCAATAGTTTGTGATAGCTGTGAGATGGAATGGATAAACATTTTTAAAACAATAACCAAACCCACCACCGTGTAAAAAAAAACCCCACAAAAAACTGTTGCTTTCTGCTTATGGTCCCATGGCACTTGCTCTAAAACAAGTTGATGCCATTAAAGCAATAGTCTCGAGAGAATCTTTAAAAAATTTAAGTGCCATTATCCTGTACTAGAGACCATAGTGGCCACTGCACAGCAAAAGATAATACTTACTAGCAAAATTAACTTGAAACCTAAAAATATTCCCATACAGAAAAAAGGAGCCAAAATTACTGTACGTTAAGTGGATCCCAGTTGCTTATGCGTTCATGTAACACACATTTTAACGCAAGCTATGTGGATATTATAGGTTTTAAACCTAATCCTTGAAATATTGTAGCAGAAGTATAAAGTCGCATTTAAATTACTGAAAAAAAGGACTGAATACTTCTCTATTACTTCCCATCACTGTGTGGATTGTGCAAATGCAAGTATCTTAGTGGTGGTAAAACATTTGTTAGACATAGAATATTTCAAATAGTGAACTTTGTCTCTTCTTTTATAACTCAATTAAATTTTTTTTAATTCTTACCACTACCACACAATTTTAATAACTTGTCAAAAATGATGTTTTCTTTTAAACCAAAAATTCTAGCCTTCATGGACAAACAAAGCCACGTCTCTGTAGGGAACGCCTCACCCCAGCCTATTTATTGCTGAAGGTAATTAGTGACCTGAACACACAGAGATTTTTGACTTTTGTTTAAACTCTGCTTTAAATTAGTCTCTCCACTGTAGTTGTTTTCATACGCCAATATTGCTGTAATTTAGGTTTGGAAAAACATCAACAGACCATCTCTCCCTTTACTTAGAGACCTTCTAATCAGTCCAGTCTAATTATTTTCCTAATATCCACTGCACACACCTGAACTGTAATTGCTACACATAGATCTTTCACTTTTAAATGAGACTGGCCTCATTTATCAGAAAAAATAATCCTCGCCCTGGATAATTATCAGACATACAAATATAAACACCTTTAGAAGTTTTTACGTGAGGACCCGCTCGCCTCTTAAGTTGATACAGTCATGTGACCTGACCAGTGCCCTAGTTGAACACCTCTTAGATGTTCATGCATATATGGACGCTAATCTCTGTTAGGACTGTGGGATTTGGGAATATTTTGTTTAACAGAGATCAAAGTAGCTGCTAGGATGAGGAGAAACCTTCAAACACATCAAACAGAGGGCAATACATCCCGAATCCCATGCCCATAGTAGCCAATCAAGCCGTGCATAACAATTTTCCTTTTGTAAAAGAAAAAGATTCCAGGTTTTGGTCTTCCTTCATCAGCATCTCCTGTGGCTCACCCCCCACCGAGACCTGGGGTTGTTTTGGCTTACGGACTATCAAGCAGAGCCACCGTATCGAGTCTGTATGTCTCTCATTCTTGGTTAAACACGGTGTTGGTAAAGAAGAACAGAGAGATACTGTGTTAGGAGATCAAAGCAGCAGTACAGAGATTTAGACTCGGAGCCTGTCAGTCAAGATGGCGAGACAAAGCAGAAGAAGACAGAAATGCTTACACACACACACACACACACGTGCTCTCCTGCTCAATCGCTGGCTTTCTCTGTGGCGTGCCTGTGAGCGGTGAGGTGTTACTGTCAGATGGCTTAGGGGCTACTCATTTGTAGACATCTACAGCACCGCATGAACACCTAAGCTCTCACACATAAGGGGACACAGACAAGCTACTGATAAAAGCCTGTGTGAATAAGAGGTCTCCTCTAGCCTATATATGGCCTGTGGAGGAATGTTCCCTGCTCTCAGCATTTTCTCTCGTCTCGAAGATGAATAGATCTATTTTAAAGACAGGACAAAAACAAAACAATGCATGTGCTTGTACGTGATTTAGGAGTTTTATTCCTTGTTGATCAAAGATGTGTTTTCTTTTTTTTTGGGGGTGGGGGGGGGGGGGTGGGGGGGAGGGGCAAGTTTGCAGTATTCTCCAATGATTTTTGAGAATAGAGCACAGACGTAAAGGAGGAAAGATTTCAGAGCAACAGTGCATCCTGCTGTAAAGAATGACCCTTGTTCAAGTCTTCGTTTTTGAAGTGCGTCCTGCACGGTCTGTTTTTGTATTACACTGTGCAATGTTCCGCCAGTATCTTTTCCTTTTCACCCAGTCTGACAGGAAAAATAATTTCCTTTGTAAAATCCTGCACAAAGATAACCTCCCAATAAAAGGTGAAGGGGTGCAACTATGAATTCATCGGGATGGATTTGGAAAACTGGCTCAACATAAAACAAAAATAAAGAAATAAAATGTGAAAAAAATGTGATTTTAAAAAGTACCTGATTAAAATCACAGAAATGGTGAGTCAGTAGGAAAAACTTGGTGGAATAAATTACAACTGTGCAAGCTTCCCAACAGCGATAAAGACCCCTGACTGTAATAAGAAAGACAACACCACCTGGTGGCCGCTCACTGTAACATTTTAATTTACACTTCATCTGCTACATGTAAAACAAAAATGGCAAATGTTGAGAAAAAACAGAAATGCAAAACTAAAACAATTCACAATATATTATAGATCTTAAAAAAACAAAACAAATTAATGATCAGAAATCGAGTCTGCACTCAAATTAAGGCAGGAAGTCAATTATAGCCTGAAGTAACAGGAAACACATGGAGTATGTCTATATTTGAGACAGAATGGTTGCGTATGAGCTCATTTCAGGAGAAGACTACATTAAAAACACAAAAGAGAAGCACATTAGTCACCAATTAGACACACAGTGCCAAAACGGAGACAAATCTGATTGGCTGGCGATCCCATGTATGTACACTTGCAGGTAGGAGGCACGATCCCATTAAAAGGTCCAAAAACTTAAGTGATCTGTTTTTATCTTCAGTTTGTACAGTTCTCGGAAGCCTGAAAGAGAAAATAAATAAAATGCTAGTTAGTCATCATCACGACTCATATTTTTACCAGTAAAAAGCATAGGACATCTTTGCCAAACAAAAAATGAATGGGTGGGAAGAGATGAGGAAAACACAAAGGCTGCCTCAAAATTAATATCACACATTACCTTTGATGTGGTTTTTCAGTCTCTGCGATGAGAACCAAAGAGTTTTTTTTTGTTTTTTTTTTAAATTTAGCACAAACAGAAAACTGTAAGCGAAATCAACACAATTAACAGACCAACCAGAACTAAACCTCTCAGTCTGTACTGTCTGTCATTCTGACATACACTCACACCTTGATAGAACCGGGATGGACCACCTTTGGCCTTCAGCACTGAAATAACTCTTCAAGGCACAGACAGAGATTTCAGTCCATACTAACATCACAGCATCACACAGTTGCTGTGGATTTGTCAGCTGCACACCTATGATGCTCTACTGGGATCTGGTAAATCTGGGTGCCATCTGAATACAGTGAAATAACCAGTTTTGGATTATTTGAGCTCTGTTAAATGAAGATAACACACTTTGGTCATTAAAGGGATGGATAAGCTCATCAACAATACTGTCCGGTTTCCACTAAGGGGCCCAAAGAGTGCCAAGAAAACATCCAACCCGATTACACCACCATCAGCGTCCTGAATTCTTGATAAAAGGGCGCCTTTGCAAACCGTAGCCTCAGTTTCCTGTTCTTAGCTGACAATAATGCCACCCAGTGTGGTATTCTGCTGCTGTGGGCAATCTGCTTCAATGTTCAGCACATTATACGTTCAAAGATGGTCTTCTACATACATTTGTTGCAACAAGTGGTTCTTTTTAGTTGCTGTTGCCTTCCTATCAGCTCAAAGCAGTCTGGGGATTCATGGCAGGAAAATCCCAGTAGATCAGCAGTTTCTAAAATACTCTGACCAGCCTGTCTGACACCAACAACTATCCTGTGTTCAAAGTCAACTAAATCACCTTTCTGATAATTGGTTTCAGGTTCAGCAGGTTGTTTTGACCATCTCTACATGTCTGCCTAAATACATCAAGACGCTCACATGTGATGGGTTAAGATGTTTGCTGTATTGAGGACTTGAGCAGTTGTACCTAATAAAGTAAGTGTACAGTAGGTCGCTTTTAGATCAATGTTCCTGCCAGCGTCATACTCACAGTAGCCTGATGACACCGAAGGACACGTGTAGAATATTTATCATCAATACCAAAGATTAGTTTGCTTGTGGGCTTGAGCACTGACCACATTTGCTCTTCATGCTTTTTATTTTTGTTCTCCAAGCAAGGTAGGTGTGTGTGTGTGTGTGTGTGTGTGTGTGTGTGTGTGTGTGTGTGTGTGTGTGTGTGTGTGTGTGTGTGAGTGTGAGAGAGAGATTTTGAGTGCTGGATGGTAATTCTAAGAACGCTGTATGTATCCTTTCATACACAGCTTGAGAGAAAAAGAGATCTCTCTTTGGAATTGGGGAATAGAGAAAATGCAACATACACAAGAAACGCCAAAAATTAGAAATGAGTGAATGGGACAAAATGCTTTTTGCATGTGCTATGACTGTTTATGGCATTTTCTATTTGTTAAGGAAACTGCATGCAGTAAGACTTCTGTTGAGAGATATGAAAAAAAAAAAATGTTACAAAGGCTCACTTATAGTAATGACTTTTTTTGCAAGTTGACTGGGGTGGTCTTTTAGACAGGAAGCCAACAGATTATAGATGCAGCAGAGGATATCTGAAAGGGGCCAATAGCAGCAGGTTAGGAGAGAACTTTATATAAAAACCCCTTCTGTGAATCTGGTACTTCATATCCTGATATGCATTAAATGACCAGAGTTTATTTTCTGGACGACATGTTAAGCCTCTTTCAATGAGCAAAATAATCTTCGTTGGAAGTATGTGTTTAAGATTTGGTTATATTGATTCTTATATCTATGCAAATCTAATAATATGCCCATAATGCTTTAAAATCAGGTGTTTTGCTTACTTTGTGTCGGCATATCTCAGTAAAACTGCAATGGAAAAAGAGGTTCTGTCACCCTACACCAGGCCGCATCTTTATAAACATTCTTAAATTTCAGATGTTATCTTCACACACACACACCAGCTGCAGGCAGTTCACCTTTCAGCCTGTCACACTGCCATTGCTGGTGTTCGCTTTAGTATTGACATCAATTAAACATCTGAATAAGTCTGGAAAGACTCGGTTGGCTGGTGTGATGATAAAAAGAACAGGTATTACATATTTGAGGGATTACACACAACACTTTTCTTAAACATAATGGATTAAGTTGCTTAATTATTCCCAGGAGAAAGTTTTCTCCATAAAATGACCTGAAACTCATTGTTTCATAATTATAGAATTTTGTCTCATATTATATAACAGCATAAACCTATACAGTCCCACACACAGAAACAAATCCCTATCCTACTGAAGACATGCATATGATCTTTGCTCTAGTATTTTTCTTTAGTATTTAGGCATGAACACAAAGTATGCTGGGCTGGGGTCAGCATTCGCTCAGCTTTAACATCACTCTGGGTTCTTGGCTAGATTAGCGTTAGCATATCGTCTGTGCAGGTGCTTGTAAAGATCTGTAGTTAGGTTAGCAGCAAAATTCAGTTGTTTTTGTCCTGGACACAGTTTGCAATTTACCATCGCACTGGCTTTTAAAACTAAAGTATTGTTTAGATCCATGCTGTAGACTGTGTCACTATTTTCCTCCTCCAGCGCCATGAGAACTGATAAGCAAATCTGATAGGCAGGCAGGCTAACAATTCCAAAGAATTTAACTACTTGGACCGATTCACACAGACAAGTGACTGCCACTGTGAAAAGTATTAGTATTTTTCTAAACACATAGTTTCAAGCATATTTAACATATTTCAAACAAATGGTCTCGCAGAAATCACCTCTTCCTCGATGTCAAAAAGAGATGTTTGACTTTTAGAGGAAATTTAAAAAAAATAAATTAAAAATAATGCACCGAAGCCCATTAACGTTATAGGCAAGGATGGTAAAACGGTGGACAGGTACTTGAGTGTTCACTTGAATGAAAGACTGGTCTGGAGGATAAATAGTGATGCTATGTACAAGAAGGGTAAGAGCAGACCGGACTTTCTAAGCTCAAATTCAGTTAGCAGTGGGAGGCAGCATCAGTGCCAGAGATGCCAGCAGGATCAACAAACTAATCCACAAGTTTGGAACCATCATTGGCTGGAATCTGGAGTCATTTAAGTCAGTGAGGGACAGGAGGTCACTGAACAAACTGCTTACCATTATGGCCAACTCACTCCATTCCAAACTACAGAGGACTGACTCTGCGTACATAAAAAAAAAAAGCATTCCTACTGTTCTCTATAAAACTCTACAAGTCTCCTTTACATAACTGGTGAAAAAAGGTGAAACAAGATGGCAGAGATATTTCTGTATCAAACCTTCTTCCTGTGATTTCTCAGATTTATAGTGTACATGTTCTTTTGCCACTGCAAAATTAATGCAGACAGACCTGTGTTCAAATTGGAATCAAAATTAACCTAACCCCATGCATGTCTCTGGACTGTGGGTGGACTGCGAGTACCTGGAGACAATATGCAAAACGTCATACAGAAAGGACCCAGACTGGATTCATGTTGCACTACCTTTCCTAACAAGGAATCAAGTATAAGCCTGTGGTACCTTTAATAATGCTGTAGATTATACCATTTTTATCCTTCTGCCGCTTTAACAATAATTTCCTTGTTGGCTCAGTAAATTATCTACATGTATATACAATGTGAGCTGATTAGCTTTAAGGGAGGCTGTGTCTGTACCTTGAGGGACTCGGAAGCTTTCCGCAGTTCTTTGATGACTGCAGAAAGGGCTTCTGGGTTGATTCCCTGCTCACACAGTCTCACGCATATGGACAGAGACTCCATATCCAAGCCAGTGTTGAGCAACCTGGAGATCTCCAGCAACACTGTTGGGGGAGGAAGTAAAAAGAGACACAGCTATGACACACATGCTAAAACGTACTAATAATATATATATATATATATATATATATATATATATATATATATATATATATATATATATATATATATATATATATATATGTATAGATGAATTTTCAACTATTACACAAATACACAAAACACTACACGCAGAAATTTCATATTTACCGTCCATCGTCTCCCGTACTGCGTTTAGATTTGCGTTTGCTGCACTGGCCATAGTGATGGATGATTATAGCTAGCCAACGCTTGCTAGCAAGTGGCTGACAAATTAAGATTTAGAGACACAACGCAAAAAAAATCAGCCAGATTTCAGGCGTTTCGTATACATTTAGATTGAATCAGCAAAAACCAGGCTAGCACAATCACGTAAAGGTCAATATAAGATCCTAGCTAGCTGACAGCGCTCATTGCCGCTACTCGCGAAAGTGTGCTGAAGGAAGTGACGACATGAAATTCTTCATTGGTTACGCGAGCTTCCTGCGACGATTCTATTGGCTAGCCTGCCTTGTGGGCGAAATTAAAAAAACGTTTGAACTGGTCTCTCTGCTGATTGTTTGCTGCTGGCTTTTCAATGAATATTGCTGTTAGAGTTCCGGCTCGTTCACAATTGTAAGTACCAACAGTTGTAAGGCAAACGTTATCTAGTTCTTGCGTAAATGTATAAATAACTTAGGGGTGAAGTGAAATGTGTGAAGCTAAATCCTCTTTTTAAAAGCTGCTTCCTTCGAAGGTTTGTTAACGCTATAGAAACAGAGGAAGTAATGTAGCCAACGTACTAGAGGTAGAACAAAACGGAAAATCTTACAACGAAATAATTTTAGTGTCTTTTTGTATTTGGATTGTCATTTATCGTCATCCCGACTTGGATATTTCTTGTCAGCTAAAATGGGGGACCATGCTCAGATCCAGATCACTCCAGAGACTCCAGGCAGGCCCTCCATTAGAAACCCCTTTGAAAGTCCAAACGACTATCACCATCTTCGCGAACCGCTGGTGCCAAGTCCATCTGTATTTAAGTCCCTACCTTGTAAAGCTGTAAGTTTTAAATTTACTTCATATCATCTACTCAACTCATTTACTCATGAGTGGATGTAGTCTCTTAATAATTTTAGACTTGTTTAATTTACCCAGACTCCACCTAAGTTTAACTGGTCTATTGATGAAATGGCCAGTCTCCTACCAGTGCACATAGACCCAGAGGAAATTCAGCGGCAATCTTTTTACCTCAGTCAGACAAGGTAAGTGATGTAATACGGCTGACACTGTGACAAATGTGAAATTCTTTGAGGAAGATCTGTATTGTTTTATCTTGTGATTTTAATACCTCCTCTATGTATTAAACCTGGGGAGCTTATTAAAGACTCTATCAAAGTGAGTGGTCTTTCTTTTAGGACGGATTCGGACATTGAGGAAAAACGTCAGAATGCTATTGAGCAGGTAACCAAATGTCATCTTTGCTAATGATACAGACTTTAGTGTACCCAGAATTTATAGATTCCCTTTGTACTGATGTCATTATCCTGTCTCCAATAAAGTTTTTCACCAAAGGAATAATTGTCCCTTCCCCCTGGGCTGCACCAGAGACCCGTAAAGTCCCTCAGATTTCTAAGAATAGTAAGTTGTCTTATCGTTTATGTTACTTCTTAATTCTTGTAGGTTTTGTATTTGTATTTATTCTGTTTTTATCCATAGATTTCTGTTAAACTCTGGTTTTGTAAAAACTTTTATTTTTAATGTTGAAGGTTCAATGTCTGCAATGATTGCAGAGGAGCCAGAAAAAATTTCAGGTCTGTTACTTTTTTTTTTTTTTTAACCTGTTTTGCCTTTTTTTTTCTTTTACCTACTTTTTATATATATACATAACTTTGTGTGTTTTGATCTACAGTTGGATGTCAGACAACCCTTACATTGCCTTTGGCTTTTGATTTGGAGAAAGTTCTAGGTAAACCTTGACTAAACACCAACAGGATCATAGTGAGAAAAAGAAAATCAAACAATCTGCTGTCAAGTCACTGTTTCTGTTTTTTGTTTTTGTTTTTTCCTCACAGGGGAATATTACCATTATGAAGAGGTGTGTGATCCAGTGCAGGAGAGTCTGAGCAGCTCCTCCTTGCGACGAAAACTATTCCTTGATGGCCAAAATAGTTATAGTGGCTCAGACAGCTCGAGCCCTCCAAGTCCAGAGAGAGGCAATGCCGGTCAGGAAAAGCCATCTCCCAAGAGAGGAGACTGCATTGAAGGTTCTGAGGGAGAAGCTGTATCTGCTATCTTTTCCTCCCCTTCGGCCTGTGGTGTGTCAGCTCCGACGCCTTCTACAGTGAGTAGAGGAGTGTAGAGATTTCATATACACAACCGTTACCCAAACGATTTATTTTAGGCATAAAATTCAAGAGAAAAAATGCATCTAGAGATCATATTTTGCTCAACGAATAATTTTAATAACAGGAAAATGAACATTGACACTGTTAGCCTTCACCCAGGCTTACATTAAATAGTTGCTGTTGATTTGTTTTTGTGTTTTTGCTGCCTTAAAGGATTGTGAGCCTACACAGGTTTTTATCTTCTTTGTTAAGCAGTTTACACGTAATGAAATGTGCTATATAAATAAAATTTCTATTGCTATTTTAGGGTCAGTTCTCTTCGAGTCCCATCCAGCACGGACGCTTCCGGGATTGTAGCCTTGGCAGCATCGACAGTCCTCTCTTCCGTGATAGGTCCTCTCCTGCTGGCCTCATCTCCCCCACAATTTCTCCTATTGTTGCACATGCAGAACGCACACCTGTTGGCTCAGGTACACAGTTGTAACTAAAACACTAGTTACACTTTGTAACTAAAATTTTAATATCCAAACAAATCAAAATTGGAGAAATATTGGCTAAGGCTACATCCACACTGACACGGTTTTGTATTTAGTGTGTCTGTGTGTGTCAACAGTTTTCATCCAGCTAGTAGTTTTAAATCTTCCTCTATAATACATAATCCTTTGAGTATGGTGGTGATGCCTCCATGTGTTTAGTTGGTGATATTATAAAATGCAGAATAAGTTGCATTGCAGCAAGAAGAACACCTATAATTTGGTCTTTACATTAAATTAGCAACTGGTAATCGAGGCAGATGTGTCTTTATCTTCTGAATGGGGTCGTGCTTCAGGAATGTTATGATCCAATAAAGAATATGTGACTGAGAAGACAAAATGTTGGTAAAAAGGCAAGTAATTGTTACTGTGTTCTTTCTTTAGCTGAGAGAAACCAGCCTAGCTGTTTGACCCCACGTGGTGCCCCCTTGGATATAGTCGCTTCCTGCAGTGAGAGTCCATTTGTTGAGGGTTGCTCTCCCATTCGTAGCTGCTCCCCACACCAGCTCCATTGCCACAATGAACCCCAGCGCATTTCTCGACCCAGGCCCAGACCTAGAGGCCGCTGCTGGACTTCCCCTCCCCTCATCTCACCGATCCTCAACCCTAAGCTCCCAGACAATGAGGTGGCTGAAGAACACCTCCCCTCTGCCACTCGCTCTTCTTTCCCCTCTATGGAATTAGATTCATCATCACCCCTGACACAAGACTCTCACCCCACCAACACTGAGAGGGTTGGCGTGGACCCAATGGAACCTGTGAAAATGGAGGAAGGCAAGGAGACAGAAATTGAACCGAGGCTCGAGTATGAGGAGGACGAAGGTGTGGGGCCTTCCGAGCAGCTGACCAGCTCTCGCATGGTTAATGCATCAGCAACAGAAAACTCTCATATGTTTGTGTCTCTCCTGGCAGAGGGAAGCAGCATACGCTACGATTCTAGCATGCAGGTTTGTAAAAAGAGCTTAATCCCAGCAAGGATAATTTCATATTGATGTTTTGGGTAACAGAATATTTCTGATTGACTGCTTTTTGCACGTGTTCAGGTGGACAGCGGTTATAACACTACCTCAGCAGTCAGTCTTATTGATGGCACCAACAAAGACTGTGACAAAGAATTCTTCAGTTCACACATGGCAGAAGACGCCTTCCAAGTCACTCGACACACTAAAGTAAAGGTACTGACTTTACACACAATCACAAGAATGTGGATATTCGAGTTTGTGCCTTTAAAACTATTAGTTATTATCCGCATTAAGTTTTGATGCTTTAAAAAAAAAAAATTGTTTAATAAAATTTAAGCAACTCTTCACTAAGAAAAACTCAAGATTAGACACTTTAAACAATGACCACATGTTCGTGTAACAGAAAACCCTGAAGTGTGCTCTAGTGTGTACATTGTATATCCTTACTTTCTTTTTCTTTCATTAAAACTAAGTTTCTTCTCTTTCAGGTGTTTTTTCCTCACCACTGAGGCAACTGATAGATGGATTGAAAGGGATTCTTCTTCTAGTGAAAGCATGTGCTTAATATGTTGCAATCAAATATAACAAGGTTTACACTATGTCTAAAGCATTTATGGTAAATATGTTTGGTTAGACTGAATTGTGTTAACTGTTAAATGAGGTATGAATACAACCATGGGGTTTCACAAGTTACCTGACTGGAAGCAGTTTCTTTAATCACAGGTTATCAAAGGGAAGTCTAATCCACAGACAGGTGTACTTTTGAAACCAGCATAAAACTATCAAGTCTGCATTCAACTTGCACAACGATAACCTTCCTGAAAGCTGTATTGATCCTAGCACCATTTTTGTTGTTTGGGGAGGTTTGTTTTCTTTTCATTTGGTGTTGGATGTACGTTGACTTTCTGGCGACATCAGATCTGAGCTGTATTTATGATTTTTATAAAACTTTTTTTATCATGTTGTTTTGATACTGAGTTGTTTTATATCACAGTCTGATGCACTGAATAATGTCACTAATGAATTAAAAGCTGACTGAGCCATTTCTTCGCTCTGTTTCTAATAGTTAAATTCAGTTTCTGGATTATTGTCACATTAAGTTGCGTTCAAGTTTGGTTTTTTTGACTGGCTTCAGGACACGTTGTTTTACGGACCTCTGCACAGGGTGTTTATTTGCTAATAATTTAAATCAACCCAAGGAATAAAAGTAAAACAAAACTGTAAACGGTGAAATCTTCCAATATTTTGGCTTATGACTCCATTCAAATCATGTTTGAAAATAATTCTGAGAAGTACATCAAAAACAATTATTTTAATAAAAAAAATTTTTTTTTTAATGACTATCATTAAAATACCTTTAATATATAAGACAGCTTACTCTTCCAACAAATGTTTTAAATCATAAGAGCAAAATTTTACTCATTAGAAAAGAGATTTTTTTTTTTTTTTTTTTTAAAAGCAAAATAAAACAACTAAACTTTATCAATACATCAAACAGTCCAAGCTGGAACATCATGTGGTTTAGGTGAAAACCGAGAGCTCCTTCCTGGGTCAGTGGTCCAATTTTTGTTTCTTGGCTGGTCTTTCGGTATCTGGGGCTGGGACACTCACACCAGGGATCTAAAATAAAACAAACTTTTATTTCTAGGGAAAAAACGAGCACATTTTCTTATCATGGTTGACTGAAATCTGTATCTTAATAGTATTCAATTTATTCTGAATACTTTTAACTGTTAAAAGTTCAGTTTTGGTCTTTCTTACCACTGGTTCAATCAAAGCCATGCGGATCTTCTGGTGCTGAATATTGGAGTCATCTAGGCTGATGGTGACCTTCACCTTGTCGAATATGTGGAACTTGTGCTGTTCTACAGACAGAGTGGGACCCTACACACGTGCAAAAAAACAAAAACCATGTTAAACCTTACTGACTTTCTATGCATAGCTGACTGCTTTTAAATTTAAAAAGAGAAAGGTGTTTATACCTCTTCCTCAAACACAATGTTTGGGGAAACCTTGTCTTTTGAGTCAAAGAACACAGTTCCCTCCAAGCCAAACTTTGGGATGAGTACGATGATTGCGTTCTTCCTCACAAACAGAACGAATCCTTCTTCATTAAGTATTCCTCGGCTCTTAAAAAACAACTGCAGGAAAAAAGGGGTTTTAATATGAAGCAAAGACAGCCAGTTCACACAGTTCAGATGCTGATATGCGTTTACCTGTGTGTGGAAGGCCACAGAAGCCCGCTGTGCATACTGAGACATTTTGTGTCTGTAGTTGAGGTTATTGCAGAGAGCTGACTGTTTATGCTTGTCCATTAAATCTGGGTAGGTGGTGTCTGCACCTATAGCCACTGCCAGCAGTCGGTGCACGATGATATCAGCGTACCTGAGCACAAGATAAAAACCATGAAACCGGATGACAAAAGAGTATATTAACAACTGATCCATAATCAATTGTGAACATCTCTTTGTTAGAAAAGCCTGACGTACACATATTTTGCCAAGATGTGTAGAACATCTGTTTTCATACCTCCTGATAGGGGACGTGAAGTGCGTATAAATGGGCGAGGCGAGACCATAATGATGGAAATCGCTGTCCATGCCAGAACAAAAATAGACGGCTTGCATCATGCAGCGAGTGGCCAGGATGCGCAGCAGCGTGTTAAAGTATGGGAATCCATCCACTTTGGCTGCATCAAGCGAGTCAGCCAGTGCCTTTGCTGAATCTGTGTGGATCTTGACCTCCTGATGGGAGATGGAAACAAAAATGTTGACACATTAAAATATTTTTCCTATTAAAAACGTAACCATATTTACTAGTTTTTCTACTTAATGTACTGCTGTGATTCAACTAGAAGCAGAGACTTATGCAGTTGCTTTCCAATGTGAGAGAAACCCACAAAACTATTTCAAATTAAAAATGCTCTTAGTCAGGATCTTGAATTAAAGCTGCTTTACTGACACAATGTTCTTCTTTCATAGCAGGAACTCACATGACTGTTTTCCTTTGCTCACCTTAGACTTTGCAGCTTTGATTAGGATGTCATAGTTAGACGGAGGTGGTGCTGGGTGTTTCCTCAGCAGAGCGCACTCTGAGAATTCATCGTAAATCTTCTGAGCAACTGAAATATTGGCCAGCAACATGAACTCTTCGACCATTGAGTTTGTCTCCCTAATGAACAGGAGATGATTTTATTTACACTCATTAAAAACACAGCATGACTCATACGCTGAAAAATATGAAGACAAAGAGGCTTCTGCAGAGAAATGGATTCTGCAGAGTGCTCCTTTTCAAAGTTACCTACATGAGTTCTTTGGTCTGAAGATCAATGGGGTCGTGAGTTTCACTGTCCATGTGAAAACGGACCTCTAAAGAGGACAGTGTCAGTGCCCTAAATGATATCAAAATGAGATTCATGTGAATTACAACAAGTCTAAATATCCAGCTTTTTGCCTTTGTTTTTTACTATTCTTTCACTTTGGTCTTTACCCTTTCTCTATCCTCTGCCTCTTGAGGATTTTAGCTAGTTTGTTCAGACCCCGTAGGCTTTTTGTTATATCGTCATTCTTGTTGGTGTCATCAATCCTCATCTGGGCCTCAGCATAGGTCAAAGATGCCTGGACCAAAACAAAGAAAATCATCAATAATAGTAATAATAAACCTTACTCAGAAACAAAATTATTGCATAAAATCTAACACAAAATGGTAACATTAAAAAAAAGGTATAAATTTAAAAAACAAAATGCTAACTGTCCGTGTGTGTTGGCACGATACCTTGGAGTTAATAACACTTTTTGTGAATCGAGTCTTTAGAATTTCAGCCTTGTGGTTTATTTCCCAGATACACGAAAAGGCGAGTCTGGTGAAAGCAAATAAAAGAACCAGAATTAGACACAAACAGTCTAAGTACATTCATTTTATTCATTTAATGGGAAAAGGCCGCGTGTATGTGTTTGTGTCACTACCTGTCCACATTGGACCGCAGAGAACAAAGATTGGAGCTGAGCAGTTCAGGAACCATGTCTATCCTCTGCGAGATAAAAAATTAAACACACTGTTAAAAATCAAACATGATCAGATGATTTCAATAAAATACAAATAAGAAGAAATTTGCTCATTTGCTTCTACTATTAGAGCCATTTCTAAGTGAAAGGGCCCTAATAAGCTTGTTTTCACAGTTTCCTGCAGTGTTGAGAAAAACACAGCACAGTGCAATGCAAGCATGAAGACCGGAGAGCAATCGCACAATCAAACTTTGAAATCAGCACGGTATTACGTACATTCGGTGTGACACATATTTATGTGACCAATAAAAATAGACCAAAAATGCAGAGTGACAGGGAGCAGGAGCTACATTCGACTTGGTAAAACAAAATCTGTGCACATGGAACGGATGAATGGAGGTCTGCAGGGATTTGGACTGGATTTTATGGATGAAAAAGGTGATGTATTATGGCATGTTCTGTGAGAAGTTCCAGTTGCACTACTAAATGTTATAAAATACTGACAAAAGCCAGCCCAGTCCCTTTGAGATCAACGCACTCTAAGATTTCTCCTGCACTGATAAAACTGCATCGCATTAGCTGACTTTTGTGACAAAACATTGAGATCGAAGAGGTTAAGGTGCTACAGAGAAAGTATATTTCACTTCTACTTCCTCCCAAAGTAAAAGAGTTTAACTTCAGTCCTAAATTGTTTCACCTGACTAATTAAAATAGTTGTCAGCAGAGTGCTTCCTTTTTCTCTTCTGTGGTACTGCTGTTGATATCGTGGTTTAAAACGCATCAATGAAGGATGCGAACATGCGAGGTGGACTTTCTTACTTTGCCACACAGGTACACTGTGGTGCCACGGTTGGCTGCCTCTTTGTCTAGAGCGTTGCCAGGTCTGATGAAGTGGCTGACATCAGCAATGTGGACGCCCACCTGTTGCAAACGAACATGGATAGTACATCAAAAGACTCGCATATACAGTTTTACAGACACAAGTACTTTTACTAATAGTGTATTTGTACCTCGAGGTTTCCATTTTCCAGCTCTCTACAGTGCAGAGCATCGTCTATATCTGTGCATCCTGGAGGGTCCACACTGCAAACTGTCAGAGGCCTCAGGTCCTCCCTTTTCATCATGTCCTGCACCACATACATTTACATTCATTTATGCACAATTGTATATGTGCATGCTGTCAAATTATAGGTTGATGGACCAACTGATGACTTAAATAATATACCTGTGCTCCATTTATCTTAAGGAAAAAAAATGTTACCTCTGGTGTGATGGCCCACGGCATCTTAGGGAGGAAACTGAGTACTGCCTGGGAGAAAGCCTGATGAGGGACATCATGCTCCAGTAGCAGCACCTCCTCTTCTGTGTCCTTCTCCCCTGCACCTCCCAAACTGCGTACAAAATGACCCTAAATAACAAAAATAACAATAATAAAATAGAATGTTTCCATGGACAAATTGGTATTCCTTGAATTTTATATTTTCCTGTAAATGTTGTGCTAATTTTTTATATTAAACTTAACATAGAAATGGTAAGTAGATATGCAGGTTCCAATTATTTGACAGTCTGAAGAGATTCCAACTCACATTTGGATATCTGGAGTCTTTGGGCCAGCCATCAATGGCCACCATGATCCTCTGGCCTGACAGTGTGGATGCCTGCCGCGTTTCAATGCGGATGCGTGGGATACGGCGGTCTGCTGGGGTGAAAAGATGCCGAGTGGACTGAAAGAACAGGAAAAGAATAGGGATTGTCAGTGCTGACAATAAGAGGAAGCACAAAACTATCTGTAACTACTAAGTTGTATTAATTTACGTCAAAGACGCATATCAATTTTGAGGAATGTTCCATATATTATTGAGCAGCTTTAACGTACCTCTTTGATTTGGGAAACATTCAGCATGCCACAGAATGGCCTCCAGTTTCTTTTGATGATCCCCACCACCTTGCCAGTGGGCTTCCTCGCTGCCTCGACTGCAGCTGTTCTCAACTGCTCAAACAACAAGGAGATAATTAATAACACTCTAAGACACCTTTATACATTCAAACATCTACACCAATACTTATTTTAAATTATATTCCAACTAAATTATAAGAAATAAAAAAAGCAAACAACTCAACTATAAGCAAATATACAGATTTATCTAATACCATCTTCTTCCATAAAACTTACTTTCCCCTCCTCTTCTTCAGCATCCTCATCATCCTTTGCGGTGCCTTCATCCTGAAGGACAACTGAGGACGGTGCCACCCACTCACTTCGCGGCAAAAGCTGCACAGCAACCACATCCTGATGCACTGCTCTGTTGAGGTTCTGAAGACCCTGGATGAGAACCTGTGAACAAATAAAAGGACCGTAGAGAGCTTTCAGCATGCTTTCACGATTATTTGCACAGAAAATTACAAACTTAGACTGTTCGACATGATCAACAGAACTATATATTCACAGACAGATGTACATGCACACAAACACACACACACACACACACCTCTGTGCTGTCTTCTCCCTCTCCCTGGACAAACACAGTTGCCTCCAAATAGTTGTCTCTGCTGGCCCTAAAGGTGCCTTGGAGGAAGGAGCTACTTTTAATTCCTGTTTGGATTCTGGATAGGGGAAGGTGCTCTGGAAATAACACTTTACTGCTAGTAATTTCATTCTGATGGAGGAGAGACAAAGAATACCAAAAAAAAAGAGGTTAGGTTAAAAAGAAAATGAGATATGTAAACAGGAGAAACAGATTCAAGTTCAGGTACAGACACCTGACTTTTGTATGTAACAATTTTAGCTTACCTTGTCATCACTGGACAAGGCCAGGCGATCCACAAGCTCAGGGTTTGCTATCAGACTCTTGACATATTCTTCACCTATAAAAAAATTAAAAAAGTATTCTTATTACAAACTGTTAAAGCTGATGTCATTTAAAATTAGATTAAATTTAAAAGAACATAGTTAGAAGGTCTTTTCTTGCTGAAAATGTGATACATTACATTTGTACACCAGCAGGCCGTTGTCCTGTGCTTTCTGCTTGTTCCCTTGATCATTGGTGAGGAGGACCACCTTGAGACCATCTGTGTCAGACTCAAATGTCTTCAGGTGCTGGCTGTACCATTTGACTGCTACACGAATTGCCCGGTCATTTCGGTCATTGGCACTCTCCCCTGGTTCACGTTCAATGAATGTATCTCTGGAAGAGCAGGAATTATAAGGATGGATAAAATAAGATATCGAGCTTCAAAGTAAAATACAGTTTCATGCCTTTTTAAAGTGATCTGATACCATGAAGAAGAAAAAGATCTTTCTACTTATTACTTTTGTGTGTGTTTATTTTTGACAATACTGTGAAATTTGGATGTCATTATGATGTTAAAAATGCCAACAGTGTTTCTCTACCTGTGGTGTTCATTGGTAAAAGTGTAGAAGCGTTTTTCTTTCTCGTGTATAATGTCCTTCAGGCGTTTGTAGACGGGTGCACTGCGGTGGCGCACCTCCTGCAGTACAGTTTGAAGGATAATCACATTGCAAATCACAGGATCTTCCAGTATATCGATCTGCAGGACAAAGTGTACACAAAGTGTTAGGGAATCAGGTGCAATGCTTAAAAGGAATCTTTCACCTAAATTGATGTCAGATATCTGTTCCAACTGGTTAATAAGAACTGGCCAAAAAACACTTTCTGAATATGGTCAGTCTTTTTTCTTGAATAATAGGCAAACAGTCACTACTGATCACTACTCAAGTCAGTAAAAACAAAAACAAAAAACCCCAACTTTTATTAAATTTGTATTGAATCTGTAATTGTTACTATATCTGCTGATCTCTCTGTTAGGTCACTTTTGAAAAAGATATATAGGTGTGTAAAAAGGAAAATATTGACATTGGCCAGAAAAAGTGTTATTTGTCAATAACATAAGTTTAATGGCCCCAGTTTGTGCTTTTTGTGTCTTCTTCTTGTGACTACTCCCCTTTAGGGCCCCCCAAAGCAGATCATCTCACCCTATCCTAGAACTGTCTGTTACATCCTTTGCAAGTCTTCCTTAATTCAATCCATGAAACTGCTCTGGCATATTCTCTTTTGTTGCTGCCTCGCCTCTCTAACTTTGTATGCAAACTGCTTAACCTGAACTGTCCTACTAATGTACTCGTTTCTAATCCTGTCCATTCTGGTCACTCGCATCTTCTACTATCTACTACCTCGAGCACAGCCATGATTTGTGCTTCTTCTATAGTATACTGTACTTTTAGGGGCATCATCGCAGTACTTGAGTCACAAACTTGCACTATGTGCCTAGGGAAGAGAAGTCAAAGCTTACACGTTTAGAATACCATATTCAATTGTTTGAAGAAATTTGATGTCACTTTTTACTACCTGATGAAGCACCACATTGGTGTCAGGGACCAGATAATGTGGATAGGAGCAGAGACTGCTCTCCATACACGCGTCTTTCTGCAGCACCGTGGACTCCTGTTTGCATTCAGTGCAAACTTCACTCCCGCACCAAATATCATCCCTCAGATAATGCTCACGCACTACCTTCATCACCCCACCCGACCGGGTCTTCTTAACGAAGGTTTTAGACTTCAACATAATGACGATAATAAACCGAAAACAGATAAAATTCAGATGTTTTCTGCTACCAACTGATGGTAAGCCTTCAACTCCCCATGTGTAAACTACCTCTTTGGCCCGACAAAACTTTCCAAAGGTTTTGAGAAAAACGCTGCGTCTAACTTTACGCGTTTTTGATCGTTTATATTCCCATTTATAATCTTCTGCATTTAGAAATCATGTCGAATAAGAAGCATGTTATGTCGAAAAACACAAAAGTATTTTTCAGCATTGTGTAAAATATTATACATGTTAAAAGTTAGTTTTGGCTGGCCATCTAATTGTTTGTTGAAAACAAATTCTTAAAGGAAGCAGTTGAATTATTTGTCGCTGTTGTTATTATAGCGACCCCCGTGTTAGGAGGGGGTACTGCACGACGGTATATCGTTATCACGTACAGAGAACTACATGGCGATTGCACTTCACGGTTATTACTACAGAGGGCGCTGTAGCTGAACCCACATAGAAGTCGAGCCGGTGGCGGCTAGCAGGCAGCTCAGAGCGGGACCCTTGAAAACAAAAACAATTCTGTGGCTTCTCTTTTTGAGTCCGGGGTGTCACTGCAATTCAGCATGAAGTTCATGTCCTCTTTGTTTAACGCTGGTTGCCAGTGTTTAGCTGTTTAGCCAGAGAGGTACCGAGGAGTCAGAATCAGGATTCAAAACGATACAAAATGCCTCCGAAGAAGCAGCATCTCAAGCCGACTGCAGCCAACGTCTCCAGCTCTTTGGACCTAGAGTCTGAGGACATCAGCTTGGAGACTACCGTGCCCACCACCGAGGATGTCTCCTCGTCCGACGAGCAGCGGAACGGCTCCCAGAAGGTGACCCGCCAGCTGATCGAGAGGAAGGAGCTGCTGCACAACATCCAGCTGCTTAAAATCGAGCTATCTCAGAAGAATCTCATCATAGACAACATGAAGGCCGATCATATGTCAAAGGTAGACTTGGGGTGGGAAATGGAGACAGTGTTTCTGCAGATAACTTTTCCCCTGGTTAGGAGAAAAACGACCTGGTACTGCAGCATCATTGTTGCAGTAATAGTTTTGTGATTGAATTAAAGCGTCTATAATAAAATATCTGGTGTTTCAGATTGAGGAGTTGGAGGAGAGGCTGAATGACGCCCTGCATCAGAAACAAGTGTTGGTCCTAAGACTGGATAACCAGCTGAAACTTACTCAGGAGGAGAACAGGTGAGAAAGGACACAACCAGAGCAGGGGTTTCATGACTAGTTATATTTTCCGAGACATAAAGACTTAAATTGAAGTCTTTATGTGTGCATATAAAGCAGCACTCTTATAGACGTGGCCCCTGCCCCCATATCTCATTGTATTACATCACACAAGGATGTTGTGTCTGCCCTGTGCCCTTTGTAGCATCAGTGTCATGTTTGGGAGCAAGAAATGCATATACAGCTCAGGCTATTGAGCAGTATTTCCAACAAGGCAAGGTTGACATGGTTTTGACACGTACAGTGCGTGAATAATTGATACAGTATGTCCAGTGATTGATAATTGATATATCGGACAATTATATCAGATATATCAGTTATCCGTGCACTGCACGTGTCCAAACCATGTCAACCTTGCCTTTCTAACTTTGTATACAAACTGCTTAATCTGAACCATTTCTAATCCTGTTGGATCTGGGATTGGAGGTCAGGGTCTTATGGCGATGCCAGGCAGGAGGAAAACAGGAATACCACAGAGAAGATTGATGGATGCAGTGAAAGAGGACCTGCGTGTTATGCATGTTAAAGTACACAATTATGTGTGCTTTAACGTGCATAAGCAGAGCTTCTATAGTGCATTGTAATGTAATTTCTAACTAATACAACTACATATACCCTCCGTCCCATCATTTAGCTGCTGAGGTCAAATGTCAACTTTGTTAAAAAAGGCTGTCATCACCAGGAAGCAGCAGGCTCTGCGTAAGCAGGAGATGGAGGCCATCCTGCTCAGGCAGCAGCAGCTGGAGGAGACTAACCGACAGCTGTGTGAGAAGGCTGGAGAACTGAGGAGATCTCTCAGGGATCTGGACCTCTCCCAGGACAGATACCAGGAGCTTCGTGGTCTTCCTGAGGACAAAATATCTATACAGGAATATGTAGCTGTGAGTATGAGGTGGTCTTCTATTGGTCATTAGAAAGGACAACATATAAAGAAATCAAGAAACAAGGTGACGTTTTCTTTGTGCTGTGTCCCTAGATGCGTTTCTATGAGGTAGTGACTCCTCTGCGGGCCCAGCTGGTTGAGCTTAGTCTGAAGGACAGCAGTGTAACAGAAGAGCTGGGTATGCACAGAACCAAGATGAAGACACTGATTGAGGTAAAACACACAAACCCAACCTAGCAGCACTTGTGCAAAGTGTTCACATAATTGTTTACGTAGCATATCAAACACTTGTTCTTTTTTGTCTTTATTTTCTTTTGTTATGTTTAAAGCAACATACTTGAAACACTCAGACTTTGAGTCACTTGTTTAGGAAATGTAAAAACAAAGATCCCAGATGGTCAAGGTGTGCTAAAAGCGTCAATCGTAGCGACTTTTCAATGGTCATGTTAAAAACTGCAGTGTTGAGAATGATATTGGTGTGAGTTAAACAAAAACAGTACAGTCAATACAACTACCAGACACCCCGTAGGCATGCATGACACAATGATGAGAAAATGCTGTGTCATGCTGACAGCAGGGTTATAATATGCCAAAAAAATGTCATGAATTCAGACTCCGGCTGCTGGAGGGATGTTGGCTAAGCAGTTTTCACCCTAAGGAGGTGAATGTGAGAACGCAAATGTCTGACACAGTCGGACCAGACATGCTGGTATTTAACTTGACGGTTCCATAGTAAAAAGTAGGCATGCTGTTGCTTTGTTACAGATAGTAAATAGCACAGGTAATATTCCTGTACTGCATTACTGAGTGGATATCATGTGTGCTTCCACATGTGCACTATCCAAACAGCATGCTTGTATTACCCACACAGTAGTGTGGATGTCTTAAAAGCAGACTATTTCCTTGTGTTCGGAACATCTGAGAATGGGAAAACTGTGGAAAATATCCTGTCCTAATTCTCTTCTTGGCAAGAGATGCTTTAAGATGAAAATGCCACAGGGCATCTAAACATTGCTGTGTGACAGGTGATTTTACTTTTTTTTTTTTCTTTTTTTTTTTAAACGTAGACGTCCCGCACCCTGAAGAACACACAAGCCAATACATGCTAGTGTACATATTCTAATTCCTCTAGCTCACTAAAAACAAAGGCCTTTTTATCAGTTGCTCCTACATTGAGTGCCTGGACTGGATTCTTCCTGAAATCCTAATCTTTCAGTTTTTCGTTATTATTCCTTCCAGTGTCCAAGGAATACTAGTAGCAGAATTCCTAGTATTTCTTTCGGATGCCTTATTTTCTTGGCAAGGTTTCGGTTTGTGATTTGGAGACGTCTGGCTGTAAAATTGCGCATCACCTCGTGCTGAATGCGGGAATGTGTCTTATCACATCTAATAATAATAATGCTAATGCTAATAATGATGATGATGATGATAATGCTAATAATAATAATAGTCGTAGTAGATAAGGTGCTTCTTGTATTATCAGTATTGTCTTTTCTGTGCATGTGTCCTCAAAGAGCTACGAGGAAGAGCGGCGGTTGCGTACAGAGCTGGAGATGAGGAGTCAGAGATTGACCTTAGAACTGGCTGACACCAAACAGCAGATCCAAGATGGTGACTACCGCAGAGAAAACTACCCAAACATCAAACGGTGTGTTTGCTTATGTGACATTTGCTAATCAGAGGTCAGCTTATGAGCTTTCTATATTTCCCACGAAGGCCACAGTACATATTTTAGGCTCTGTCCTTGTCCCAGAAACACAATTTTTAAACAGTACATGGGGAAAAAATGCAGAACTGTATTGTAGATTTAAGAGCAGCCCGCTGCTTTTTCTTCTATAACAGTAATGAAAGAACACATTATAAATTTGACTACTGTGAGTCAGATCCTTTGAAAACAGTGCATTGTAACATTTGATACTGGCATTGAAACACTTAATGGATCGTCTGGCGTAACAGCATGTCTGTAATAGATGTGGTGGAAAAGTAGGACGCCAGGAGCCTTTGTGTTTTATTTAAAAAAGGAAAACCAGCCGTCAGTTTTTGTTTGCTATCATTTTAATTACTTTAATATTATGTAATGTTTCAAAGAGCAGCATTTCACTATGATATTATCTAATAAACTGGAAACAACAAGCTCCAAACCCCTTTTCCCCTCAGAAAACAACAAGTAGGAGATGATGAATTTAAACTTACCTTTATATTTAAATTTTGAACTTGTAAGTTTAAATTTGTGTCCACTCCTGATGTTGTGTTTTATAGAGAGCGCGACAACTTTGAAGCAGAGCTGAAGGAGTTAAAGAGGAGATATGAGGCCGTAGACTTGTCTCACGCTGCAGTGACCAGAGAAAGGGACACACTCAGCAAAGAGGTGCATCACACAGATGCTTTCCTCGTAATACCCTCTAAATCTTTCTTTCATGGTTCTGTGTTAATAGTTTTTTGTTTTTTAAATGTATTCTTCCTTCGTGTCCTCCAGGTGGCAACATTGCAACAATCAGTGACACTCCTGCAGAAGGACAAGGAGTACCTGCACAGGCAGAATGTGGAACTCAGTGTTCGCTGTGCACATGAAGAAGACCGCCTGGAGAGATTGCAGGTTCAGACAGTTCTTTGGCAAAATGCTTATAGTAACACAAGAAGTCCCCGTGTGGTTTGCTTTCACCTTTGTTTCTGTTTTTTTGACCAGGTACAATTAGAAGACACTAAAAAAGCCAGGGAAGACGCCTATGAAAAATATGTAGCATCCAGGTTCGGCTTTGCTGTTTTTGTTCTTTTATGCTTCTCATAAGAAGCCACTATTCTAGTGCTTTGATATGGAAGAAGTAAGCTGTGCAAGTATTATAATAGTCAATAAAAATTAGATGATGATACGCAGTATCTGCCAGCTGTATTCTGATCTCAGTTCTTATGACCTCACCCACATGAAGAAAGCTTCTGCGTATAATGCTCTGTTCATTTAAAAAAAACATTTTTTTTATCTTCTTTTCTCTACAGAGACCACTACAAGTCAGAATATGAGAGCAAATTAAGAGAGGAGTTGGAGAACATCAGGCTGAAAACAAGTCAGGAGATAGACAACCTGCAGAGAACCTCCAGGGAGATGTATGAGAGGGAAAACAGGTATCAGCGTCTTTTAGTATAACTGCTGAAAAACTGAATATCAGGGGTGCTGTTTAAACCAAGTAAAGTCAAACATTATTCATTACTCATTAAGAGTCAGTGAGTGGTTTATAATTACAAATTGAAGCATTGCATTAGGGAAGAGGCTGGTGACTCAATGATGTTGTGGTTTACAAATTCACCTAAAAAGCAAAAGATCCCCGGGAGGAGGAGAAGAAACAAGACATCAAACATAAATATTTGCATTGTTAAAATATGTAGAGCTACTTGTGGTGAATTAGAGAACAGCAAAAAGTAGAATAATTGTGCACACACTACACTTGGTCTTTTTATTTTTCATCTTATCTAACATAGAGTAAAGCAAATTTCGCAGTAAACTTCACCCTGATCCTTTGTGAGTGTGTAAGTTGTGTGATTATATACTTATTCGTGTCAACTTAATGTTTCTTTTCTTTTCTTTTTTTTCTTTATATATACATGTTCAAAAAAAGGTCAGTAAAATAACATAACATTTGTCTGTTACTGTATTTACTTGTGCCTACACAGATATTTAAGAGAAGAAAGAGCTGTTACAATGTTACAATGTAACAGTACCTCAAAAACTAAGAAAATAGCAGCATATCTTCGAATGATTAAAATCATTGCTCTCCACAGGAATGAGAGTGTCTTTCAACTGTGTGTGTGTGTGTGTGTTTGATCAGGAACTTGCGCGAGGCCAGAGACGGCGCGGTGCTGGAGAGAGACCGAGCAGTGGCTGCTGAGAGAGATGCCCAGTCCAGATATGACCAACTGCTGGAGCAGTGAGTTTTATCATCTGTCACATGCTTAAAGCGCAACACTGACATGTTTTTTTCCCCTGTCACTCCATGTCATGCACAGAAGTCAGAAAAAATGACCTAAAGGGAGACTTCTGACTCAGAAGTCTCCCTTTAGGTCATTTTTGTAGTCAAGAAGATAAGTGGAAGTTATTTTATTGATTATTAATAAAATTCTCTCAGTCTTAATTTGATTAAAAAACAAAGAGAGAGAGTGCTAAAAAAAGTAAGTGGGAAAATGGGACTGTCTGTGCACCTTGTTAAATGCATGTTAGGGGTAACTTCTTTTATTTTTTCTTGTATAAACTAGATTTTTAATGCGGTTCAAAATGGGAGGTTTTAAATAACATGAAAACTGGTAGTTTTAGAATAAATATCAACATTTTTATCCGTGCAAGCAGCGATATAATGAGTACAAATTCTTAGTTACAATTGAAAATACCACACATGAAAGTGGAAAAAAGTGCTTGGTCACATGATTACATACTTTAGACCAGCGGTCCCCAACCCCCGGGCCTCGGACCGGTACCGGTCCGTGAGTCGTTTGGTACCGGGCCGCGAGAGTTGAGGCTCAGGTGTGAAATGTATAGTTTTCAGGGTTTTTATCTCTTTTCAGCGTTATTTTGTTATCGTTTTTATCGTTTACTCGGTTTTCCTTGGTCTTTTCACGTGTGTTATGAATAAATTTTCTTTTTTTCAGTACCGGTACTAGTTTTATTTTGTTGTATTTATCCGCGACACCTTAAAGGCCGGTCCATGAAAATATTGTCAGGCATAAACCGGTCCGTGGCGCAAAAAATGGTTGGGGACCGCTGCTTTAGACTACTAAAATCTGTTTTTGTTTCCAGCTGCATGAGAAAGATTTGTTAATGTGACAGGTAGCGTCGTGGTTAGTTAACACCTTCCAATGTTGGCTACTTAAGAAACTCTACCTGAGGGTACCTGAGGGCATCTGGAACGACTCTTTGTTGTCGTTGTTAACCATGAAATATTTGGAACCCATTTGCATAATTCATTGTATTTTGTGTTTGTGTGTAGAAGACCAGCCAAAGAAGCCAAACTAGTTTGATTAATAAAGTCAGCTTGATTGCTGTGCTTTTTATAAAGATTAAGTTCTCACCGTGTTTCTTCTGTTTCTTTTAAAGCTGTGAGCTTGTACTTGCTTTGACGCTGACATGCGAGCCACTGGCCGCCTGTCATTAGCAAATGTTGTGGGCGCGGCAGGACTTTGGTGGCTGTGGTTTACCATCTCTTACTAAAGATCACATGAAGGCTTTGCTGTAGCAGAGAGATCAAAAGGTTGCTCGGAAGTCAGTTTACTTTATAAAAAGAGGTCCTAAGCAGCCAGTGTCTTGGCCTGTAAAAGCAGAAACAGCACAGGTAAAAAGCAAAATGAGGCACCGATTATTTGCTGAGGAAATAAGATGAGATTTTGAAATTGCTATTAAGAGAAAGTGAGTTTAGTAATCAAGTTTTGTTGCCTTTTAATGCTTAAACTATGTGGGGGTTTTTCAGATTTTGTAGGTTTTTTAAAAAAAAATGAAGTTGTTTTTCTAGTATATTTTTTCCTTTTCCACCCTCCTTCTGAGTGATTAGTGTCTGACCAGCTAGTCTCTATCTCTGCTCCAGGCCACAGAGGCCATCTCAGTATAGCCTGGAAAGGTGCCTCTGGGCCACAGCCTTGTAAGAAGTTTTAAAAATTGCATGAAAATTGCTACAGAAATATTGTGAGCCCTGATGAACACGCCAGCACATAAATACTTAAGGTGTAAGATTTCTTTTTTATTGGAGGTAGCATTTCAGTCGTGTCATTAGTCACATGGTATGTGTCTTTGCACCTGATTTCTCAAGACTCCCTTTTGAAACCACATTTTAAAACTAACAATTATTTACGTGGAGAAATTTCTTTCTGCACCATCAAGAATTCTCATTTCTCATGTCATAAATCTTTATTTTTTTCACTTTAAGTGTCTCTGCAACACACAAACAGAGCCACTTACACAGCAGCAGCAGCAGCAGCAGTAGTAGTGTCCCAGTCCTGGGTTACTACTACATGCCATGCATTTCTCTACATCCAAACCACCAGCTGTTAGTCTTTCCATACACACACACACACACACACATACACACACATGCACAAAGTCACTTCACTCTCCCTTGGACTCTCTCTACAGCGATCACATTCCCTCTCTACATCACATCGCAAGCCAGCAATGACAGATGCTAGCCTCAAGCCCTTAACCCCTAACCCCACGCATGCCCCTATTTCTGGGGCAAAGAATGAGGGTGAGAAGCCTGAAATGGCGTCAGTTAATTTAAGCCTAAAGGGCCAGCTTGAACCTTAGCGATCCGATTGTCCAAAACAAAGGCAAAGTGTTGAGCACAGTTTTCCGTTTTCACCTTCCTGACAGACTTTGCTGCAGCAATGCTGCCTTGGGTAGCTTGAGTGTCACGTACTCTTATTTGCCACTGTCATAAATTTGCCATTTAAAAGCACAAGAATAAATGCAGCTAATGAGCCTTCCGGAAGGGTAGCATTGTTTTCCAAAGAAATTTTTACTTCTTTGCTTCCATATTGCGGCCACGATGAATAAAAGAAGGCATAAAATGTCCACCATGTGTACACGTCTATCACTGTGAGCACATAGCTCAGGCCTGCGCACTATGGATGATGAAATCTTATCAGGTCAGCTGTAATCGAGAGTTATTAATATTATCCAACCAACCTCCACGACTTGATGGGGTCTGTGTGTGCATGCTCGAACACTGCCTAGGGAGGAGAAGTGAGCTTGAAACTGTTGTCTGCTCGTGTTGTACTTTAAAGGCTGCAGAAAAATCGTTGCCCTTTTTTAATTAGTCACGAAAAAATTGAGTTTATAATTTCTCTCGAGCGGGAAGTGATATCTTCAAGTTATTTTTCTTACTCATCTAACAGTCTTACACATGCTGCTCGATTCATCAGGATCCATTTGCTGTTTCAGCCTGATAAATGACTGGAAAGATTAAAATAACCAACCAGTTTGTTATGTCTTTGCATTTACATGCATAGAAAATTGGATCAAAATGAAAATAAAAGCACCTCTGTCTTTATATTCTATATCCGACATTAACTGCAGGTAGAGCTGGGCGATATATCGAGTTTTTAAAAAATATCGATATATTTTTATACGAGATATAAGATGTGACAATATCCTTTATATCGATATAGTCTATGTTACGTTATAATTATACTTGCGGAGCCGCAAGTTTGCCTCTCTTTCGTCCACTTCCGTCTCTACGCAACGTTACTCGGCCTCGCCTCTCCTTCACTGAACACAACTCCCCCTCCTCCCCCATCGCTTCACCTGCAGGAAGCGACCAGATGGACACGGCAAATCTCCGTTAACGAGTTACTGCGCATCGCCCCGTGCGTGGGGCTGGACGGCGTCAATGTGTTAGCTAGCTAACCACGCTAACGAGCTAACCACGCTAACGCCATGCAGCCCAGAGGTGCTGCACGGACTAAAATCCTTTCATTTTCTCAAAAGTTGACAGCGCGCCTTATGTATGAATTCTGGTTGTGCTTGATGGCCGCGCACCGATTTTATGTGGAACACGGCGCTCAGCAATCTGTCAAAAAATGTTTTAGTACGACTTTGGTAAGCTACGGAGCTGCACCGCTTGATGGATTGTCGGAGCATTACGGCTGAGCCTCGCGGAGTGATACGTACTGTGCTTCAACGTAATATTACCTTACTGTGTATAAGGACCATAAATGGCACCTGTTAAGAGACGTGGTTGCGAAGCGGATTTCAAACTCCAGGTTGTCAGTCACGCAGTACAAGTTGGGAACAGAGCAGCTGTGAAATCTGTCCTTGTTATAGTGCTCGTCTTTTAGTTTACATTTTGACTGCACATTTGTGAGCTTTTTGTTATGCACAAAAACAACATTGTTTTCTTTTATTTATGGAGCATTATTATTTAATAAATGCTCATAATTTATTTTTGAGTAAATTTTATGTACATCTGCTCTATGTTAATAAAAGTGCCTGTGTGACATCTGGGACACAGCTTTGACTAAGAACTCTCTTTTTGTTCTTACTTTATGGCTTTAAAAAAAAAAATCGAGATATATATCTTATATCGCCATCCAGCTAAAAAATATCGAGATATGAATTTTGGGTCATATCGCCCAGCCCTAACTGCAGGGCACTTTCGGTCCCTTTGTTCTTGTCTAATTGGTTAGGTTATATGGAAAAACCTTTTACTGGTGCCAACTTAATCACTGTAGATGGAACAAAATCAAAAACTGCTGCAAGCACAACTGAAGAAATGGTGCACTGTAACAAGCAAACTTCCTGCTAAATGACTTTGTGTAGCGGTGGAGGCGCAAATTGAACTTCATTTCACAATAGTGTACAATGGGGAATTAAAGTATACCAACTGACAGCTTCTTTGCCAGTTTCCAAAGGAGCATGCTTTTAAGACATTTACCGCAAAATGTAATTGAGTCCCTGTTACGGAAGAAGTTGCAGCGTTTGTTTAAAACCACCGGGCATGCCTGAGCTCAACCACCAGCCTACAGCTGAGTTTACCTTTTGTGTGAGAAGCACACTGTGCTCCTTTATTATCTAGTCCACATAGTCTCTTTGTACCAAAACATGTTGTAGCATTTAAAAAAAAAAATACAAAAATTATCTTTAATATCTAGTGAGGTGTGTGACTTTATCTCCATCTTTTCTTACTCTAGGTTCCGTCAGCTGCAGCTGGGTACAGACAGCCGGGTGGCAGAACTATCCAACCAGGCCAAGCTGCACTCTTTTGAAGCTGAGCGTGCTAATATGGTCAAGGATGAGACGGCTAAAGCCCTAGCTCAGTGTCAGCTGGAGTGTGAGAAACAGCAGAAGAAACTAGAGGTACTCAGACATAAAATGATGGGATACCCGATTACTAGTGTGTTTGTTTTACTTTCTGCTTGAGTTAATGTTACAGGTTGTTTATTCGTATTAGTAATTGGATTTCTCCTAGAATTTTTAAAAGCAGGTTCAGTGCATCCTGCTGAGGTCTGTGGAGCATTCATTACAGAGAGTAGCACACAACTTAAAAATTCTCTCAGTCTTCTTATTTAATTCAAGATTACCTCAGTCTGATTGTCACCTTGAACACTTCTTTGATAACAAAGTTGGTGCTTCTAGTCTACTCCTAATTATCAGTCAGTCAAAAATGATCTGTTTGGCACAGACGGGAGAAACGTTGCCCACAAACATACGATGTTGTTATTACAACCGAATATGCACAACTGAAGCCTAAAATCAAGTCCGTCCATAGTACTTAAAAATTAACACGGCTATCCGTCTTCATAAATCGCTCCAGTGGCTTCATTTTTATTTGTGTCCAATGAATCAAGCGTACTTATGAAAGAAGTACACTAAGTGCAATTAGTCCTTGATGTCTGGATGCACCTCTCATCACATCACGTGTTCTTAAAAGGAGAAAAATGCTTTATTTATTTATTTATTTATTTATTTATTTATTTATTTATTTTTAAATTAACGCTGTGATTGCAAGGCTTGCTTTTTGTCTCCGTCTGATCTTTCTTTTCTCCTGATCTATTTTTCGAGTAAATGTTGAAAAGGAAAAATGGTAAAAGGAAACAATTTCTAACAAGTTAATCCAAAAACAAAGTTTATGTAATCATGTATGTAATGGGAACAAAAATATACCCTACGTCTCAAGATATTACTCCATTATCCATCATTTGATTACGATGGTGGAACATTCATTCTGATTAAAAGTCCGTGTAATGCTTTGTAGTTCACCGTTGATTAAATCAAATGGGAAAAATCAGTTAAAAATTTTCATTATCCCTTTAACGTATTTATCAGTGCTGTAATTACGCCATCTTCTCTTTTTAGTTAAATAAGATAATGGCTAGATAGTAATTATCTTGTCATTATCTTATAAGCTGTATTTGAGCATGTGTTTCATTATGCATCTGCACATGAACTGAGGCATGGTGGAGAGACACACTCAGAGGGGTATGTAAATGAAGGAACTCTATGTTTAATCTGAATGATAACAATATTGACCTGTGGCTTCAGTACATAAATAATGTTTAGGTACTTCTCCACAACTTCCCAGTATAGTGTACTGTGATTAAAAAGACAAGCGTCAAATAGTTCCTAGCTTCCTCTTTTTGCATTGGACATTGCATCTTTGTTACACTTACATGTTTCAGATCCTCAAATAAATTTTCTTTTAAACAAAGATAACCCAAGTAAATACAAAATGTAGTTTTTAAATTGTGATTTCATTTAGTTGGGGGAAAAAGAGTTAAACCCACCTGGCCCTGTCTGAAAAAATTATTGTCCTGCCTTTTTAAGTTGTTAATTAACTGTGAGAAAATTAACCACATTTATTTTGGAAAGCTAAGTTTAATTTCACTAACCACACCCAGGCCTGATTCCTGCCAGACCTCTTGAATCAAGAAATCACATGCCACCATCTAAAAAAGCTCAAGAAGAGATGAGAAACAATGTCATTGTCACTCAGTCTGGAAAAGATTAAAAAGCAATTTCCAAGGCAAGGCTTTGGAACTTCAGTGAACCATCGTGAGATCTATTAATTACAAACAGAGAACCTTCCCAGGAGTGGCCGTCCTACCAAATACTCTAAGAGTGCATCAATGACTCATCCAGGAGGACACAAAAGAACTGCAGACCTCATGTGTTTCAGTTAGGGTCAGCGTTCGTGATTCAACAGTAAGAAAGAGACTGGGAAAAATGGCCATGGGAGACTTCCGAGGAGAAAACTACTGTCGACCAAAAAGAACACAAAGGCTCATTTCATATTTGCCTAAAAACATCTTGATGATATGTTGATGAAGACTTTTAGGAAAATTCTATGGACTTATGAGGGAAAACTTTCTGGAAGATTTGTGTCTCATAACACAAGCAACACAGCATTTCATAAAAGGAACATCATACAAACCGTCAAACGTGGTGCGGTGGTGGTGTAGTGTGATGGCCAACTGGTGGAACCGTGAAGCTCTCTACCACCTCTGAATGGCTACAAAACAAAGAAAAATGAAGGTTTTTGGAGTGACCTAGTCAAAAGCCCACATTTAAATCCAATTAAGATGCCTTGGAATGACCTTAAGCAGGCCATTCATGCATGAAAACCCACCTGTTTGGCTGAATTAAAATTTCTGAAAGTGCGGGCCAAAATTCCTGCACAGCAATGTGTAAGACTATTTCCAAGTTACTGCAATTCTTGCTTCCAAGGAAGGCACAGCCAGTTATTAGGTTAGGTTTAGATAGCTGTTTTTCTGTAACAAATGACATTGTCATTTAAAACCTGGCTGTCTTTTTCAAATACTAAAATTTGTTTCATAGTCTGAAACATGTAAGTGTGTCAAATATGTAAATGTACTTGTTCCCTACAAGCCTGTTGTTACGATGAATTTCTGCCTGCAACCATATATGAAACCTACAAGTAAAATATAGGCTCGATTGTGCAGCAAACTGTGTGGTAGTATGAGCATCAAACTGAGTTTGGCAAAACAGCATAGGCAAGAAGCAAAATAAGCAAAAGCAAAAAAGCACTCATCCAATCCAGGAAATTCTTGCCCCTCAGCTGTAAAAGTTTGATGGGGTATTGTCGTAACCTTGCTGGCTGGGCGGGCGGTTTAGACACTCAAGTTAACTTAGAAACGAGGTGACTTCTCATCTCAATGAACTTGAACTCAGGGTCAAGATCAGAGGTCAACCTTTTGGAAAATCGCCTCAAATTTATACGATAGGTGTCTTTACTAGCAGGCTGAGGCACAGCATTTTACATTTTCTTTCAGTCTCTATAAACTTGGCAGTATCAAAAGATTTCAAAGCCTTGTGTGTGTCCAGGGTTACCTTAACATTTATTAACCATTTTATCTTTGTATAGCGAAAGGTTTTTTGCTACTATGTTAGTTTGGGGTGGTGGGGAAAAATAAATCAATCAATAAAAAGTATTGGGATATTTTGCATGGTGATTTTTGTAGCTATACAGAGAGACCAAATATCAATATTATATTAAAATATTTTAAATACTCTGGGAATTCTAGAAGCAAGAGGGCTCATATCATGAGTTTTAATGCAGAGATTAGAATTTATATTAAATCGCCTCCATCAACAAACCATCCCACACTGGGATAGCTTGACATGGCAATGTTGCCATCAGTGCAAATGACTCTCTGTCAGTAAGCACAACTCATGGGGACTCAAGTCAACTCTTGTGGCAGTTGCACAGGTCATACGCGGCAGGTTTATGACAGGATTTACTGATAGCGTTGGCATGTTTGACAACCTCATTTTACAGCAAAACATAACTGAAGTGAGATAACTTTTATCATTTTGGAAAAAGCTGATCTTGATAAACTATAACTCTGCGGACATAATTTGGAAACAAAGGTGTTAAAGTGCAACTAAGAACAATAGTTTTGAACATTATTGTCTGTCTCTCTGTCTCTCCTCCTGCTGCTAAGCTCCTCACTCAGGAGTTTTACAGGCTACAAACTTCCTCAGAGAGGCGGGTAGCAGAGCTGCAGACTCAGAACGCTGAGCAGGCGTCTCGCCTGGAAACGTATGAAAAGCTCGAGCAAGAGCTGGACCAGGTCACCATGCAAGCCGCCGAAAGTAAGAGTATTGCATTATCTCTGTGGAAACAGCCACTTTAAACACATATCTGTGAAATCAGACAGACAAAAGCAAACAAGTGCACTCAACTGAAACCTAACATTGGAAAAATGTGTGTAATACAAATTACATAATAATCTTATTTGGGTAAGATGGGAGATTGACATAGAAAGATGGCAACAAAATCTTAATACAGTTTTATCTTTTGATCTTTTTAAATGCCTGAGCTTTGCAGGAAAAGAAAACAAACCACATGTTTGTACCTGTTTATCTTAATAGCCCCGCAGACATACTCTAATTCCAGTTGTACCATTATCTCTTACCAGTTGAGAATGAAGAAGAGGCAGAGAGGGTTTTGTTCTCATATGGCTATGGGGCAAATGTTCCTACAACGGCCAAAAGAAGACTAAAACAGAGGTATAGTACATGAAGCACTTCACTGCATTTCAAGCAAAGGATGCAACACAAATGTTGGTCTTTTAAGGTTTTGCATCCTGCATAAGATTTGCAAAACATATTTTGAGTGTTTAAAGAAATGCATCATTTATATTGTCATATATTCTTTTCCTTTGTATTTGATTTTGAATTTTGCCCTTTATGTTGCAATACTGGTAAACAATTTGCTGTTTATGCTTTAAATGTGACACATCGTGCATCTTTGTGGCTTTCTTCTTTGGCGGTCACCCACACGGTGTCTTTTGCCTTGTGAACTAAACAGTTGTTTAACAGTAATTCCTTAGAAATACCAAACTAGAACATCTGGACATGTTTCCACTTAGTCTTTTATTTGATTTTTATCTCCAGCATGTGCAGCCAAAAGGCTAAATTAATCTCATTGCCTAGCAGCAGACTCTAGAAGATGCATTGTGTAAATACACACTAGTGTAATCTTGTTGATTTTTGTCTTGTTGATTGAAATTCCCATAACTTTTATGTGGCTGTTGTGCAGCGTTCACTTGGCCCGCAGGGTGCTGCAGCTCGAGAGGCAGAATACATCACTGAGGAGAGAGTTGGAAAGTCACAAGTCGCAGACGGGGCAGATATCTGAACAGGTAAACACCTGAAACAATATCAAGTTCCCTGGAGAACATCATTAATATGAGAGTGGTACTTGTTAATTTCTAAGGAAAACAAACTTGAAAGCATTTCAAGTCAGTACCTGCAAACACTTGTTTTCCCGCCGTGACAAAACTCCTACAGCGACTCTGCTTAAATTTATTCCACTTTTTCTGTCAAACTCACAATGATTTACGTATTCCCTCTTGTAACAAAAGAAAGTCATTACAAAGCCCAACCTTGATGGCTCCTCTCTCATCTCTATTTACCTCCTCACATTGTCACGACTGTGGTATAATCACTTCTCTTTGAAAGGCTGCCATTGGAGCCGTGACATTAGGTCACATCTTGAAGAATGGAAAAAATGATTTTGGCAGAGTGTGCGTGTGTGCTGTACTAAGCCAAAGTTTTAGGTACTTCACAAGGGTAAGCATGACAGTGACCACAAATATATCCATAACGGTGAATCCTGATCTCAACGGCGCTGAATTTGCGTAAAGAGAAAGAAGCACCTGCCACAGGTTAAGTCCTCAGAAGTGGCATGGCGAGTTCTCCTGGAAGACGTGCCAGGTGTCTTTAAAAATTATGCGCAAGTGAGCTTAGGAGGATTTTTATTTTTATTTTCTTCTTAACTACTGCGTAGTTGTGTAAGACTTTATTTGTGGTATTATTTCTTTCATATCATCCTCAGGGCCAAACTTTTGCACAGTAGTGAGTATCATCCAACCCACTTAGGGACACATTGTGATGGTCCCCTGCTTTTTTTCTGAATCTTCTGTCAACATTTAACAATGAAACTGTCAGATTCCACGTTTGAAGTCAAATGACGAAAATGGCAGGTTGTTTAAAAACAAACAGCATGCATTGCAGACTTTGTATGAGAAGAATGTGAAGTTAGTCATAATACCTGTCAAACGTTGTTGATACAGTGGGAAGTATTGCCAAAAACCATGACAGCCATTGAGCTTTTGTTGCGTTTGGCAGTATGTTGCGTTTGTGTATGAGTGTGCAACACTGAAGCTTAAAGTTTGGGTGTGTGAATTCTCTCTGTATACAAATGTGTATGTAAAGTCACGTGTCTGCCACTCGTGCACTAATGGGAAATTTTATCCAGGAAGACTTGGAATTATAAGCCTGATAGCTCTGTCAGCCAAATGTGCTTGTGTTTTCCTTTCTTTTCTTCTTCTTTCTCCTCACTCATTATTATAAACTCAATGAGAGGAGAGGTTGTGCAAGCCAGAATGGGCAGGATTTAAATAAGCCAACCATTCAACTGTCAGCTGTGATCAACTGGCATTCATCTGGAATAACTCATGATTCACTGACTATACAAGAAAAGAAGAAGAAAAAATTATACTTCCTTTTCACTAGAAAGGCTCAGGGTGTTAACTGCTAAACCACCCACACGAATGCCCTGACTAACTAACGATTGTCCTTAGCCTCCACCCAGTTCTACTCACTATCGGCCAGTTGTAAAAGCCGTTTAATGTTTAACACCCATACTTTATCTAGTGTTCAGCAGATTTTAAGAACAATACCAACTGATGGATATGTTTTGTTTTGTTTTTTTCATAAAAAGCTTGAAATTTAGATATGCCTTCATAAAAACTCACTTTTATGCAAGTTTCTCCTGATGAGATCAGAGATGCCATGACTGTAGATCTTGCATCATTCAGAAATATTTGCTAATATTTTAGTTGATATAATTTTATAATGTGAACTAAAACCAGTTTCTAAAGAGAATTACTTAACTGGTGTGACATTAGTTTATCAATTACTGTGCACTGTACTGAGCCACCGCTGATTTCTTTATATTTTGCTTCTAAGCTGTCAGACGTTCTTGTAATATATTTTGGTTTTTTTTATAAATTGATTTTCACTACTAGTTTTCTAAAGGTCTTTTAAAGGTTTTTTTTCTCATTTTTGTGGAAATTGGCTGCTTTTTCACTCTTTTTCCATCAAGTTATCGTACCTGACCATTTCCAGGGGAATGTTTTTGTTTAAGCCACTTAACACTGACCTATGAATCATTCAAGCATAATAAAGGCACCTAACTTAAGGAATGAGGTAGTGTTGTGTCTACACATAGCAGACAACTTTGCAAAGAACCTGTTTTAAATTGCATATTTGAGCACTTTGTTACTAGCCGTGTGTTGTGAAAAACACATTTTTTTCTAATTTCTTTAGTTGAATCTTTGAAAAATGCCGGAGATAACAGTTTGACAGACCCATGAAAAATTTACACAAGTCAAACGAAACATTACATACGTGAAGTAATTGCTCTCTAACTGCTCAGGTTAACACATACTTTGTTTTTTCCACAGTTGTTGGCCGCCAACCAGCTGTTACAGCAGACGCAGCAACCTTATAGTTACTTGATTGAGACGGTGAGACAAAGGGATGCACAGATCAGCATACTGAAGGAGCGTGTCACCTCACTTGAGGGCAATGTCAGGTACAAATGCTGCATACTACATTTAAAAAAAAAAAAAAACATTCATTCACGACCTTTTCATCTGAAGGTTGTTCAGCCTTCTCTCCTTCTTGGAAAGCGTCCTTTGCTAATTTGTTTGGTTAAACTTTGTATCTTGTAAATCACTTGATACAATAGGGAGCCCATACCTCCCCACCCTTTGGTTTATCTCTTCCTTATCATTATCTCCCAGTCTCATCTTTTGTCCCTTTCACACCTAGCCCATTATGTCTGTGCAAACCTGCATGCGTGCATGTAAGTCCCCACATGAGTGCATTTACAGGTTCTTGGCAATGACCTAAATTGCTGTTGTGCCCTCTCTATTTTAGCCTGTCAAAAATGCAAATTGACAGACTGCAGGTTTTCTCTTGCTGTGTGCTACCACGGAGCGCTCACCAGGTGCAGGAACAAGAAGGGTTAAAAAAAAAGAAAAATGCTGTCAGACTTTCCCTGTCGGAAACATTTAAGTTTTCTCTGTGGGTCTGCAAGGTTAACCTGTTTGGCTGCAGATGCACAGCTCAGGAGAATTTTACGTGATGCACTGAAGTCCTGTTGCTTTTATCTATATGAACGTTTTTGTTTATTTTTGCATACACAAATGAATGAACATTCAAATTACGATGCATACCACACCTTCACATCTGATCCTGTGTGTCCCATCTCCTGACCTGACGCTAAAGAGCAATAAAAAAAACTAAAACCCACTAAATCTGCTTCATGAAGGACATTAATATTACCGTTTCTGCAGTCTTTAAATATTTTTGTTCAAGACATGTTAATATTTTACTACATATACTTACTGAATAAATATTAAGTGTACTTTTTGTATTAACTAGAGATCTGATCTCTCTGTCTGTGTTTGAATATGACCTCAGTTCTCTGAGGAAAGAGCGGACCGCTCTGGAACAGGTGAAAAATAACATGGCCGCTGATCTGGAGCGACTTCTCAACCATCAAGAGGTACACAAAGGGACAGTGTTGGTTACTGGTTGTGTTTTGTTTAGTGTTTATGTGATTGTTAGCAATCAATTTGCTGAATGCTTTCTGATGATATCAAGATATAAAATATTCGTAAACTGAGTGGGTGGTACATTTATTCGAAAAGCTACATTGCTATTTATATTATCAGTGGTTGTATGGAGTTTTTGTTGGAGCTTTTTTTTTTTTTCCAAACCCCACACAAATAGACTCCAGGGGGCTTAATTATAAGCTGCAGTGATATTTCAATAGCACATCACTGTAAACATAAAAAAGCCAGAGTATTCTCTGAAAGTAAGGTCACAAAATGAAAAGTGAGAAACCTGGAAAAAAGAAAGAAAGAAAGACTGGTTGGTTGGTTGGTTTCTTAGTTTCAAAGTGTTGGATCAACTTCATCACACAACTGACGTAAACAGTAAAACCCTCAAACAGCAGTCACCTCTTCCAGCTCAGCATGTTGTTTTCTTCTGAAGTGCAGACAGAAATGTGGCAATTCTGAGCTCAAATCACAAGAGTTTACTTGTAGCTAAACCAGATTGTAAAGCAAGCTGTAATTTGATCACATCATCCGCTGCAGGGATGAGACACAATTTCTTTTTTTCTTTCTCCTACAAGCTCATGACTTAAACCTCAGAGTTTTTTATTGTTTTTTTGGCAATGTATGAGTTTAAAACCTAAAGAGATTACATTTATTTTTTTGTTATAGTACTCCCCAGTTTGCATGAATTTAATGACTAATGATTGCAGATCTAGTTTTCGGTGATGAGGTTTTGCAGCTGTTACCTGCGACATCCACTGTATTGTCTGAGTGTATCTTGCTCCAGGTGGGTACCGTACCTGTTAATCCATGCTTCAGTGGAACAACACATATAAAGATTTAATATCTCTCTTTAATTATGGCCCCAACAGTCTTTGGTAAATATTTAGGAATTTTCCTTTATAATATCCTAGAGCTCAAGTCTTCTTTAAATAAATAAATAAATGAACACAAACCTAATTATAATTTAATCAGATAATTCACACAATTTTTTTTTTCTTAAAAACAAAACGTTTGGTATTTTTGTCTGAAATTTAACGGTATTAATCAATTATAAGTAATAGCTGCTGATTAATTTAATGTTGATCTTTACACCGGAGAATTTAGTGCAGCGTCTTAATGATCGTAGGCACGCGTGCGCGTACACGCAGGAGTATGTTCCCAAGCAGGCCGTTTGCTGTATGAAGTATGTGCCCTGTCATAGACAGCTGTTCCTCAGCTTGGCTATTTGGGATGCCACTAGCGTGTGTGTGTGTGCTCTAGTGTGTGCGTGTGTGCTCGTGCGTGTGTGCGAGATGCCAGGGCTCATGTCCTCAGAGGTGATAAATAGAACCGTGAAATGGCCGAGAGTCCCCCTCTCTGCCCTGCTGCTGTTGCCGCTGCTGCCATCCCTGCAGACCCTTAGTGCAAGTCGTCCCATCGCTGGACTGTGTTTGGTTTCTTCGACCTGAATTCTTGAAAGCAAATGTTTCACAAAACATTAATAAAGATAAAAGAGAAGAATTACTTTTTTTTTTTTGTTAAATCAAACGATTATATAGTTGAAATCTGTGGCCTTTTGGACTCTACACTCCCAGTAATTTCTCATACACTCCTTCATTTATTGTTTTACTCTTGTTTCCTCTTTTTTCTTTTATGAACTGTGCGGTTTTCCAGGAGTTAGCCATGATGAAGCAGGTCCTGATCAGCATGCGGTCCAGACAGGCAGACGCTCTAAACCTGTTGGAAACAGATAAAACTGGTATCAGGACTTCTGGATTGGGGAAAAAACAGCAGTCCAAACGTATCAACAGGACAGCAGAAGAAGAATCACCAAACAAACCCAAACCCACTGTGTTTGTAAGTGACTGTTGTAGCACCACCCTTTTTATGAGTCACACCATGTGAACGTGCTTAGACACATGTTAGGACAAAGCAATAGAAATAAAAGGATGAACAGTTTTTTTAAAAATCATTTAGTGAAATAGAAGTTTTTCACTAACTGAGTTCTAGTATGTAGCCATGAGCCATGAGAAAGTCAAATAGATGAGAGTATATTAACAAATCTCTTTCACTTTTCATATTATTTCTTTCTCTTATTTTCATTTACAGACAAATAAAGAAGTTCCCGATTGGTACCAAAAGCAGAAGTGGAAATCCAAGTGACCGTTTGTGTCATGACTGGAGCTCAGGACCTTTGTTTTTAAATTTTAGGTTTTGTCTAGACCTTTGTAAGTTACAGTTCATTTCATTGCTTGATTGCTTTTCAAATACAAAGGCACAAACAGTTTGAACTGTCTAAGTGTTTTGTTTTTCTCATCCTTTGTTAAATATTGTTCATGGGATAAATTATCTGTGTGCTGGTCCAGAGATATTACCTTCCACAGGGTACACATTCCAAGCTAACTGAAGGCCCAAAAATTCCTCTTTTTTGGCAGTGGCCTGTTTTATTAGGTCTGTCTATCATTATTTTCTCATCTTTTCCAAGTTTGCAGATACTGCTCGCTACAAACAACACTGCAGGAACCTTAGCCTTTGATTTGCACAAGCTGAGGTTCCTTAAATAGAGACATAGTAGGCATACCTTTATTATTTCTGACCATGTTCTTATCGGTGTCATATTAAATTTGGGCGGGCGGCTAATGCGAAACTGGTTTGTCCCTTTTCAGGAGTTTTGTTATCCTACATGTGATGTTAAAACTCGCATAAGAAGTAGTAGTAGATCTGTGGAAAAGGTTTCATAAACCTCAAGAGTAGAAAGGCTACAATACACTCAACTAAGAAAATATCAGAAAATCAGTTTTGGAAGAGAAAATGTCAGCCAGATGAACTTGAGATTAATCTTGATGGGTGTGAGGTAGGGTGAGGAAAAAATGAAAGGAGAAGGTTTGGACTGGATGTTAACCCGGCGAATACATTCTCCTCAAAACACAGTGGAGACGAGTGATGGCATGGGTAGGCATAGCTTCTCAATTCACTAAGGTAGTAGTGATCATTGATAATGCAACAGAAACAGCTGGATTAATCGTGAAGTGTATGATTTTTGCTCATATTCAGCTAAATGCAGCTGTTGATTGGAAGCTGCTACACAGCACAGATGTTGAGGGAGCCAAAGCATGTTGCACAAGGCCCAGGTGATTCTGAATAAAGTGTAAAGAAATAGGATATTCAGTAGTGGCCGTGTAAATCTTCTAATCTCACCCTGATTGAGCATCAAGTTTTGAAGGCGAAAGGCAGAAAGACTCAAGAGCAAACCATAATTGATGGCAGCTGCAGTGAAGCATTTGCTTTACTGCATTTGGTTAAATCCATGGATTTCAGACTGTCATTGTTTTGGCAAAGGTTTCTTAACAAAGTACTACAACTGAACATTATACTCTATAATTATTCCTCTATTTGTCCAATTACACTTGGGTAGATAAAGATGGCTCATATATTTTTTGCGTTCAGCCCTCTGGATTACAGATGAGCCTGGGCTTCACCTGATTCTTGATTGTTTAACTTCAAATCTACTGAGGTGGAAGCAAAAGGCAAAAATATAAACGTTGTGTTCAATTCAATTTTATTTATATAGCGCCAAATCGCAACAACAGTCGCATCAAGGCGCTTTATATTGTAATCTATTATTGTTATTGTAATTGTTTGGTAATTTACTAATTTGGAGTCAAACCCCCCCCCCCCCCCACAATATTTTAATAATAGTTTGATGACAACACAAATATTTCCTGTAACAGATGGTCTCATTTTACTCAAGTACAGTTTTAAAATACTTTCAAGTATTTCCATCGAATTCCACTTTATTCTTCTGCTCTGTCCAATAGTTTCCTTGATTCCTTACTAGACTAACCATTAATGCAACATCGAAACAGTTTATAGATTATAGACACAGCATTACACAAGAGTCCACACCTGTAACCACACCTGTACCTGCTGTAACTATATTAAGTAACACGCGTGTGTCATATGCAGTCATGTGCATCATACCCACTATTTGACCAATTTCGCGGTGCCTTTCCACGTTTTATCTGTTTTTATCATCTCAAAACACTTTACAAAAACTCTGTCGGTTAACGTGGCTGCGATGAGTTTAACTTTCACCACTTTAATGCGGTTTGACCGGTCTCGTGGACTTTTTTACGGCACTGTTGTCGGTGTGTATGGATGGCAAACGTAGGGCGGTGGCCGGTGAATGAATGATCAAAGCGTTTTTAAAGGTTTGGTGGGCGGTGCGCGGTCTGTATTTACACTGGGGCCGCTCCGCCCTGCGAACGCCAGATAGAAAGCAGGAGCAGAGGGATGAAACAAGTGGAAGGAGATGTAGCCGACAGGCACACATTAATTACTCTAACGCACGCACTACACCTCGTCGGCTCCACTCGTTTCTCTGTACGCTGTAGCATCCTCCGCTTTGCATAATAACACACGGCAAGCGATCGTTTTTGCGGCGCTGCGTCGGAGCTTCATGGCCGCAACACTCACGATGAGCGGCGGCGTGCAGGAGGATCCCTTCTACCCGCTGCAGAAGGCGACTCTGCCCGCTGGGTTCCCCTTGGAGGACTCGGCGTTGTTCGGCTTGGATTGCAAGATCACCGAAGCAGACAAGGCTGGACAAAATGATTACGCACAGGTAAACCGGTTGGAAATCAAACCGACTTTATACATTAGTGATGCATTTCACTGAATGGGCGTGGCAGTCTGGCTTTAAATCCAGCTTGTTTTTCTGTTTGCTTGTTTATTTGTTTATTTATTTGAGTCTAAATTTCAGTCGTCCCCCTCTGCGCGATCGTAACCGTCACTTTATTCAGCTCTATTTTCGGTAATAAGCGACCAGCTGGACGCGTAGTCGAGCACCTCCGCCTGCAAAACGCATTCACCGCATGTTTTCTATGCCAGCCAGCCAGTTGGTCACCAGTTGTTGGTCTCTCCTTGGCGTCCCTTCTCACCATCATACCACGCTGACAGCAACTGACTCCAGCTTCGGACAGAAACGTCCCGGCAACTCTGTCCCCAGTTAGAAAGAAACTTGTGCAACATAGCAGGGAGATCTATAACAGCTGGTAGGATCAGGACCCTCAAATAGCAGCCCATCCCCAGACTACTACTGCTGCTGCTGTTTCTGCTGCTGCTGCTGCAGGGAGACATGGGTGTTTCCCTATTCCCTTTCATGTTACTGTTTCATCCTCTGGTGCTCTGCTTCTTTAACTTTTATACCGATTAGATCCCCCCAGAGCCACAGGAGCTGGACCAAAAAGAGCAGTACGAATGAAGCATTTTTTTTATGCCAAGTTGTTCACCTGTGGTGTGCAGTTTGACCGGCGATTGGCTGCTCTGTTATGCTTGTAATAGCTGCACATGTTCAAATAAGAGGCGTTAGATCAGGTTCTTTATTGACATAACATCGTTTAATCCTCAAATGTGGGCCTCACCACCGTCAGGTTTCTGAGTTCAGCCTTGCAGGCCGCGAGGGAATGTGGCAACTGCCTTTTGATGACTACTTGATAAATGCTTTAGCAGTGACTGTCCTATCAAACCTTTTGTCTTCTCATAATAGTGGTTCAGAATAGAAGCACTGAGAAGGACTTAGTGAAGTCAGGCTTTGGTACTTTTCATTCAACAGAAAGTTTATTTTTATGTTAACTGCTTGTTTTTTGTTTGTTTTTTTTCTTAAATTTTTCTTTTTAATGTGTGTTTTCCCTTTTAATCCTCAGGCAAAGTGTGAGATGGACAGATATCTCTCCCCTCAGCCTCTTCCACTTCCAAACCCTGCAGACAACCAGCAGAAGTCACTCAGAGACAGCTCGTCAGCAGTGGATCAGTTCTTCACTGACGCTGGGGCTCCCTATACCCTCAACATGAATCTTTATCTCCCTGACGTCGGCTACCTGAGGATGGGCTTGTGCCAGCAGGTGCGGTCCCCTCAACACCAGAACCACCCGAGTCTCACTCACATTAAAACAGAATCTCCCTCCTCGTGTTTTTCCTCTAACCTGCAGCCCCACTGCCCTGGCACTACGCCCACAAGTAGCTGCAGCACATCCGGCCACGGCCCTGGCAGTATGGCCATGGAAAACTCCGCCACAAACATGACATTAACTGGGTTACCAGAATTCACCAGTGTTTTCAATCAGCTGGGAGGCAGCCGCGGTGGTGATTCACTGCCAGAAGTGTATGTCAAACAGGAAATGTCACCACAGTTTGAGCAGCACGCTCTCCACCACCACCATGACAACAGCGGCTCGCTGTTTCAGCTCCTAAACTCTGGCTTGGATCATCGCCATAGCAATGGGATGGAGGCTCAGCATCATCATCACCATCAGCAGCAGCAACCGATCCAACACACTACCACGATGCACACACCTTTTCATGATTTGCCAGTAGCTACTTCTGCTTCTCAACAAGAGCAAACTGTCAAGCCTGCCTACCGCTGTCTAGGTGGTGGGGTATACACACATCCTCATTCTCAGGCACATCCCCAATTCCTCCAGCAGCAGGTGCCCTACCTGCCACCCTCTCCGCCAAACTCAGAGCCCGGCAGCCCTGACAGGCAGAAGGAGCTGCTCCACAACATGTCACCACCTCCGTCGTATGCTGCCACCATTGCCTCCAAGCTTGCAGGTAGCACACCCGGACTTGGACCTGGCCCGGGACCAGGTGGCTTAGCTCTGCCCCACCCTACAGGCCCCACACCAGTCCCAGGCCCAGCCACAGTCCTTCCTCAAGCCCACACGACAACACCAACCCCAAATCCAGCACAGAACGCAGTGGCTGTCCGCTACAACCGAAGGAACAACCCCGACTTAGAGAAGCGACGGATCCACCACTGTGATTACCCAGGTTAGAAGAACGACACACACCACTGAATGTGCACTGTGAATGTAATCACCGTTGTGTGTTTAGTTTATCACTGCATTGTAGTGAATGTTTCTGTTCATGTTTTGAATGATTTGCCTATGCCTTTGGGTCGTGGAGGCAGAGTACACTCTGTACTGCCAGCCAGACTGTTACTACCTTTCAGTCAACTATCTGGTTCAAACACTGCTTTGCATATATTAGCACACCTCAAATGACTGTGGCACTTTCAGCTATGAGCTCTCAAACAGTGTGGTGGCTTTAGAGTAATCACTGGTATGATTGTGGAATGAACCTGTTTTTGTGTGTGTGAGAGAGAGTGCACGTTTTTGTATGCAGGGGCTGTGTTAATTAAAAAGATGTTCTCCTTGAATCATTTGATCTTTTTTCCCACACACATATCTTCATACTGTTACACTTGAGATTGCATGCTGAGATTAAAGTATTTATTTTCTTTAGCTGGCGCACAGACACATACACACACACACATACAAACTGTATGATATGTAGCTACTTGTAGGACATGTAATGTCAGCTAGCCTGTGGCGGCATGTAAAATAGGCTTAAGCAGAGCCTACCGCAGCACGTTAGCACACGTCTTACTTCTTAAAAAGCCAGATGAAGCAGATCCATCATATTCACAGAGCCACACTTCATCCAAGTGTATGTATATTAGTCACACTGTTGCAGCTGCTCACAGTTTAATCATAGCAATACACGAAATTCTATCGTTTCCTAACTTAAAGTCATAAGATATCTGACGAATATCTTTCTAAATCGTTCAAAATCCTTAATGACCTTTCTGACATTGTAGAAACAAACTGTAGCGTGCGCAGAAGGAGAAAACAGAGGTTTTCAGGTCGCATTGTTGGTGATTCGAGGCTTGTAATCAAATGCCTTTTAATACCAAATGAGGCTATGAGGGCTGCTTTTAACAGAGCCTGTTTTGTTCATTTTGGAAAGCAGCAGATGAGATGGAGCAGGATTTGAGGCTCTACGACACACATTACTATATTTGATTCCAAAACGGCTTCTGTTCTTCATTAGTTTGGATTTTTTGAATTCCACAGCTCAGTTTATTGGGTAAATGCATATTTGCCACGTGTGAATTACTTGGATTAAGCCGTCTGTTTGTGTTTATCTCCATGTCTGTCGTCAGGCTGCAAGAAGGTCTACACCAAGTCGTCCCATTTGAAAGCACACCTCAGGACTCACACTGGTAAGAGATTCCTCTAATTAATGCAGCTTTTTAAAAAGACCCATCAAAAAAAATGACGCTGACCACAGGACTCGTATTTCAGTATCTGCACTGGCACTATGTTGCTAGGCAGAGTGTTGTGTTCTTGGCATGTGTGTGTAAATGTATCCTAGCCCATTCCCCATCCTCTGCCCAATATACTATTCCATCAAAACAGGTGGAAGTGACACACTTCTGCCAGGGGATGACTCTCAGACTATGTGGTCAGTGCTAAACGTGTGGTGCCATGTTTTTTTTGAATCCCATCGCCCGTTCAGGAATTGTTCAAATGCTTTAATGCACTTTTCCACTTTGATTCCGTTCTCTCTGCATTTCATTTTATTCCCTTTCTTCCTGTCAGGTTTAGATTTGAGCTTGGATTTGGACAAGCAAAGTCAATAAACAAATGCTTAGGTGTTGGGCCCCACCTCACTCCAGCTAACAAAACAAAGCTTCTGTTGATATCTACACATTCCTCGCTCATCTGGATACACACACAAAAGCCAGAATGTGTCCTAATTATGGATCTAAACTACTTGTTCGGAACATCGTTGCGGGTGCGCGTGCTTTGCATTTTCGTATCAGGAACATGACGCGACAATTATATATGGCGTCACTCATGCTGCAGGCTGATTGTGGTGATTGCACTTATTACAGACCGCAAGATGAGAACTAGACACGTAAATGTTATCTAGCAGCAACTACATGTCCTTTATGCCTCTGTCGGCCTCGCTTAGTTATTTTCTCCCCCCCCTTTTTTTTCCCCCTCTCCAATCCTGTTCTCCTCTGTTTTTGTGCTCTCATACTTTCATCTTCAACCCTGCCCTCCTCCTTTACTTCTATCTTCGTCTATAACTCGTTCTCCGTCTCTTATTTAGCTGCTCGAATGCACACTTATGTACTCGTACACACACGTGCACACCCACACACGGACACTTCCACACACACCTGTCAGTAATCTCTATGAGATGATTCCTAATGCGTTTGGGTCCCACTGGGAGTTCCCACTCTAATCTCCATCAACATCCATTACCCTGATTGTTAGTGTGTCTGTGTGTGTGCATGTGTGGGTGGGTGTATTGTGAGAAATATCCTCTTTCTGTATTGGAAATCATTTCTGATTTTTCCCCCTTAAACAGCGCCTTCTCATGGTCTCTCTTCCTTGTGTTCGGTTTAAGGTGTGTGTCTTTAAGTTTGGTGACACTGTGGTTCTAACAGGTTTACTCTGGGTTTTTTTTTTTTAAAAAAGCAATGCTGCAGAGCTTGATGTGCTTGTTTGAAGAGTTGGTCACCTAAATGACAAAAGGGGGGAAAAAAATTCTTGGATGTCCCCAGCGGCGTTTATCATGCGGAAATAGTTCTGTTTTTATTTGTCCAGATTATAAAACAAGCCATCTCTGTGATTTATGCTGCCACTTCAGTTTAATGGGATTATGTTTATAGTGCAAAGAACTTTGAAAAATGATTCTCAAATAGTTGTTTTTTCCACTATCATCATTATTATTATTAACTTTAGCCTTGGTGGCCTGAATAAGCCACAGAAAAGGCTCAAAACATTTTCACTGTTTTCTCATTACAATGGAATGGGGGGTATTTAGAGTAATGGGGACACTGATTCTGGACTCTGTTTTTGATATGTAAATAGACGTTAAAAGCGATGAGGAGTGGAAGAAGGAAAACAACCACACAGCTTGATTTATTCCATTTGATTTTGCACCACAGTGGCTCATATTCATGAATCTTAAAAAGCCAAAAAATGTGTTTGCTGAAATGAGATGCTATTCCACTTAACCTTCAAAATCTGGATGAAAGGGTACAAAAAGAAGGAAAAGGGAGGAATATAGCTCAGCAAAAATCAAGTTCCTTCCAATCCTTTCATATTTTTTAAGCATCCACTGTTATCAGACACACGCTAAATACAAAGAAGCAGTAGACGCGTCAACATGTACAAGTTATAATTCTAAGTTTTTCTGTTCTGGTCTTTTGCATGTACTGTAGTTACTGTAGGTTTGTCAGGTTGAATTTAAGTTGCAGAAAAATGAATTATACTTGCATACTAAATATTTAGCAAGTGCTTTACATTTAGTAGACCTGAGTATACACTGGTCAACTTGTGGGCCTAAGACAAAACTCTCCCAGAGGGACAACGAGCAGAGCAGACTGGTTTTTCAGAAAGTGCCTGAAGCTGCAGGTGAATTTTGCTGGAATGACTGACAGAAAGACATATGTGCTGCAGTCATTAAAGAAAAATACCTGGAGGGAAAAGTTGACAATACAGACCAGGCACTGTGGGAAAATTATGAAGCACAGGTTGCTGCATTGGCGTGTGAATGCTTGATGAATGCTTTTGAGTGACAGTGTTATGACTGTATATCTAGTTAGACAACTGGCGTTTTCGGTGAAGCCTGTTTTCCCAGTTCCTCCACCCAACTGTATGAATCGCTTTAGTTAGAGAATTGGCTTGTGTCACAATAATTGTTGTTCTTAGTACCTGAATATTGACAGTCCTGCTCTGGTTCGTATCGTGTGATCAAGCGATAGCTCAGAATAGATCACCAGACGGCACGGCGGTTTGCACTCACTCAAACTCTTTCTCCTGTCCTGCAGGCGAGAAGCCGTACAGGTGTACGTGGGACAGCTGCGACTGGCGTTTTGCTCGTTCGGATGAGCTGACGCGTCACTACAGGAAACACACGGGCGCCAAACCCTTCCAGTGTGGCGTCTGCTCACGCTCCTTCTCCCGATCGGATCACCTTGCCCTGCACATGAAGAGACACCAGAACTAGCAACGTTTTGCACACATGCTCAAAAATACAAGCACTATCTTGACAAAACATAAAGCATTCACTCCGTGTCCCGCAGCTACACGAGCTGCCTGATGCAGAGTGACTTTCAGTGACATCACAGCTCTTCCTGGTGCTGCTGTCGTGGGCTAAAACACTTCGATAGCCTAACAAACATGTTGCTCTTAACGCCAAGTGGAACAATTTGGAGGTTTTAAAGTAGGAAGATGGTGGCCAGATGATCTTCTGGTCCCTTAACCACCAGATACACATATTATAGATGTGTTTGGGCAAATGAAAAGATGAGATGGGGTGTGACTGGAATGAATTAAAACAGCATCTTTTTTGTCTTTATTGTAACATAGAACTGGCTTAATTTTCTTTTATAAAAGAGAAGCTTTTGTTTGCAAAACTAGTCAAGCCAAATCTTTGTTTACTCATTGATTTGTTAGTTTCTCTCTAGAACTGGAATGTCCAGGTTTTTATTCTTTACCAAATCCTTAGATTTGCACTAGAATTGGTAATCTAAGCCTCAGCCTTTTTGGCCCAAGTATCTCATTCACCACTGGAACGATCATTATCACTACTGGACTACATCTCTGTGTGCACCACACAAATCATTGCTGTTCAGATATTAAAAATTGAAGGCATTTGTACTCTGGAGAGAGGGAAGAGAGAGCAGGGAAAAAGTGAGAGTGTGGGGGTGGAGATGGAGATGGAGAGAAAGACCGAGAGGGAGAAATTTTTGATTTTAGAGAGAGGAGATTGGAAGACGATTGAGAAACAGAGGGAGGTGGATGGATGCTAAAGAGCAGCAATTAGATGATGAATTATTCAGGTCGTCTTTTGATGGATTTCCATCCAGAGAAATGTAAGCAGAACCCATAGACGTGTTCTAGGACTCATTCAGTTAATACAGAATCGACAGTATTTGATGCACAAACTTGAATGTGCACTGAAGTGTCTTCAAAATGCAGCATGCTATTAGTGTAGATCAGTCTCACCCAGCGTTTTACTTCTGTTAATTGTTTTAACCAAAGCATCATGTTCAACACATCGCCAACACCTTATTAAGTGCCTCTTTCTCTCATTTATGTGTTTTTGTTCTCTAGTAGCAGAGCTGTGATGAGTGTAGTCAATCGTTTTAAAAACATGGTGCTTTTTAAGAAAAGAAAAACTAAATCTGTTAAATCTCTAGGTTTAGCTTTGAAAAGGTAAATCTCTTGAATTATAAGGTAGCCACCCTTGTGGTAATGTAACAGCACAGCTCTGGCCACTTCGCGGACATCCTGGGATGCTCTGGCTCTACGGAGCTATCTTGGCTCTAACTACTCCTGGACACGTTTTGTTAAAGGACGGGTTCACTTTGTTTTTTTGTTTTTTAAAATTTATTATTAACTTGTTGAAACTTTGGTTCAGCTTCTAAAGTTGAAGATTAGTTTGCCCCCCCCCCCCCCCCCCCCCCCCCCCCCCCACAGAATATTGAATTTGCCCAATTGCTTGCATTGAAATCGCTCCCCAAATGGATCTCGTCAATCACCAACTCTTTTAATGTACATATGGATATGGAGTATTGTTTAAAACAAATAAAGCATAACAAAAAAGTGTGAACCTATCCTTTAATGTACGCCTGAATGTCCATTTGATGGGGAGATTTAGCCTGCACTTATAACTGTATTTGTTCATTCACTGCAGGTAGCATATCGACAATATAGCACTGTAATGTATAATGGTAAATCTGACTATTTATTTGATTGTGTAGAAGCAGGGGTTGTATCTGATCAACCGTCTTTTTTCCCCCAGCAAAAATGCCTTAATGTAAATATATGCACTGTAAATACATTTTTTTGTTTGTTTTCCTCTTTTGTTATTTTTTGTAAACAACAGGGCAAACAGAGGAAAAATGCCCCGCATCCAAAAATATTTGAGCCTTTTTTCTTTGTTTTTTTCTTCTTGTCAAACCTATTTTGATGCCATTGTTTTATATATTGTCCTTCCAGCAACTTATTTTATAGATGCTTTTTTTTTTTTCTTCCATGGTTAAACGTTCCAAAGACAAAAGTTGTTTTTCTTCAACTGAGTGAAGCTGATGCTAATAAAGTCAACTGACACTTTTACAGATGTGCTTGTTGTGCTGAAGTTAATGGGAATATTTCTTCTTTCTTCTTGCTAACAACATGCTGCAGTGGTGGAGTTGGTAATCTGTCTGTGAACTTCGTATAAAATCAAATCCGTTGCAGTACAAATAGAAAGTCAGGTACCTTTGGAACAATAAACATGCCTGACCAAACAAGACAAACAAGACATAACCGCGCTTAATCTTTTATAATCTTAACAACATTTCTGTGGAAGTGCTGATCCTTTGTTTCTTGGCTTTTCTGCGGTAGGGCCAGCATACTTAAAAAGTAAAAATAGAAGGAGATAAGAAGGGAAGATGTGGAAGAAAGGCAAAGCACTTTTGTCCAGGACCTGCAAGTAACCTGAGGAACCCTTGCTGATCAACAAACAATAGTCCTTTGATATCCCAGCAAGAGACAATGGACAAGAAAATAAATCTGACCACCACTCACGGACCGTAGGGGAATCCCACTGTACTGAAATGGATGTTCAAACACGCATACACACCATATGTTCTTGGTTTAAGTCATAAATGTGACCCAGGGTCTCTGTTGTAATCTACCTCAGATGTCAAAAAGTGGGAGGTGGAGGGGAGAGAGTGAAAGAAGTGAAATGCAGAACAATCTAAACAAAAGAATCTCTGGGGGAACCCAATCAACCACTTCCGTCCTCCTACATCTTGTCTCCTTCTCCTCCTCCGCTCTTCCTATTTAATTTCATTTTCTGTCTCTTTGTCTTTCCATGCACCGTATCCCCCTCTCCTCCCCGGTGGAATGTATTGTATGAAAGTCCAGGGGCGCTGCTCCACAGGTCAGAGTGGAGGCTGTTCTCATAACCTGCTCCACTCCTAATCTTTCCCCCCTTTTTAATCATGTACCTCTCCTCTCTCTAGCCCGCTCTGCTCTGTAGTTTCCTCCACCTGAAACTCATGAATTTGAGTCAGTCTTGATTTCTATCTCTTACTTAGGGTTCAAATTAATAGACTTTATCCCAATAAAAACTTACAGGTGTTTTATGGGTCTGAAAATATTAAAAAATTAGGTCGAGTGCTGCGACACCACCAGCAGCAGACACACACACACACATGCTAAACGGTGATGACTGAGTGGGAGCTACCGGTTCATGTTTTGGATCAACTAAATTAATATCACACATCTGGAAGAAGACTCCTGCCGGCTCCACCCTCTGCTGTGCTGCGTTGGTGTGATTCCCAGTTTCCCTTTGTGCATGTGTAAAAGTGTGCGTGTGTGTACGCTGGTATAATGTTTCCAGTACTCCTCTCTTGGAACAGACCACCCACCCAGAAGACCAATAGAATGACCACAGGGAGCCCAGCTAGACACAAACATCTACGCACACACACACACACACATATGCAGCTCCCTCCAAAATCAACCCTTCCCAATATTCTCAGAATAGAACACGTTGTTATCAAAGATTGAAGAGATACCGCAACAATTGACACGCTGACACAAAGCTAAAGATAATATCAGAAATTGAGGAGGTTTTCATATCACGACGTTACGTTCATTTTTAAAAATGTTGCCTGAGGTGAACCGCTCAGCAGTTAGAAAATATTAGAAGGCTGAAATCAGATACCAGAGCCTCATCATGCCTGCTGATAGATGGTTCTCTATATGACAACCGCCACGGGGGACTTCGTGGGCCGTGCAGCCGAGCACTGTAGGCCAAAGAAATTCCAAAAGTACCAGAACACTCCTCAATCTACAGGTGCATCCTGAGTCAAGACCCAAATTGCTCCTGGTAGTTTAGATGACACTTTGTGTGACAATCAGTGTTTATCTCTGTGTCACTATTATAGCTTTAGCATTTAAGTTAAGCCAAGATTGGCCTCAAGTAAAGAGGAATTATTAACTGGGGAAAATGGCATTTTCTCTGGCCGTTCCCCTGAATTTTTGGTTTTGGTAGTTTTTGCATGATCTTGATAAGCAAACAGCACTTATGGTTGAAATATACCAACAGGACAAGGCCTCAAAGGTGTCTCTTACATTTTTACCTAAATTTTGAGAGGGCCTTTGTGTCTAAATCTGATTTTACTCAAAATAAATACAATTGCATACTGATCAGTCATTACAACTGCTTTTGGTTGATAACTTTGGTTACTACCTACTGGGATTAAAAACAAAAAATGTAATAAAAAATGGCAATGGGTTAATGTTTGAATTGAAATGAGATTATGCTTTTTGAGATTTCTTATGTGCAAGACAGTTCCCAATCTTGCACATAATGAAGTGATCATTCAGTTGCACAGAAATTCAAGTTTGAGTCATGGGCTTAAAGCACATACAGTCACAGCAAGGCAATGAAGAGTGAAGAAATTTTCAATATGGGGGAGGACAAAATTCACAGCGAAGATATGAACCTTATCTGAGGCTTCAGACATTTTTGGACTAAATGTTCTCATTGTTATTTTTTCAGACAGTGCTCTCTGGAAACACATTATAGCAAATGAGAAAGGACTGGACCTCTATGTTGCAACCTTTCACATATCTTGAGGGAGTTTCAGGGATTCAGTTTCTTCTAATGCTGAGTGACAATTGCGTCCCTAGTTTAAAAAAAATAAAATAGCCGCAACTGGGTGACAAGCATGGATGAAAAATTCACAAACTGCTACTCGCAACTGAGAGCAAATGGTGTCATTGCTAGGACTGACACCAGAACTACTGATTGATTAAGAGAAAATAGCAACCCTAAAATTTTAAATTGAAAAAAGCTCATTATCCCGTTGGATGGCTGATGATCAACAATGAATTTCTAACCCTTCGACAATCAAACAACAGATACAAGAGATTGGCAAACAGAAGCATGACTGAAATACACACATAGTTGTTGAAATTTAGTGACCTTACGTTCTGAGAATGAAATAAGTGGACCACAAAAATACTATTATGAAGTTTTAGCCGCTGTTCTGAAGGTTGAAGTCTTGTGTTATTTTGTCTTTTATTGACTTCATTTTTCAAGTTCACGCTTTTGTCACCGCCTCACTGAAACATAGCAGTGTTTCAAACAATCGGTTGTCAAGGAGTTTCAACACGACTTGACAAATGACAAATGAGAAAAACATGACATTGTAAACCCAAATAACAGTCATAGTTCCTGTTGAAGGAGCATTTTCTAGTAATAATTGATGGTCAGAAATCTGTTGCAACAGCTATGAGTCATCTTAGGTTAAATAACTTTATTCTCATGCTTCCATTGAATGTAAAATAAGCTCAGAGTTTAAACCTGTGACGTTTCCCTGCATATCAGACAAATATCTTTCCACCTACTGAACACTCAGGGCCCACTCAGAGTCACACTTTAAGTGGGGATACAACAAAAACCTTTTCCCTTCACATTTGAGGTGTGACTCTGAGTGGGCCCTGAGTGTTCAGTAGGTGGAAAGATATTTGTCTGATATGCAGGGAAACGTCACAGGTTTAAACTCTGAGCTTATTTTACATTCAATGGAAGCATGAGAATAAAGTTATTTAACCTAAGATGACTTTTTAAAGAAACACTCCACAGGTTATATATCATCCACATACGTGCTCTTAATCATAGCTGTTTGCTTACTGAAAACTCCTAGGCTGTTGGATTGGACTGAAGGCCTCGCTGACCAAACAGCTAATCGTTTCTCCACGTTTTCTCGCAATCTTTATCGCTTTATAGGTTCAGATTAGAGGTGATGAGCACATGTGGTCACCATTTGGTTACTTGTACAGTCTTACTCGTATAACTGGAACCTCACGGTTCAGTCCAACATGTCAGTCAGCTGCAGAGGTGGAATGTACCTAACGACATTTACACAAGTGCAATACTTAAATATGCACTTTGCTGCACTTTACCTGAGTATTTTCAGTTGCTGCTTTATTATACTTCTTCTCCAATACATTTGAGAGGAAATATTATGTAGTGATCCTACTACTTTGAGTTTACCTAGTTACTATGAAGAATGAAAAATAAAACAAAATACAATATATATAAAATAGATTTTAAAATTGCTACTTTAACCTTTATCTTGATTCTAATATTTTAATACTTTTGTCATTTTACTGTATTGTAATTTGGAATGCCCAGTTTTTCTACACTGTAATGCTCCTACGCTTCATTAAATTAGATTAGATAAAAGATTAGATGAAACTTTATAAATCCCTTAGGTGGGTTCCTCCGGGAAATTCGGTAAATGTAATTAATGTAATTTTCTTGACACTTTTGAGGTGTTTGTGTGAACTCCTCAGTCAAACAAAAGCAATACATGACACAAATAGAAGTAAATGTGTTTCACTTTGTTGTTTTTGGCTCTTCCTATAATGGAAACAATCAACAGACAGACTAAAATAACTGGATTACAACATTTTGTAAAAAATACCACACAGTCAACATTCTTTAAAGTATCTTATATGTCCCTTCTTGTTGTGAAACTGATCAAAACAAAACAGCTATGATGTATTTCTATTTTAAAACAATGTTTTCTTGCATGCCTTCTTGAAAATGTGTTATTCCCAATCACAATAGTGAGTTAAAAAAAAAAAATCCTACCCCTCATAAATAAAAAATGTTGGACACAGTCATTGTTTAACATATTAATCTCCACTTCTGTGCACACTGCATTGTGTTACCAGTTAGTAAGCCAAACTCATCTCCAACTTTTTGACACGAGTGGCTGCGAAACACAATACCAACTTCAGCTTTAAGCATGTGACTAATCAGAAACGTGTAATTACACGTGTAAAGCTTCAAATATCCATAAATGGAAGGGCGTGAGGGAAATGATACGCAGCAGTTGGTCAGTGGCCTTTCATATGAGTGTACAGTAGACAATGACTTGAACCTGTGGCTTAAGAATGTTTTGTGCTTTTGTTGTTACTGTTTCTGTTTGAGGAACTGATTTATTCTGTTTGAGAGGAATCAGTTGGGGAACTCTGAGGTCTTGTCATCGCAAAAAAACCAAACAGGATTCTTTAAAAAAGAGAAAAAAGTACCATTGTTGAGTCTTTTGTTTTGAATGGCAAACACTCATCTTTGGTAGGCAAACTCATTGCAAAATGTGACCTCCCAGTGAAGCAGGAGACAACCTAACATTCATATCTTCTGGTTTTAGTTGAAATATACGCTCAGGAAGAGTGCAAATGAGATTATTTACAAGCAAAGCCCTACCAGTAAGAAAACCAAGGTAATTTCTAGGAGGGATTAAAAAATAAATAAATAAAGAGAAGAAAATAAAATAAATGTGGAAATCATCCAATGCATTTTCATATACAACGTACACAGAAATAAAAAATTTTTTTGAAAGGGTTTATAATTAAATAAATGTATGTTTTTTAGAAAGTGTAAAAGTATGACAATTCTGAGAACCATTAGCATGACATATTTTATAGCATATTTAATTCTTCTTCTTCTTTTCTTTTTTACAATACCATGCCTGTATTTTCAACCTCAACTTATTTTTATTTCAATTTTTTTTGTTAACATAATTTCATCTGTTTACATATATATATATATATATATATATATTACCGTTATTATGGCGGTGGTTAAAAAGGCCCAGCAGCGTCTCCACTTTCTGAGAGTGCTCAGGAGGAACAATCTGGAGGAGAGGCTGCTGGTGACATTTTACAGAGCCACCATAGAGAGCATCCTAACGTACGGCATAACAACATGGTATGCAGGGTGCTCAGCTGCGGACAGGAAAGTACTGCAGAGGGTCATCAACACAGCCCAGAAGATCACTGGCTGCTCTCTGCCCAGCCTGGAGGTCACTGCAAACTCTCGGTACCTCAGCAGAGCTGGCAATATCATCAAGGACCACTCTCACCCCAGCAACCAACTGTTTGAACTATTACCGTCAGGCCGACGGTACAGGTCACATAAAACCAGGACAAACAGATTCAGGGATAGCTTCTTTCCCAGAGCTACCACCGTAGTAAATAAGCACAAAAACAATTGAACCTATTCCATACCGTCACTGTCATCGGGTGGCTGTAGCTCAGGTGGCAGAGCAGGTCAGCCACTAATCAGAAGGTCGGTGGTTCGATCCCAGGCTGCATCCTGGCTGCATGCCAAATATCCTTGGGCAAGATACTAACCCCGTGTTTGCCTACTGGTGGTGGTCAGAGGGCCCGGTGGCGCCTGTGTCCGGCAGCCTCGCCTCTGTCAGTGCGCCCCAGGGCAGCTGTGGCTACAATGTAGCTTGCTATCGCCAGTGTGTGAATGTGTGTGTGAATGGGTGGATGACTGAATGTAGTGTAAAGCGCTTTGGGGTCCTATGGACTAGAAAAGCGCTATACAAATGCAGGCCATTTACCATTATATTGTGCTGCTATTCATACTGTCATTATATTAATGCTGCTATCCTGTATATATTGTACATACTATTGTTTTTTGTACTTTTTATATTTTACATTTATATTTATTATTGAAACTTGCACCAAGGGAGTGGCACTCCAATTTCGTTGTACTCTGTACAATGACAATAAAAGCTATTCTATTCTATTCTATTCTATTCTATTCTATTCTATATATAACAACACCCAGCACGCCCCTGCGGGCGGTTTATCCTTCAAGCTCGGGTCCTCTACCAGAGGCCTGGGAGCTTGAGGGTCCTGCGCAGTATCTTAGCTGTTCCCAGGACTGCGCTCTTCTGGACAGAGATCTCCGATGTTGTTCCCGGGATCTGCTGGAGCCACTCGCCTAGCTTGGGAGTCACCGCACCTAGTGCTCCGATTACCACGGGGACCACCATTACCTTCACCCTCCACATCCTCTCGAGCTCTTCTCTGAGCCCTTGGTATTTCTCCAGCTTCTCGTGTTCCTTCTTCCTGATATTGCTGTCATTCGGAACCGCTACATTGATCACTACGGCCGTCTTCTTCTGTTTGTCTACCACCACTATGTCCGGTTGGTTAGCCACCACCATTTTGTCCGTCTGTATCTGGAAGTCCCACAGGATCTTAGCTCGGTCATTCTCCACCACCCTTGGGGGCATCTCCCATTTTGACCTCGGGACTTCCAGGTTATACTCGGCACAGATGTTCCTGTACACTATGCCGGCCACTTGGTTATGGCGTTCCATGTATGCCTTGCCTGCTAGCATCTTGCACCCTGCTGTTATGTGCTGGATTGTCTCTGGGGCATCTTTACACAGCCTGCACCTGGGGTCTTGCCTGGTGTGATAGACCCCAGCCTCTATGGATCTTGTGCTCAGAGCTTGTTCTTGTGCTGCCATGATTAGTGCCTCTGTGCTGTCTTTCAGTCCAGCTTTGTCCAGCTACTGGTAGGATTTCTGGATATCAGCCACCTCCTCTATCTGCCGGTGGTACATACCGTGCAGGGGCCTGTCCTTCCATGATGGTTCCTCGTCTCCCTCCTCTTTCTTGGGTTTCTGCTGCCTGAGGTATTCACTGAGCACTCGGTCAGTTGGGGCCATCTTCCCAATGTATTCTTGGATGTTCGTTGTCTCATCCTGGACTGTGGTGCTGACACTCACCAGTCCCCGGCCCCCTTCCTTCCGCTTAGCGTACAGCCTCAGGGTGCTGGACTTGTGGTGAAACCCTCCATGCATGGTAAGGAGCTTTCTTGTCTTTATGTCAGTGGCTTCTATCTCCTCCTTTGGCCAGCCTATTACCCCAGCAGGGTACCTGATCACGGGCAGGGCGTACGTGTTGATGGCCCGGATCTTGTTCTTACCATTCAGCTGACTCCTCAGGACTTGCCTGACCCTCTGCAGGTACTTGGTGGTTGCAGCTTTTCTAGCGGCCTCTTCATGGTTCCCATTCGCCTGCGGGATCCCCAGGTACTTGTAACTGTCCTCTATGTCTGCAATGTTGCCTTCTGGTAGTTCAATCCCCTCAGTTCTGACTACCTTCCCTCTCTTTGTTACCATCCGACTACACTTCTCCAGTCCGAACGACATTCCAATGTCATTGCTGTATTGCCTGGTAGTGTGGATCAGTGAATCGATGTCTCGTTCACTCTTGGCATACAGCTTGATGTCATCCATGTACAGGAGGTGGCTGACAACTGCTCCGTTCCGTAGTCGGTATCCGTAGCCAGTCTTGTTAATGATCTCACTGAGGGGGTTCAGGCCTATGCAGAACAGCAGTGGGGACAGAGCATCTCCTTGGTAGATCCCGCACTTGATGGTGACTTGTGCTATGGGCTTGGAGTTGGCCTCTAGTGTTGTACGCCACATCCCCATTGAGTTCCTGATGAAGGCTCTTAGGGTCCCATTGATCTTGTACAATTCTAGGCATTCCAGTATCCAGCTGTGGGGCATTGAGTCATAGGCCTTCTTGTAATCAATCCAGGCAGTGCACAGGTTGGTCAGTCTGGTCTTGCAGTCTCGGCTGACTGTTCTGTCTACCAGTAGCTGGTGTTTTGCGCCTCTGGTATTCTTGCCAATTCCTTTCTGTGTCCCGCTCATGTATTGACCCATGTGCCTGTTCATCTTAGCCGATATGATGCCTGACAGGAGCTTCCATGTAGTACTGAGGCAGGTTATTGGTCAGTAGTTGGAGGGGACCGGTCCCTTCTTGGGGTCCTTAGGGATCAGGACCGTCCGGCCTTCGGTTAGCCATTCCGGGTGTCTCTCGTTAACTAGCAGCTGGTTCATTTGTGCTGCCAGACGCTCGTGGAGTGCAGTCAGCTTCTTCAGCCAGTAGGCGTGAACCATGTCGGGCCCTGGTGCTGTCCAACTCTTCATAATGGAGACCCTTTCTTGGATATCTGCCACTGTGATGGTTACTGGACCCTGTTCAGGGAGGTCGCTGTGGTCTGCCCTCAGATCCACTAGCCACTGAGCATTGCCGTTATGGGTTGCGTCCTTCTCCCATATGCTCTTCCAGTATTGCTCCGTCTCCAGCCTTGGTGGTGCTGTTCTCTTATTGTTCCCTTGCCACTGAGAGTACACCTTTGCTGGTTCTGTGGAGAACAGATGGTTTATTCTCCTGCCTTCTATCTCTCTGGTGTACCTCCTCAAGCGGCTGGCCAAGGCTGTGAGTCTTTGCTTGGCAGTTTCCAAGGCCTCAGGTATGGACAGCTTGCTGTATTTCTTAGGCACCTTATTTGTCGCACCTTTCTGCAACTCCGTTAGTTGGCTAACCTCCCTCCGTGCTACTTTGATCTTGCCCTCTAGCCTCCTTCTCCATGGAGGGTACTGCCCCTTGTCGCTGTTCAACTTGTAGCCAAGCATCTCACTGATCACTGCTGCCGTATTGTAGATCAGCTTGTTAGTGTCGGTAATCGTGGTTGTAGGTATTGCCCGTAATGCTGCATTAACATCATCTAGCAGACCTTCTGAGGGTACTTCACGTAATCTTGGTAACCGGCTATGGGGGATCCAGGTTTCAAGCTTGGCCATGATCCTATTTTTCAGGTCAGTTCCTCTCGCACTCAACGATCCTTCTCCTATCGCACTTGGGGCTATGTACCCAATCTCGGGTGGGGGTGATGATATCTCCCCCCTGACCTGGCGTCCTGACTCCTCCTTGCCGTAGCATTTGTGTTGTACCTCGTCAATCTCTAGCTGTGAGAGCAGTCCCTTCTTTCGAATGTTGGAACACTGAGCTACTAGTTGTTTCGCCGTCATTGTGGATGTTGGGTATCGAAGAATCCATAGGTCCCTCATCCTATTCATGTAGCCCCTTCCGCCGGGGTTACTTGCGTAGTAGCATTCCAACAACGCCCTGTTTTCGTCTCTTGCCCACCGATGCCTTCTTGTTCCAGTAGCCCACTTTTCTTCAGGGTGCCCTGGTTCCTCAACACCTGACGCGGACCTTGTTGATCCGGGCGACGTCCGAGCCGGCTCTGTTAGCTGCTGTTAGCCTCTGTGAGCTGTTAGGCTCTGTGAGTTGTTAGCGTCTGTTAGCCTCTGTGAGCTGTTAGCCTCTGTTAGCTGCTGTTAGCCTCTGTTAGCTGCTGTTAGCCTCTGTGAGCTGTTAGGCTCTGTGAGTTGTTAGCCTCTGTGAACTGTTAGGCTCTGTTAGCTGCTGTTAGCCTCTGTGAGCTGTTAGGCTCGTTGTTAGCCTCTGTTAGCCTGTTGTTGTTTATTAACTGGCTTGTCAGCTATCTGAGGATGGGAGGGTTGCATATCTAATCTGCTAATAATAATTAATCGCGACAATAATTGGAATAAATAAACATTTTTAAAGCCTTGACCTCAGTTCAGGAGATGAGGCTTAAGGTGAGGAGGAAGAGGATGGCTATTTAATAGGATGGTGTTGTGTTGTCTCTTTCTTTTGCGTTTAGGCTTCTTTAGTGAAGGGACTCTTCAGATGAGGTATGACTCTTCGTATCTTGATTCTGAAGGTGCAGGCATGAATTAAAATTTACCCCCATTGAACATGAATGCCTGGTCCTCCACCTTTAGTGTACTACATATGTGACCAGTCCCTAGCTATATGCATAAAATGTGATTACACAGAACGGTAATGCCCGGTGAGGCAACATGGCAGCTTCCACAATCAGGTGCATGCTTCTGTGTATTTTTAATCCATCAATTCTACGCTTATGTGATATATCACTTTATTGAAAGATGTAATATGTAGTAAACAATGTATATTTATGATTACAATCATTTTTTATATTAAAGAAACTTTGTAGACTTTAATTTATTTGGTTTTTTTTTTGTTTACTCCTTGTTTTGTGTTATTTTAAGTTTGTCAGTCATCTTTGAAACTCTTTAAACTGCACTAACCGACATGAAATCTGATATATAAAAGTAAAGTGATTGATTTGTTCACTGACTAACAAAATTGATTGCATTAAACAGAAAACGACATACCTGAGTTGCTTTTCAGTTTACTTAACATGTTACTCTGGTTTATGGTCTATGATTCAAAGTTTAACCTCTTTTCAGTCATGCATTACTGCAAATGCATAAATCACCGAATTGAAAAGAAAATATGACATCATGTTAAGCCTGAGAAATCATGTGAGGTTTGAGTACATTCTCCCAGTTTCAGGAAGAATGTTTATGAGAAACAGAAACATCATCACCTGTAGGAGGTTCTGTCATTTATATGCTTAAATAAGCTCTGGGATAAGCTGTCTGAAAATAGTGCCTGCTGCTGAACATGTATGCAGATGAAACTGTACTGATACTCCAATGAAGTCATTTTCAGACTAATTATCAGTTGATCATTCATTTATCTATGACATAGAATACTTAAGCCCGTATAAAAAGCGGTTTGGTAACCTTACTGAAACCACACATGTTCAGTAATTATGATCAAAATTAAGATTACACATTATTTCTTTCATAACTAAAATATTTTCCATATTTGTCTTTTTGTAAGATGTTAGGTGGGGTGGTGTTAGATTAACTGGTAAATCTAAATTGCCCATAGGTGTAAATGATAGTGCAAATGATTATATGTCTCTTTGTGTTAGCCCTGCGGCAGACTGGCAGACTGTCCAGGGTGTTTCCTGCTTCTCACCCCATGGCAGCTGTTCCAGCCTCCCCGACCCTGAATTGGATAAGTGGCAAAACATGGATGGATAGATGGAGCACTGACATATTACATGTCACAAACTGACTAAAATCTGTGAGTAATCTTGTGTTGGTTTGACAGCTAGTGTGGGAGTCCAGTGTGACCAGAAATGTTAGGAAAACGTTCATCCAGTGAATAGACGAAGAGGTCAGAAACGAATAAATTCCCATCACACCAACCTCATACTTTTAAGTTTAGCTTATATTTAGCTCTGACCTGGAGGTGTATTTGCAGTGGGAGGCAGAGTCCAGTATACCACTGAGGTCATTCAACCAGTAAGATGTTATATTGATATACACTGGTAGTTGATATTCAACTAAGTGATTTAAAAAGGCAGTTAAACAAGCTATTTTTACTGGTTTCCATTAAAAAGGAAGAAAGCTATGGGAAGAACTCTCTAACTGGCAGCAAGTACACTCACACACGCACAAACATGCAGACTCTTGTATCTAAAGGATAAGCACATAATTCTGTTTGAATAGATGTTACATAATGAAAAGATGTTCCTAGAACCTGTCCTAACTTGTCTGACTACCCCGTGCACATATTCTTAATGTGTGTGTTTGTGCACGTGAGCGATGGATGCATCAGGCAGGTTATAAAGATTCGTAGGAGGACAACCATGACATCTGCTGTATGAAAATAATCAACCCCTTCCACTGCTTCTCATTACCCCTCTTTCCTCCCCCTGTCTTCCGATGAGATAAAACATTATCCTATTATACGATGAAGGCCTCTATCATGCCTGAATCCCCCTGCTGTTGCCAAAATATCCCCAAACACCTACACACAGTCACTGAACACATGGCTCAGGCACACACACACATAGAATCACACATCCCCTACCTCTCAACCCCCCCTTCTCCCTTCTTTCTTCTTTGGCAGCTGTGTGTCATTTAAACTATTTTCTATGAAAACTGGTATTCATAACTGCTGGTCATGATTCCACCCTTGAGTACTACAAACATTATAATGGTAACAGTTAATCTGTATGGTCCTGACCCTGTCCTGTTGTTTAGCTGTGACCTGAGTGGGAGAAAAGAGGCTCCCTCAGCTCGGAGACATACAGCTGGGAGCCATTGTTTCCATGAGAAAAGAGTTGGTCTGAATTCTATCTATCTATCTATCTATCTATCTATCTATCTATCTATCTATCTATCTATCTATCTATCTATCTATCTATCTATCTATCTATCTATCTATCTATCTATCTATCTATCTATCTATCTATCTATCTATCTATCTATCTATCTAACTAACTAACTAACTAACTAAACAAACTAGTTATGTAGAAACCTAACTCACGAAGTGAGTAGTGATTCATGAAGGAGCAACCACAAGGAAATATGGCAGATAAGTGTTAGATCCCCTTTCACACACTCCTCCACCCTTCTGGAAAAAGAATACATGCAACTTGCAGAGAGTTTCTCCACACCTTTGTGCAAAGAAGAACACAATATTATGAAGTACTCCTAATTCGCATCATCCCTGCCTGTGTCAAAAGTCCACCAGTAGCCTTATCTACCCAGGCTCCTTGAAACCCAAAGGCTGTGTGTGCGAAATCATTTTTCATGTCAAAATAAGACCATGACATTTACCAAACAGTTCTCTTCCAGGCACATGTAAGAGTGTTGCAATAGGCCAGCAGCTGGAGTATAAAAAGAGTGTGGTTAATCATTGTGTATCACCCAGAATCAGCTTCTTTCTTTGACAAATAACTATATAACCAACCGACCAAAAGAAAAACAAAAAGCTTTCTGATGACAGTGTCTCTGCGTGCAGTTACTCTATCCAAAAATAGCTGCACAACGATGGTGCGTCCATCGACAGGTGAGACCTCACGAAGCAGGATATGAATTGAAAACCATAAATATAACCATTAGAGCACTGATTACAACATAATGACATACATTAAAGGTGTGGGTGAGTGTGTGCAGGGTTAAGAGCTTGATTAAAAGAGGGTGGATTGAGAATGTCATAACTTTGCACACACAGGGTGGGTGGAGACTGCAGACATTGTGGAGACAGAGGTTATATACTTGGTAGAGCAGTCTCTTGTGAAACTCCATTGTGTGCCTGCTTTTATATTTTAGTTGTGTAATGTTTAACAACATTTCTGAAAACCATAGGTCTGTTTACACTGTAGTGTAGGAAGAGATGTTCTTATAGGTGATATTTATGCAAGGACACAAGAGACTACAAAACATTTAAAATACATTTAAAACACATTTAAAACAAATTTTTAATCCTGAAGTGTTGTGTTTTTCCTCTTTTTTTTATATCTTATCTGATTTTTATAGTTTTTTTTTAAGTTATATTTTTCTCCTGTCTTTGTGCAGGTTAAACAGATGAGCTTTACTGAGGCCACGAGCTGGTCTCATAAGACACTGAAAGTGTTCTTTACAAGTTAGCTGAAATTTTGATTCTGGATACTGAGCCTAGTTTCATTTCTAATACCTTGGTAGTTGGAAAATACCAACCTTTATATTAATATATCACTTATTTCTTAATGAAAATTAGTAGAACATTTTTATTAGTATTGTGCAAATTTAGTTTTGATCTGATACCAGGTAAACACAGGGCCAGCATTACCAATACTTAAATAGACTAACCTATAAAGACTGCTTGTATGGGGGAGATCAGCATATCATATGAGATCAATCATTATCATTATCAAATATCAAATAATGATATTTGAATTGATCTGCCTGCCTTCCATTTGAATACACATTAAATATGAAAAGCACGTGTTTATACATAAACTGTGCTTTACAAATCAAAGTAAATATTCTTTTGGGATTTTTTCCAGACATCACTGCCAATAATTCATATTTACATTATAACATTTGCTGTAGAAACATTTAAAATGACACCTATACCCTAATTACATGCACTCAAGTGGTGTTAAGGACCATCTTGAGATGGTTCTCTGTGGTTATCTATTTTTTGAAAGCAAACATTGTGCATATTTAGACCACATCATTTATCTTGAAGCTTCAGTGACAGGTTAATCTGCAGATTCTTGTTATTAATATGACATAATATTAGGGTTAAGCCATTGAAGGGTCACGGGAGGTCACGAGAGAGGTGCAACAGTCAGTGTGATCGTGGTTTGGCGCATTTCAGCCAGTGGTGCTGGGGATCTTGTCACAATTGATGGAATCATGAACACAGAAAAATACTGTCACATTTTATTTCACGATGCAATATCATGTGGAAAACATCTGTTGGTAGTTGCTTCATTTTTTAGCACGTCAATGATCCCAAACATGCGGATGCAGTTGGAGCATATATGGGCAGAAGAGCATGCACAGTATGAGTCATGGATTGGTCTCCCCAGAGCCTGGACCACCACACTACTGAAGCAGTGTGAGATCATCTTGACAGAGAATGAAACAGAAGTTAGCCAGCATCCAAAAAAAAGCTTTGATTGTCCCTTTAAGGACTGTTCCTGTAGACTTCCTAAAGAATTTACAAGAAAGCTTGTCTAAGAGATTTCAGGCTGCATTGAAGAACAAAGGAGGTCAAAGTTTTAACTTTCACGTTAGAATTGTAAAAAATGAGTTTTGGCCTCATATTCTGTTTATTCATATATGCTTGCAGATGTTTCAGTAAATCCCCACATTTTTTGTTCCAATTTTCCTTGCAAAATAAAAAATTGAAATGAAGGCTGTGTCACGACTTTTGCACAGTAATGTAGATACTCTGGGATATTTTATACACAGGAATAATCAGAGTAATTTCGAGAATGCAAACAATAACATGGATAAGAAAACTGAAAATAACTGTAGTGCTACACGGAGAACAGTAAAATCTACAAGATTAGCTTTAAACTCATGGAGCTTTGAAAAAGATTTAAAAAAAGAAGTACACACAAACAATGGCAAACAAATATATCTTCAAATTTAATGTCAGTGTTGACTCTAGTCTTAGATTTGAGTAATTTAGAACAAACTAACACATCATAAACAGATACAGTTCCAAATGTGTGATTCTGAATAGTGAGAATGTGTACTTTTGGTTTTATTGATGTATTTTGTAATCTATAGTAACTAAAACATGAATTCAGGACTTTAATTTATATCCAGTTCTTCTAAATTATGGTTTTGGTACATTTACTGTAATAAAAGACTTCCACTGCTATTTATTGCCATTGTTAATAAGAGACATCATTACCGACTGTTTTCTGGAAAAGAATTATAGACTTTAAGCAAACTCTAAATTCTGCTAACAGTATGGAGATAAAGATTTAGCAGGCATTGCTGCTATTTTTCCCCATTGTGTGACCCTTTATCTGTTTGCGTCTTCACAGCTCTCTCCTGTGTTTGTCCACCCCTGGGAGCTGTTCGCGGTTGTGTGAACCCCCAGAGACAAGCTGCTGCTCAGCGCTCAACTCAATTGATCTCCCTATTGTGTAACTGCTTCCCCACAGGCTTCTCAGTCTGTATAAATTATTATGATTCATTCCTTCAGGCATGGGAGAAAGTCATGCCTGATTCATTCTCCACCAAACTGTATGTTATTTCCACTTTCTCTCTCTCTGTTTCCCCTCATACACACTCATACTCACAGTAAGGGGTAGAAATAATATTTTTCTTGAAAACTTCTTGATCTCAGCAGATGAGAAAACATTACACTATTTTTGCCAAACTGTTTCTTCCTGAAGGTTAAGTTACCTCCAGCCTCAGGAGGTCAGCCAGACAGTCTGTTATTGAGCATGTCATCAATAAGGCGCAAAAATAATTCAATTATATAGTCTCACTTTGGTTCTCAGTCCAGTTATAATGCATTTAACTTCAGTGCTGATCAATAGGCCGATGGTGAGAGTCGCTATGGAAATTGAGATCTGCTGCCCTCTACTGGATTTGTCTCACATCACACCGTCATTTATATATTTTGTTGTTCCCGTTTTTCTCAGTCGCTTTGGTGCTTTCCTCACATCACTATTAACATTTGCACAGCAGTTAGAGTATTTCTCAAAACAATTGGCGCAAACTGCAAAACCTAGTGGATAACCTGCAAAAGGAGGTCACTCGCTCAAAATCGATAATCCAGTCCTCAAAAGCAAGTATTCATGTCAATGAAACTGCTAATGTCATCAAAATGAGAAGTCCTGACACCATCTTTATGAACAGGATAGTCAAATGGCTTTGTCATTGTGGTATCGCAAGAAATAAGTGGTTATATAAATATATGAGTATACATAATAGTTATTATTCATAGATACCTACATCCTAAGTTCCTGTTAATCTTCTGAAAGAAACAGAATGAATGTGTTGTTACAATGGTAATGCCAGGAGAGGCAGTATTAGTTCTGTGTTACATTAATGTGTAAGGAAGTGGAAGAAGAGTGTGTCCTGTAGGAGGCAGTAGAAAATGGATGCTCATGTTCTGTACATGCCCTGAAAGTAAGGTTCAGTAAACCAGTGCAACGATACCCCGGTGTAAGGCTCAGTTATTGTATTTTTATTTTTTGAAGATGCAACATCTTTTTGGCGACGAGGACGTTTAGGGGGAAGGAGTTTGGGCGATCGGACTGAAAGAAAAGAGAAGAAAATAAAGTGATGGAGTCGGCTACAGGTTTGGCTAGCTTTTCAAAGAATGCAAAAGTTTTCGGCTGGAAATAGAAGGCAGTGACCTCGAAGCGGCAATGGCTACAATTGGTACGCTAGTAGCGTTCGATCCAAAGAATCAGACTTGGGATGAGTACACGGAAATACTCGAGCAGTTTTTCGCAGCTAACGGGATCGACGATGCAGAGAAACAAAGAGCGATATTAATAAGTGTCGTCGGAGCAGCGACGTACAGCTTGATGCGAAACCTTCTCAGCCCGGCCAAGCCCAAAGACAAAACCTTCCAAGAGCTGGTGCTTCTGATGAAAAATCACTTCGATCCGAAGCCCAGTGAAATTGTGCAAAGGTATAAGTTCGACTCTCGCTCCCGCAAGCCGAATGAAACCGTCATGGAATATGTAGCGGAGCTGCGTCGCCTGGCACAGGATTGTAACTATGGCAACACGTTACAACAGATGTTGAGAGATAGGATCGTCTGCGGAATTAAGGATGACCGAATTCAGAGACGTCTCTTGTCAGAAATAGATCTCACTTTTGACAAGGCTCTGTCAATTGCAGTAGCCATGGAGACTGCAAATAAAAATGCACAGGATCTGCAGACCTCAGGGGCGTCAGCAAAATGTTTCAGTCTCGCTAGAGGACAACAGGAGAGTCGTACCTTTAAAGCAGAAAATAAAGAGTGTTATCGTTGCAAAGGAACCAAGCACACAGCAGCAGACTGTAAGTACAAACAAGAAAAATGTCATGCTTGTGGTAAAATGGGACACATAGCTAGAGCTTGTAAAAGCAAGACTAAACTGAACCAGAAAAAGTATGGATCGACATATGTAAAGAAAGAAAAAAAGCAGAGTTCACACTACAGTACTCACAATGTGGGCGAGAAAGCAGATAACAACAAAACTGATAGCTCTGAAGATGACTCTTTTATGTTGAACTGTGTCAAGTGCAGTCAAGGGCACAAAAGAAAACTGTTCAAGTTAGGGTGTGGCAGTGCGGTACACTTAAGAAGAGTAGACCCCTACACTGTGGATATGCAAATTGATGGAAAAAAGGTGAACTTTGAAATAGACACTGGATGTTGCCTAACAGTCATGAACGAAGCAACATTCAGAGAAACAGGGAAAGACAGCAAGCCCCCCAGCCTGCAGCCCATCAAAATCAAGCTCGAAACTTATACAGGGGATCCTGTTAAGGTGATTGGTGCAACACGAGTCAGCGTCAAATACAAGCAGCAGAAAAAACATCTGCCCCTGGTGGTGGTCGAAGGCGACGGCCCCAGCTTGCTAGGTCGAGCTTGGCTCGAGGAAATTAAATTGGACTGGGGTGAAGTGAAAAACAGTCCTAACAACAGAAAGCTGCACCAAGTCAAAACAACAGAGAAAACACTTCAGCAAGTGTTAAGTAAACATGAAAATGTGTTCAAAGAGGAGTTGGGCACCCTGAAAGGAATGAAAGCTGCTATTCATGTGAAAAGTGATGCCACCCCACGCTTCTTCCGTCCGCGTTCTGTCCCCTTTGCTATGCGAGCAAAAGTCGACGAGGAAATAGACCGACTGTTGAAAGAAGGCATCATCTCGCCAGTGAAATATGCTGAATGGGCGGCACCAGTAGTGCCACTCCTGAAGCCCACAGGGACAATAAGACTGTGTGGGGATTACAAGCTTACTGTAAATACCGTGGCTTCACTGGAGCAGTACCCCATACCCAGAATGGAGGACTTGTTTGCCACACTGTCCGGGGGTAAGCAGTTCTCAAAATTAGACATGAGCCACGCTTACCAGCAAATCCTCTTGGATGACGAATCGAAAAAGTACGTGACAGTAAACACATCTCGGGGGCTGTTCACGTATAACAGATTGCCTTTTGGAGTGGCCTCTGCTCCAGCAATATTCCAGAGGACCATGGAAAGTCTTTTGAAGGGGATACCTCATGTAGCAGTGTATTTAGATGACATCTTAGTGACTGGAGTGGATGAAGTAAGCCATCTACAGAACCTGGATGAGGGGGTCGGTTGGAGGAAGCTGGGTTGAGGTTAAAGAGGTGCAAGTGTGCCTTCATGCAAGAGAAAGTGGAGTACTTGGGGCACATAGTGGACGCCCAGGGGCTCCACCCAGTGGAAAAGAAAGTTAAAGCAATCATGGACGCACCTACCCCCACAAATGTCACTGAACTGAAAGCATACTTAGGTTTGCTAAATTACTACAACAAATTCCTTCCAAACCTGGCAACCCGGTTGGCACCCTTACATGAACTTTTGAGACACGAGGTACGGTGGACATGGCAAAAGAGACAAGAGGAAGCATTCCAGAAATCTAAGAACCTGTTGAACTCAGCAGAGGTGTTAGTTCATTATTCTGCTGACCGTGAGTTGGTTCTCTCATGTGATGCATCCCCATATGGCGTAGGCGCCGTATTGTCACATAAGATGGAGGATGGAAGCGAGAGACCTTTGGGGTTCATGTCACGCACACTCTCTCCTGCTGAGAAAAAGTATTCTCAGCTTGACAAAGAAGGTCTAGCTGTGATATTTGGCATCAAGAAATTTCACAAATACTTGTATGGCCGAGTTTTCACGATTTACACAGATCATAAACCCCTAATCTCACTGTTCAATGAAAAGAAGCCTATACCTCAGATGGGCTCACCAAGAGTACAAAGATGGGCCGTGACATTGAGTGCTTACGAGTACAACATCAGGTACAAGCCAGGAAAACATCATGAAAACGCGGATGCGCTCAGCCGGTTGCCGGTACCAGACTCAGCACCTGAGCGAGAGATGGCTGAGCAGGTTTTGATGATGGATGTACTGGATGACACATTAGTGGACACTGCACAGATCAAACGATGGACAGCTAAGGATGTCTTGTTGTCGCAAGTCCACGAGTACACCTTAAAAGGCTGGCCAACTGAGACCGACACCTGTTTAAAGCCGTATCGACAGAGAAAGCTGGAACTGAGTGTGAGGGATGGTTGCGTGCTCTGGGGAGCCCGAGTAATTATTCCCACCAAAGGCCGAGACAAAATATTGAAACTCCTGCACCAGACTCATACAGGCATGTCGAAGATGAAAGGCTTGGCAAGGTCGTATGTATGGTGGCCAGGGATGGATGAGAACATTGAAAGAGAAGTGCAGGCATGTGAGGAGTGTCAGAAACACTCCAAGTCACCACCTACTGCACCATTACACCCTTGGGAGTGGCCGGAGTCACCATGGTCCAGAATCCATGTGGACTATGCAGGGCCTTTCCTCGGGGAGATGTTTCTAATCATTGTGGATGCTCATTCCAAGTGGATGGACATTTACCCTGTGAAATCCTCTACATCACAGGTAACTATAGAGAAACTGCGCCAGAGTTTCAGTGTGTTTGGACTACCTAAAATGTTAGTTTCAGACAACGGAACATGTTTCACAAGTGCTGAATTTGAGTCATTCATGAAGCAGAATGGAATTGACCATGTAAGATCAGCACCTTTCCACCCTTCTTCAAATGGGCTGGCTGAGAGGGCGGTCCAGACCTTTAAGGAGGGGATGAAGAAAGTCAAAGGTGATACCTTGCAAACCAGACTGTCCCGATTTCTGTTCAGTTATCGCATCACACCGCATGCCACTACTGGTTTATCACCTGCAGAGTTGATGATGTCACGGAGACTCAGATCAGTTTTGGACTTGCTCATGCCTGATGTGAAAACAAAAGTGCAGCACAAACAATCGAAACAGAAAGAAAATCATGACACCAAGAAAAGACTGAGAAGTTTCACACCAGGAGACAAGGTCTTCATCAGAAACTACTCCTATGGCCCGAAGTGGATTCCCGCAGTCATTGTGAGAGCATCGGGTCCAGTGTCTTACATTGTTACCATTGGATCAGGTCAAACTGTGAAGCGGCATGTGGATCAGGTGAGAGCAAGAGTGGCTGACACTGTTCCCAGTACACTAGACAGGGAGGTGGAGCCATTGCTTGACAAAGAATCAGTGCCTGAGTGCTGCTTGCCATCAGAGTTGGACACATCGCCACAACCTCCGCCAATGGAGTTGCCTTATGCTCCGGAGACTCCAGCTCCCGGAGACTCCTCAGGGACACCCGTGTTGCGACGTTCCCAGAGAGAGAGACGTCCACCAGAGACTTTAAAGGACTTTGTTAGGTAGTGTGAGATCTTCCAGAAATAGAGCAACAATGCGCTCTGATCTCACAGGAAGGACGTACCTTCCTAGTTAGAAAAAAAAAAAAAAGAAACATGGAAACCTATGTACAGTTGTATGGTTACCTTAATTACATGTTGATTGTTTGTTAAGCATTCTTTAGATAAACAGTTATTTTGTAAGTCAAGGGAGTTGTTGACTTAAGGGGGGAGGAGATGTGGTATCGCAAGAAATAAGTGGTTATATAAATATATGAGTATACATAATAGTTATTATTCATAGATACCTACATCCTAAGTTCCTGTTAATCTTCTGAAAGAAACAGAATGAATGTGTTGTTACAATGGTAATGCCAGGAGAGGCAGTATTAGTTCTGTGTTACATTAATGTGTAAGGAAGTGGAAGAAGAGTGTGTCCTGTAGGAGGCAGTAGAAAATGGATGCTCATGTTCTGTACATGCCCTGAAAGTAAGGTTCAGTAAACCAGTGCAACGATACCCCGGTGTAAGGCTCAGTTATTGTATTTTTATTTTTTGAAGATGCAACAGTCATGTTTTCATTATTACAGTTTACAGTATTCTCTCAGTGTTTCCCAATGCAAAAAAAAGGTCAGAACTCGACACTACCTGAAAATGCTCAAGGCAGCACTATACACTTTTTGTACAGCCATTTACAGCAAAATCTACAGTAAAGTTGGACATTCCTGTAGTTAGGCAAGTAAGGGAGTACAAGACACTGAATACGTATGTTTCATATTTTTACTGTTTAGGCTGTTTGTAATTCTACAACATTGTGTAAAAGAAAAATACCCTACAGCCACTTATTTAGAATAAACATAAGAAACACTCTTTTGGTGGAGCTGTGCACAAATGTGAACAATATAACAGTACATATTGTAACTGAATATACGTAAATCATTCTGGCACATCCAGACGTTCCTGTCTGTCTTGCCACATATTTTCATCTACATCCCTTGCAATGCAGTGAGGAAAGTATCTCTTGGAGACGACATCACTGCATGACTCTGCTGTGATGTCGTCACATGCTGCATCCATGGCTGCTAGCAGGGCCATTTGCGCATGTGAATGCCGGTCATAAAGCTTCCACCTCCAGGCAGAGAAAAAAATCCTCTATTGGATTAAGGAACGGGAAGTAGGGAGGGAGATATTCAACCAGCATTGTGTCGTGTGCTGCAAACCAATGTCTGACCAGATGTGAGCGGTGAAAACGGACATTGTCCCACACAACAACATACTTGTTGAGTTGGCCTCCACCCCTCTCATTCTCAGGGACTATGTCCCTGTAAAGAGTGTCTAAAAACGTCAGGAGCCGTTGTGTATTGTATGGACCAAGAAGGGGAATATGGGTGAGAATGCCATTGTCTCTCTGTCCAATGCCATTTCTTCCACGCCTTCTGCCTTTGGCAAGATTGAAACCCACCTCATCAACGTATATGAACGTGTGCAGTGGTTCCCTGGCTTCCAGCTCCAGTACACGCTTTAGAGAGAGAGAGAGAGATGTGTAGCATAATGCGTTCTGTATGTTCTGTGAATATATATACAGAATTGCTAGTCTACTACATAAAACTACACAAAGTAAAACAGTTTACAGTGCTGTACATTAAAGTATACATAGAAGACATGTTTTACCTGTACATACTGGTGATGGATCTCCTCCACTCTTTCACTGTACCGTTCAAATGGCACTTTGTACAATTGTTTCATGCACATTTCTTTCCTCTGGAGCACTCTGTCAATTGTTGCAATTGACGCAGATCCATTATTGTCACCGTTATCCTCTAAGACAGCACTTTGGATATCTTTCAACTTTATTGCATTCTTTGCAATCACCATTGCACAAATGGCTTCCTCTTGCTGCGGGGTAAAAAGGGGCCCTCTTCCACCTCTGCGAGGTTGTCTTTCAATCCTTTGTGGTGCAGATTACAGTAAAAATTACAGTGATGTACACTAAACATAAGATATTATGAGATGTTGGATTACTGTCCAATACTATACATACCTGTTCTCCCTACGAAATGTTTGAATGATTGAATTCACAGTGGTTCTTCCAACATTTGGTTGCACCCTCCGACCAGCCTCATCCATTGTGAGGCCGTGATTGACAACATGGCCAACAAGTGTTGCCCTAAGTTCATTAGGAATCTGCCTGTGTATTTGGCGTCTTTTCCTTCTTCCCCTGTTTTGTCCCCACCGCATCCTCACCCCTCTTCCACGATGACCTTCCATTTCTGTGTTGAGGGTTCATGGGATTGATCCATGAGTGACTGTGAGCAAGTGGCTTGTCATTGGTTACAACTAATACTTCACACACCTCCTCGTCAGTGAAAGCTGAAGTTCACCTGAGAGAAATTGTTCAATTTAGGAGACATTTCCAGGAAAAAATAATAACAAAAGGTATAAAATTTGCTTGACAGAATTTGATAACTAATTCAACAATTTTGTATGTAATGACTCAAGCAATCAAATGAAGACTATTAGTTTGATTAGGAACGACTATTCAGCATCCAAAAGTATAGTTCATTTTGACTGACATGACATAAGCAAATGATAATGTTATAAAATGGCAGAGAATTGTATGAAAGCAACTGATACATGTCCAGGAGCATTTGCAATTTGTTCAGAGGAAGGAGAAATTGCTACTATGATGTGCACAAATGACTAAATGTTGCGGAGGTTGCACTAATGGTTTTGAGAATTTTCATTCTGATCTGAGAAAAGCACCAAAGGAACTGTGAAAAACTGTAACAGCACAGTTCTCGTGCAGGGTATTCAGCTTTGCATTTGAACCTTCAAATCGGCCTGGCCTCTAGTAGTGACTTTCCTAACTCATATTATTTTATGTGGTCTCAACAACGATGTGAAAAGATGAAGATGAATATATATTTACAAGGACCATTATTTTCTGGCAACTTTGAAAAGTTTGAAAAGTAAAATTCATAAACTTTACGTTTATATCTTGTTAAAAGAAAAGAAAAGCTTCTATTATAAAATGTCTTACAATTCAAACCAAAGTGTCTATAATATTAATGCTGCTTGTCAGGCATGTCCTATTTTCCTCTCCTTAATTCCAGCAACACTGAGGTTATTGTACTTGGTCCTAAAAATGTTATAAATGTGATGTACTCTCGATGGCATTGCCCTGACCTCCAGTAAAACTGTGAGAAAACATTTCTGACAAGGATATATCCTTCAATGTGCACATTAAGTAAAAATGGTAAATAAACTGGTACTTACATACCGGTAGTACTTTTCTACTCAGATGAAGACATTTACACTCACATTCAAACTCCGACGGTGACAATGCAGCCAACTGAGGTTTCAGTACTTTGCCCAAGCATACTCTGACATCCCAAAAGTCAGGGATCAATCCCCCAACCTTCAGACTGGTACACCTGCTCTACCACCTGAGCCACAGCTAATCCAACCATGCATTATGTTAATGCTGAAATATTGCAATTCTTTATTATCAGGCTATTCTCAAGACTCCCTGAAAAGCTTTCAGTTGATCCAAAAAAGGCTGCAATTAGAGTACTAACAGCAATTAGAAAGACAGATCATATTTCTCCCATGCAAGCTTCTCTTCACTGGGTCCCAAAATCTTAAGTAATCAGCCTCCCTTGAGCTTATAAGTAGGGATGAATCAGGTGACCCTGAACCCTGTGTTAGTTATGCTACTTATAGGCTCAGGGTGCAGGGGGACAACCCATGATACACTGAGCACTTCTTGTCCACTCTCCTATAGTGAATGTTTGGTCCCCTTCTCGTTCCTCTCATCCCTCAACTACTTTTAGGCTCTTTAACCTTGCAATTCTAAAGCACTTTGTGTCATCTGTTGTTGTGAATTGGTGCTAAATGCATAAAACAGAATATAAAATTGAATTGAATTTAGTTTCTTTTTGATTGATGTAGCTGCTCTTTTGTCACACCGAGTTCTGTTTTGCTGGTATTGTGGAACTGCAGTGCACTCAAACCTCTTTTCAGACATCAACCCTTTGCTTTCGTATTCTTCATGTCATGCTCTGCACAATGAAAATTATTTTTTATTGACATCATGGCCAAACTCTTAAAAGTGCCTCAGATTGATGTAGGGATGGAAGTCTTGCATTTAAATCTGGTGCAAGGGCAGTTTTTCCATACACTCTTCCCTCCCAGTTTCTTCACTTTCGCCTTGTCAATCCAATCAGCACTTAATATGTGAAATGTTGCTGTGGGGGCTTTAGCACTCTGCAAACCTCCTCTGAGTACTTTATGGAAGAATTCGTGTCAGGTTTTGCCACCTAATCTGCAGAGAAAAGCAGGAATGGGAAATGAGTCTGAGTCTGCTCAAATGTTTTTGAAAGCCTGAGGGCTGAAGGTGAATTTATTGTGTTTCAAATGACTTAACAAAATCATTATTTTTGGAGGGAAAACAGGAATATTTCATTTTTTACACGACTGAGTAAGACCGGATGAGATTATCACAGTTTGCCTTTAAGTAATCCCCTTTACCATGGCTCTTCTTTCAAAATCTTATTACATTGTCATGGCATTTAATTTCAATAACTAAATACTACTAAATCACAGCAGATACGAAACCATTTCTATGACATATGAGACCCATTAGTTATTCCCATGTTGTATGTAATTATGTAAAAACAGTTCCCATCACATACCTTCCATAAAAACAAGTCTCCTGACAGGACATGTTTGCCAAACCAGAAACATTTATTACATATTTCGTGTGGAGCTTTCAGCCCTGCCCTTCTTGAATTAAAACTTTGGAATAAAGGATATGTTTATCACGAGTGATGCCTACTGCTCGTAGTATAGATCTCCTACCATCATTGTGGGATAATTGGATTCAAACAGTGGCACTCTAAAGGAAGCATAATAGTATAATAAACCAGTTCTTTGACAGTAGGGGAATAAAATCATTTGTTCAATTACAAAACCAATTTGCACTTTCCCCAAATTACTTTCTTTTGCTACCTACAACTAAGGCACTATATCCCAAGGCTGAAGAGAGCAGTGGGTATTGAACAATGTTTTATTACTGGAACTGGAAAATATCTGCTAAGAACCATATTCTCGCACATATAGAGGATGCTAGTAAATAAGATTGCAGAAAACACTCTCAACAAACAACAACAAAAAAATAGTGGGAACTTTAATTAAATTTGGACTCTGAGGACACATGTATGAATAATCACAAACCCATTAGTAGCAATATATGGAAGGAATTTAATTGAAGGATCAAAATGTGTGTTTTTAAAAATCTGAACATTTTGTAAAGCTTCTCCATCGCCCTTGTTTTGGAAAAACTGCCGACTCATAGGTGATCTTTATGCATGTCTTGTGGAACAGTGCTCCAGAGGTATTGGAAGGATATAAAAGAAGAGATTGAAGAAATGTTGAATGTTATTCCTGTGGATCCTATAGTGTTTGCACTTGGAGTTCTTCCTCAGCAAAATAGTTGCGGTCTGTACTCTGTATAATAAAACTGATTGCCAAGAAAATCACAACTGTTAGTTGGAGGAACACTAATCCAGTTGACACAAAGACTGAAACAAATAGACATAATGAGGTACATGATGGATACAATTCTCTCAAAACAGTCATAATGCACTTGAATGTATAATTCCTTTAATGTGACTCTGCGCAGATATAGTCAGCTAATATCTATTCAGTGTCCACTGTTCTGTACAAGATTTAAATAAAGCAAAAATGAAGATGGCATGCGGATTAAATGGGGGGTATTTATATTTATGCGGATACGATGAGACAGAACAATAAACAGGTGAAATGTTGCTAAGTGTTGCACATAATTTGTTTTGTTCTTTTGGCTGCTTGAAGCGTTGGCAGCTTTTCAAACTGAAAGAAAGATACTCACGGTGAGGCTGACAGTGTGTATATGAACGAGTACTTGGCAGGAACAGTAGGAGCTGAGTAAATCCACAAAGCGACAAAGGGAGCAATGCATGGGTGAGTCTGTATTTTACAATTCAAACAGGAGATCAGACAAAGTGAGAAATGGCATGAATATGCATCCCATCGAAACCAAAAAAAAAGTGTAGTGAGCTGGCTGTGTAGCTTGCAGTTCTCACATTGCAAACGTCATGCTCTCTAGTCTTAATGCAGTTCTCATGTTAGCATTATCACAGTGTTTTTTGTGCATGCTGTTGTGGTTTCTGCTTTAGCATTAAAGATATTTGTTATTGTGTTGACACACTTCTCATTTGAATCTCACAACTCATCAAAACAGGTGTTACGTGTGTGTGTGTGTGTGTGTGTGTGTGTGTGTGTGTGTGTGTGTGTGTGTGTGCGCCTCTGTCAGTGCGCCCCAGGGCAGCTGTGGCTACAATGTAGCTTGCCATCACCAGTGTGTGAATGTGTGTGTGAATGGGTGGATGACTGAATGTAGTGTGACTAGAAAAGCGCTATACAAATGCAGGCCATTTATATATATGTATATGTTATTACATTATTACATTATCCTGGGTATTGCAAGGTTAGACCCCCTTTTTCTTCAGTGGTGCAGGGAGGTGCTGGAAACATTCCTCAGATAATTAGTTCCTTATTGACATCATAGCATCCCATAGTTGCTGCAGTTTTTGTTATCTATTTATTCCAAAGGTGCTCTACTGGACTGAGCTCTGTGGAGGCCACTGTAGTGTAGTGTTTTTCCAATCTTCTGTTGTGCAGTTTGTTGAGTCAGTGGGAAATGTAGCCTCAATTTCCTGTTGGTAGGTGATAGGAGTGGCCCCCAGTGTAGTCTTCCGCTGCTGCCCATCTACATCAAGGGCCAGTGTGTTGTGTGTTCACAGATGCTCTTCTGCATACCTCATTTATAACGAGCGGCTGACTGAGTTACTGTTGCCTCAGCTCAAAGTAGTCTTGTCGTTCTCCTCTGACATCAAAAAGGTATTTTCACCAACAAAACTGGATTTATTTTCTCCTTTTCAGACTGTTCACCGTAAAGCCTACAGATGGTTGTCCAAGAAAATCCCAGTAGACCAAATCTCTTAAGGAATGTTTTCACCACCTTGTGCTGATTTGATTGAAAACACTAATTCAATGCTCTTGATGAGTTGTGAGATACAAGTGAAAAGTGCAACAACACAATAACAAATATCTTTAGCAGTGAAGTATGCACAGAAACCATAGCAGGATGTATAAAAACAATGAGAAAGGATAATGCGTTACTGATTTGAGAATTGCATTAAGCGCAGTGAGAATGACTTCTGATTTGAAATTTCTTTATAAATGGATTGCATTAGATCCAAGTGAAACTTTGTGGAAAAATGAGATACAAGTCAGGCTCTGACGCACATTTGACACAAAGTCTCAGCATTCCTTGTGATTTACAGTTACCTGACGAATAATAAGTCTCTCCAACTCTTTAATGTGGCACTTATGAGTGGTGTTTTAATGAAAACACATTTACACGACAACGTTGTACAGCTCATCACCACACACATTTTAGAAAGTTATTTGGTCCAGCATACACCGGTTATTACATTTTTTTTCCAAACACAGCCAGCTTTAACATTACATGCACATACACACATCCTTCTGGCACTTCTGTGAAGCTAGATAACACTTAGCCCACAGTAATCGCTTATGCCACATCCTGCAGCCACCATTTCAATCCAGAATCATGGGAAGCGGAACATTTTTACCACATTTTGGTGTTTAGTAATATTGTTATTTCTGACATTTTATCTGGAAATAATAGCGGTACAACTCTTGCAAAAAAGCTCCTGATTAGAGCAATAAATCTACAGTGGTTTGAAAGCACCTGATAAGGGTATATATGCTATTTGTGTGAGTGAATATATAGTACAGCAATTAGTCATGAAGCCCTGAGGTCAGTCACTTGAAATCTTTAACATGTCCAAAGCTATCACTCATCAAAATGCTTCAGTATTACATCCGTCTCACAGATAGCGACAGACATCTGTGAGACACTGTGTGGAGATGATAAACCGGTACATAACGCACAAACACACATGAAATGAGTCTGACTAATTTCACGTTATCTTTTTGTAATAATTTACATGCAGTTAACGTTTGGGCAACATTTTTTCTTCCTGACGAATTCAAATGAAAGTCAAATATTTCTGACCTAATGGCTCCACAGAATTCCCTTCTTTATCATTAACATCTTGTTTTCTCACGTCTACATATTATGTCTAGCTGTATGAGCATTAATGGAAGATATCAGACTTAATTCAAAAGTAAAAAGACACAAAACACTCACATGTTTGTAGTTTATAGTTTTTTAAGGCTTTAAATGCCAATCAGATGTCAAGATTTCCGGCTTTAAGGGGCTTAGCCATACTTTTTTCTCCAAAATAGCAATCTATCGACAGTGACTGGGATGTTTTATTATTATTTATTAACAGATAAAATTAACCCCTTGCAATAGACTGGTAACCTGCCCAGGATATACCTCCTTTTTACCCTCTGACATCTGAGACAGACTCCACGCTACAACCGTGAACTGGATAAGTCGAATATATTAGAAAAAAGTCTATTGTCCATCTATTAATGGCCTTGAAACGTGTTCAGAAACTCACACTAATAGATGTAGTGTTGATACACAGTGACCCATAACAATCACTTAGATAGTTACTGCACAGGGATAATGATAGAGAGCTGGACTTTTTAGCATTAACATCTCTGCAGTAATTGATTATTTAAATAGGAGCAGGCTGACACAATTAAGAGCTCCAGTCAAACCTCAAATGATTGAATCTTATCATTTTTAAAATGTGCATAAAATGGAAACGGAGATTTTTAATTCATCTGTATAGAAATTAATTCTTCATTCCCTACAGAGTTAAAGTGAAAAAATCTGTCCTTACCCTTGCATAATAGAAAAAAACCCTCTATGAAACACAAGTGCTCATCAGTAGCAAGAGTTGCTTTGCATTTCCTGTGTAAATGATGCAGAATGCACAATTTGTGTTATTAAAACAAAATCCATCTAATGGTCCAATTTACTTTCATTGTTTCAGCTCGGAGAGTGTTGCCAGTGAATGCAGCACGGTGGCAGACGGCTTCTAAAATGTCTACGTCTGTATTTCACGTCGACATTATGATACACTTCAAGTGAATGGCAAACTACGCAACAAATCTGTGGATATCAAATATTGTAATCGAAGGAGGAGTTGACAAACATTTGACACGATAGAAGAGCCGGCTAAGATTCAGAGTGTTACTTCGGGGTGAACAATGCTACAACATTCAGTGGCTTTTTCTCACACACACACAGGCAAGAGTAACGGCGACAACAATGCTTTGGATTAGTGAAAAAGATTAATAAGAAATCACAATCTCGAGTGTCAGTAAGAGTGTGATTATGGACATACACTCACAGTAATTTGTAAACAAAATATACACAGACGTACAGTACTGCACTTTCTCTAAATCTACAGTGGAAGTAGAATTCTCTGTTTTGGTTACAGTCATTAAATTTCATTCATATATCATTGGTGTATTTTCTTTTAATACAATCTATTTCATGTATCTACTAATATTTACAAAATTCATCTGTGAGAGCAGAGAGTCGTTTATTTTTTCAATTTGAAATCAAAATAAAATTATTATTTAATATGTGTGTTGCTGACTTTATAGCTCTCCTCAAAGTGCAAGAGTGTGACGGGGGTGGGACCAATTCGCTCAGCAACTCTGCTTTACCAGCATAAAGACTGTCATCATACCAGTATATGAATACACACTTTGAACCATGCTGATGGGGCAAGCACGCACCGACACCTTTCACTTACAGTCTTCATGACACGGTTCAGCACAACAATAAAGTGTTGACCTTGTCCTTGTTAAAGCTACAGACAGCAGTGTTATAGCCTGGGGGGGTGTTTTTGGCTCATTTACTGATTGACAGTTGAACATATTGAAACAACATGAAATCAACTTTGAAACAAAGTTTTCAGGGGCTTTAAGAAAGTTTCTTTCTGTCGTGTCTAAACTCTTTAGCGTGGGATGTTGTGAACTGGTGGCGTACTGCAAATCATTTAGCACATTTAGCCTGATGACTAATCACTATTGTCTCGAATTTTTAACAGTTATTAACTGTATGTGTCTTTTTGTTCGAGGCAGGTCAGCTTTCTTTATATTTAGTTTTCCGCTCCAAAGTAAGAAGCTTCATGGTGTTTGGTTTAACACATTCCTCTCAGATCAACCGATGGGATACACGATCAGGTTAGCATAAAAGGTGTAATTCAGGTGTAAGAGTGCTATAAAACACATTCATAGAGCTACAGTGTGACAGCAGGTTGTTAGAAACAGGCAAAACCTGCAAAGGGAGACATTTTTTTGGTCTGTATTGTGCTATGTAAAGTTGGGAAAAACATTTTGGAAATGACAAAGATTAGGAACACACGTCTAGTCGGTCATTCTGATGAAAAATTCGTTTTCAGTTTTACCGTTGTGTGATTTGTGAGGACAGAGAGTTATTCACTGACCGAGTAAAATTTTGGGACGTGCATTTTTCAAAAATGTGCTGAGAAATAATGTTTGGTGAAATGTGCCAAAAACAACTGAGAAAATATAATAATATATAATTTGTTCAAACATTTGTTTTGTTAAGACGTTTTATAAGCCACCAGTGATTTAGTTTTTACTTTCTGGACCTAAACGCTGCCAAGGAATATTACCCAAATCCCTGTCCATTGGCCAAGATTATACTCATTGCCTAGCAACACTGGCTCATTTAATCGAGGAGATTTGAACATGTTCTTCCTTGCAAAGCTAAGTACACTAAAGTGTAATGAATCACATGATTATGACGAGTTTCCTGCCAAAAAAAGTGTTCTTGGTACAAAAACGGGACGCAGATGTGACAGCATTTGTTGTTAGAGTTGTTGTTAAAGACCCTGAATGCCTGTTTATTAACTAGTCTATTAATTGCTTCCTTTGTATAGGCCTTTCAATCCTACAGAAAAAGTCACATATATGTGTACCAATCAAGATTGGGTAATATTTGGTAACAGTTGTGGAGTTGTTAATTTCTGTGGTCAAATAAAATCAACACCTACACACACAGCTAACCTGAGTTCAAGAAGCAAACTCTTTGATAAACAAAACAAAACCTAGGAATGTTTTCCTAGCTTTAACTTTATTGCCGTTTATTTCATATTACTTATTACAATTAAAAAAAAACTGGAAGAAGGAACTTTTTAAAGACTCTTTTTGGTCTTTTCTGGGAGGCTGTGGAGCTGTGGCACACTGCTGGGTGTGGCTTTATAGCGACTGACTTTCTCTCATAGGTACAATATGCAGCAACACAACACATCTGGGTCACAAAAGCCATACATTTACATCCTCTGGCTCAATGTCGCACACACAAACGGCAGTTTCCACTTACTAAATACACACGTACAAATTTTCAAAACTCACCTGGAGCAGAAATCATTTTCACACCGAACAAGTAAACATCACAATCGAGATTCTTAACGCATGCAGCGTGTGAACACACCTTATTCCTGGTTTACTAAGACTTTGTTACAGGTGTTTTTGCAGAGTGTAAATATTGAGCTACATGTAGCCTTTCAGCCTGACGGTTATGGGGTTTGGACACTTTGTGCAGAAGTTTCATTCAGGCTTGTATAAATAATTTAACTCGTTAAAACTTGAAGCTGACATCATTTAGGAGTGAAATCTTCTTGCTTTTCCTGTTCCATCATTCAGCTCTGCTTGTGAAAAAGCTCCTGTTGACAAATCCTTAGTAAATCTGCGGGGTTAATGATTGCAGTCGAGTCTCATGGCTCACGATTATTGTGTAATATGCAGTTGTGTGTTAATGAATATTTACAGAGCCACAAAAACCACTATAGGAAGAGAGAAATAGGCTTGGCACTGCTTCAGTATTATCACATAGACACAGAGTGCAAAGTCTGTAAGGTTGAGCGTGAATGTATGTATGTGTGTATGTGTGTGTGTGTGTGTGTGTGTGTGTGTGTGTGTGTGTGTGTGTGTGTGTGGGGAGGGGGGGGGGGTTGTGTTAAGTGTTTTTGTTGTGAGCTCCTTCTGTCTTCATCAACCTCCTCCTTCTCTTCCTCACTGTGTGGGGGAGCAGTCGTCTAGATCAAGCAGCTCTCTGACCAGTCTCTCTCCAAACTGCGCTCGACTGTAGCGTTTGACTGTGTAGGCGTCAGACATCTTGTATAGGATGTACGCGTTGTTGATGGCAATACTGATGCTCAACCAGAACACCTGCTGCCATGTCTTGTTAGGCTTGTGGAAGATGAAGTACCTGTGTGGAGAAATGAGCCGGTTACTGCTGAATCTCTTTGCAAAGATGTAAATAATATGATTTCGTTTGACTATCTATAGTTATTGTCCAAAAACATATAGGCCCAACAGATTTTTCAATTTTGTCTCTGGGTTTTTAAATCAAACAATCAAGATGTGATCGAAGTGCAGACTTTTAGCTTTAATTAATTAATGTTAACTTTTTTTACAGTCATACATAGTCCTCCATTTTTTTAGAGGCTTAAAATTAATTGGACAATTGACGGATATAGTTTTATGAACGGGTGAACACGTTTATTCCAAGTGTTGAACTTGCGCGTTGTTTTCTTTTTTAAATATGAGATCCAAAGCAATTTCAGTGCAAACAAGGGCCAAATCAGCAGGTTTAAAAAGAAGAAATGACCTGGATGGCTCAGTAACACCCAAAAAAGACCACAGAAGAAAACTAAAAAAGGACACAATCATAGAATTATTTCTGTAGTGGAAAAAAAAAAACAACAACTTCACAACATCTAACCAAGTCAAGAACACTCTTGAGAAGGTGGATGTATCGTTGTAAAAGTCTACAATCAACAGATAACTTAATGAATGAAAATACAGTGTTCACAACAAGGTGCAAACCACTGGTTACAATCAAGAACAAGAAGGCCAAATAAGACTATACAGGAAAACATCTAAAAAAAGTTTGCAAAGCTCTGAAAAAATATATTTGGACAAATTAAACCAAGAGAAAAGTATTGAGCAAGACAGAACAGTTCATGATCCAACATCATCTGTCAAATATAGTGGAAGTAGGGTCATGTATGGCTGCCAGTGAAACCAGGTCACTAGTGAGATGAGATCAGATTCAAATTCAGACAAATGGTGAAAAATTGATCGGACAGTGCTTCACAGTGAAAAGGAATAATGGCCCAGAGCATACTGCAAGCGCAAAGCAGAGAAGAAGGATATTCTTCAATGGCCAAGTCAGCTACCTGATCTCAATCCAATAGAGCACGCTTTTTACTTATTAAATTCAAAAGTGAAGGTAGAAAGACCTGAAGGTGGCTGCAGTTAAAGCCTGGCAGAGCATCTCATGGCAAGAAACTCAGCATTTGATGATCTCCATGGGATGTAGACGTCAGGCAGTCATTGACTACAGAGGATTTTTATCCAAATAATAAAAACAATCACCACATTTGAAATAATTTCGGTCTGTTTAATTACTTTGAGCCTCGGAAAATCGAGCACTACATATAAAAATGTGTGTAAAACCCCCAAATCTAATGTAACACTTTAGTCAAAGCCCCTGAATTAAAGTTGAAAGTTTGAAAACATCTTGATTGTTTGATTTAAAATCCATTGTGGTGTAAAATATTCTTGGTAACAAGTAATGTTGTGTAAAACGGTGCACATACTTGCTATACTTGTCGTCGTATTTGCAGATGTAGCTGAGGTGTGCCGCAAAGGCCTCAACAGCCAAAGGACACGGGATCTCCCCACTTTTCCTCTTAATGATCAGCCCTGACGCAAACACAGTGAGAGGCAAAAACTAGACCCATTTAAACTAATTACCGTATAATTATTGGCAGTACAAAAGTAAAATCCATCAATTAAGTACTACAAGCACAAAGTGAAAAACAGTCACACACATATACACGCAGAGGGGAAAGGAAAATCAATGCCGGATGATAACAGCCTAACTTTTCCTGCTTCACTGCAGCACTCTTCACTCAAAGAGCACAAACGCAGACTGCAACCTTCATTTAGAGTTAAAACCTAACAAAACTGGATAATGAAGAGTGGATTATTCTATAAGAGGAAGGGAATATCATGATTTTTGGCGCCTCCTGGAAATGGATTACCACGGATTAGAAGCTCGCACTGATTCTCTGTGACATAAATGCTTAATGATGTGCCAGTTTCTCTAGATGGTGACTTGCATCCACAAATGACAGTACAGTTAGCCAAAGTTTCCCCCAAAAAACTCCTAATTCTTAATAACGACAACCGAAAGTCTTTGCTTTTGTGTTTTTCTACTAAAATTAATGGATTTTGTGCACTGAAATATTAATAATTTCTAATAGTAAGCTCCTTTTATTTAATTCCAGGAAAAACGAAGTTTCCTGTAGTGGGGAAATGCTTTGGGAAATGATCTTCTTACCTTTTTTTGTTGGGGAATAGGCATTGGCAAGGAACCTGAAGTGTCCTTTGTTGTACCAGCTGATCAGCGACATGCTGCCTTTCATCATTATGCGAGACTGGCCACGCTGAGCAGGCGTGGAGCCACAGACCAGCATGCTTTGCGGTAAGCCTGTACAGTCGCTCTTCCTGGTGCTAAGCAAACCACAGCAATAGATATCTGGAGAGGGACAGAGAGACAATTAGGATGATCGTGGCAAATAGCAAAAACTGCAGTTCCTAAAATGGCCACTTGAGGGTAAAACCACGTCATCAACTATTAACGAGGCGTTAACGCAGAAACATTTGCAGAACTGTGCTGCAAAAAACAAATACATTTTAATTTGAAAATGCAGTAGATATGATTCATTGTCTTTTTCCTATAACTGGGCTGTACAAGGCAGGGAGGACATGCATAAAAAAAGAAAAAGAGTCAAGTTTGGATTTTATGTTCTCCCATTCTTCAGGGTTGAAGCAGATGTGCTCCAGGCAACAGTCCTGTTTACACCTGACAAAGATAATCACACCATTTCATACCAGTGACCCCCCCATCTGTCCAACCATCTGGAAATAGTACTCATGGGTGGTCTTAAAGGTGTAGGTGCGATCATCCTTCCACAATAAGTATGCAAAGTCTTTGAAACTGTCCTTTCCTGGACATTTGATTACTAAGAATCTGTAAATTAGGGTTGCTCTAAGGTTATCTCCGGCGATACAGGTGCCAGAGCTTTCCGCAAAACAGCTTAGGGAATTTTGCAGTCATCATTTCTCCACTTTTGAGCCGTTTCCATGGTTATTTGAGCAAGGGTTGTTTTCCAAACTGCAAAGGTCTCTAATGGCAGTTCCACCTGCTTTCTGACTCCTGGAGAACTTTCAGTTTGTAGGCTCTTTTTGGTTTTCGACAAGGAGAATATACTGTCATGATAAAATGGACAATGTTGCAGTAGAAATAAACATCTTTACATTCTCTATGGATAATTTCCCCCATTCATAGCCAACGTCTGGAGGTGAATTTTTGTATAACCCACTCGTATATATTGTACTAAGGCTTAAAATGACTCATAATTAAGGGCAAACCACCTTGGGATGACATGTTGCTGCAGGCACAGCTGGCAGCTATCTGCTTCGTGCTGCCTCAATTTATTTTTACTGGACGTCTTCATTGTGCTTGTGATATTCTTGCCTTTTGATGCATTTTGGACACAATTATCCGACAAACTGGCTTCTGAGCAGATAATTGTACTAATAGACAGTTTCTCAAAAGACTTCTGTTGTGTGAAATGAATGCTTTTTTGCAGTCTTGACTGGACTAATCAAATCTGTCAGCTAGGGCTTTTGGGAAATTGCTATGGGCATTAGTCATTTTATACACTACACTAAATTATTGAGTGATTCTTTAAGGGAAAAAATGAGTCAACAATTAAAGTCAGGAGTGATTGTTAGTTGCAGTGATTTTTGTGTATCCCTTTCTTTCCTGAAACTTTCTCTTTTTTTTCTTCCATCCAGCAGACACAAAACAATCATCTGGCTGACTGCCACTGATTTGGTCTCCATTTGCAAACTGATTTCTATCTGTGTAGTACATGCACGCATGTCCACAGTAAGTACTGCGGAGTAATATGGAGTAATTACCTCAGCTAATTAATCCAGCAAGATAAATTTGAAGGAAAGATGTCAGACGATGCATTCACAGGCTCAGAACTGGGCTTTTTTGGGCTGATTCAACTAATTAGAAAAAGAAAATGATGATTATATCTGCAGGCTTCATTTTCTTGACATAATGAAGCTCCGCTTGGTTGAGTTTAAAATTGCCAATTATTCTTCAGCAAAAATACAACAAAAAAAAAAAAAAAATGTAAAAATGAAAACTTATCAGAGCTGTTGAGCTGAATGTTTATTCTCTGCTTGCATTGATTGTGTTTAGCTTTTATAGCATGTTCACATTATCCCACTTTCAGTATTAATGTAAAAGAAGCAAACAAAGTAAATGTATATTTTCATATTAAAATAAAAATGTATAATGAGCACAAATATCAGAGTATCACAGCTGGATTGACAGCATTAAAACATTTAAATCCCAATATCTCCGAAACAAAAGCATCGGTTTTATGACTCCCACCACAGATTATGAATAAAACATACTGAGAGTGACTCAAACACTTTTGATTCAGATTTTCATTGTCAGGTGTTTGAATGAAGTGTCCGGTAAAGTGTCTACTTTACCTGTCTATTGATTTTTCAAGCTCCAACAAGGCAAAACGCTTAATCTTTCATGATTTACTATGTAAGTCAAAAGGCAATAAACAATCTTTTGCAGTGCATTGCAAACCTGTAAGGATCGATGTCGAGCACTAGTAAAAAACACATCCATCCTAACAGTCATGACAATTCGTTCAATTTTTTAATGCTACACTCACATTAGGAAAACCAGTTGGAGACTGGTACTATCAAACTTGGCCACTCGTAGTCATTTGCCACTTTCAAAGAGACTTTGCTGTGTCTGCTTCAGTCTGCTATTGGTTTGTGACAGAACTGCATCAAGTTGGCAAATACATGCAATCTTTTTATGATAATACAGGGATCAACTGTGTCAAATTGCCAAAAATCACAAATATGTTGCATATCTACCTACACAGAAATTCACACAAACTCATTAGTTGCTTACATTCAAAGTCCAGGCCGAACCTGGCTGGACGCAGTTGCTGCTAGACAGCAATTGAACTGCAAAGTCGCTCACCAAACTTGTTTTTATCTAGCAAATACAACCAGCAACTATTTGAGTTGACATCTAGTGATGTTTCGAGCACACCTGCTCTTAATCAGATGATGGTCTGATGACCAACGTCACTAGATGCAATAAATAAGGAATCTGGAGTTCTTCAGTGTGTGAACTGTTATTTCTTCTTCTCTCACATTTTTTTTTGACTCAGCACCTGCCCAACAGGATGACGAGGGTGTGCGTGGATTCTTCTTTGTGACTCTGATTGACTGCAATGTGTTGCCTGCTTTTATAAAATAGATGGCAATTATTTGCAAACATTAATCAATCTGACTGAGTGAAATTGCAGACACTCTCAGACAGATTGGCTATTTGGAGACGATGCAATCGCCTTATAATGTTCCACACTCAAAGTTCCTTTAACTCAGATTAGTTAGCTTAAATGCTAGTTAGCTTTAAAAAAATAGATAATTTGGGGGACTGACAAGTTTGGTGAAAGCACTGTTGGGAGAGTAACAAAGGCATCTGTGTAATTTAGCAAGTTCACCCTCAGTATACGGATAAGAGATGAAAAAATAAATTATTCGACATGCATACTGTCTGGCTTTGTAGTTTTATCTTAGAATAGAATAGAGAATACTGCTGTCCTGTGCGTGCTGTTTCGCCTGGGGATGGTATAATCACACCATCATTAAAAATGAATAACCACATTTTTTTAAAGTGCAAAAAGGGGAGGTATGGAGAGATGGAGATAGATTACAAAGTGCACAACAAAGTAACAATTAGGGAAGGGAAAAGAACAAGACCAAGCAAAGAACAAGCAGCAGACATAATCTGCTGCAGAAACTTCTTTGCATACCTTGTTTGCTGAATTCTGTGAAGAGGCTGAGGCTCGTGATGGATGGCCCAGTGAAGATGATGGCGTTTTTTCCGGAAATGTTCTGGCAGAGCTGCTTAGCCACAAGGCTGTGGAGCTGAGGTTTGTTCTTCAAGGTGGCCAGACCATCTGTACCCTGGCCATCTTTCAGATGGACTGCGATCTGCAGAAGAGGGGGGGGATCAAGTCAGGACGTGTGGATGCAAACATTTTTACTTTTCTAGCTTACAGAGGCTGCTGTCTAAACCCTAGAGAAACTGTAATGTTCAATTTACAAAATTGCAGTAGAGACTTTGAATTAAAGTGTATCCTGAGGGAGAAAATACTGTGGAACTGAAATAAAAATGTATTTGGACTCATAAAACATCAGGTTACATTAAGATGGAGACTCCAGCATGAAATATCAGGGGTATAAGTACAACACTAAAGGTAATGCCAGTGGCATGAAATAATATTTTGGTGCTTCTTAGGATATTCTGTGAAATTTCAAACCAAATGTAGCTGGTTTGATCTGTGAGTCAAGCTACTGTCACACCTGACTCTACAGTGGAGATTTGAGGAGGCTTGTTTTTCCAAGATGAGAATTACCCCTTTAAAGCCTGAACCATAAAATGATTGGCAGAAAAATTTTATTTTTGTGGATCAAAATTTCCTTAAATATCTCAGTTTCTGGATTTATTTTCATGATCACCCACTTCAAGCCACTTCAAGCCATGAAACGAGGGGCGGCTCAAGACTTTTGTACAAACTATAGATCAATGCAAGCTGAGCTTTGCCTCCTAGTTTAACATACATGAAGCATTTGTAGATATGATTCCCGGAACATGATGCAGTCCTTAGGGCCCAAAGAAAGCTATTATCAAGACTGAACAAACAGAAATGTACACCCATAGATGGCTCTGTGTGCCTTTTGAACTTTCTACTATCGTTTGGGAGCTGATTGGCATTAGCCTGATTAGCCGGCATCTACGCAAGACCCATAGCTATTAAACTAAGTGGCCTGTCCATGCGTTTGTGTGTGTGTGTTTTGTGGATCCCTGTGTGGTACACTGGCTAATGGAATCTCATTGATTCGCTCCATTAACTCATTTTATTTCTTTGATTTTTTTTCCCCCCCTCTCCCTCGATGCAATTCATTTAGACACAGAATTCAATGGAGACACACGTCAGTGTACAGAGGACTGGTGAACACTGAGTGACTGCCAAATGCCTGCAGTCACCGTGAATGCTAATGCTTATTTGTTAAATGGATGGGATAATGGAATACGGCTTTAAATGACAGGCTCTGCGATGCTTCTTGCACACAACTTGTTTTAAACGGTCAGATTACAAGAAAAATAATGAATGGTTTAATTATTTTATTTTATGTAAAGCAATTTAACTAAATGAAAAAGAAAAAAAAAGAAGGGAAATTAACATTCTGTGTAGGATACTCCTCACTCCACTAATGCTATTCTGGCCTACTTCCAGGCTAAAGAAGGAAACACTTACCCTTTAGTGTACACAGTTGTATGCCAAATGTTGATCTCATCATAAAAAGTATCTGACTCTCAAAGTTGTATTATTGTCTTCTTGTTCTTACAACCCAACTGTCCAAAAAGTCTGGGTCAATTTGTGCATGAGCAGAAAAATGTTGGCATGCTCTACTGCTAATCTCTGTGCATTCTGTTTCTGAAGTTGCACAAGTATTGGTCCAATCTTGTCTTGTCTCTCTAAAGAGTCTTTATGTTGTTCTCTCTGCTTCTGTATATTTTTCCCCTCTATTGAAAGTGTGAATTATGCAACTGAGTTTTATTCAATAGGTCGTTTGATCCTACTCCAGATCATGTGTTTACATTCTTTAATCATCTTGCTTTTCTCTCCTTAAACAGCTGTACTCATGAACATCCAGCCCTTGAAAGTTGTTCTGATATTTTGTCGATTTTTTCCATTGCAGCATTTTTTCTCTAACAAAATCAAGTGATGGAGGTTCTCAAACTTAGGCTACGTCCACACCAGCCCAGGTAGATTTGAAAACGGCGTTTTCGTCTGAAAACGCTCCGTGTCCACACTGGCGTTTTCAGTCGTTTTCACAGTTGCGCCTGAAACAGCCGAAAACGCTTAAGGTTCCAGTCCTGCGCATGCGTGAAACGCAAGAAGATTCGGCCTGCTTCATTTCTGTCTGCCGTTTATTTACTTTCCGGCTCTTTGAAACGTCGCTGCAAAATGTCGAGGAAAAGCACAGAGTTTTTTAAATGGACTAACAATGAGGTGGAGTTGTTGCTGCGAGTAACACAAAAGTACAAAGTTGCAAAAGCGAGTGAGAGTTAAAGAATTTGAAGAAAAGCTATCTGGAGCATGTACAAACTGATATTAATCTTTAACAGGGCAAACAAAACTGCTGTATAATGCCCTCCGCTATCTTTGTTTAATTGGTCACATGACTGCATCACATGACTAACATGCGTCTTCGTTTTCGAAAGTCTCGAAAATCAAATGTATGCATTTTCGAGAGCGTTTTGAGAATGATGCGTTTTCCTTCGGGAAAAACGTAGTTTCAGTGTGGACGGGAAGCCAAAACGGAGAGAAAACGATGCATTTTTGAACAAAAACGCATTAGTGTGGATAAGGAATTTGAATTTTGGGTGTCAGGAGTGATTTGTGACACCAAGTGTGAAAGGTTTACAGGACGGCAGTGACATTTGCTATGATTCATGGTTTAGAGACAAAAGGATGCTGACAAAGAGACAAAGAACTGAACCGGAGATGCCAGAGTTGCAGGTGCTCATTTAATTCTAAGTGACCATAATATATGTATATCAGAGCATCGAGGAGCTTGGAGACGAAGTTAGAGAGGCAAGGCTGAGATGGTTTGAACATATGAAGAGGAGGGATAACAGATATACTGGACAGGGGATATTGAATATGGAGCTGTCAGGCAGGAAGAAAAGAGGAAGACCAAAGAAAAAAATCATGGATGTAGTGAAGGAGGAAATACAGAGGACGGTGTGAAAGAGAAGGATGTTGGGTATAAGGGGTAGATGACCCGCTGTGGCGACCTCTAAATTGAGCAGGAACAAGACTTTCTTGTTTAAGGGAAAATAAAATACATACTGCATTTGTGTTTGATCTCTTTTATTTTTACTTTAAAACCCAGAAGACTTTAAAAACGAGTTCTCAGCCTTCATTGTTGGTGGTCAGAATAAGATTTAGGTTAAGGTAACGGTTGGGGTTCCTATTTACTTGATGACATAGCTGTGGTGATTGTTGACCAAATAAACGAAAAAACAAACAAACAAGTTTCACCCTATAAAACTCTTCCTCTAACAGAAGTGATATGTCTGAGTAAGTAGGGCAGTCTTTCTGGAAATATGTGTTGATGTTGAATTTCTAATGTCGTTTTTCATTGCTGTGAGCACAAGTGAAATTCCATTCATCTCCACTGAGGGAGCAGAAGCCTTTAACTAATAAACTGTAGCTGGGTATCACTGGTATTAAAAACATGGTCTCCTGTCAAGTATACCAATGCAAATGTTTGTGTGTTTGCTTGCGTGAGCTTGCATGTGTGTGGGTGGCTGAATGTGGGTGACCTGCACAACATGCACACTATGATTAACACTGAGGAAGGCTGATGCATAAAAAGTGCATCAAGTTTAGCAAAAAAAACTGCACGAACAAAATCTTTTGGGGCATGTTCTCTCTTGTTTCCCCCCATGTCATACTGTGTATGGTTGTGTGTGTGTGTGTGTGTGTGTGTGTGTGTGTGACAAATAAAATTTGAATTTGTTTTCCCACTGTATAATGAGCTCTGTAATGCTCAGAGTTGGACAGGTCTGTTAGTCCTTCCATGCAGGGTCTCAGTTAAATGGGTGTATTACATAACCAACCGGCGTAGGAGTGGAAGGTTGCAGTAAGGACAAGGTTGTTAGTCAGAGCAGCTCTGCCTGCCTGAGATGTGCCTGCTTGAGCTAGTAGCGCTTCCACTCAAAACCAACATCAAAAGACAATATTTTTTACCCAGAAGGCTTTTCATGTGATCCATTTTAAACTCAAACCGTGCAGTTTGTTGCACATAAATTTACCAGTATAAAAAAAATATATAATAATTTTCTGTGAAAAGTAATAGATTGAATGCTAAATGATGCAACATTCAAAGAATAAGATTTGAAATCTAGCGAAGATCAAAGCCTCTGATATTTTCATGAAAGCCTTTCTTACTTGACTTCAGGCACGCTCGAGACTTCTGTATGCCATATTTAATAAAACAAATTTTATATTTCTGCCATGAAGTTGCAAAGCAGCAAATCAAAATAGAATCAAAGCAGACAAAGACATGCAATCATTTCTTTTTCATCTCCTCTAATGTAATTTTTCACTCTCAAATCACACCTGAAACAATTGTGATTCTGAAGGAAGTTTCCCACCTCCGTGTCTCCAAATCACATACAAACACATCGAGTATTGTGTGCAGATACCTGACAGATAAAACCGGTGGAGGTGCACTGTCGGACCCAGAGGCTGAACTTCCTCTTCTTTCTCTTCCTCAGCTCTCTTTCTGTACAAGTGGCGATGAACACTGGGTCCTCATCTATCAAGGGCTCATGAAGAACCTGAAACATGGGTCTAAGTGAATTTTTACATACATACATTGCATAGCCTCATCAAAAGCAAAAAGGTGCTAATGAACATAACTAGTTTTCCCTTGTGAGGCTTCCTGTGTGAGAGATAAGAATGAGATTGTGTATGATTTAATACCACACCAAGAGTTTAAAGAGAGAAGGCGGCCAACTGAAGATTCTCGCAAGTCCTGTATGTGTTTGAGCGTGATAGTAAAAAAACAAAAAACACTTTGTCAGCAGAAACATGTTCTCACTCGTGCAGCTCTGTTTGCAAACCCCTCCGAAAAATAACTTCTGCCTTGTCACTTTCACTTCATTTTGATGTTTCATCTTCACGTTGTCCATACCTTTTACATTTATGCATTATAACTTCCTTCTCTGCCTGGATTCATCCAAACAGTGGAAGCCTTTTTATATTTAGTTTTCTTTTTAGCATGGATGATTCTCCATTCAAATGAAAATAGACAAAAATATATAAAAAACAAAATAAAATCCCCAAATAAATAAGGTGTGACTAACTTTTTCTCGGAGTGGCAAAAATAGAGAGAGAGAAAAAAAGGTGTTCATTTGTATAAGAAGAAAATTCAGGGTGCCCTTAGAAACACACGATTTTATGATTCTCATTCTTTAAGACAATCAATTTAACACACACACACACACACACACACACACACACACACACACACACACACACACACACACACACACACACACACAAAAAGAGTTAAATTACTCATTACTCATAAGTTCTTTAACTAAAACTGATTTTCTTTGCTTTCTATGACACTAAGCTGAATATATTTGCATTCTGGACAGCTGTCAGAATTGGGTTTGATATGAAATGTACAGTTGTTACAAACTGATTTTTATTTGTATGTTCTATATTATTTCCCCTAAGCCCACAGTCATTAAATACTAGGATGAATGTGCAAGTCTCCCCCCCTTATTTTCCTAATGAGTCATATCAGATACTGAAGAGGAATTTCCAAATGGTGAACGAGAAACAAAGAAAGTATTTTAAAAGCCAACAGTCATAAATCCAAAGATACACATTGGTTTTGATACTCGGCAAATATTTGCATTTTAAATTTCTCAGGGCTCTCCCTTCCTCCGGTGTTTTCCCTGCCTCTTCTTCCCGCCCAGCCCATCATGATTTGACTAACCGAGTGGCGACCAGCACTTCCGTGCTGCTCTAGCAACAAGTCATTTTCCAGTCAAATATGGAATCACGGAGTCATAAAAGTTAAAAATAAATGAGGCCATCTAGACTTCGGATGGATGATGTCACCCAGACCACAACAGCCTAAGAAATAATTCATGTTGTAGCTGCGGCACAGCTGCACAGTGACGTCTTCTCTCATCTTATTACAGCTGAAACCAAAGTGATTACATTTCAAAATGTTTGAAGTAAATCATTTGTCTGAGAAAATAAAACCATTCATTTGTTCACCGTCTTCGAGTGGATGTCTTCTAATGGCTTTCTGAATAATTATTTTACACTTGCAAATCAATACAGCAGCAATAAAGCAGTCCAGACATGATCTGAGCGAATGCAAAACTAACCCCAGCACAGATCTAATGGACATAGAATATGTGACGCATCACTGTTAGGAGTATCTCGAGGAACATGCTAGAGTTTGTTAGAGAAAAAAAAAAACAGAGCGCATTTTTTCCCCCATAATTCTTCTCTACATGATTAACTGTTAGATGCAAACTATGTCTATTTTCAATATTGCATTGCTAAGCCCCCCCTACTCCTACATTTACCTGTCTGGGAGCTGACCACCTAGCTGTTACCCATGTATATTAGTGACCTCTGAAATGGGTCTCTTGATTTGTTCTCCTGGAGAGCTGAACAATGACTGTTTCCCCACTGTTGGAGTTGCACTATATTCAATTTAGTCTAGTTCAATTTTATTCATGCAGCAGCAGTTCACAACAGCTGTCACCTTCAGGGCCTTACTCCATACTCACTGGAGAGGCAGCTCAAGGACTGCGTGGAGCCCAACAACAGCAACAATAAGATAAGATAAGATAAGCTTTATTAGTCCCAAACGTGGGAAATTTGTTTTGTCACAGCAGGAAGTGGACAGCTGCCAATGCTGCCAATGCCAATCTGTAGGCGTCTTCTTAACCCCTGGTTGAGAGCCTGGTTCTGCTGAGGCCTCTTCCTGTCAAAAGGGAGTTCTTCCTTCCTACTGTCACCCACTGGGATCGTCTGATTGTTGGAAATTTCTCTTGAATATTTTGTAGGGTTTTTACCTTGCAATATACAGCCCCTTGAAGGTACTGCTGAAATAAAACTGAACTGAAAGGATCGAGCTACCAGGCTAGCAGCAACATGACTAAAAAAATCAAATACTTAAATACATCCCATTTAAAACCATTATTATCTGCCATTCAGAGTTCAACAACTACACTTGTTTCTTTCCCTCTTTCTCAGAAGGCAGTCATTTATTGAGAAGATTGCTTTTTCCTTGCCAGTGGAGCTACAGTTTCAGACTGTCTGTATTTTCTAGTCCACTCTGAGAGACTATCGGGAGCAGAAAATACAGAAAATGAACTGATAAAACAAACTGGCCTAGATTCACATAAACCCCGTCACTGCCAACGACACTCACTTGCTGACCTCACTGGCTCAGTTTTGTCATTTTTAGATTTAAGTTAACACACTTCACCCAACCAGTGACTATGCTGCAATGAAATAAAGAGTAAAATATTGATATTTAAACTATTTGCACAGATGAATTAGATGTGGATGATATATGAGGAGGGCATTGCTTTTAAGTGCCTGTGTTCCCAAATGCTCCCATCACAGAACTGGCATCATCTTTCATAATGAAGATGATGTTGTAGCACTCATACAGTAGAAAGACAACAGCAAATAAATCAACTTGTTCACTTATTTTTGAAAGCAACCCCAGTGTCCTGCGCAAAAGACTGAGAATATTAAGTTGCAATATTTTAGCTATAATTATGAAAGAAAGAAAAGCCCTTATAGGAACTGTATGCAATGCCGTATCCTCTACTAACAAATACTTTAAGAGTAAACTGCATCTTATGTAAGATCTTTGTTTTTTGCTTGAACTCTGGGAGCAATCAGACACATTTTTAATGTTACATTTTCATCAGATTTACGTAAACAAGGTCGTGGTAAATTCTGTTGTGCCTTTTTGCTCAAGAAGAACACACCTAAAGAGAAAACTGATTCAAAAGCTTCCTCTTTTTGCTGTCATGTCAAAATAATACAAAAAAAATTAAGTTAAAAAGGGCACAGTGGTGAAAGATCAGTCTGATTTTAGGCAGGCTGGTTATTTGGGGTACTTTTAAATCTCCAGTGATGCAGAGTGATGAATTCATCCAGAGAAGAAAGTAAAGTAGGAAAGTTGAAAAAAAGTCCAGCCCACCCAAAATAGAGAAACAAGGCTGGCGCTCCACTGGCCTAGTTGCATAAATGTGGATAGGATACACAAGTTAAGATTCCTCTGCAGGGGAAGCCTGTGTAAAACAGAGTGCGCCCCCATATATATATATATATATATATATATATATATATATATATATATATATATATATATATATATATATATAGTCATCGTGTAGATGGCTTTTCAAACAGAGACTCATTGCTGGAGCTATGAGCTGGTTTGCAATACTTGAAGCATTGTTAAAAAATTTACTCGCCGATGCACATCGGAGTGTGAATGCGAGTGAATGTTAGATAGAAGCACTAAAAAAAGCCTTAGATAAAGTGCTTGTGTGAATGCACGAGTTGTATAAAGCGCTTTCAGTGCTCAGTGAGAGTAGAAAAGTGCTACATAAGAACCAGTCCATTTACCATATTTAAACATATCCTCCAGTGAAACTGCAGCACTGCATATAGCTTTCTCAGCTATATGGCTGGCCTTGTGATTTGGTGCTGTATAAATACAAATTGAATTGAAAACAGTCATTCAACAAATTTCTCTTTTGCTTTACATCTAAAACTAAATAGCTCAAATGATTTTGTCAGAGAAGAGATAAACTAATTAAATTACAACTATGTATAAGACAATCTCTTGGCATACCCCTTGCAACTACACCTACATGCAACTCATACCCCACCTACTGATTACTGTCCTCTTCCTTCTCATTCTGCATCTGTGTAAATGTGTTATGGCTCCAGGTCAGAAAGTTAATATTGCACTGGAACACATAAACATGCTGACACAGCAAAACTTTGGATGTGGATGACTAAAAAGTGATTTCCTCAACATCATCACCTGTAAATGACTTCTGGAACTTTGGTCGTTTCTTTTTATACTACGCAATTCATGAGGCATAATAAAATGTAGCTGTGCTGTTAAAATGTGGTGCTCCTAAAGGCAAGAAGAATCTGTTGCCAGCTGAAAGAAAGCATCTAAAAATATCAAGAGAGGCTTGAAGAAAACGCCACCTGTCGCAACGCACACACCTGTGTTTGTGATGGTCTGAAAGTGCAGCTGAAGGACTGCTGCAGCGAGTCCAGGAAGGGCTGGATCTTGTAAAGGCCCTGGTTGCTTCCTTGTGATGGCCGGAAAGCCACAATGTGGAAGTACTTGAGGATCTTCTCAAAACGCGACTGACTCATCTTCAAGGCGATGCTTTGGTTGCTGAAAAAGCCCGAGCTCCAGATGCTGAGCACTGACTCACAGCGGTGCACACTGGTGGAGGTGACAAAGCCCAGGAACGCTTTCATTTCCTGGGCCGTGACGGGACGCCAGCCTTCGTCTGAGCCGAACCGCTCCTGAAACTTCTTGGCATACATGTTAGTCTGAGTGACCATGTTTTGGATGCAGTTGTCCGGGACAAAGAGCTGGAAAAAGTCCAAGGCTGTAGCGGTGGCCGGCATCTTTTGAGCAGGTCCTGTGTTGGGAAAAAGGACAAAAGTGAAATGTTATGACAAAAAAAATTATGCTGATTGACAGACAGAGAATCGCACATGGGATAAGTCGCACACAGCACTGTCACTTACGCCCAGCTTTTTAACTTTGGTACGAAGCCTTCAATTTGATTGACTTTGCTGAGTAGAAGGGTTTTTTTTGACACAATAAAATATCATTTTGTTGAGCTGTCATCTTCAAAGCTGTGTGGGATGCACACAGGCTCATTCTTGCTTATATAAACTCCAGTGACATCTCAAAAGAATCTTGAGAACAGTAACGTAAAGCATCAATTAATTTTAGGTGTTACATTGTAGCAAAAAACACCCCCAAAAAACAAAACATCAGAGGAACGCAGTACACTTCGTGCATCAGCAGCTTTTGGGTATGAATGTCATAAGCCCAGGGCAGCAGTTAGAAAGTTTACATGACCTGACAGCCACCACACTGTGGTGCCAGTCAAAGTGTGGCATTTCTATGCTTGCGGAAGGCTTCAGTGTCTTGTTGCTTTTGTGTTACGGCAGGCAATAAGTCAAAATCACGCTTTAATGTTTGCGAGCCATGAGCCATTAAAAAACATCTGCACTATTTCAATTAATTTGACTGATGGTTTTGTTTATACAGAATGATTTGCCTTTTTATTAATGAAATTTGAATGTATCTAAACCTGTGGAATAACACAGAAGCTTCACTTCATCTGTGTGTGGTTGTAAAGTTTGTGTGATCAGTGTACAGTGTTTAGTCCTTATAATGTACTACTTAAATCTATTGAAAGTCTATGTTATCAAGCAAGAAGCTTCTTTTTGGAAACTGCAGCATAAGAACAACTTAAAGAGATGTCTAAAAGTGTAGGCCTTGGTCACATAGGCAGAGAGAACAGGTGGCTGTGAAGTGACAGTGACATGAACCATGCTAATTGTGCTGATGATCAAACCGCTCACAAGAAACTTGTCTGTGCAGCACCGTATATCCCTTTTAGATCAGTTTCACCTAGTCACTGCCAGCAACCACTCACTAACTGGTTGAGGCATGCACAATTTTCCCTAGGAAGCGGTGGTTGCTAAGAAGTCGCCAACTGGTCTCTATGCCAGACTGTGGCCTATGTGTGACTGTGGCTAACAGCTTAAAGAATAAACATTCAAAATAACACTCACGTGGCCAAAATTTCAAATAACAACACTGTTTGAGTCGTTTTTTCCCGCTACTTTTAGACATTGTCAAATACAGGGAATACTCTTAATATGGTGTTCACAACCCACAGCTCTAGACACATGCTGTTCAAACCTTCTGTTTGTCAGGTGCTGCCAATCTGAAGAGAGTTAGCCCAACATAAGATAAATAAGGACGCGGTTAAACTGTAAAATATGGAGATGGGACTGATCCATCCTTTAAAGTACTGAACGAAAACTTAAATTGTTGGCTTAAAGTAAAGAAGCCCTGACACAATTAAAATAACTGTATTTACAAACATTAACATCAAAGAATTGTTAAAAGCAATAGATAAATGCTCAAATATGAAAAAAAAAGGTTCATCAGCTGCGGTATAAATGTTTGAAATGGCATAATTAATGAATTAGCAGCAAAACTAGCTAAAGGCAATGGATAAATAGGTAATTTAACTAAAATTAATCAACAAAGAATCAGAGCTGTTTTCTAAAATGTGCTAATGGCAGCAACAGTGAAGCGTAGTCGGGACTTTTCTGCCTGACCTAATTATTCTCCCTCGCTGGTTAAGGACGAGATAACATTTATCTCCCATTTAAAAAGCTCTCCGTCCGTCTGCCTTTGGATGTAGCTTTGGAGCCACACAGTCAATACTCAGTGCAGTTAACTGGCTTTGGTTCACTCTCAGGTTGTTGGATCCATGAGAGGTAATTTGGACTTTGAGCAGAACATCTTTTGGCTCGATTGAACAGCACAATCTCATTATCTCAGAACAACATTAAAAAAAAAGGCTTTTACTCTCCCTTCTCAGGCCCTGTGTAGCTGGCTGCAACTAAAATAATGAAGGCTCTTTTCTTTGCGGATTTAACGATAACACACACGACTTCAACCTATATAGTACACTGTTAAAAGTGTGCAGGAGGACAAGACATGAAGTGTAGAAAAGACAGAGTGGGATACAAGCACTCCCACTCAGTTGATGCTTGCAGACAAGACACAGAAATAGCCAGGGCACAGCTCAAAGATCAACTCATTCACATCCAATTAGACTTGAAAGCTGAAAGTAATATTCAACATGACTTCCAGTCCACCCCTGAATAAAAACATCAGACGTTCAGACTGAAGATCTACTGAGGCAAAATGATTTAACACGACTCATCTCAGAAGGGAGGTACGAATACAGCGTGAGGAAGGACTCGTCATTTTCCTGGATAATAGAATTGTCTCATCTGCTGCTGCTGAGCAAACACAACCTTCCTCTTTGAGTAGCCCTGCCAGCTCATCGTCAGTCCAGTCCAGGATTAATCATTTACATAACTCTTCTTTCAGCTGATGCTAGTCTATGTGGCAGTCCTATAAATATCGATTTCCCACATTGCTCAAAAGAAAAATCCACCTACAGTGCACACACAGACAGGTATAATCCCTCGCGATTATCAGCTGTTGTGGCATTTCCATTGTCCCAGGACAAACATCTGTCTCATAGAGCTTTTATAGCCATGGATTTAGTAGGAGAGATTACTGTGTATTTGAAGTGCATCAACCCTTACATAGACTAAATGTGTTCCGAGTTCAGTTTTTAGTGGAAATTAAAGAGACAGCACCTAAGTGCAATTTCTCACCACCGCGACTATTGATTACATTTTTTTTGGACTTACAAATAAAACAATATCTACTGTCTTTAAGCAAAAACGTTTTCATTTGTGTTGTTTAGTCCAATTACTTCAGCGTTCTACCTTTATGTGATTGATAGAGAATATTATGTATAAATATAATAAAATGCATCTTTGTCTAAGTGTTTTTAATGGCTGAGAGATCTCATGCAGACAAGGTAGCAATACACAGTCAGGCAGATGAACTGACATATGGACAGGAGCAGTAATCTTTCAGTCAGCTTCAGCAAACTGAAGCAATAAATAGTTCTTTAATTCCCTTCGACATCATGATAAAGTGCTTATATAATCTAAGAGCTACAGTTCATAATCTTTGGTCTAGTCATTTGCCACCCGCCTCGCACTGCAGGGGCAACCATCACAAACTCATTTGAAGACAGCATATTACATATGAACATCCTGTGTCAGCACGCACTGACTGACATAGAAATGGGCAGGCAGACAGACGGGCACTGACAGACTTTGCCGAAACGTCATTCGTGCCATTAAAATCTGCGGAGACGCACATTTATGCAGACATGCTGCTCAGGATGGAGTCATTCTTATCTGTTCGGGCTGATTAAGTCAGAGTAAGGTCTTGGCTACTTGAGGTCTGAAGTGTGATTATGCGCTCTGGCAGTACTACATCCACGCTTTTAATCATACCTACCCTGATACAGGATGGCAGGCCTAGAGTTGCAGTGGCTTGTGCAAACAGACACTGACTGCATTTTTAACAAATCAGACCAGACCATACAAACACACCTGCTGCCACCCTAGCTTAAGTCAACAAAGTCACAACAGCTAAATAGAGTCAGACAGTCCAGGATGTAGAAGTACTGAACATCCTCTAACATTTGTGGCACAGCAAGAACCTCTTATGGTACCCCAGCTCAGTGCAGCTTGGTTCAGACTATTTTTGGTGCTTAAAACAGACACCACTTTATATCCAGGCTCAGATTATCCCAGAGCAGGATTACTAAAGTTAGCTGGATCTGAAAAAAAAAAAAAAAAAAAAAAAAAATCCAGAAATAAATGTTATTTAGTATGTGTCTTTTTTTTTAGTTTTCTGTTTATTGGAACAGGCTGTTTCTTGAACCAAATAGCTCCAAAACAACATTTAAAAGCTTTATCTCATTTGTTCATATGTGGGTTTTTTTTTAATGATCATGTAGTACATTTCGGTGTTTGCTGCACTGGAACAGCTTGGGAACAATTCTTTGCAAACAGCGAGTGCTGTTCACTTACTTTGCAGTGGCATCTTGGCAGGTTATCTACAGCCAGGGCTTTTTATTCATTTGAATAAGTGTGTTCCTACTAGGTAGTGTGCCAGCACACTGGGGCTTGGTCCGTATCTACTACAGCCATATGCCGATTCCCCTCCAAGTCTGCAACAGTGCATCCTGTCACGGTGGAAACAGGATGGCATTCTCACAAATCGTTTTGGCTTCAGCGGAGGCAGGAAAGATGGACAAGGAGAACCAATCCAAACATAGCTTGACTGAAAGAGCTGCACTATAAACCCCAAACCCCACTCTCTGATCTATAATGGACTAAATAAATAAATACTGTTCTTAAGACTGACAGTCTAATGGTGTGGTAGAGAGGAAGGAGCAGTGTGGGTGCACACACTGCTGTTTAACTGTCACGATTCATGCACACAAATGTCTCTCCTTTGCGCACACACACACACAAACAGACCTGCAGAAGTGTGCAGTTAAAAAGGAAAATAACCGAATGAATAAATCAGGATTCTCTGAGCTTGTGTCTCACATTTAAGCTGTTGGTACCAGTAGACAAAGGCTGGCATTTGTGCGTTAGTTCTGCATGAATGCACACACCTACATAGCATCAGAAGGCATGCATGCTAGGTTAAGTTGTGGCTCTACAAAGTGCATAGATATTTCTTGTTATGCACATTGAGTTTATATGCAACAAAATGTGCCATTTATTTATTTATTTTATTCTAAAATTTGCACATAATACATGTGCATGGAGCCAGGAGAGGCTTCATGCCGTTTCTCTAAACGAAACAGCTCTGAAACATGAGCACATACACATAAGACAGCATGTCTACAACAGCACCAAGGGGTGATGCATCAAAGGTTAAGCCTTTGCCATTAACTTAATAAAGCAATTAACGATGCATGTGTCACTACACACAAGCAAGAAGCGCACACATACACAGAGAGAGGGAGAGAGATAAAAACGAGAGCAGTATTCAGTTGTTTAAAAAAAAAAAAAAAAAAACAGTAGTTGCTTTGTGGCTGTTGTGACAAACAGAAATGGCCTGCCTGACCTGAAAAATGTGAACACGGACGGCACTCCTGTCTGTGTCTATCCAATCACTACACAGCCGTGAGCATTTGCTCCCCACCAGTGCAAAAATTAGCCCATCCATCGTGCCTCACCGTATGTATCATTGTACGGCGGGACCGTGACATCCTGCAGAGTCTCCGTCCAGCCCTCCTCCTCTGCCTGACTACGGGATAGGGAGCCGGGAGGTCCTGCTGCGCTGCCACCTCCTGTCCCCCCGCTGTGTCCACTCTCCTTATCGCCTCGTTTCTGGTGGTGATGGTGGTGGTGGTGCTGCTGCGGTGTCTGTTGCTGCTGCTGCTGCTGATCCTCCTCACCTACCTCGGCTATGTAGTTATCAGAGTCGGAGTCTCCGGAGGTGCTGTAGAAGGGATTGTCGCTGCTGTCGTCCCCGGACTCGCCGAACACGTCGTCGGATATCTGCAGGCTCTCGTACCGGGAGCGGGCCGCTTCCAGGAGAGACAGCGCCTTTCGCCCGCACTCCGCCATCTCTCTCTCTGTAGTGATGCTCCTCTCTCCTCCCCCCCTTTCTCTTTCTTCCACTCTCTTTCTCACCCTTTCACTACCTCCTCAGTGGCGTGCAAGTGGTCACGATCTTGCAGGAGCAGGAGACGTGTTTGCCTTCAGTGTGGCGATCACACCCTCCCCTGTGTTTGGTATGAATTATGATCCACCTGCCGTCCCGGCTCGGATGCGGAGCCCGGTGGTCAGCAGAGTGTAGATCCGGTGGCAGCTGTCCGCTTCAAGGGTACTGGAATATTTCCGCCCCCTTGCTCTGCCCACAGCGCTGCTCACTGGGCAAAATCATCAATAGTTTTGGCTCAGCATCCGGGTTGAGAGACCAGCGAGTTATTTATCCACTCCGAGGAATAGCGAGAGTAGTGGCTGGCACTGAATCACCTGACGCCGTAGCGCTGCACCGCCAGCCAATAAGATTTCACTTTCTAAAGCAAACTCGGACAGGAGCGGTGCGGCTGATGGCAGCTGCTAAAGCTGAGGTGAAGGAAGATTATGATGACTAACGATAATACAGTGCTAGAATAATAATGATGGACGCAGAAAATGACAACGAGGAAAATTAAAATTCAAAATTATTTTATTAGATTATAGATATAATAAAATTACAACTATTATTTATTAATTTATTTTGATATTTAGAAGCATTTTTAGCGAAAACAGACTCATATTTTGGCCATCGCGAATTATTAATTAAACAAGACCTCAATATATGGATTAAAATAGATTTTTCTTTTCATATCTACTGCAAAGAAAAGAGAAACGCTGTTGATGTTGGAAAGGACTGTCACAATGAATGCGGATTTAGTTTTAATTATTTTTTTTCTATATACTGCAAATTAACAAAATGGCATTTGGAAATAAAAAATTGAGCACCTAAAAGTTTTGAGCAATTTTATGTGACTACTCTGAAATCCAAAATTATTAGTAACAAACCATTTTATTTATTTAAATATTAAAATATTTAGGTTATATTCAACAGCGACCCCTGCGGTCTCAATGCACTGTGGTCACATTGCATGGGGCCTCTAGGGGGCGCAGGAGTATTATCTTAATCACTGTCTTCTTCGTCGGTGCGCTTGCCATGTTTGCGGAAGCTTGACTGCAGCTAGCTCAAGGCTGGTCGTCATTTCTTTGACTGTAGCTTCAAGTTGTGTTTTCTTATAAAAATGAATCTACCAAAGGGACCGGATTCTCTGTGCTTCGATAAGGATGTTTTTATGAAGGTAAGAGTGTGTAAATGCTGGTTAAAGCGTTACGTTGTCAAACTAGCTAGCATTAGGCTAGCTAAATGTCGATAGTGGACGTTCATTCTGATGCTCCTGTGTCAGTAAAGGTTTACCAGTCAGTAGATATGAATGTTTTTACCGAGCCAGCAGAGTAACCTTAAATAACAGGCAACATGCAGGCGTTTCTGCGTGAAACAGTCGACGCCTGAGGATTGCAGTTTGAGCACTTACCTGACACTTTGTTAGGTACACCTGTCCAAGTGCTTGTTAACTCAGAAATGTAAATATGTAATTAGCCAATCACATGGCAGTAATCCAAAGCGTTTGCTCGTGTGGACGAGGTTTAGACTTGGCTTGTTGAAGTTCAAACCGACCATCAAAAGGAGGGATGAGACTGATCAAAGTGGCTTTAAACGTGGCATTTCCCTACACGACCCTCTATACGGTTCAGAGAGAATGGTGTAAAAATAGAGAAAATATGCAGTGAACAGCTGATCTCTGGGTGAAAATTCCTCGTCGATGTCACAGGAGAATGGCTGATAGAGTTGCAAAAGTAACTAAAATAACCAGATGTTACAACCAAACTATGCAGAAGAGCATCTCTGAATGCACCACACACACCGGTGCCTTTCCTGTTCTTGAAATGAGTGGCATTGCAAGAACAGGAAAGGCACCGATCTTTCCGAATCTATGTTCAGTCTATCACCAGTCAATTAAGGCAGTTCTCAAACCAAAAGGAGGGCCAAGATGTACCTATCAAAGTGACCAGAGTTAATGTGTCATTGAATGCATGCTGCCTTCTTCCCTTTGTGTCTGCAGGATGACTTTGACGTTGACCAGTTTGTGGCTGAGTGTCGGAAACAGGTCCAGCTGGAAGAACTGAGAGAGGACCTGGAGCTCTACTACAAGCTGTTGAAAACAGCCATGGTGGAGCTCATCAACAAGGACTATGCAGACTTTGTTAACCTCTCTACCAACCTGGTCAGTTGTTATTCATGTTATCTAATGGCAGTAACTGTAATTTTAAATGTGTAAAGTTTAGAAACAGTAGCCAACAGGAGGATGTCCCTTGGTGTAATTTAAAATTTAACATAATTGTAAACTGCCTTGATGAAATGTAGCTAATAAATCAGTCATTATTATTGGTAGGTATTGTTTTATTTATGTAAATAAACAGAATGTATGTCTTGTCAGTTATTAGATCTACTCAATGATTTAATTTGTAAATTAAGTGATGGGAAAAATGGCCAAATCTGTAGAACTAATCAAGCAAACCTTTGCTGGTTCAACTTCGAAAATGTGAGCACTTCATACTTTTCTGTTTCAATAAGGAGAGGCCGTTGGGAACAATGATTTAGTAAGAAAGAGAATTGAATTGGCGTTTAGACTCTAGCCCATCATAGCAGAACAAAATCCTAGCAGTGTACAGGACCCTAACTAGAGGAGAAGATGAAGATGGAGGCTTGGATTGGGCTGTAAGTGATCAGTGTGAGATGGCAATGGGGAGAAGGCGGCTGCCTGAAAGGCAGAAAGATAGAAGAGCAGTGAGGTTTAAAGCACATTGAATGGGGACTGATTGGTGTGGAGATAGCAGGCAAGAAAATGATTGGATTAAAGTAATGATGGCTGTACTGAGTTTGACAGCGTATCAGCCTGAACACCCAAGAAAGCAGGCAGATGAGTGATTACGGATCTTACTTATTGAACTTGCATTCAAGTTTTTAACTTTTCATGCTTACTAGACTTCAAAACTTTGAGATGAAACTGTAAAACAAATCTTTCTTGGTGTATCTTTTAATGATTATTTTTAACTGGAAAATGTCAAACTGTATCCATCCTTTGAATTTCTGTGGTGCAGAACTTATCCAGAAAGATGAATACTCATTTGTAGTATGTTCATAAATTATTACACTTGTGGTTTAAAAATGCCAAAAGGTATTCAAGCCACCATTGATCAGTCACAGTCCACACAGCGTTATCGTCACAGGCTAAGTGCGCAAAAGTCTGCTGCGTCACAAAGTTGGCAAATTTTGGCAGAGCCAAACATGGGGTTTTCCACTTATAGTTGAGAGGTTTACCAGATAAGGCCAGTGCACTGTTTATTTGCAGTTTTGCACCCAAATAATTGTTACTGTTCAGTAAAAAATAATTGTTACTGTTCAGTAAAAAATAATTGTTACTGTTCAGTAAGAATTATTATTTGGATAGTTTTGGGAGATCTTTGCAGAGTTTAAGATTATAATAATAAACATTACAAATATTGGTTGTTCTTGATTGCATTTGGCCATTTTTGAGTGCAGCTGGGGCTCTTGTGTCCTTCACTGGCTTTTCCCATGCTGAATCACAAATTTGTTTTGGACAAAGTTTGACTATAAATTGTCAGCTTGTGGCAAGAAATCATAACAGGAATTTCCATCTTTTCCACTTTTTTTTTTTTTTTTTTTCCAGAGCAATGTATTCCGCAAAATATCTGTGACTTACTGTTATTAACAGTTATGAATCTAGTATTTGGTCTGTTAATATGCTTCTGAACAGTTAAACAAATCCTACAGTTTTAATATTCTTAAATAAAGCCTGGGCCTAATCTGACATCTACTCCTTCATCTTAGGTTGGGATGGACAAAGCACTCAATCAGCTTTCTGTGCCATTAGGACAGTTACGTGAGGAGGTTATGGTACGTTCTTCTCTGAATAAATATACTTCCGACTGTAATTACTTCCTGCCACTGAGTACTTTTCTCTGGTTGCTATTTGTTGCAGAGTCTGCGGTCCTGTGTTAGTGAGGTGATACAGGCGATAGATAACCAGCTGTTGAAGCACGAGGACCTGCAGAAAAAAAAGGTTTGGCTCCTCTTTTTACGGTCAGACTTTATGCTTTGACCAAACTGTATTTTGTGTTAATTTTATGTTAAGCCCATAGCAAGCTCAGTTCTCCCTTTCATTGTCACCATCAATCAGGTGTGTGTGATGAGGCTGATTCAGGTTGTACGATCAGTGGAGAAGATTGAGAAAATCCTTCACTCACAGAGTTCCAAGGAATCCAGCTCTCTGGAGATCAGCAGGTAGAGAGCTGACATGCTAATCTAGTCAATCTGTGTATTACTTGGTAGATTGTTAAATTATATCTGAAATGATTAAGAAAAATTCAAACCAGATCCCAGGCATCACATCAGGAGTTATGTTTTGTTGAGCTTGGTCTTTGCAGGGACATAATGCTATCTTGCGAGTCAGACCATTTTCCATAGATCCTCTTTTTTTATTATTATTTTTTTTATTGTGAGGGTTTTTATTTTTCTTTATTCACAGCCCCTTGTTAGCAGGACAGATCCTAGAAAGGATTGCAACAGAGTTCAACCAGCTGCAGTTCCACGCTGTACAGAGCAAAGGCATGCCCCTGCTGGACAAAGTCAGACCTGTAAGTATTAATGAACCAATCACTTAGGGTGTTTGCGGACCTATAATTCATTTACTCTGGTCTGAATCAGTTGATGAGTTTGTAAACATGTAGCTTTATTCTGTGGTTTGGATATGTTCCCACAGAGAAAAATCAAAGTGAACTCCCAAATGTGTCACTACAACTCATGTGAAAAAGTTCAGTCTGCTCATTGGCCAGATGTGTCTGGGGTGGGAGCATAAAAGTAAAGACAGGAAGAAAGTGTTGTGTGAGAAAATGGAAAATTTACATTCATTTCACAGCTAGTTGCTAGCTCGTGCAGAGGTTTGCACATCTATAGTAACTTTCCACATCAAGAATACAAAGCATGCGTGGCTATCTGTTCATTCTTTAGCTCAAACTTGTAGCACACACCTAGTAGTTGGTCTGGATCGGGGTTAGATCACATTTACCCCCAAAACAAACTGCACTGGGGTTTGTTTGGAACATACTGAGACTAACTCTTTTCAAAGGGTCTCAGTGTTTTTTTTTTGGGGGGGGGTGGGGGGGGTTGTTATGTCTGCACCTGAGTATGACTACTGTGTTCACACCTGCACAAAACGAACCGCACCAAGTGGGAATGTCTTCTGCCAGCGTATTGCAGGGATCACGTCTATGCTGCAGCAGTCTCTGGAGGGTCTGCTGATTGAGGGCTTGCAGACATCGAATGTGGACATGGTACGTCACTGCTTGAGGACTTACGCCACCGTAGACAAGACTCGAGATGCTGAGGCCCTGGTAGGACAGGTGCTCGTCAAACCATATATGGACCAGGTAAATATGACACACATACCTCAGCTTTTTGCGTAAATATGTTTTAGATATTATCTAACATGAATGGGAGCATTATTAGTTTATAATAAATATGGCAGAGAAAATTCTGACTTTTTAAAAAGACAGATTTCGATGAAATACTGAAAAAGAGATACAAAATTAATTTAATCCCCTGTCATGTTCTTTCTTTAGGTGATAGTTGAAGAAGTGGTAAAGTCCAGTCCAAGTGGTCTTCAGATGATGTACTCTAGACTTTTGGAGTTTGTTCCACACCACTGTAGACTGCTCAGAGAGGTGACTGGAGGAGCCATATCCAGGTATTAATGTTACGGGCGTATTCATCCAAAGCACATTCAGTGTCACTGCATTTAATATATGAACCAGGTTATGTGATTATCTTTACACCATTTTGGTAGCTATTTTTTTTAGTTAAGTGATGTCATTTCTTGGCCATATGCTTGGGGACAAATAAAAGGACATTTTGGGATAAATTTAAAGTTTAAGATTTGTGTCAAATAGGATATTTTTGTCCTAATTCTGAAAATTTGGGAGAACAATTTTGAAAAGCCAAAAAACAATATATTCTAATAGTTTCACTGAGTAGTGGCTTTCAATTTTTGTACAAAACTGATAATTTCTACTAGTATTACGAACACAAAGTAAGTCAGTGGCTATAATAGTGACTACTGAATAAAGTTTCAAAGCATATTTTAAATGTACCCTTTATTCTCAGTGACAGAGCTGACATAGTGCCAGGTTATGATTTCCTGGTGAACTCTGTTTGGCCAGAGATGGTCAAAGGCATAGAGGAAAGGTTGGCCTACATCTTTAACCCTGGAAACCCCGACATATTCTACGAGGTAAAGCTGCAGTGACACAATTAGACTGTGTATGCATGTGTATGGTCACATAATGCAAGGTTTGATTGTATAATTTTTTCTTGCGTTTCCTTTTCGTTTTATCATCTTTTTAGCGTTACAGTGTAACTATGGAGTTTGTGCAGAGGTTTGAACGACAGTGTAGCTCACAGGCCAGTGTGAAGAGACTGAGAATACACCCTTCATATACAAGCTTCCAGAACAAATGGAACCTGCCTGTCTACTTTCAGTTACGGTGAGTATTACCATAATACACTCAAACACTCTGTGTCTATTTTCCAGAAGAAGTTTGTCATTTTTATAAACATAAAGGGCCTTAACTGTTCAGTCATGTTCACAGTGTTACTTTAAGTATGTTTGTATATTGTATGTTTGTTACCCATAAGCTGAAAATCCAAAAACTTTTTAGGGAATTGGTTGAAGTAACATTTTTTTTTAATGTAGAATAAAAATCATACACAACTTTTAGTTATACATTTTTCTAACAATATTGATATTATATAAATAAAGATGTGTACAGCATGTACTTTTGAAAAAAAAAATTGAGTCTTTCTTCAAGAACTTAAGAGAAATGTTTGGATTAAAATGGCAACCTGTCAGCAATTTTGGGGGATAATACAAGTTGGCAAATGGTCAGGAAGTTACTAAACATAGTCCATAAACATGCTGCTGGACCTTGGCTGAAAGGTGATTGATCTCTGTGGAAAAATAGAGAAGTTGTTTTTCAACCTCTTCCCACCCCCACAGACTCGCACACTGTAAAGCATACAACACAAATACACACACACATTCATCATTGCACGTCAAGAGAAAGATTAGGGTTCATGTCTTTATTTCACAACCACCACGGTTAACCTTTTCTGGAAAGTTGAAAGTTTCCATTACACGTGTTGTTGTTTCACGCTATGAGCACGTACACATCAGAGCTGATGCAAGAAAGAAGCTGATAACAGATTGATTGTCTTCTTCCTTCCCTCTCTGTGTTGCTAATTTTGTTTTTCCAGATACAAGGAAATTGCAGGACGTCTAGAGAATGCTATTAGTGATGGATTGGTGGCAGCACCAGGTGGATTTATTGTATTTTTTTAAATTGTATTTGAATTTTATCTGTTCCTTATACAGTACTTAGAGTAACTATGTATCTGCTTACGTTCAGCTGGCAGTGCATACCACCTGCAGGTATCTGAGGTGGTGTGGTCCTGCTTAGTGAGATGTTGGTCAGACAATGTCTATCTGTCACCTCTGGCACATCGCTTCTGGAAGCTTACGCTGCAGCTGTACTCAAGATATGCCAAGTTTCTTGATGAGGTAAACTTAAAATATATGAATGATTATTTATTTATGTGATTATTTATTTATTGATTATTTTATTTATTTATGAGATTTAAAAAAAATGCCAAAGAAGCCAAATTAAAAGCCAGTTGTTATAACCTGTTTCTCATCTTGATTGTTGTCTTGTGCAGGTGCTGACTAAGTCTCCGCCCTCTGAGGTGACTAAGGAGCCAACCAGGCCTCTGCCGAGCTCAGCTTCTTCTACATCTAGCAGAACATCACTGGAGGAAGGCGGCAGTGAGAGTGGGAGTCCTGCCTCCCTGTCCACCAAACAGCTGGTTTACATTGCAGCAGACATCCAAAAACTGCAGGAGCAGGTGCTCACAAACAAACTAATTACATTTTTATCTGTGTAGTTCCAACTTGTTTACATTTAATATATTACTGTTTAGCCTGATTTGCAGTTTCTTAAAGGATTTTCCTCTTTAGTTTCCTTTTTTTCATCTCACAATTGGCTTGTCTTTCTTTAGATCCCAGAGTTGTCAGAGATGGTCAGAAAGCGGTTTGAAGCCATTGGATTCAAAAACTTTTCTCTTGTGGAAGGTGACTTACAGTTTAGGTTCACTTCTTATGCAGTATTTCCTATCATTTCTTAAATCTCAGGTTTTTCCACTTCCTGATGTTAGCTCAAGTTGACTGTATGTGCATTAACGAGTGCTCTCCTCTATGTCAGATGCTCTAGCAGACTCCAAGGCTTCCCTGTCAAGCAGCATTCCCTCTCTGAACACTAGGATGACCCAGCATCTGACCGAACGCAGCTGTCGATTCCTGAAGAGTGCCTCAGAGGTTCCACGACTCTACCGCAGAACTAATAAAGTAAGAGAAGTTGCAATTATGTATACAAATGTCTTTATCCAATGTTTTCATAAGGTGCACTCTCACATATCATATCTTAGATGCCGTTGCGTTCAAATGGTTGTTTATGCAGGAAACACCATATGTAAAATTCAAAATCTTATCTTGGAAATGCACAACATATTCAACTCAAAATTAAGCTGAATTAACAACCATGGGTAGATTTTCTGTTTGATATTCAAATCCCAGAAGGCTTTTATTGAAATGAATAACGCTTCAGTATGGGGCTGATTTGATTTATTGATTGTGTGTAAAGTCGTGTAGTCACTGAGCATAAAGTTTCATTATGATTTTGTTGTAAATTGCAGTTTCATCAAAAAAAAAAAGCAAGAGAAATTTACTGGACTTTTAAATGCTTTGACTTTATTTTTCTATTGAACATGTGTGTTCTTGCATTCATTCACCAACTTGCATGGTAATTTGCTGCAAGCCCTTTCAGCACATCACTGCAGTGCTGCTGGACTTTGCATAACTACATACATCTGAAATAGTCTGTTATTCTGATTAATCAGTCATTTCTGTGGCAATGTTGGCAGACTCCTTTATTATTAGTGATTGATAATTGTAGAGTGAATATCAGAACAATATCTGCCAAGTCTTTATAATCAATGTGATCCAAATCATTGCAAAATGAGTTCCACTTTGTAAACTCGGTCAATATATAAGGCAAAACAATGCTAATCTGAGTTGGTTAAAATATATTAAAAAGAAACTCATTAAATATCTCTAATTAAAGGTTTTTAGACATGTTGCACCTGTGACTGGTTGTTTTTTTGTCTGATATTTGATCCACTATACTTGTAACTATGTACCAACTTACACTGCAATACTCGCACAACAAAGCAAGTGGTTCACAATAAGAGGCCAAGAAAAATAATTCAGTTTATATTAATTTATTTTTTACATTTGGTCAAAACAGTATTAAAATGCTTAATATAAAGCTTGTATATTGATTTATAGTATATAATATCATACTTTGTACCTCCTCTCCATGTAGGATATACCGGTGCGTGCATCAGCGTACATGGATAATGCCTTACGCCCATTACATCAGTTACTGACTGATTCGACAGGGCTGGTCACCCCTCACACAGCACAAGAGTGGCTGCGAGTTTCACTGTCTGAGTGCACACAGAAGTAAGCATTACACATATCCACCACTAAACCCTGATACAATAATAGATTTGATGACTTAGAAATATGGCCTGTGATGATGTTACAATAATGTTTCTTTATTGCAACAGGGAGAATATTTCTTTCTAAAAGCTGGATTGTTTACATTTTATAAAGATTTTTCCAGCCTCAGCCAGCGAATTAAATTTGTTTCTGCTTTCCCATCTCGTGTTGTGTTCAGGTACTATGAGACCATCTCAGAGGTGCTGAGCTCAGTCAGAAAGATGGAAGAGAGTTTGAAACGCTTGAAACAAGCCAGGAAGGGTGCAGCCGCGACTACAACAGCAGGAGCAAATGGTGGACTAACAGATGATGGCAAGATTCGTCTTCAGCTGGCACTAGATGTGGAATACTTGGGGGAACAGGTGGGTGCTATTCCATGAGTGCACAACCACATGTAGTCCAAGTATGAAGACACATATATGAACATGTGACAAGCAGTGCACATTTATCAGTCAACAAAAATATGTTTTTAGAAACTCATGTCATAACTTTATACTGTTGTGTGCCTCAGATTCAGAAGATGGGTCTTCAGCCAACTGACATCTCTATGTTCTCCACTCTGATGGATCTTGTGAAGGAAGCCAGAGAGCTTGCTGAACAAAACCAATAAAACAGACTCTGCAATGACTGAAACACTGATATGCAGCACTTCACATCTTCACATTTCCTTGAGACTTGGGGAGGATAAAACTTGTCCGAGTCATGGGCTGGTAAGAGGTGGAAAATAATGGGAAGAATTAACGCTACTGGAATCATTTTCAAACATTTGTACCAAATCACTTAGTTCAATGTAAACTTTGGAACTAGGCTGTAAATTGTTGGCTGACACAGCATAGAAACTACTGCTGGAGCATCAGCAGTTCTGGTGTAGGCAAAATGGAGAAAAGGGACTGGATGGTACTATGATTATGTAATTTTATGTAACTACTGTATTGTACTTTCACTGGGCCAGAAAGTTGCATAGCAAGAGGCTCAAAATAAGTTACAAAGGGAGTACATTGATCATTATTTGGTGATGGATTAATCTAAGAGAAGTCTGTTAATTTGTCACGTGTGCAAAACAGTTGTATAATATAATATGTTTAACATGAAGGTAATGAAGAACTTTGTACAGAATGTTATACTGTGTGTGGTTTTATTACAAAGACACATTAGCAAGTTATACTTAATGGCCACTTTATTAGGTAAACCTGTTCAACTGCTCATTCATGCAAATATCTAATCAGCCAATCAAAATGCAGTTAACCTGCTGAGGTTCAAACCAAGCATGCGAATGAGAACAAAAGTGATTTCAAAAACTGCTGATCTATTGGGATTTTCCCCACATAGCCATTTTGAGAGTTTATAGAAAAAAATGTTCCAAAAAAGAGGAAGTATCCAGTGAGTGGCAGGTCTCTGGGTGAAAATGATCCCAGAGATCAGAGGAGAATGCCCAGACAGGAAGGCAAGAGTAATTCAAATAGTCATTCGTTGCAACCAAGATGAGCAGAAGAGCATCTCTGAATGCACAACATGTTCAATCTTGAAGGAGGTGAGCTTCCGTGAGCTAAGAACAGAAAACTGATGCTAAAATTCATATAGGCTCACAAAACTGGACAATGATATACTGGAAAAGCATTCTCTGGTCTAATGAGTCTCATTTTCTGCTGAAAAAAAATCACATTTGCAAAATGAAATAGAAAATGGTTTCATGAACATGAAAACACTAAACTCAAATGGCCTCCACAGTCACCAGATCTCAATCGCTCAGTCTTAACAGAGCACCTTTGAATGGTGGAATGGGATGTTCAGAAATTCCGAGACAAATCTGCACCAGTATGGACAATGGAAACATTCCTCAGAGTAATATTTCCATGGTCCATTTTGACACAATAGCACCTTGTTGAATCTATGCCATGAAGAAATTAGGCAGTTCTGAAAGCTAAAAGGGGGTCCAACCACATACTAGCTTGGTGTAACTAATGTAGTGTCCGGTGAGTGTATACGAGTCATTGTTTTCACCGCATGCATGCTTATACTCAGTGCTACCAATAACGCTGCAGGACCATAAACCTTTAATAAACCGCAACATTATTACATGCACAGGAAAGCTAAACGGGAGAATAACATTTGTTTTTGTGAATGCTGAAGCAAGTTATTCAAACCCTATAAATCACAGCCAGCCTTCAGTAATGCTGACATGCATGTGCATTATTTTCACTCATTAACTAACGTATATAATTATGTGTAAAAGGTGATAAATAATTGCTAGTACAGTAACCTTATTTTAAGCCATGCCTTATAACATCTTAGTTACAAATTTGCTGAGATCTACATTAAAATTATTTTTGGGATTATTTTCAGTAGATTTTCTCACTCTGTAACTGCTTTTCTATTAAATCCACAACCTGTTCATTACTTTTAGTTACATGGTATGGTGATGGTACGAGAGGCTTATTCCTAATACTATAATCGTTTTACGCACAGAATGTATGAGAATAAATATGATAGTCTGGACTTTCCTTACCTGTTTAAATGACTTCCCACAAGTCTCACAGATTAAGTAGGTCAATTGAAATGCTGATTAAAAACCAGTGAACTTTGTTTGCATTTGGAAACAGATGCTTTATTTCAGCAAAACCAAATCATAACAAAACAAAAATAGACTCTTAGTTACAATATACAACATGCTAGCCGTGCATCACAGACAGTCGTGGTTACTGTACTTCCTGTACTCTGCTGAAAAATACTGTACAGAACTCTGCTATAATAAATTTTACAAAAAAAACTAATTAGGATTTTCACATTATGCTTGAAAACAACTTAAAGTAACATGTTTTCATAAATACTGCAAATCAGAGCCATCAGTAACACTGTTAGATCCTTATTCCGTGTGAGTACACTTAATTCCTCATGCACTGTATGTGAGAATTATTTCAGAAGGAAAACAAATCTATGATTTTAAACACAATGTCTGCAGCATGAGAGATTTCCTGCAGAAATGAAAGCTGTAGATGATAAAGTACGTTGTAAAGAAATAGTCCTGGTATGTGGGAAATTTTTCATGTCAGGGGGGTTTGTTCACTTAAAGCACTATATATCATTAGACCAGAGGATTTATGATCTTGCCCAGCATAAGGATGGAGTTAGAATTTCCTTCTACAACAGAAAAAAAGAAAGGCCTGTTAATGGACAGCTTCAGAGGGACACCCTCTTCCTGTGTCTGGTCCTGAGGTTCTGCTCCTTCCTCTGACATCTCAAACAGCACTTTGTTGATGGCCTAAGAGGAGACATGAAGGTCTATTAATGTCTCATAAATATACAGAGAGTGATTTTTATATTATGACAAGCTGACTACTCAGGCTGACCTTATCTATGGTGAAGGGTTTGGTGTTGCTGAGTTGGCCGAAATCTGCCTCGGAGCCGAACAGTTTGGCCTCGATTTCAGGATTCACGGTAGTCAGCAGGTCACGCAAATCAGTCACAGAGGACATAGAGAACTTGGGGAGTGACAGCTCCAGGAGACTGGAAGAGGGAGACAGAGTTTATAATGAGTGTGTTTTTTGTTTTGTTGTTGTTTTTGTTTTTTGTTTTTTAAATTTTAACAGTATTGGACCTGAACCTAAAAATCCATAGCTTTTTTTTTTTCTCCTATTTTGATCTTTTGAGTTAAAAACAGCATATAGGCACTACGTTTCTGTTCAAAAAAACAACAACCGTTCAAGGTCAAAGTTTATTCTAAGTCTAGTACTAGTAAAGTTCAATAATCACCCTTCCTGAAGGTTTTGGTGCCAGTCAGAAATTATGTCTCTGCGCAGCTTTGACTCCACATCACCGAGTTTAACCCCCTCATGAGGCAAGACCAACAACATGTAGGAGCGTTTGCTCAGAGACAGCTTCACAATGGTGCATTGCCGCGCCTTCAAAATAAAAGAACAAAAATATTAGAGTCAGGTCGCTATGACTTTAACAAGCTAAATCCACCAACTTGTTATTAATCTTTGTTTCTTAAATACAAAGATTTACCTTATCGTTGAAGTAGTGATACTGACCCGTGTGGGTCATCAGTGGAGCCATTACTGTAGTTGTTTGATCCACATGAAACTCCTTCAAGGTCGTTTCCTCTGGTTGGAAAGCTTTCTTCCAGTTTCCTAAAGAGACGAAACCAAACACAGATTCGAATTTTCTATATACGATAAAGACATTTTTAATGTGAGAGATTTAAGCAAAAGTCTGAGGAAAGGAAATGCTCCATGATGAAAAGGCTGAGACTGTGGCCCATCGATATCTCTATGGTACAATCAGCATTGTTATTTGTGAAGTTTGGCATCTGGATCAATGCACATAAAGCTGGTAATTAGAGTCACGATTAATAGAACTGCAAAAAGTTATATATTTATAGATTAGTGCCATACATAATGTACCAGGGTTGACAAGCTGGTGTAGGCTGCAGAAAGCTAGTTTGAACTTTTAATTGTGAATTCTAATCTACGTACTTTGTATAATCAACTTAACAGAGACAGACCTTGGAAGTTGAAGGAGGTGATGAACAGAAGGTTACTGGTGGCATTCAGATCTTTGAAGATGTCCTTCACCTTCCTATCTGACGTCATCTCCACAAAGCTGTTGACCAGCTGCTCTGCTTCCTGAGGTTTGGAGAAGTCCACACCTCGGATAAACGACGTGTCTGACAAGTCCTGTGTGCCTTGAATAAAGTCCTCGGACAGCTGAGCATCCTGACGAGTGAAGGCCCAAACCTGGGTAGTGATTTCATCTCTGGGTCCATCGTCCACTAGAGAATTAATGCCCTGCAGGGTCTTAAGAACTTTGTGTCCATCCATTAAGGACACGCAGTCCTTTCCATCAGTATCCCTACTCAGGCCTAGTAGAAGCTGGATAGAAAGAAATGAATTGAGGTTGTTTACTTCTTTGTAGAGTGAAAGTACAAGACATAATCAAATAATCAGATGGATGGTCAGACAGATAGCCTAGGCTCAGCAGGTTCTACTTCAACAGTGACAACAAAAGTAAATAAATACCTGGAATGAACCGGCTGTCTTCTTGGAGGCTCCCAGGTAGAAGGTGACCAGGGATCCAAAGGTGTTGACTGGAGATAAGAGCGTGTTAGTGCTGTGCTGCTTGCTGCTGAGAGCCTGGTACATCCTCAAGCCTAGAGCATTTAATAGCGCTGCCAAAACTGCTGTCCTCTCTGTGATGTTTTGCCTCTGTACATCAACTTTTGATGGATCCCTGTGGTCTGGTGTCAAGACTTCATTGTCAAGGGGAGCCACAGGAAGTGTCTCCAGAGGCTTAACCGTGGGGGCCTGCAGGGACTCACAGCTGACGTTCTCGGCAGCAAAAAGATAGAAGGGGTGAACGTAGACTCGGTTGGCTTGGCTTCCTGAGAGGCAGCAGTATAGTAGGAGGACCAGAAGAGGTGACCAGAGTCTCTGCATTTTACCTTTGGTTGGAAGTTACCCTAAAATAGTTGTCTCTGTTGGTGGGGGAGACACATATTTAGTTAGTTCAACCTCAATCACCTCAAGTATAACTGACCATTTTCTGTATCAGCCTGGTTAGGAGAGCGCTGAGTTTGACGTCTTCTGGGAATGTTACGTGACTTTTTCAACAGCTTTCATCACAAATCAGGCTCAATCTGGTTTTCAGCTTGTATATGATTGGCTGGCAGGAACACTGGATGTCAGAGATTGATTGAATTCTTTGTGCGCTTTCTCTCCTGCTGGTCAGTGAGTGAGAGCAGACATTACCCTCGGCAACAGAGGTCGCGTAGATAATGAAGACGTGTTTGTGTGTGTGTGTGTGTGTGTGTGTGTGTGTGTGTGTGTGTATTTGCATATGTTCACTGACCCAAATAAGATGGGAAACTTTGTATCCTATAAAAATTTATCTTGCAACGACAGGTACAAACTTAGTGTGCTTAAAATAAATAAAACAACTTATTTATATGTTGTTACTAACTTATTTGTGTGTTTACATAACAAGTCTATTAAAAAAACCATATAAAAAAACCCAAAACACATAGAATGAAAGAATCAATAGAAGTACAAAACAAACTTTCACAGCTGTATAAATGCATAATTTATTTTATAGGTCCAATTTTACTGGACAGCTTTCAAGTCAAGTGACAATTTTCATTAATTCTTTCAAGGATTAGTCTAAAAAGCTGTGAAGCAGAGTGACTTTGGTAAGTGCTCTCTTATGCAAAAATAGGACTTTATCCTTTGACTTGAACATGCATAAGTGTGGACTGATGAACTCTTAGAAGCGGTAAGTAAACACTAGATTTTCATCTATTAGGACATGTAACACAGGACATGGCCTTGGTCCCTGATCAATAAAACCAGTGCATTCGATGTTCCTATACACAACTAACCTATTGTGTACCTGCTTACCTTATTACAGACGTGGTGAAAATATGGGCTACTTCACGACTTATGTTATGAGGTTCAGATATGTGAATAGTTTTCTTGAAAATCTATTTTTCATAAAATCTCTTTCTGTATATAGAAATTTTCAGAAACAAATTTCAATTTAATTTCAATTTCAAACATTCTTGCTTTTCAACACATTTAGTTTTTAATTCAGCAAAGCACTCTGGAAAAAAAAAATCCCTCCTCATCTTTAACAGTTCAAACTACCACACAATCAAAAAGCAATTACTGAAATAAAGAAAAAAAAAATCTCTTACCAGATGGGTCTGCCGTTGTCGCTGGTGAATGAGGTGCTAAGTGAGGTCCTGACTCCTCTGCACTCTTACTTTAACCCACCCGGCCAGCTGTGTGCTCCCACTCTAGTTACTGATTAACCAAAGTACCATTGAGTCAGTCAGGGGCTCTCCTGTCATGACTCATATCCTGCTTTGTACAGACAGCGCTTGAGATATAGATAAATAGGTTTGAGAGTAGGTTTGGGAGACCACCCAGTGGCCTTTTATATAATGACTTTAGGAGAATGGTGCAAGAAAATCCTGAATGGGGTGAAAAGGAGAGCTCAACTTCTATAAAGAATTGGGAAAAGGAGGGATAAACAGTCTTGTTTCAGTTTGTCACCTTTCCAGGGTGATTCACTGAAAAGTCACCATATTGCACACGTATTTATTTGTATGGGGGGATATTGTGTTCTGTATTGATTACGTATGTTCTTTGGAGTTTTTGCTCAACCTAGACGTCAAAGAGGAATTGAGGAAACAAGTTTCATTCAACCCTTTTAAGATTTTCTTGCTTTTTCTTTTTATCATAATGGATCATATGTCTCACATTATTCATTCCATATAATGCAAATTTCTTTTTTAGTGTACTTTTAAAATAACACTCACTAAGCCAGGTTAACAGAGAAACTCTGCGGACATCTGTGTAAGATTTTCATGAGTCTTGAGGGTGTTATCATTGGAACAAGAACTATAAAATAACCCCACCTGTTCTGGGAAAAGAGCAAACACTTTTCAAATGTTCAAATAGCTCTTTATGAGACAATGCATATCATATTTTTTTATCTTAAAATTATTATCTGTGACTACAGTACAGAAAATCTGTCACACTCACACCTGATTCAACAGGACAGGACACACTAGATTTTCTCACCGGAGAGAACCATCATCAGGTCAAGTGTTTTACACTCCTGCTTTTATCTTTAACAAACACTGTTACAACGTTAATGGGATAAGAAATTTTATTTGACCTTTCACTTCATGTAATGTTTATAACAGTGCGAAGGATTGTTCTTTTATTTGTCACTGATCTCAGACTAATACAGTATGTCTTTTCTAATATCACAGTCTCTGCAATTGTCCTTTAAAATATATAATAACTTTCAGTTCCATTCAGATATTTTTTTAAATAGTGCCTCAAGATGCTTTAAGCTACAACAATAGAAAGAAAATCCCAATAATCAGATGAACCTCTGTGAGCAAGCGCTTGGCAACAGTAGGAACGAAAAACGTCTTTCTAACAGGCAGAAACAGACTCAAGGAAGTGCAGCCATCTGCTGCAACCAGTTGGGGGTGAGGAGAAAGAGAAGAGACTCAAGAGAGACCGGACACGCAATGGGAGACAAAGCCAGAGCTAAATAATGACACATGGAGAGTGAAAAGGGAGTAGAGAAGAAATGCTCAGTGCATCATGGCAGCCTAGGCCTATTGTGACATAACTATGGATGGTCTAACAATAAGCTTTATTGTAAAGGAAAGTTTGGACTCTAATCTTATGGTAGAGAGGGTGTCTGCCTCCTGAATCTGAACTGGAAGCTGGTTCCGCAGCCGAGGGGCCTGAAAGCTGAAACTCTAGATCCACGAGTAAGCCAGCAGTCTGGGAGCAAAATGCTCTGTGAGGATAATATGGTAATAAGATATGATGTGTCTTGATTATTGAAGACTTTGTATATGAGAGGGAGGATATTAAATTTAATTCTGAATTTAACTTGGAGCCAATGAAAAGAAGCCAGTAAGCTAGAAATTTGAGCTCTCTTTCTAGTCCCTGTCAGTATGCACACACTTACTGTATATATGTGATGTGTTTTTTATTTGAATCTTCAAATGCAATTTAACTTAACTTTTAAATGCACCTTACAACAGACATGCATCAACACTACACATGAGTGGGCGGAAGTAGGTTTGGAGTCTTCACCCCCCCCCCCCCCGTTCTCTGTTGCCTGTTGGGGCGGGGGGCTGGGAGGAGGAGTTGGCCGTCCAATTGGGTTCTGGAATGTGGGGCCTCCCTGCTGCTGCGGAGTCAGGGCGGTCTGCTTCTCTCCACCTCAGGGAAGAGGGTAACACCACCTGGGTCTGGGTGCAGTTTCCCCCTCTAGGGGCAAGGGTACCCAGACCTGGGCTATAGAGTACGCTTGGGGAGTGTGATTGCGATGTGCAGTGTCTATTTATGTCTGTCTCCACGTTGGGTGAGTGCTGACTATTTGCATATGAGAGCATGAGGGTGGGAATGGATGTTTGTATCTGTGTGCGCCTGTTTGTTTGTGTCTATATGTCAGGTCGGGTATCAGACGCCACCTCTCTAGGGTCATCTCAGGCCCTCCTACCAATTAAGCATATTAGGTGATGTGCATCTCTGTAATGTGAAGGGGTGTCGTCTAATGACATCAACACCCTATGTCAGGTGTGCATAATTATTAGGCAACGTCCTTTCCTTTGGCAAAATGGGTCAAAAGAAGGACTTGACAGGCACAGAAAAGTCAAAAATAGTGAGATATCTTGCAGAGGGATGCAGCAGTCTCAAAATTGCAAAGCTTCTGAAGCGTGATCTTCGAACAATCAAGCGTTTCATTTAAAATAGTCAACAGGGTCGCAAGAAGCGTGTGGAAAAACCAAGGCGCAAAATAACTGCCCATGAACTGAGAAAAGTCAAGCGTGCAGCTGCCAAGATGCCACTTGCCACCAGTTTGGCCATATTTCAGAGCTGCAACATCACTGGAGTGCCCAAAAGCACAAGGTGTGCAATACTCAGAGACATGGCCAAGGTAAGAAAGGCTGAAAGACGACCACCACTGAACAAGATACACAAGCTGATGGATGGGCCCGTGGCTGGATTGGTAAAGGTCAGAGAGCTCCAGTCCGACTCAGACGCCAGCAAGGTGGAGGTGGAGTACTGGTTTGGGCTGCTATCATCAAAGATGAGCTTGTGGGGCCTTTTCGGGTTGAGGATGGAGTCAAGCTCAACTCCCAGTCCTACTGCCAGTTTCTGGAAGACATCTTCTTCAAGCAGTGGTACAGGAAGAAGTCTGCATCCTTCAAGAAAAACATGATTTTCATGCAGGACAATGCTCCATCACACGCGTCCAAGTACTCCACAGCGTGGCTGGCAAGAAAGGGTATAAAAGAAGAAAAACTAATGACATGGCCTCCTTGTTCACCTGATCTGAACCCCATTGAGAACCTGTGGTCCATCATCAAATGTGAGATTTACAAGGAGGGAAAACAGTACACCTCTCTGAACAGTGTCTGGGAGGCTGTGGTTGCTGCTGCACGCAATGTTGATGGTGAACAGATCAAAACACCGACAGAATCCATGGATGGCAGGCTTTTTAGTGTCCTTGCAAAGAAAGGTGGTTATATTGGTCGCTGATTTGTTTTTGTTTTGTTTTTGAATGTCAGAAATGTATATTTGTGAATGTGGAGATGTTATATTGGTTTCACTGGTAAAAAATAAATAATTGTAATGGGTATATATTTGTCTTTTGTTAAGTTGCCTAATAATTATGCACAGTAATAGTCACCTGCACACACAGATATCCCCCTAAAATAGCTAAAACTAAAAACAAACTAAAAACTACTTCCAAAAACATTCAGCTTTGATATTAATGAGTTTTTTGGGTTCATTGAGAACATGGTTGTTGTTCAATAATAAAATTATTCCTCAAAAATACAACTTGCCTAATAATCCTGCACTCCCTGTGTATTTTTTGTCTGTTTGTTTTGTTAGTTTTTGTTTTTTGCCCTTTATCACTGTTCCTCTTCCCTGCTGTTTTTTTCCCTACCTCTTTCTTTCTCCCTTTTCTTTCCCCCAGTCATGTCTATCCCATGTGTAGTAAGTGAAAATAAAATAAAACAACAACAATAACAACAAAGGTGAATCAAATAGACCAATATGGCAAGGCCGGGATGGTCCATTTGGTAAAGTAAATTTGTTGGGCATCTTTCTTTGCCTTTAGACAAGAATTCTGATGGCAAAAGAACCAAAAAAAAAAAAAAAAAAAAAAAAATGCAATTTAACTTTAATCTCTTAAACCCTGTTTAAAATTCTCATTTTTCAATTCATTTTAAAATTCTCAGTGAAAACCCCTCCAGATTTACTCAGCTCCTTCCCTAGAATCCAAATTTGAAAATAGTTACACCTTTATAACAGTTATTCAGCAAACACTGATGTTATTGAAGTTGATATTAGAAAAAAACTCAGCTTTATTATCAAGTTCCTGAAACTCTCATGTATATCTTAAGCAAATACATTAAAACATATCCTAAAACTAGACTGAAAAATATTTGCACACCTTTTATTATAATTAAACAAGTGTGTGGTTCTCATGGAAAGGATTAATGGGTAATCTCACTAAACATTTGGTGATATCAGTAATTTTGTAGGTGCTAAAACAAAGTGTCTGAGTCGGCTGCTGAGTATATAAGCTGCAATGCTCAGTACCTCTGACAAATTGGAAGGTGAACGAATACAAACATGTGGACTCTCTTGTTCCTTTGTGGTGTGCTCATCACACATCAGGTGCAAGGTACTTTCCATTCGTTTCTTATCATGCTTTTTTTCTTTTTGGATTTTCAAGCAAATTTGTTATTTTGTCATTTGATATTTTCAACAACATTTGCAAGTTGATGGCTTGTCGGTGCTGCATTTGTAGTCTGAAATTGATGTTATCTTTATGTCATTATCCATCAGGTGTAGATCGTGGCGACGCTGCTCGTTATTGGTGGACTACAGCAGATTATTGGGAAACTTCAAGAGATTATTGGGAAACTACACCAGGTTATTCAGGTAAAAGGAAAGATATATGGTACTGTCTTTGTCTGTCTTAATATTGTTCATTTAATCGCTGTGGTCAACAGTTTACATCAAATAACAGTCATGAACAAAACAGAGTATTAGAGAGATTTTTTAAAATGGACATGAAAGCTAAATGTATAAAGGCTAATTTACACACTGAAACAGTTAATTTACACAAACTGACATAAATGTAACAATGTAGCTGGAATTAAGAAATAAGTGCTACAAGTTAAAGTTTTTAAAACATGTTTAGCGCCATCTTTTTCAGTACAGAACCTGAGTTGGTTGGTTGCAATCAACTGACTTACATTAGTTCATATAGCTAACTAATAACAGAACCAGCTAAAAATCTCTTTTGTTGTAAACTGGTTGGATGTCCTTGGGAAGAGAAAGATTATTTTATTGAATAAAAACCACTGATAGCATCGGCTGATTCTGACTCCAGCTAGTAGATCCAGTGAACCACCTGTCACCTGACTCAAACAGGTTCTCCTCCACACTGGTCTCTTTTATGAAGTGCTTTAGAAACCCGAACATTACGGCTAACAGCTAGATTTCCCCGTGTCAGAGCAGCTAGCTAAACAGCTAAGAGCCACTTACTGCTAAAGGTAATGAGACAACACCTACATACAATTTTTTTTTCAATGCACCCGTTGCTGATGCAACAAATGCAAATTGTGCAATACATTCATGATTCTGGGCCAATTTGTTTTCTTTAGAATTTATATATATGACACATGCATATAAAGTTTATAAATAATATTATAGTTCTGGATATCTGTTTATGCTGTAGCAGTTACAATCTTATACATTCAAACAACTAAAATGTTAAACTCACTGTCCACAAAACTTATTGTTAATTGATTAGCTTTTTAACATTTATTTAATAGATTTTTTTTAATGACTCTGTGTTATTTCAGGATGTGGTGGTTACCTGTATGGCAGCAGTGGCAGTTTTTACAGCCCCAACTATCCAAACATGTACCCAGACAATTCTGACTGTATATGGTACATCAGACCAGGCAATCAAATTATTCAGCTGGAGCTGTCAGATGTAAAGTAAGCAAGTATTTTTCCATACCTAGGATGAGTGTGATCACTCTTTACTTTGGTTGTATTATGGTGACTTTTAATTCAAAGTTGTGTTCTTGGTTTGTGTTAATCACAGCACTGAGTGTGGATATGATGATGTTTACGTCTATGATGGCTCCAGTACTGGAAACCGGCTTCTGGGAAAGACATGTAACAACACCAAAAACAACACTTTCTATTCCACCAGTTATTATTTGACTGTGCGCTTCAGGAGTGATGGCAGTGTAAGAAACACAGGATTTCATGCTTCTTACAGAGTTGTGTGTAAGTCACACCTGTTATGATACCTTTATAAATAAAGTTAGGTACCATGTCTACAGTTTATTTGTGGATTTTATTGTCAGTGAAAGAAAACAAACAAGCAAAAAAGAAGTAAAAATCATAATCTTGAGATTTTAATTAATGGGAATTTTTTTTGTCTTTTTTGTCTATCCTCCTTGAAGCTGGAGGTTCCTGCATTCACAACTGTGGTTACCAGGTTGGATATTGCTCTTGCTCTTCGAGCTGTGTATACAGAGGGGACTGTTGTTATGACTACGAAGGTAAGCAATGCTGAAAAGTGCCAAAACGCATTTATTCAGGGCCTGTATTTAATGACAATTTGCGCAACTTGTACTTTATTTTGTGGAACGAGGTATACAAACAAAATACGATAAATAATTCATGAATAAGAAAATATAGTACCCAAATATTTGAAAACAGCATGATCAGAGTATGTTTCTTTTTCTTCTTTCCTGACCCAACGTGCCTGTTATGATACACACAAACATAAAAGAAACTAGATCTTAAAATCTTTATCCCACAGATCACTGCGGATCCACAACAGTAACAGATATGCCAGAAACAGATGCAACAACAGGTAAATAAAAAGAATTAAGTAAAGATGCTGTTTAAAAAAAAATTAGATTAAAAGCTATAAAGTAAATGTTGTCTTCCAGATCTGTACTCATGTCTTTACAACTGTGGCTCACACCTGGGAAGCTGTTCCTGTACTAGCTCTTGTGAATACTACGGCAACTGTTGTCATGACTACTACTGTAAGTATTCTGTCCTTCAAAGCTCAGCAGAAGGAGGCCCTGCTCACTATGATCACACTTTACAATGAAAATAATTTTTTCTTGCACTACAGGTGTGCTGCCACACTTCCAACGGTCTCACACTTACCCAGCCTATTAAACAGTCACGTTTATTCAAAAACAAAGGGGTGGGGTGGGGGGGAGCCAAAGATAAACTGTTGAGTTTTAATCTGTATGGTTTGCTCCTTTGTTTCAGCTTACTGCCCAAGCACAGGAGATCCAGTCACAGGTATAAAAGTCTGTATGGGGAAACATTTTTAAAGCAGCAGCTCAGTAAAAGCCATCTCATAGATTTTTTTAAATACTGTATCTCTCTCTGTTTTCAAGATCAGCCATCATGTCGTTACAACTGTGGCATGCACCTGGGAAGCTGTTCATGCAGAAGCTCTTGTCAATACAATGGTGACTGTTGCTATGACTACTATGGTAAGTGGCAAGTCTTACAGATCAACGTTGTTAACCGTCTCTGCAGCCATCTCTTGCAGGAGCAAACAGTCTGTCAGATTCCAGTGTAATGGTTTTCTGAAAATGACACATGACATTGTGACTTTGTGTTTAAAGAGACAATTTTCTTTGGCCTTCAGTGGGATATACTGTATGCATCTAGATTGTTTTGGTTGCTCAGTTTTGGAGATATGTCTGTCATGTTTTGAATATAATGAAACTCCCTTGTCATGCTAAGAAAGACAAATAAATGAGTAATAAACATAGTTTAAAAAAAAAGGAAAAGATCAGCCGTAATGTCTCTTTTCAGAAATTATGACCCTTGCATAATGGGTCATAATGCACAAACCTTGTTATGAGCAGCTTTATCCACTGACCCATACTTGCTTGTGTCTGTGTGTGCATCCTGGTAGATCTGCTTTTCCTTCTGCAGAATGATATACTTGGTAGTTGCAATTTGGTAGAAGACAAACAAACAAACAAAAAAACCCAACAACAACAACAACAACCAACTGCTTACTTGTTTGTGCTCATCTGAACTTGGGTTGCAGTGGCAACAAGCTAATGCAAGATATTCCAGACATCCTTCTCCCCAGCCTCAATTTCCAATTCCTCCTGGGGGATCCTGAATCCAGGCCTTATTAGAAATGTAATCTTTGCAACACATTCCCTGGGGTCTCCTCCAAGTTCAGCGTGCCCAGAACACCTCTGAAGATAGGCAACTAGGAGTGATCCAAACAAGATCAGAATCACCTCAACAGGCTCCTTTTGACATGTTGGGGAAAAGAAAGTCCCTGCATGAAACTGCTCAAAACAAGGTTTTACAATATTTCTTTGACAAACCTGGTCCTGATTTCTGAACAGAGACATTCCTGTTGAGTTTTCAAAAATATTTTAGTGCTTTACACACCACAACACAATTACCATTTAGTTCCATTATATACTGTATAAGAGAAGGGAGACATCTGCACAGCGGACGTCTCCAAAACTGAACAATCCAGATAAATAAATGGCACTCCAGGCTGGAGGGAAAATTAGTGTTTGTAATTTTAAAACTGCCCCCATCAGACTGCAAAGCAACAATTTTTGTTATATTTTTTGGAGAGTGTGGGAATTATGTATCTAATTCCCACATCCACAATAATGCCCAATTATTTAAATACTATGTTTTATTTAGAAAACCTTTTCTTCTTTCTGTCAAATAGATTACTGCTCATCAACCACTACGTGGCCTGATGTTACAGGTGCAAACCCTTACTTAATTTTTAAAAAAATCAATAGTTTGATATTTAATGATTTGCCTGTAGTCTTATGTCCCCATGTGTTTTCTAGCTCAGCCTTCGTGTCGATACAACTGTGGCTGGAGCATGGGAAGCTGCTCCTGCTCAAGCTCTTGTGAATACTATGGAAATTGCTGTTATGACTACTACTGTAAGTGTTCAGCCCATCGAATTCATTAGTGCTCATATTAACATAATGTGAATAAGCGGTTTGTTAAACAAGCACATTAAATAAGTAAGAAAAGGTTAAACTGGCAAAAAGTCAAAATATTTTCTTTCCTCTGTCATGTAGCATACTGCCAATGGACTACTGACATGCCCACTACCATGCCTGTTACAGGTATGACAATCTCTCAACAGACTGAATGACAAAAAAAAATTAAACACACCAATTATTCAAACACACTTTTACTCCCCACAGAACAGCCTTCATGTCAATACAACTGTGGCTGGAACATCGGAAACTGCTCCTGCTCAAGCTCTTGTGAATACTATGGAAATTGCTGCAATGACTACTACTGTAAGTAAAGCTCAGACGAGAACGTCACTGCAAATGGTGATCACAGTTCCTGCTCAACAGTATAGTGTATGGCTATAAAATTCACTGTATTTGCTGTATTATTTAAATCAACTTACGATGATGCCCATAAAATAAGTAAATTCCTGACAGTAAGTAACTTGATCTAATGTTGTAATTATTTTCTTCACTTCTTCTAGATTACTGCCAGTCTCCTGACTTTACCACAGGTACGAAAACCTCAGTGACCTCGAGTAAAACCAGAAACTGTTAATGCCTCTGGCGAGAAAGCTTACTGAAATGATTTCTGTGTCCCTCAGCTCAACCCTCATGTCGATACAACTGTGGCAGTTACATGGGAAGCTGTTCCTGCTCAAGCTCATGTGAATACTATGGAAACTGTTGTTACGACTACTACTGTGGGTATCTGGTCAAGCAATCTCAACATACATTTATTGCAATATTACTTAAAAAGAAAGTATCTAAAACCTTCATTTCTCCCTTTAAACAGCCTACTGCTTAGTCTCAACTAGGGAGCCAACAGGTAGGGTCCTCGATGTGCAGAATTAGTCTGGAGCAGTTTTGGTCATTGCAGTGACACTTTTTGCTATTTTATTAACATTCAACAGGGTCATGTGGAGGCAATCTGTTTGGCTCTGGCACCTTCTCTAGCCCTAACTATCCCAGCTACTATCATGACAATGCCTACTGCATGTGGCAACTAAGAGCTGCATACGACCAAAGAATCTTCCTGCAATTCACATTCCTACAGTAAGTAAATAGAAAAATGAGCAGCATTGTTATGTGAGGCACAGATGGATCAATCATGTGAAGACAGAAGTTACATGCAGATCTTCTTTTTTTAAAATCTAGATCTATGTTTCAACTTTTAAGCTAATTTCTAATTTATGGCTTTTATTGTGTTTAAAAAAAACACAGGCTGGAAAACTGCTGTTCCTGCGACTACATTGAAATCTATGATGGGCCATATGTTTATTCACCATTTTTGGGCAAAGTCTGCAACAACAGTCTGAGCACTTTCTTCTCCACTTCCAACTATATGACTGTGGTCTTCCGGACTGACGGTTCTATGGTTGGTCGAGGTTTCAACGCCGAGTTCACGAGCTCTTTGACACCAAGCTCAGGTACGCTTATTAGGAAGTAAAAGTCGGGCTATTTTGGCCTCTGCTTCTTTGATTATATCGTTTTTCTTTTTTAAAACATCATGCATATCTGTACCATTTTTCATACTGTAAAAAGTGGCTGAATAATAATTCAATAAGAACCAAAATGTAGGACCGACAAACCCTGAAAAAAATTCAAGCTGCTGTACCAATCTTGTTAACAACATGCTGTCAGGTCGAGTGGACTGCTCCTCAGACAACATGAACATCGTGATTGAGAAGTCTTACTTGAACAGTTTGGGTTATGATGGTCACAGCCTGTACCTGAACGACCCACACTGCAGACCCCAGATTTCCTATTACAATGTGGTCTTCAGTTTTCCTCTCAACACTTGTGGCAACACAAGAGAGGTAGGAACCCCAAAACTTTCTAAAAACAACAAAAAAAACCCCCCATTAACAGCAGTATTTTATAATTTTCAAAACAACTGATCTTCTTCCCTGAACAGTTTGAGAATAGCAAAATTGTGTACACAAACAGTCTTCGTGCCTACAACTCCAACTACGGCGAGATCACACGCCAGTCTAACTTTAAGCTAAACGTCAACTGCCGAATGGAGGAAGACTCGGTATCTCAGATTTTATACGAGGTCCGTGAACTAGAGAACACCACCATAACGGGCACAGGCAGATACAATACCAGCATGGTTTTCTACCAATCCAGCAGCTTCTACTATCAGGTGTGTTTGGGCAGTGAAGGTTTGACTAGAGAGAAAACTCCTATCGTTATAGTTATATGATGCTGATAATTTTCTTTCACGCTCAGGTGACTCAATTTCCATATGAGATAACACTAAACCAGAACTTGTATATTGAAATCGATATGAGGAGAGGTGACAGCAGTCTGGTCCTCTTTATTGACACCTGTATAGCATCACCATCAGCCTTTGATTTCCAGTCAAGACCCTACTACTTGGTTCGCAATGGGTAAGATAATGAGTGCCCTCCACGGGTCAGTTTAATTCGCTAACTACACTGGTTTTTGTCCACAATAAGAACAAAGGGATTTGTGTTGTAAATACTAAAACTCCCAGTGAAAATAACTGAAAAAAGTACAATATTTAATAAGCACTATAATTTAGTATGCCTTTGAGATATCTGTAGCTTATACTCCAGCTATGGTTACTTTAAATATTAGGATTTCACAGATACAATTTAAAAGATACAATGATCTCATAAAAGGACATTATTTTAATTATTTTATAATAAATTAATTGTTCCACCACTTTATCTAAATAATGGTCTCTTTTTGTAAGCAAAAAACAAACCAGTAATGCGTGTATTTTCCAGTAACATCTCTTTCTTTATCATTCTCAGTTGTCCAATAGATAACACCTACTATGCCTACACTACTGGCACCAGCCCGTTTGCTCGTTTCACATTTAAGGCCTTCCAGTTCTTGCGGGCCACAGAAGACGTGTACCTCCAGTGCAAGGTCCTAATATGTCCAGCCTCCGACTACAACTCCCGCTGCCGCCGCGGATGCACCAAACGAGTGGCCAGAGACGTGGGGTCTGAACATGAGAGTGAAACTCTGGTTGTGGGTCCCATTCACCTTTTAGGTAAGTGCGACTTTGTACTTTGTTTTGAATTCTTGTGCTAGAAGAACAAAAAGTGAACAAAGTATCTGACTATTACTTACTTTTTTTTTTATTTCTAGACCCTGAGAAAAAGGAAGATGCGAATGATGAGCAGAAAGAAACTTAAATCTTCTCCACTTCTCTCCCTCTTCTTCACACCTTCACTCTAACACTGAATATTATCCACCCTTTCTTTTTTTTCCTTTTCTTGCATTACATGAATAAAGGCATCATCAAAAGACAATATGTGTTTTTGTTCATTATGTCAACTGTCATCATCCTGTAATAAAAGGACAGTGGTTGATTTTTGTTCTTGAAAACAAAACAAACAAAAAACGAAACAAAAACAAGAAGACATACCACAACTCAGTTAGAAAACACTTTACTTATAAATTAGTTAGATTAATCCATCTCACAATGATTCACCATCCCAGAGGGATGTCACCGCCAGAAGGCTTAAACATTCACGATTACCTACGAACCTACGACACAATGAGAGAACATAAGGCAGTCATTACTGGATGCCCCCATTACTGGTAAGTAAGGTAACAAGGTGGTCCTAAAAACAGATAACTATGTTCTTCACACATGTTGCTAAGCAACAGACAACAGTACCCAAGACACAGGACAATCTCGCTAAAGGAGCAGTCTTAACTGCGGCACGGTTTTGCTCGACACTGAACATCTATCCAACCATTCAGAATACAATACTCAGTAAATATTCAGAAAAATCACTGGGATCAATATGATGAATTGGAAATCTCAGCGTGTGTAAACACAGAGGCTAAAACGTGGCAACCCAGTGCTACGTGGCCATTCTGAATGTGTTCACATGAGACACAAGACTTTGTAATTCTGTCCTAAACATGGAGATACTGGATATTAAAGTGACTTCATACAATATCGAAAGGTCAGAAAGTGACATGATGCAGTTAAAAGGGTCCACAAAACCCTTCTGACAAAGTAAGTGGAGCTACTAGGATGGATTTCGGGAAACGGCACTCTCTGGAGGAACTTCAAAACAACAACTTCAAATATGGTCTAGGTTGACAACTTAGCTGGCTGACCAAAAACCAGTGATACACAGTTTGGCCAGATTTTACTCTCAATGCCATCTTTATAGTACAGCTGGCACTGATTCTTACGTTAGTTAGCAGCATTCATGTAGCAGAATTTTGGCAAAAAATCAAAAATAAATCATGGCTACCATAGAAAACTACAATGGCCAAACTTTTTTTTCCTAAGGTTCTGGGTCTGTTGGTTACAATAAGAAGAGGCTAGTGTAACAATAAATCTATTCATCTTCAAAGTAACAGTCCTTTCTATCTACTCAAGAAAGTGACTATATCAGGCACTGCAAAGAAATTGTAAAAATGCACCAAGCACTGAAATAATTTCTACAAGGCGGCTTAACAAAGATACCTCAAGGCCAACAGTGTCACTCCTGAGTTAGTAATATTAGAGCAATACTTGGTTAAAGCTCCAGGAGTATTGAGAATTTATTTGTGTGGAGTTTCTTTTTTTTTTTTTTTTACAACTTTCTAATTTTGGGAAAGGGACATGTTGTTAATGCAAATTTGATATTCTAGTAGACCTTCCCTCTTTCACTCTCTTGGCAAGCAAGCAAATATTATGCAGTACTGTTTACAGAGATTTCAGTGAATACAACACTGAACACTGGGCGCTGTCAGTGTTACCCCTCATCCTGTAAGATGCCTCTATGGCATCAATTTCAAGTTTTGAAACTTGACGTCTGACCTTGAACTTAAGGTCAACGTCACTGGGATGGGAGCTGGGATTTTTTGCAGGATACACCCAGGGTATCAATTTCAAAATCCTATGTTGCCTCATTCTTGCAGCGTTTCACCTGTTCCATTCCCAAATGCAACATTAAAAGATCATCTACAAGAAACTGCCAAATAGCTGAAAGTTATTCATTCAGCAGTCACTGGTTTTACCTTGTAGAAAAAATCTGATCCGTTTGCCTGTGGGGGAAAGGTCCACTTTGAGCAAAGTTCTTTTTCTTTTTTATACCAAAGGAAAAAGAAGATTGAAACCAACATGGTAAATTTAGTAGCCTTGAATAAAGTGTCTTACATTTCACTACATAGTCAAGCTTTTTCCTGATCAATAGGTGAATGTCACTGCAACTGCTGTCACAAATAAATTCTCAACCTGTTAAAAACACTGACCATCCCTTTGTAATACACTTGAATGGGCACCTTTAACTATACAAAATTCATCTGAATGTTGCTATTTTCCTGTTTAAGTACAACTTTCAAAGACAAGGCTACATAAAGGCCAAATGAAAGATAAATAAATAATATTACTATAGAAATAATAAAACATAGGGGTCCATTAAAAGTTCTTTTAAAGTTTTCCTCATTCATCCATTACTTGTGTTGCCCGCGTGCAAAGTGGCAGGCAAAGTCGTACTTGCTCTTGCACTTGTGGCCGCAGATGTTGCACTGGAATGGGTTCTCGTAGCCATGGCAGCCCATGTGAATGGTGTAGAGGATGTTGTCAGGGAAGTAGATATCACAGTGCTGGCAGTGATGCAGCATGTGGGGGTCCTGAAGTGGGGCGGACAGGCCGGGAGCTGGCGTACTGGGCTGGCTGTTGGAGATACTAGGGGTGCTGGTGCGCCCACTGTGCTCGCTGCACGGTCCCGCTCCAGGACTGCAATTACTGTGGGGAGGAGCCCGGGGTTCTGGGGGGATTGGGGATGAGGAAGAAGCATGGGCCATATTGGCTGTCACAGCAACAGGAGCCGTGGCAGGGTGTGGCTGCTGGATGAGGAATGGCTTCTCATCAATGATAGACTCTGCTCCTGGAGACATCGAAGGCTGAGTCTGGGGCTGGGACTCTGAGGGGAGACTGGCCAACTGGCCTGCCAGAGTAGACAACTGGTTCAGGGGGTTATCCACGACCATATCATGGTGATGGTGATTTTGGTTTGCGGAGAGAGCGTCCTCGCCTGCTCGACTTTGATTATCATAGGTTTCCTGACGTAAGTGGGGCAACTCATGGGAGAAGTCGTTCACATTGTCAGCCTTGTGCACCACCATAGAAGGGGGGCTGAAATTGATAAGGAGCCTGCGGCCATAGCCCAATGAACTGGCTTTTTTCTGTAAAACACTCAGCATCTTCTTATGGGACAGTGAGCGGGCGCCTTTCATTGGCAGGAGTTTGTGACGTCTCCGGCGATGGTGTGACAAGTTGCTACGATCGCTGCAGCGGAATGAGCACAGCTCACACTTGTAAGGCTTCTCGCCAGTGTGCGATCTCATGTGGGCCTCCAGGTGACGCTCGTAGGCCGAAGCAAATGGGCAGAGGTGGCAGCGGTGAGGTTTCTCTCCTGTTCAAAAGAAAACAAGCTGAGCACCAAAATCTCATCAGTGTTACCTCCTGGAGATTAGCCGTTTTAATCTTACCTGTGTGAATTCGAATGTGTTCAATGAGCCGTGCTGTGCCTCTGGTAGCATAGTTGCAGTAGCGGCACTTGAGCTTGCCATCATAGGTCCTCTCGAAACCATCTACCAGGATCCCTGAGTTGTCCTCCAATGACATGTCCACTGAGGGGTGATCCAGTCCATTCTGACTGCAGTCTGCTTATAGGAAAATTAAAATGATTTTTTACATAGACCAAAAATAAATAAATACATACATACAAAATAACAATAACTTCCTGACCCCTGCTTGCCTGCAGCAGTTGTGGCAGTTTTAGGGTTTGGGATGGGGTAGGGGGTTAGGGTCTTGTATTGGACTTCCAGTGTCAACAGCATCTTGGCTTTGCACTACTTACGTGAAATCAATTACTAATCCCTCATAGTTGTTTTACAGATTTTACACTGGTACTTGCTGAGTTGATACAATTTAAACTTCACCTGAATGGAAGGACTTGTCCTTGTGCGGTAGGTCTTGAAAAAAAAATTAATATCAAAATAATTCAACAAAATTACCTTGTCAGTTATACAGCACCATCTGGAAATGCAAAGATTTTGTTCTACATGGACAGAAACATCTACTGGTATTTTTTTTTAATCTTTTGTAGTACCTGTCATATTTGCTCAAACTAGAAGTAAAAATTTAATTTAATTTTTTTAATCTTTGTGATTTTCTTGTCAGTCGGCCATATAAAAAAAAATCTTCAAAACTATTTAATAAATGAAGCTAAAATTTCACAGCAATAATTGTATATGTCCAATCCTTGAACCATAAGGTTTTTAGGCATATCTGAGATGGTCGAGCAGAAGGCCTACGGGGATTTGAGATGGACTCATCCTGATTCAAACTTCACCACAAAGCACACAAAATTAATAGAGCGTTACAAACACAGCTTCTTGTTACCCGCTGGCAGCTCATCCGCCTCCTTGACGCCGCTGACAGAGCCTGATATCATGTTGACATGTTGAGTCTGCTGGCTCAGATACTCCTGAAAATCCTTCACAAAGTCCAGCGTGTCCGGTTTTTCCTCCCCCATCGAAAGAATGTGCGAGTGATGCAAAGGTCCAACACTAAAAAGACGTTCAGACACGTGTTACTGACCAGCAAAGAAGAAGACACGCGAGGTCGGAAGAACAATTTTCTGAACTGTTTAAGTAAAAGATTACAGGAAAACAACCGGATTTGAAAAAGTCAAAGCATGACCATCATCAGCTAGCGGATTTTAAAAGAAGCACACCCACCTCTTCAAAGCTAAAACAACGACTTAAATGTTTCGATGGGTTTGATCTGAAATTCTGTTTTGTGGTAATCCAGACACACAGACAGGATAACCCTGGGATAATATGATTGACAAGCAGGAAATCGCCGCTTTCCGACGTCTGCTCCGTCTGTCCTACACGGTGCTCCTCATCTTCGCGATGTTGTTACCAAAGCTACGCTACGCTACATTAGCCGAAAAGCTAACTTTAGCTTATCTTGAAGAAAGCATCTCTGTTAAAGAGCTACCCCGGATTTCTGGTCATCATTTACGCTTAACTAGATCCTCAATAATACCGGAGCGATTAAATGTTTCCCTCTGTCGACAAACTAGTAATTATTCACACGAAAAAGAAGCCTACTAAATCAAAACAATAGCCCATTTTACCAGGGTTAAAGTTCACTCTGTGTTCGTCCGCAAAAACCCTCCTGCCACAGCTACGGTGTAAAACGAGAGTTCCTACGAATAAAGCTCTAACAAACCCAGGAACGCGTGATATGTTAGTTACAGATACAAGAGGCCACCGTAGCTTCTTGTCGAGCTAGTTGTACTTTTTTTTTTTTTTAGGAGAAAACAGCTTACGGTTTGACGTGACGTGCAGGCAGTATGATTCTGGCTCTCTGAGAATTCCTAGGAAAATGTGAAATATGTTCAGCAATTTACTGAATTAAGAGCAAACATAGACGGAATTTGAGTATATAAGGAAAAAACAGAGTTTGTACAATTCTAACGATCTTGAAAGTCAATATTTGGTATGACTAACTTCTTTCTTCACCATAGCTTGAACTTTCTTAGACCAGCTCTCTTGTAGTTTCTTTAAGTAGTCTCCAGGAATAGTTCTCCAGACTTCTTAAAAGACATTAAAAGTCTTTCTTTCGAGCTTGCTTGCCTTTTGTTCCATTCTCTATCAAGATCATCCTACACTGCTTCAGTAATATTGAGGTTCAGGCTCTGAGGAGGCCAAACCATGACTGAAAGTGTTCTTTTGTGCATGTGTGTGTTTTTTCTATGTAGATACACTGTAAAATCTAATATTGAGTTTAATTAAAAAATATTAAGTAGACTGAACTCAAATTTTAACAATTTGTTATTAGAACTCAATTTAAGTAAGTTACCAGTACTTTTTATTCAAAAAGCTGATCAACTCAATTTATTTGAGTCATTTAACTTAGAAAAACGAAGTAAGCTGGAAATGTTGCTTCTCAGTGTATTCTTTTACTGCACTATCAGCGTGTTTTGAATTATTGTTATGCCAAGAAATTAATCCATTGCCAATCATACTTTTTCTAAATTACATTGAAAGCTGGATTAAAATTTGATGCCACTGTATTCATAATTCCATCAATTTTGAGAAGATGCTCCAGACCACTGGCTTAAATGCAGCCCCAAACCATGACAGAACCTCTAGCATATTTTACAGATGGCTGGAGACCCTTGCTTTTGAAGGACACACACCATGTTAAGATATGCCAGGAAATGACCTTATGCTTTTCAAACTGTGTTATCTTTGGCATTTTGATTGATTCAACTAAAAAAATAGAAACAAATGATATGTTTTTAACACTGTGCTGGTAGTAAGTACCTAAAGATAAAATTTAAAACTGGGTCATTACTAAGTTGTCTGTTATGTGAAGACCCAATACTGTATTATCCCTTGAGGTAAATGGATTTTTATGAATGACTCATAGGTCAGTTAGGTGGCTTAAACAAAAAAAAAGTATTACTCATTCAAGTCTGGAAACTTGGAAGACAAATACAAAGAAACTGGAGGTAGCTGAAGGCTTTTGCACAGTACTATAAAATCTTGTTTTAGATATCTTGATAGCTACTTAAAAATGCTTAGGATTTAAAAAAAAAGAAATCCTATAATTGTGTTGTTATTTCCCAGTACAGTTGTTATTCAAGCACACTGTCATGTTGATATGAATCACCCATCTCTTGCCATAAGCTAAAAAAAAGTTAAAAGATAGCCTGTCCATTCAAATCCATGTCAAAGCATATTTTCACATGTACATCTTGCAGTTATGCGCAAGAGGCAAATGAGGCACAGCAACTGCAATACTGTCAAAAGCTATCGACTCATTCATGTTTCATCACAATCAATAATTTACTAGTACGCGCCTAATGAAGATCACATTCCCCCATTTGTGTCAAAGTTGTAGAAGAACCACTGAAGAGAAGATAATAAATGACCAAAGTAGAGTGAGACCACTGTATCCTTTTACCATGTTGAAACTACTGTCAGGCCATTAGTACTGCAGCAGTAATGTAAACCTGTTGCTGGTGAACCCTTTGTAACATGAGTTACTCAGTACTGTATTCTTTATAAGGAGTATGGTGTGTCTGTGAGTCACTTTAGAGAAGTAAGAGTATTTAAACACGATAATATAATGGTTTTTGATGTGCATTTGGTTGCATGTGCTATTGCCTGGAAACATGTAAATACAGTTTAACAATTTGGACACTAGGTGGTGCACATGCCTCAGTGGTGAAATAAGTTCTTTCCATTCTCATTTAACCGCATGCAGTTTTTAAACAAAAGTACTCCACGTGATGCAACATACAAAGCAAACACAGTAATCTTCACAAGTCCAGAGTTCATTTTATTCGCCATGTTTACGCAGATTACAGCTCAAAGCTGTGCCCAGGCACGGGAAGCTCAGTGTACAGTACCCTACAGTGTGCGTCAGCTCCCAGTCCCAGGGACAGCACGAACAGGACCAGCGGAAGACATGACAGTCGACCTCATCAGTTGAACCATGACCACCGGAGCAGCCAATTACATCACCTTCTAACAGCCTGTCCACACTAATGTTATTTTATTGCAATTTAATTATGCTCAGGTTTCCTCTGGGGCCTGATCCTGTTGAATAATTTACACGCAGCCACAATGATTTGTCGCCACCAAAAGACAAAGTGCGCACTTCTCTGTGCTCTCATTTGTTTCAGTAGTTTTGTTTTTAATTCCTGCCATATCAATTAGTGAAGCAATAATCTTGTGTTGTACTTCCTGCTAAACATTTCCTAAAGTTAGAACCAATGAGGCCTTTCACTTTGAAGGTGTAATTTATTAAGTCTAAAAATACTTAAGGTTCAAACTTAATTTTGCATTAATGCAATGCTCAACAGTGAGCAATGTATTATAAGACTGACAGCAGGTGCTACTCTAATAGAGTTTATTTGGACTTACATTTACACATGGTATGTGATTTTATATGACTTTCCTATGTAAAAGGATGTGTTGAAGCTTACTGTCAAACATTGTACAAACAGACACATGGATTCTACATCAAAATTTTGGTCTATTTGAATCACAATCACTCATATACTTAACATTTTCTAAAGGTCTGACTTGAACTCAAAGCCTTTACATGACTAATCTAATTTATATGAGTGAGTTTGAATATACACAGTCTGCCACATGTAAAATTTGCGCCGGGATAACACCTGCCTTTGAGAAGGCTACAGTGTTATCCACTTACTCTGATTCACATTTAAAAGGCCTGAATGAAAAGGTTCCCTTCTCCTCTTAACCGCTTGATTTACAGGCTGTTTGTGGTTTAATGCCACACGGGACAATTAATTTGCTCTTCCTCTCCTGAAAGAAATTGGAATTTAATTTAGAGAAGGCCTTGACCAGTTTTTTAAGACTTGGTGTCATTTGTTGGGCTTGTGTAAGAGCTGCATTAGAGATCACCCTTCTGGAAAAGCTTTTTAATCCTAGACAAGTGCAGCCATAGTAACGGTAGACGGGAGCCTCTTGGAGGGAGAAAGGTGAAGGGGGACTTTGACGAGATTTATTCTTCTTCTACTGAGACTGTTTCTTTCTTGAGGTCTCCCGCTCCACGTGGAGCATTTGAAAAAGAACTAAGAGGTGGGGGATAGGATAAAGGAGGTATATATTAAGCTTTTCTTTCCTCTCACCACTTAATTTCCTTGCAGGCGCGCCTTGCGCTGTTGTAATGAATGTAATTGCCGCCTTTGATGAGAATGCTATTATCTGGATCACACTTTACATGGGCAAACAAGACTGCCTCTCCCTCCACCTCCATTTAGTGAGACCCCCCAATTATGCAGGGAACAAGTGGCTTTTCATAAAACCAGCGTGTCGCTCTTGATTGGTGAGGCTTGGAGCTAGCTACATGTGGACAAAGGATAGATTAGATTTGATATAGGCACACCAAAAACCCCATTTCCTTGATTAATTTCCTGCATGCCTCACAGAAAGGTCCCACTTTCTCCTCACTGAATTCTATCTCTCCTTTAAAGACAAACTTTCATCTTATGATAGATGTGGCAATTCAATGGACAGACAGACACTTTATTGACCCAAGTTTGACCATAGCTGCCTGGGCTGCAGGAGAGAATATGAACAAAAAGAGAAATGTTTCAGTTCAGTGGGGAGGATGGGCTTATTTTTCTTACAAAACCTCAACAATCTTTGTGATCCTACAGTATTTTCGCCTTGAGCTGGGATCAACTCACGTTTTGTGCCGATCCTTTTGTGTTTTAATGTCATCACCCACAGCTCGCGGACACAATTGAGGCCGTTCACTCATTCTGGTGTTCTCTCTTTCACACACCCACACACAGGCACACAAAAGCACACTAAACACCCATTTGATAATAGTGGCGAACAGATATGATGGGACTTTATGAGGCGATGCGTGATAAAGCCGCTGCCACCTTAGGAAGTCTAAGCGTGTTCTTCTGACTCCCTTATTACCGTATTAAAGCACCTCTCGACAAATTCACACACATCTTAGCCCAAATCTCACAAACTGGAGTGATTCTGTCCAATATTCCACCGAGCTGAAATATCCAGAACAATCAAATAGACTGTCACAAGTGACAAATTATACTATTACTCCTCAAAGATTGTCATCCTTGAAATGTATTCATAGCCATTTCTTCTTTATCGCTGAGTGATTATTCCTCTAAGCAAGCAATTCCCCCAATGATAAATTGGTAATCAATTCATTTGACTGTTGTGCTCAAAGAAAGGCTGCAAGGGACTGGCAGCATTGGTCAGTCTCATTCACTTGCATATGTATCCAGCACTAACTCATGGTGTTGCTGAGTATGATGGATGCCATCATACCCACCACCTCACTCTTAAAGGTTTATACCATCAGAAACAGGTTGGCATCCGGACCCAGTCACGAACGAGAAAGAATTGGCCAATATTTTTGACTGAAGTGGCATTTTAGCAGTATTTATTTGATGGTCCCACTACCAAAACCGTGGACCACAAATAAAGAAGATGGTATAATAGCTTTTGACTGGCCAGCTAGCTCCCAACTTGAAATGAAGTGTCCAGTTGTGAGTTATCGTGGCCAAACGTCATTTGTACAGCCTGAAAAGTGGGGACATTTTTCTACCTTGTCACTCTCTTGCTATAGCTCATTGTCCTGAATGATGCCTCTGAACGCACAGTTGCCCTAATACGAGCGTTTCACTCTTGCTGCAAGAAGACTGATAATGGATTAGCCTGTCCATAGGAAGATAATATAGTGCATCCACTGGCACATCCTTAAATACCTATGGGGAACACAGAGCGTCAACTCTCAGCATGCGTGATACACTGCTTAAAAAGAGACTTCAGTTAACCAATGTCTTTAGCAATTAGTCTGCTAATTGTTTTCTAAAGTAATTAGGATATGAATTAATTTTGCTGTATTTAAAATTGAACATTAATGTTTCCTATAACTCAAAGTAAAGTTTTCATATTGCTTGTTTGACCTGATTAGTCATCAAAAGCTCAACAACAGTTAGTGAACTAGTCACGCAGCATATCCTGCATGTTCACTCTAGAAACTACTTAAAAGATTATCTGATATGAAAAAGGAGTTTGATTATTCTTCTTTCAATTGGCAGTTACATGATTTCAGTTTGACTTTTAGTATTTATGTTCACTTTTGTTGGTTTTACCTCTCAAATTACATTGATGCTATTTTTTACATTTTCTTTGAAAATACTATATTCATGTCATTTACCCGTTTCATTTATCATGTCTTAATGCTATGAAACAACTTCTTACTAATTTATTATTGTAAGGTAGCACAGAATATGAATAAATTCCCCCTACCATCTCTTTAAGTAGAACACAAAGTCCCAGTGTAATGAAAAATAAGACATAACAAGAAAAATTGTCCTCTTTTTAATTCTGAGTGTATAAATACATAAACCTAGGAGAAATATTTTTTTTCACCCATTTCTGTTGTCCAAAAAACCAAAAACAAACCCAAACCTGAATAATGCTCTGTTATTTATCGATATCAAGTTGTTAACAAAGCAGGTCCCAGTATTCCTGGATCTGAGTGGCTATTGAGTTTGAGTAAAGAGTTGTCTGAATTGGACAGTTGTGCTAATGTGAAGGAAGTTTTAGATTAATGAGGCTTCTGCCCTTTGAGGATATTGATCAAATGCAATCTGGCCAGAAACGATTTCCCATGCTCCCCTGTAATATTAATAATGTATCAACGTCACGAACAAAACTGGCCACAGTATTCCTTCGGGCACCTACAGGATAAAAACCCCAAAGATCCCAGAAAGGTGAGGGACACTTAAAATATCAACTGAGTTTTAATGTTTGTGTGACTGGCTTAGAGCTGCTTCCTTATCTCTGCTGTGTAGAGCTTTGAAATGGACATCTCTAATAGGAGCGGACATCCTAGATTATAAAATCGGCTTCAGCCGTTTGAAGGCAGATCTGTGATATGCTTTTATTTTTTAAATCTCACAAAGATACATAGTTGATACATACTTGAAAATAATTAGTGTACAAAACTTTACTTCTTGAAGTTGTTCATTGGCTTAAAGGCAAAGAAAAAGGACTGAAGGAGTTGCACTCATGTGTGTTATGTAACAACTGACATCCTATACAAAACCGAACAGATTAAACAGACAATATCAAAGTTCAACAGAACACTTTGAAATAAAGGAAATGTTATTTGTTTCAGAAACAAATCCAATTTGAGGGTAATTTTAATATATTTATAATTTAAAACTAGAAAAACAGTAAAGATGTCAAGATAAGAGGAAAGAGGTTCACTTAATTTTAATTTACAGCCACTAGCTTTGACAATATTCATCATTACAAAAAGTGTAACGTAATGAGCAGAGTCAATAGGCTTAAAATTATTGATTAAACCAGTCTGACCAGTTTCCCATGATCCCCTGCTGTTTACTTTGTTCTTTTCTGACATTAGCCAGAGGCTAATGGGCTGATGGGACTGTCTTTTGCCCCACGGCGGTGGTACCTATTCAGTGCTTCATGTGTGGTTTTTCAGCAAGATTACACAAGATTACACAAAAACCACAAAGATAAATTTGGTAGCACAGTGAAGCATGGAAAAGGAAAAACTCTCAAAATTCTTTAATAGTGGGGAACTCGAACAGTCATCTAAAATAAAATAAAATGAAATAAAAAAAAAATATTAGTAAACTATTTTCAGAAAGACAAGGATCCCATGATTCAATAGATGGCAAACACTATGGTCTTTTATTTTATTTTTACCAATATTGTAGTTTTTCTGTGTCAAGCACATAAAAAAAAATCCCTCATATTTTCTCACATAACACATTTAACATAAAGGAAACTGCATTCACTACGCAAACATAATTATTCCTGCTACTTCTTAGTAACATAACATGAAACTTGCCAAACATGGTGAAGTTTTTTTAACAGTGCTAGCAAATCTCGTAGGCAGGAAGTTGAAACCAAACCATTCTCAGTTTGATGCTCCAAAAGCTGCTCTCTGCAGTGACTCCATTACTGGACCTCCTCCAGGCATCGTTAGCCAGATGATGATGGGAGCTACCTTGGCCATAATAGGAGGGTTGACTGACCCCTGACCCCGTATCGATCTGCTGGCTGTGTCCAGCTGGGCCTCCCCAAACGCAGTCAGCTGGAGAGGTGTTTAAAATCTAACACCCCAGCTCCTATCCAATCCACTACACCCTCATTAATTACATAATTTACCTGTGACAGTGACAAACCTGCTCAGCCACACCGCAGTTTATTAAGGTCGCTGTATAAAGCCCAGGCCAAGCCCAGATCAAAAGTGTGTGTGTGTGTGCACGCCTGTGCTCAATGGGGAGTGAAAGACCCCATCTCATACAGTATGGGATTATGAGTATAGATGCATGCTCCTAAGGAGAGTGTGACTGCTTTGTCCTGCCCTGTCGAGCTCCTTAGTGGGGAAGTTTATTTTGATTCATTTGATATGTTGAAAAACAAAGATTACCAATTTTCTTGTATAGACAAGAATATGAGTACAGATTACAGAAACACGGGGGAGAAAAACACAAACAAAACGCCCCGGTAAAGTTTATCATTGTAGGCCTTGTAAAACACTGTGCTTGGAATGGTATTTGACATGTTTTTGGATGAAGTATAAAAACCCAGAGATTTAAGACCACTTTCTTTTTATGTCTTTTCTGGTTTTACTTTCTTCAGTTTGCTGACTCAGTTCTTGTCCGGTCTTTGTTGTCTTTGCTGCTCCAGAGCAGAGCAGAGCAGCTTGGTGTTTGTGTGGCATTCATTCCTCAGCTTTCACCATTGCATTGCCTCTTATTTCTGCAGGTGTCTCCAATTCTATATCTGCCTAAATCCCCCCCCCCCGCTCTTACCCCTCTATCGTTTCACCTCCTTCAGTATCCCCCTTCCTTTTCTCTTTGCTATAGCCCCCTACACAATAAAAGACTATTGGTTTCCTCTTGCCATACCTTTCCCACTACACACTGGTATTTCAATCTTGACTCAATCGAGAAGGCTGACCTGCAGACATAAAGAATTGGCTTTAAGGCTTTCAAAATGGAACTAAATCTGCTGCAGGTCACACTGGGGGAAAATAAGCGGCAAATGTAAGTAAGCATGAAATAGTTTTTCATAAATAATCCAAATGACAGCAGGCTTTCTAATGGTGCCAGGGGGCTGTAAAAGAATATGTTGCCAATTTCTCCCCTATTAAAGTGAAATAGAAAGCCAAATACATAACGTGCTGACGGAAAAGTTGCATACTTGGGCCCATTGGATGGGAGATTGAGGACACAGTTGGGTATTAGAGGTGGTTGTAGTTGGAGGTAAGGTGGTGGAGTGATTGCTAGCCTTACAGTCAAGGTTTTTCCACTGTGGGGAAAAAGAATGCCCCTCCTTCACATCAAATCAATTGGTCAATAACTGCCCCCTTTTTCCAGCGTGTGCACAGGTAGGCAGTTCTCCCTATGCACTGTTGATTTGATTTGCACTTATGTTTTTACAAATAATCAATGTTCCATTTTGACTGATACAAGGCGTAATGACTGCATACACTGTCAAAGAGGGAAAAAGGAAAGAAGTAAGAAATATATATTTGTAACTGAAAAAAAGGATCAATGTGGGAGTGCTCAGCCAAGAGCCTGAAATAGCACAGATTCAACAAACAGGTTACGCAATTCCTTCAGGCCAACGAATGTTGACGCAAGCGTTATCTTTTACTTATGTAAATACACAAATACTAAAATAAAAAATACAAAAAGAAAAATTTGCTTTCATTTATGTTATTTATGTGAATTTATACAACAGTTATTAACAAAATCTATTTAAACATCTGAAAAGTTCACATAATTCCCTGTCTTTTAATATTTTATATTTCTGATGCATTCATTGATGACAAAAATGCATGTAATAATACAAATAAAAATAAAACATTTATATGTATAATTGAAGTGTGATTTCTGCCCAAGTATTTAAATAAATTTGTGCAGTTACATGAAAGTAAGCTTTGTATATCAACAGCTTTTTTTCTTATTGTCGATTTGCTTTTATGCCTCCCAACCAAACAACAGAGTGCACAATTTAGCAATACAGTGCGTATTATAAACATGTCTTGTGTTGTTGTCTGCATAAATGGAGGAAAAAAAATGTGTTACATATGCTCTTCTATCTCAGTCATAAAACATTTGATTGAATTTTTTGGTGTTAAGCAGCTATGTGAGGCTACTCATTGTGTGTTTGTGCCTAACAGAGAAAGTGATTTGAAGTCCCCTTGAGTCAGACTCTGTTATTTATTGCTATTAAATGGTTAATTTTCCTGGGTGCCCTGAGGACTTTGGCATGTGTTAAGATGTGAGGAAGATAGAGTTGTCAAGGCTTGGTCTGAATACTTGACATATGAAGAGAGCAATTTTGAGAGGCCCATTAACGATTGGTATAGGACAAATGCAAAATTCTATTATCTACATTATATGATGTATCTGTATATGTACTATATATATGTCTTTATTTGTATAGACACTAAAGCCCTTACTTATCAACCTTTTAAATAAAGCAAAAATATTTTATACCCACTTAAAACTCTTCTTATTCTTATTAAATTCTTCCTCAAAATGTATTTTATTTTGAAAATTAGCCCATACAACAACACATGAAAGTAAAACAAACCCTTTGAGACTCGAACTGAGTGCAGAAAACAAAAAAGTGTTATAATGAGTAACTAAGTTAACTTATATGTTATACTTTTTTTCATCTTCAAATGTATTTATTTATGTATTTATGTATTTCTAATGTAAATCCAAACATTAAACGAGGTCCTTTTGTAGCAAAAGACAAGGGTGTCCACATAGTACATAAACTTACTCTGCATATGTTCAAATTCATATATGTGTATGTGCAGGCCTCTCTTGTCTTTGTTGAAATTACCTGTCATTAGGCAGTCCTGAAAGCTGCTGTAAGAGGCAGAGGACACATACTAATCAGTTGACAGCAATAGCACTTGTTACCAAAACATGACAAGAGAAGGAGAAGAGAGAGCAAACAAACACCAATTACTGTCTGTTATGGGGAGGGGGAATTTGTATTTGAGCCCTGTTCGTGATCATATACTCCTTGCTATACTCACAAACCAACCAAGAGGGTCAGCAAAGCTTCGCCCACAGGGAAGATATGAGCATTAGTGTCTAGTAGAAAAACACGTTTTTTTGTTCTTTGACCTGGAAAAGTGAGATTTTCATTGAGTTTAATAGTCTTGCTCCTGTTCTGTTTTTGTTATTTCCCCAGTTATCCTCTTCAGTTTTGGAGCATCCATCCCCCTATGTGTCAGAGAGCTGCAGGTTTTCCACTAGAGCTGATGGAAAAGCAGAGACAAAGAGGCAGTTAAACTGCTGTTAGTTTTGATTGGTTAGTAATGGGCTTTTATTCATTACCCAATTTATTGATCCATCAGTAATCAATTTTGGCTCATTCCCAACCCATGAGCTGAATCTCAATCCATTTTCTGAAGTGCCTCCTTAATTCTACGAAGAAGCACTGGTGAGTCTTTAATGCGGCGGTCTCTCTCATTACACTGGAGCGCACACATCAGTTACATGTATTTCTTACGGGCCACTGGCTTCTGTGGCAGTCTGACTGAAGTCGTGGGGAGATAGTCAGCTATGTCTGGCCTGTGAGTGCACTCTGTCTGTGTTTCTGGGCTCACTTGAGGTGGTTCCGCTGCTCTGCTTGTCGAGGTCTAAGGTGACACTTTCTCATCCCTGTCAGGATCACATCCTTGATACCAACAACTCTTCAATTATGCAGTGACACAGAGAGATCAGCTGTCTCTGTGGATGGGGACAAGATAATATGGTGACGCTGACAGTGCATTACACAAGTTCTCTGGGTGTGTAGCCAAGCTCTTTAGAGGACAGTACAGCCAGTTAACCTTATCTGCATATGTCTCTGCTATCTGATGCTCATTGTAGAGGTAGGCTTTTTGAATTAAGCCACTGATTCAGACAGACTTCCAGAAAGCTACTCATTCAGTAAATTACAAGGATAACTCAGTACAATTGGTTCAGTTAAGATTTTGCAGTAAAGGTTTGCTCTAGTATCTGCTGAACTACTCACTTGGTCTACTAATATTACAAAGTTGCTGAACATATAGTCATCAGGCAGACTATGTGTACAAAATGCCCCATAACCTCCCAGTGCCTGTATAAATTGGAAAAGTTTGGCATATCCTGCTCCAAATGTCTTTTTAAAACATTTTTTAGATTACATGTGAAGCTGGAGCAAGAAGCAAATCCTTCTCCTTACATTCAAAGTCTTGAATAATCAGCCCCATCTTATCTTGACGAAAGAATAATACTAGACGATCCCAAAAGGCAGCCCGGTGGTTAGCACTGCCGCCGCACAGCAAGAAGGTCCTGAGTTCAATTCCACCATCAGGCCGGGGTCTTTCTGTGTGGAGTTTGCATGTTCTCCCCGTGTTTGTGTTCCCTCCAGATACTCCGGCTTCCTCCCACCGTCCAAAGACATGCAGTCAAGTTTGTGGGGATTGATTAATCCAAATTGCCCATAGGTGTGAATGTGAGCGCAAATGGTTGTCTGTCTCTGTGTGTTAGCCCTGTGACAGACTAGCGATCTGTCCAGGGTGCATCTCGCCTCTTGCCATATGACAGCTGGGATAGGCTCCAGCACTCCCCGTGACCCTGAAAAAGGATAAGCGAATGGATAGATGATCCCAACAGAGCAGTCCCTGACTACTGGTTTACTTGTGGTTCCAATAAAGTATTTAAAAGTAGAATGGGAAGCAGAGTCTTCCCTCTGCTGTAGAACCAGCTCCCAGTTTGGATTTGGGAGATGGACACCCTCTCTACTTTCAAGATTAGGCTTAAAGCCTTCTTTTCTGATAAAGCTTGTAGTTAGGCCTGGATTAAGTAACAGTGAATCAGTCGTTAGTTAGTGTTTCTTTTCCCCTCACTATGTGTTTACACGTCTGTGCATTTAATGCTTAGTTATTATTCATCTCTGGCTCTCCTCCAAAGTGTGTATCTTGATCTTGACCCGTCTTCATCCCCTCACCCCCAACCGGTCGGCAGATGGCTACCCCTCCCTGAGCCTGGTTCTGTTGAATGTTTCTTCGTGTTAAAAGGGAGTTTTTTCTTCCCACTGTCGCCAAGTGGTTGCTCAAATGAGGTCAGTTTGACTGTTGGAGTTTTCTCTCTATTATAGTATTGCAATATAAAACATGTTGAGGAGCTTGAAATGACTGTTGTTGTGATTCGGTATGTAAATAAAATATAAAATGTAAATAAAAGTGAATTGAACTGAAGCTGCAGCTAATTAGTTTTACTGGAGATCAAACTATGTCTAGTCAGGAAATAGCAAAAATTACTGAAGCCTCATGCAGCAGTTAACAAATAACTTTTACTGAATTATACACACTCTCACAAATTTCCTTTTTCTTTTTAAGTGTTGAGGATTTTCAATGAAATCTGCTCTACGAATTTTTTTTTTTTGGGGGGGGGTTAACCTTTGGAGAAAGCCAGCCTAGCTTTTTCTCTGTGTTCTCATACAGACACACAAGTGTTGTATAAATGCTTTTTTAATGAACTCTCAGCAAGAATGTAAAGCAGCAAATTTCACAAAATGTCTAACTAATCTTTTACCATATTTTGCAATCAATCAATTACGTGATTAATAAGATATGAGACAAACAAGTTCCTTTTTTAAAAAACTACATCCTTGGTTGAGTGGGTCGCCCGGGCCACATTTAGATATTGTTAAGTGGCTTTCAATAGCTCCCTTGATTTCACAGTTCCAAATGACCCACGATAATCAGGTCATTAAAATGAGCCCATTCTCCACATCTGACACACTTCCACTCCCGCCTCATCTGAATAACAAATCAGCTCTGCTGTGCTTTCTCAAATAGAAAGGGGGAGAAAAAAGAGGGAAAACTAACTTTGTCTTAAATTCCAGGTTAACCTTATCTCTATACTCAGAAGTAACGATTGTAAGTAAACTAGAGGGGTAAAAGGTTCTGTCAAAAGTGCCTGTGCCTGTGTGAAAGTACCCGGTTTTCTTAATTCATCCCTTAGGACTGGATAAGTCTATCAATCTGTTAAATTGGAAAGCCATTAGGTGCCCTGGTTTATGTGTTTCAAGCTGTTAACTATAGGCTGATTGATTGTTGTTCCTTTGATGGGATATGCTGATCTAATCTCACTGTGTGCACGTTTGCAATAAATTACACAATTCATTTCCCCCATTTAGGGAGGGGGCGGGTGGGGGGAATCACACCTCCAGGCATGCCTTCTCTCTGCAGGCAAAAGAGCAGGGAACCTATTTTATGGTGCCATTTAGCCGGCAAGCTTTTAGCAATCCCAGCCTTCTTTCTAACCCCCTCTCTCACCCTCTACCCTTCCAAAAAATCGAAGCATAATCAAGGTGTATGTTTAGAAAATTTATTGTTATAATTTTCCCCCATAATCTCTTCCATTCTCCTGCCGCTGCACTGACATAGATCATCATCTAAAAAGAGAAAATGGATAGCAGTTTAAAATTTATCGGTCTTTGATTCTCAATTATACGTGTTTATGACTTCATCTGTCTTCAGTGACTTCAACCTTTTCCATTATGGTGGAATATTATTTGTACGGAATCCATTAAATTCACAAGGCAGGACTCTAATGGTGGGGCTGCAGCGATTTGCAGAGGGAAAAGTTTTGAAAGGTTGGCTTTAGGAAAAGCGTGGCTGTTATGACACAAGAAATTGCTTTATTGATGGTCTGCTCTGTTGCCTGTGCATTTGGCCATTTGTTACCCGGCCCATATCTATATCTCAGGCTGACACTGATGAGAACTTTTTTGCTACCCTCTCCAGATTACCGAGTTGTAATGACACATACAGGCTGCCTAGGTAAAAGCTTACAATCCAGGGCAGAGTTTCTGGAGGTACAGAGGATGGACATTGAGCCTGTGTGCCTGAGGGCTCAGATGAAGCTGCTCATAATGGAGAAAAAGGACTACATCACTCCTATGACTGTTTCCATCCAAACCTTACAGAGGTCATCATCTCTGCTGAGGAACAATAAAGAAAGGGAAAGGGTGATAAAATGTAGATAAAATGATAGCAGCAAGGATAAAAAGGAGAATATATCTTCTGTGTGCCCACATCTGTTCATAAGGTGCTAAGCAACATGCTTTTTGATTATTTCTAAAAGAGAGTCGACACACATATATCGAATATTATGGCCTCGTGTGACATAAAAACATTTGCCAAAAGAGCTGTCATCTTCATACGTGTTGTGTTCTGTTTACACAAGAAGCAACAAAATTCAACCAAGTGCTGCCTGAATGACATTGAGCTCCTTCAACTAGCTGGTGCAAGGAGCCAAGTAAAAGCTAATCAGGCTGTAATTCAAGATTCGCCTGGCCACTTGCAATCAATACCTGCACAATCCCAATTAAAGCTTGCCGGGTCAGTGGACGGCCACCAATTCCTTTACAAGTTAAATGCAATACTTAAATCTAAGCAATCTCAGTGTGGCCTTCATTGGTTTAATGGCTCGTTCCAAGTGGAGTGGACAGCTAAAAGTGCAAGAAGGACACAGGTTGGACGGGTTTCACTGATCAATGGCGTCGTCTGTGTGGATGCAGTTTGACTCTAAGACCTTGTTGTCCTTCAGGGTTCTGTATAAACTCTGTTTCAGAGTGACGTTTCATCAGCTGGCATCTGCATTTACCTAAGCAGGTCATTTGCACTGTTGGGCTTCAGTTACAGTCCAAAGTACAGTAAAATACTACTATATTATTTTAATATTAAATAAGGCTGTTATCGTTTTAATTGCACTAAGTCCTTAATGAGTACACAATCTCATAAGCTCAGAACCTGTAGTGGAAAGTAACAAGGCTCCTTTTTGGAGTACTTCTGAGGTACCTGTACATAGAGTCCATGTATAGTTTTCACAGGACTCTGCAGTCCTTAGAAAAACTCTCCATGATTCTTCAGCTTGCAGAACCCCCTTTAGCAACAATAACTTGAATTAAATTGAAATAACTGCTTTCTGTATGACTTTATCAGTCTCTTCCAAAGAAGGGTTGCCAAGGCATACTGACAATTTAAGTTTACTGTCGTGAACTTTAAGATTTAACATGCTGACTGAGGCCTGTAGCTTTTGGATTTCTTGTAATTTCTTTGAGCATTGCATGGTTTGACCTTGGGTGAATTTGCTGAGACAGACTCCTGAGAAGAACGGCAACTGTTTTGAATGTTTTTCCAATTGTTAATACACTTTCCCACTGAAGAATGATGAACTTCACATTGTTTGGAAATACACTGTTAACCCTTCCCAGACTGATGGGCAGCAGTGATTGCTTCTGAACACTCCAGACCAAAACACTGGGTTATTGAGGTGCCCACACTTGCTGATGATCAGTCAATCAAGTGTTTGATTAGCAATACCTGACTGCTACTTATCCACTTAATTCTTATGAAAGCAGTGTACAATGTTTCACAAGACTGCATAAAAACCTGTTAAGTCTTTCTTTTTTCACATGACTGTAAATGAAATGATTCTAGTCTGTATCTGGGGTGGCTGTAGCTCAGGGTCTAGAGCAGGACAATGACAAACTGGAAGGTTGGTGGCTTAACCCTTGACTGCTCCAGTTTCCAGTTTGCCTGTATCTTGTCCAAAGTATTACTCCAAGATACCAAATCTAAACTAGCTCTTGGATGTGTAACCGGAAGGTTGCCGGTTCGATCCCCAGCTCTGTCTGTCCTGGTTGTTGTGTCCTTGGGCAAGACACTTCACCTACCGCCTACTGGTGTTGGCCAGAGGGGCTGATGACGCGATATGACAGCCTCACTTCTGTCAGTCTGCCCCAGGGCAGCTGTGGCTACAACTGTGGTTTGCCTCCACCAGTGTGTGAATGTGAGAGTGAATAAATAGTGGAATTGTAAAGCGCTTTGAGTGTCTAGAAAAGCGCTATATAAATGCAATCCATTGTTGTTGTTGTTGTTATTATTATCCATCCATTCACTTCCGCTTATCCTTTTCAGGGTCGCGGGGGGCACTGGAGCCTATCCCAGCTGTCATAGGGCGAAAGGCGGGGTACACCCTGGACAGGTCGCCAGTTTGTCACAGGGCTAACACACAGGGACAGACAACCATTCACACTCACATTCACTCGCACATTCACACCTAGTGGCAATTTGGATTATCCAATTAACCTATCCCCACAAGCTGCATGTCTTTGGACGGTGGGAGGAAGCCGGAGTACCCGGAGAGAACCCACGCAAACACGGGGAGAACATGCAAACTCCACACAGAAAGACCCCGGCCTGATGGTGGAATTGAACTCAGGACCTTTTTGCTGTGCGGCAACAGTGCTAACCACCGTGCCAGCGTGCATTATTATTATTATTATTATTCATCAGAGTATGAATGTTAAAACATATATGCTTGTATGAACGGGTGTAAATGGATAATTGAAGCATGATGTCTAAAGCGTTTCAAGTGCTCAAGTAGAGACGAAAGAAAGAAAGAAACCATCACATTTTAGTTTTACTTTTTTCTACACTGCATTAACAAAGAATTTGGTTTTTAAATATAACCACCTTCAATGCTTTTTCATGCTTTAAGTACATTTTGCGATTATAACATATAATTTTCTATGTTTACTTGTAATGGAGTAATTTTTAGAGTGATAATGGTATTTTTTTTTCAACTTGTATTCCTCTATCTCTCACCACATTAATCTTAAAGCTGTTTAGGCACTAGTTACTTTGAAGATCATGATTTTTACAAAAACAAGTGTACAGTTTAAAATGTAACAATGAAAGATGAAACAACAAAACAGTATAAATGTGCTAAATTAGCTTCACCGTAACAAATGACAATGGTAAAAATACTTGCTAGAAATTGGAACTGACAATAATAATAAAACACAGGAGCATTGTTTTACATTATGATTATACTTTTGATACTTTAGTAAAAGTAGACAAACAGAAAATATACTTAAAGTGGCATTTGCAGTGTCGAGCTATCACTGGTAAGAGGTTGTTTTTATATAGCAGTACTACTATTTTTACTCATTTAAAGGATCTGAAAACTTCCTCCACTGCTGCTCACATCTCCAAAAACCAAACCCACAATTCTACTGTCAAAATCTCGTACCCACCTATTTTTCCCCCATTCTCTTTCTAGTTTTCTTTCTCCGAGCTTTCGCCTTTGCAGCCATGTCTTTTATCACAGTTTTTACCCACAGAAAGGAATTCTCACAAGATATCAAAACAAAAATCTATATTTAATATGGGCGCAATTACAAAGCAAAGTTGGCTGCACAAGGCTGTTGTCACCAGAGCGCGTGTTTTTCATCAAATAGGTCATTAGATGATGATGGATGTAAACCTATAAAGTATCTAAACTGGACCTTTTAACAAACCACGAGCAACACTATCATTTCTCTAATAGAACCTGCTGACCGTGTCATTCCCTCCTGCCATTTGTCATTTTTCCTTGTGAAATAATCAATATCTGGGCGCTTTGAAATAAATAATATAAAAGTCATAGTAACCTACCCGAGGAGCAACAAAAATAGACTTATGGAGCATTCAGAAGGCCTATATGGCTTCTGGGCAATGTCTACTGCATGTTTCTAATCAATGCATAATATGAACTGTACTTTTAAAAAAACAAAAAACAAAAAACAAAAAAACAGACTACGGGATCTGAGTTTGTACAGTTTGTTTTCAATATAAGCATTAATTGCATTCCTTCTTTTTCCCACTTAAGAATGGTTGTGTTTATGGAGTAAATATTACTTGTCAGTCATTTCTGTTGAGTCACATCACAATAAATAGGTACAAGAGTCAGTGTTATGCAGGGGTTAGAATATTAATACAGACTGGTGTTGTGACTCCAGTCTGTATTAATACATACAGAACAGTTTTCAAATTACACAGGTTATCACATAGATGGTTATTAGGGATTAGATGCTTTTAAACCCTCCATTTGCTTGACTGTGCGTGTGAATGAGACTTGTAGTTAGAAAGTGCTTTGTGTGGTCAAATAGAGTAGAAAGGTGCTATATAAAGTACCGGTCCAGTTACAATTTCATAGGTACATTAAAGATGTTGTATCAGTTAAGCAAAACCCTATCTTATACTAAGAGCTGGAAAAGAAGATGACTTGTTTACATTTCTTAACTGTTTGATTTTTTTTCTTAATTCAACACTAAGATATACGTATGAGAGTAAAGAGACTGGTAGAAAATAGGAGAAAAAAATGTCAGTGAACTTGACATTTACTTAATGAAGAAAATACACCAAAATTTAACCATTTGTACAAAAATGTCTCGTTTTATAAGCTAGCTGTCATATAGTCCACAAATATGTGCGATGAATACTAATTACAGAGCTAAATTTGGCAATTCAATATTTATAGCTACACAAAGTAACCCCTTTGATGTGAACCAATTTAGACTTATTAAAAAGTAGTTCAGGATTTGAGGCCATTGTCATGAAATGCTTTTTAACATTTAACAGTGCTGTATAACACAAATCCTGCAAAAAAATCCCAAAACAAAAAAAAACAAACAAACAACCTCAGCATCTTAGAGACAAACATAACTGGAACTTACTGATTTCAGTATTATTATTGTAGTAAATTGATTAAAAAAAAAATTAAACTACTATAAGGGCTATATGAAAAAGTTCAAACAGGTGACATTTGAAAGATATATACAATTAGAATGATGGGGTTTTACAGTGGAAGTGTACACAATCTCCATCTCAGCCTTTGGAGTGCACACACATGCAATGCTGCCTATAAGGAAATGCTGTAATGACATCCCTCTTCCAGGATATTTCCACTTGCAGAGCTCACTAAATGAATTACACGTGGTAATTGCACAGACATGCCAGTGCATAGGAACTCTGATGCTGATGTAGAAAATGAACCATAATGCCGACTATAACCTTCATATCCCTCCTTATCTCTGCATATTATAGGGCTAATGAATTTCTTCAGGAAGCAGGTGATGATGATGATGAGGATTGATAGCAAAAATGAGTGTATCAGTCAGGCCACACATGTAATGAAACTGTGTTATAGGGCGAATAATCCATGTTTGTCCTGAATTCAAACATACTTTTTTAGTCTCTTTGGGAGAATTTTACCATAAATAGTACAGAGCTGCACATAAGCATAACTAAAATCCTCAATGTATACTGCAATATTTGTCTCCCAGTTTCCTTAATACCACATTATGCTAACACTCTTGCCACCTTACTGTGCTTAACTTAAACACACAAATATTTTCCAACATGGCACACACATGCAGTTTCTCCTTTTGGCCCACAGAGGACGCTGTCTCCTCGTTCTTCTTCTTCTACAGCAGCTTCCAACCAATGGACTTTTTTTCCCCCCCTTTTTTAAACAACTCAATTAATATCAATGAGTGAATATACATAGCACATTTACAAAGAGTGCAATCTGAGGGATGAATTAACCAAATCGATTAGGGAGGAAAAAATGACCGTGCGACCCGCAGACATTGTGGAAGTGGCCCTCGCTGAAAATCAATGAATTAGAAATATGAATCTAATCGCCCATTGGTGACACGTTGAGCAGCTGCAGCCTGATCTCACGCCTTTTTCATATCGTGTCGCAGAGAGCCAAACAAAAATTGAGGAACTACAAACGTGCGCTATTTAGCAGTTGCAGTGCTGGCATGGAGGCCATAGCACCTTAGTGATAGGCAAATGTCAAGTAAATATGGAAATGTTAAAGATTATACGGGCTGGAGATTTATAAACTGAAAAACGTCGCTGAGGTTTTGCATTATGTTTTGTTTTTATTAAGGTTATTTTACAAGTAGAAGTAGAAGGCCTTATATTATCTTGACCTGATACTCTATCATGACTGGATTTTATTTATTTATTATGCTCGTTTTACACTATTCGCTGCTCATTAACAGCGATTTGTTTAAACGGACTCCAAATAAAAACATCACATTTAGGCCTCACATATTTGACGATAAGTTTGGACGTGCTTTAGCCAGCAGGTCACCCAGTTATTCTTTAGAATAGGCCTCGACTTTTTTTTTGATGATCATTTAAAAAGTCATATGTAAAACGGTGTTTCGTTGGGATATATTACTCAAACAATTTCCAAAAAAATGCGGGACGTGATTTGAGACTGGATTCAGAATAACCTCGCGCAGTAAATCTGGGTCTCGTTGTAATGTCAGCTGTATGATGGGACGCTTGTTCTGACGGTCCAAACCTCCCTTTTTGGCGGTAACAGCCCCGTGTTCATTTGCTGCTAATTGGACTATATGAGACCAATAACAAGCGAGCGCACACAGCCTGCAGCTAGAGAGCACAGAGAGGGGAGGACTCCCCCCCCCCCCTCCCTCGCTCTCTCTCTCTCTCTCTCTAGTCACCGTCTCTCCCTTAATCCCATTTGCCATTGTACATGCCCAATCGCCTATACTTTCCGCATTTAACTTGGATGACATTTTTATTTCATCATTAGCATCAGACACCAGACTGACTGACACGGTGGACCCAGTTTTTGCGTTTTAACGGAAGAGCCCGGGATGAGGCATCTCCATGTTTCTAAGCGCGTGTGCTCTTTTTGCCTCTCGAACAGTTTATTTCATTATTTTCTAGCCTAGACGGACGCGTTTCTTTTTGGTGAGCTTTTCGGCTGTGAAATCAAGTTTCAGAGAATAAAACAGGAACTCCTCGTAGCCAGGATAACGACAGCCTGTAAGTCAACATTGCCTTCCCCCCCTTTAAAAAAAAAAATCCGGCTTCCGTGGTCCCCTCGCGCTCAGACCACAACAACCGCGATGCCAGAGACAACGCAAGAGACGTGCGCTTCGGCCAAGGACTCTCCTTTCTTCATTAAGAACCTGCTGAACTGTGATAACAAACCGTCCAAGCCCAAGCCCGTACTGGCGGCCACCAAGGCAGCTTTAGAGGGAGGATTTTCCCTTTCCCAGGTTGGTGACTTCAACTTTCCACGCTTCGAACTGCCCGCACAGAGATTCAGTCTACCCGCTCACTACTTGGAGCGCACCTCAGCGTGGTGGTACCCTTACACCCTCAACTCAGCCGCCCACCTACACAGAACTGAAGGTAAGCAAACAACTGTTGCGCAATTATCCAACGAATCCACTGTTTTTGTATGAGTTCCTTCTAATGAGTAAGTAGAGTAAAGCAAACTTCTAAATTGAAAGGGGAGATTTGTGCGGTTTCCTGATAGGCATCATGCACACATAGCCTCACACCAGAGTGTATGATTTAACACCTTGTCCTCTGAAGGCCTATTTTGTTATGCCACGACGTGGGATAATAGATCAATAAAGAAACACACATAAAATGAAGTAGACATCATGAAATCATTGGAGGAGGGTGACGATGCGCAGCGTGCTTTTGATTTGTCTATTGGCGCACATCTTACCTCTGAGGCTTGGCTACTGGGAGCCTTTTATCTGCCTTTTTCTGTGATTTATTCACCTGGAATAAAAAAAAATAGACTAATGTGGATGGCATTATGATAGCCTAATACAAAGAAAGCGATATTATTTTACGTTTATTTAGTTATTTAGGCTGTAGTATAGGCTGATAAAAATAATGAATAAAATAGGTGTACATAGTTTATAACTTAGGTCTATTCAAATTACTGTTTAATGGGGTAAAAATGACATTTTCATCATTTTTGAAGATGTTGTGTACAGTTATGTCTACCTCTGAAATGGTTTATGTCATGACGCAACGCATTTTCTTCTGCCACTATTTATTAGCAACCATCTGTTTCCCAAAACCCACTGACTGTCCAATATCAACAGGCTGTAATAAATGCCCGATAGACTCCAATATTTATGACTACGTCTCCCTGCATGTATCCCCATTTCAGTCACCGAGAAACCAGGAGCCAGAGACTCCTCTCCAACTTCGGGCACGGACAGAGACTCGCCGGACCTGGCGCTCAAATCCGAGCCAGACACCAAAGATGACGACGAGGACGACGAGCACAACAACAACAAAAGCAGTGACGAGATAATCCTGGAGGAAAGCGACACGGAAGAGGCCAAAAAAGATGAGCTGGAGGAGTGGAAGAAAAGGGACGATGACAAGAAGCCGTGCCGCAAGAAGAAGACGCGCACGGTGTTCTCACGGAGCCAGGTGTTTCAGCTGGAGTCCACCTTCGACATGAAGCGATACCTGAGCAGCTCGGAGCGGGCCAGCCTGGCCGCTTCCCTTCACCTGACGGAGACTCAAGTGAAGATCTGGTTTCAGAACAGGAGGAACAAGTGGAAAAGGCAGCTGGCCGCGGAGCTAGAGGCTGCCAACCTGAGCCACGCTGCGGCGCAGAGGATAGTCCGGGTGCCCATCCTCTACCACGAGAACTCGGCCTCGGAGAGCGGAGGGGCCACTGCCAACGTGCCCGTGAGCCAACCGCTCCTCACTTTCCCGCACCCCGGCGTCTACTACTCCCATCCCATCGTCACATCTGTGCCGCTGCTCAGACCAGTTTGAAAATAGTTGAGTTTTTAGGCACAACTTGGTGTCTGTTTCCTATATCAACTCATTAAAAAAGAAGAAGAAGAAAGAAATCAAAAATAAAAAGGACAAAATATTTTTATACAACCAGTGAATGAAAAAATAAAAATAAAAATGAGAGACTGTTACTGTCAGGCTTTCATGGACCTATTTTTGGCAAATAGATTGTTTCATTTTTCATAAAGATGCCGTTTACACGTGATCTGACAATTTGAATCCCATTATTACTATTATTATTATTGTTATTATTATTATTATTGTTATTATTATTACCTCAGGAGTCCACTTGCTTACACTGCCTGATGAGTGTCTTTATTATTCGTTTTCCTCCCAGACTGCGTTTGTATCTGGACACGTCAGCTGTGTGACTAAAAAAAAATCACCATGTTTACAAAAAGTGTCGGCCTGAAGTCGACATCTGCTCATCATTTAGCATTTGATTTTATTCACATTTCAAGAATTGATATCACGATGTGCAATACACGGCATGCTGTGAATGAATGAAACAGGAAACATACGTTTTGTCATCTGCTCATGTTAAAATATTGACAAGGATTTGATGTAATTATCATTATTTTTATTATTATTATTAATTATTTTTGCTTTATAAAGCGTTTGTTGGGGGACAATCAAGACACTCTGAGCTGTAAAATACCCATGTAGCTTTATGTTTAGTTTTAGTAATTCTCACTCTAGCCCCCTCTTCATGGACACGTCTTTGAAGCACAAGTGTGAGGTCCAGTGTCTCCTGAGCTTTGTGTTTTTTGAGCAGGAACGGCAAAAATATCGACTACCCTGGTGTACAAAATATGTAAATGTATATATTTAATGAGGCGCGGGGAAAGGCGATTCCTCATACGGCTTTTTCTTTGTACAGTTAAAACATCGTTTTGATATTGTATTGCTGAACCATGTTGTGAAATAAATGGAGAATATTCCGTACATTTTAACACATTTTTTGTCGTCTAAAAAAATAACAGGTTGTTAAATAGAGCTATGTTTAGCTTGTTTTCTATATTTTATGCAGAAAATTGAATTATTATAAAACAAACCCCAACAACTCTATAGTCGTGCACGCGTGCGCATGCCTGAATAAGCTCTCTAAGCTTGAGCAGGTGGGCTTCTGTAATCATCTTAGTGTTATGCACTTTGAAGCGTGATTTTACATAAAAAGTGGCTCGGTCAATTAGATGCGTAATTGCCACCATCTTGTCAAAATTATGGATAATGTATTCAGAAGTGGAAATTACTCCCTGTGCATGAGCTGCTGTCTTTTAACACTTTTCTCTCTCGTGACCGCGTGTTTTTTGTAGCTGTGTGTTGGGTTGTGTTAGCTTGCGTGTAAGGATGTCGGCATCTATGACAAGCATCCCCACCTGATGTTGCTAAACGCCGCGACCTTAACCATTCCTTTATATATATATATATATATATATATATATATATATATATATATATATATATATATATATATATATATATATATATATGTACGTACACACACACACACACACACACACAATAATAAATAATAAATATTAGGGTGGGAAACTGTGCAAATTACAAAAGGAAGAAGAAAAAACAATATAAACAATATAGAGGGAAATAAAAAGAAAGATCATACGTACAGATGTCTTTTTGTTTTTTACTTCCTCACAGCGTTTTCAGTTGAAGCATATTACTCTGCAATGCTCCACATTGTGGGTGCTTTCTAATGCATACAATCCTACAGGTGTCACTGGACATTGAAAAGCCACGCGTGGTTTCTGTATATACCTACATTTTTCAAGATTACATATATACATATATATATAAAATAAATGTAGACAGTTCTTCCGGTTTATATAGCAAATAATCAGCCTGTAAGTTTTCTCGGAACAGGAACACAAATTCTGAGCAAAAGTGGAGATATTTAAAGAGCCTTCTAATTTTATTGCGTCATTTCAGAGAATCAGCGGAAATGTGGACACTGCTGGAGCTTTATAAAAGACAAACAGAATCACATTTTTCTATATTAATATTTTTTTTGTTTGTTTCATCAGATTACACATTATATCAAGTCTAAATGAACCATGACTGATTTTTGAAAATCTAATTACATATGTTTGTTTTTTAAATGTACATTATTATTATTATTATTATTATTATTATTATTATTATTATTATTATTATTATTATTATTAAATATGAACGTAACTACGAATTTATGCGAAAGCAACACCGATCTGGGGGAGGAGGCTATGAAAAGAGGGAGGCAACACTCGTCATCCTCTGTTTAGCTGAACACCAGTCAGGCCGTAAATAGCAACGATAACTGATAATAATTTACTGCAAAAATAAATCCTGGTTTAGACAAGAAATAGGATACAATATTTTATGTCTACGTGATTCTATTCTTTTTCTAATGAATCTGAGCAGAATCGACCTCTAGACTGTGATTAGGGATCAGGTGGATCAGATGCAGGATCCAGAAACGACATACAGAAACTACGGCCTGCTTTTTCACAGTCCATTTAATTAAAACACGATCTCTCAGCAAGGCTTCATTCGCTGTGGAGTATTCCTAGTGTCTGAGGCGCGGGAAGACAAATTGCTTCTAGCCTCACAGTTTGAAGACAGTTTTAGGAGCCTCTGCAGTTTTAGCCTGCAGTAGAGTGGATGGCAAATCTAATAAAAGACTACTCTGTGGTGTATTTGCATTCCCCAAACACTGAAAACATTACCATAAAGAATATTTTTGAAATTCAAAATCCAGCTCAGAGAAGCGTTTTCCTACATCACAACAACCTTTTCATCAAAGGCCATTTTCCGCTTCCATTTGCAGGCTAACACAGTTATTGGAAATGAATCAGTCAGCTCTAAACTCTATATGATGACCTCATCGTGAGACAAAGGGTTCATTCAAATATCGTCAGATCATAGAAGTATTGACGTGCAACTACTATGCACGCGCAACATGGCCCCATTACTGCAAATTAATAGATTGTTATGGGATTATTGTTCTGGCTCATATTGATCCGTAAACGTCTGCAGCATATTGCGTCAAGTAAGAGCAACGTTCACACGCCGCCTGGCTCGGCTTATGACCTTGATTTGCGCGCATAAATTGAAAAAATTACCACTCAATAATTTCCATTTGTGCGACATCTTTATGTAAAGGAGAAAGGGGAGCGAGCGGGGCCAAAATCAGATAAAGTAGCTGCATTTGCAGGAACTGGGACAAATGGACGTGACCGGGGACTGCGCTTAGTGTATTACATTAAAATGGAGCGCTGAATTGGTAATTTTGAGCCCTATCATAGGTTTTAGTGCCAGTTTGGAAACACACAAGTGGCCCGACCACCTTGCATAATGCTAGCCTCTTCTTTGTAGCCACTTGCATCCCCTCAAATGTGTTACATATCATTATAGCTGGACTTAAAGGCTTGATATTAAAGCATTTATTTTGACAGCAATAAGCAATGTTTTATTGTCTTTAAAAAGATATAAATATATATATGTATGTGTGACAAAAAATAAAGATTAAATAAGGTCCCCGAGATCTTTGGGGAATCTGACGTTTTCATACCAAAACAAAAATCACAGGAGTCCCAGTCCGAATCCACGTTTGTCCTCAAACCCTGACCTCTAAAGTTTTCGATATCTTTGAAAAGTCATATCCAACAACAAACATCATCTTTCCTGGCTTCTTCTGGCAAAATGGGCCAAATTGTTGTGATTGTGGGTACAGAAACGTTTAAGCAAACCTCCTTATAAAGGATCTTCGGCTCTTTACTGCAAAAAAAAACAAAACAAACTGCATACAGTCATATACAAATCGTATACCAGTGAATTCCCTTAATCTGCGTGCAGATAAAAGCGACGTCGACACCTCAAGTTGCCAAAGTCATGCGTTTGAAGAACTCTTTTGACACTTCTCAAAGAGGAAATCTTGTTTTAAACCCATCCCATTTGCTTTCCTGATTGAATGCGAGCATCAGATTTTCATCAAAGTTCTATTAAGTGAAACATAGGTTGCGGGGCACCGTCTGATTGGAACAGTTTAAATTTTAATTGTGTTTTTAATTTGACATATAGTTGCTGTGAAGAATGACACTGAAACGCCGAGGGGCGGTCGATTTTCTTAATTTCTCCCCGAGGAATTGATGAGTCTATCAGGGCAGTAGATTGGAAAGCCATTAAAACTCAATGGTTAGGTTGTTAATTGGAACTTGATGGATAGGAGCCCTTGGATAGGCTGTACTGATCCAATCTTCCTGACTTTGTGTTTTCCAATAAATTACCCAGTTCATTTCCACACTCAGATTACATAAATTGTACACCTCCAGGGCTTGGGTGCTCTGCTTGCGTTTACAACTCTCTCTCTCTCTCTCTCTCCCCCCCCCCCCCCCCCCCCTCTCTCTCTCTCTCAGGCGCGCACACCCTCATACACACAAAATATGCGCGCACGGAGGCACCCAAACGCCTACTGAAAAAAGAGCAGGCCCCGCTTTCTTGAATGAAAATCGAAACATAATCAACGTTTATACTTAGAAAATTTATTGATATCATTTTCTCTGGTAATTTCCTTATTCTAGACTTGGACACGCCATATATCATAATACACACGTGTAACGGGTCTTTGTTTAATATTTATCGAAGCTTGATTCCCAGATCAAAGCGCCTCATAACTTCATCTGTCTTTCTCAGACCGTTCTCTCTTGCTAAAGATCTTGTTCTGTTATTGCGGTAGGGCGGCCATACACCACCTATCATTGTGATAGAGCGCGGACTTAGGCCCACTCCTTGCTGTTTGGGCTTCGCCGGGCCTTGAAACGTATGTAACATAGGTAAGGGATGAACATTTCCATTCCATTAGAAGGACCTATACTGCTCAGCCTGTACTGCTGGTCTATAAACACCACTTTGACATTAAATAAAAAAAAATAAAAAACATGCTTAATTTATTCTCTGCAGCACAATGGCAGTCTGTTATGTCCACTATCTCCGTGATGAACCAATCTCACTTTGCAAAAGTCGTCTGAAAGTGATGAAGGCGCCTGCGCCGACAAAGGTCTTTGTTTGAAAGGAGCGGCATATAAAATAAACCCATTTAACTGTCATTGCAGATTTCACGCCTTATGTGTAACCACCATAAATTCAGCATCCACCCTGGCTGCCCTCATATATTTGCCCCCCTTCAGTAAAAGCCTCCCCTGCGTAAGCGTTTTAGTAAGATCATTTAGCAGCTGCTGGTCCCACTGCCAGTTGAGGATATTTACGCGTGGATCCGGATGCATCCATCTGACTGCCGTGATGCAGCTGCTGACAGAATCGGCCGTCAGCAGCAGCATCAGGAGCAGCATCACGTCCACAGCCACCGTCTTCTCCCTTTTCCAAGCTGTCTTAACACCGAACGCCGCTTGGGTTGCTACCAGGAAGGGCGCTGACATAATGATTAAAGCTGACCATTTGTAATGTGTCTGGGGCTTCCTCACAAACCAGTAAAAGAGGGATAATGTGCCCGAACCTCGAGCTCAAGCCCCGCAGCTGTCCCGCATCCACACACAACCAGGGAGAGGCACGGAAAGAGCATGGGCGGTGAAGGTGGGAGATGGGCGGTGGTGGGAAGCAAATCCCCTCTTCACACACACGCGCGCGCGCACTCAGCCCCCACCACCTTCAATCAATTAGTCAATCAATTAGCCGGCCTCCACTCCACGCGCGGTCATCACGAGGCAGATTAGCTCAGTAATGATCAAATTAATTCTTAATCGTAGATAATGGACGCGGAATGAGTTTATTATTTTCAGGAAAAATGAGTTACGCCTTTGTCTTAGTTCCAAGACTGTGTGTGCGTTGCCGTCACGCCAGCCAGTTTTATCATAATCGGAAAAAGCCGACACGACAGTTCCTCTTTTCTTGGATGGGTATTATACATTTCCATAACTAATAAACTGAGATATACTGTCTGAAATTATGGAAGGCAACGCAATTTAGACGCACTTACACCAAGCTGTTGTAAGCGTTAAAGCGAAATACTTTAACACACTTGTAAGCAATAAAAATACAGGAAAAGAAGTCAAAGTTTGGTGACTCTTCTGAGTCATACAGACCATAGTCTGCATATTAGGGCGCCTAGTCTGAGTGTTTTAAGTGAATGTAAAAATGAAGGCCAATACTCCTCTTCGGCTTTCTCCTTCTTCTCATCATATCTGAAAAAAAAAAAAAAACCCGAAAAAAAACTAGACAGGAGTTTGAAATTTCCGGGCTCATGCTGGAGGCTGCCATTGGCTCACGAGGATCTTACCTACATGCAAATGAAGCAACGCAGCCTTGCTGCCTCTGATCCAGAGCGTGAGGAGGAGGACCAGGAATACACTCATGTACCTCGAGCTCTAGAAAAAACACCTCCAACTCCTTCAATGTTGAAACTCCACAATTAAACCGGATTGTGTTGACAAAAGCCGACAAAAGGCGCTTTCGTAATTTTTTTGCGCACCAACCCCGTAGAAAGCAATAACGGAATACAAGGGGACAGACCGATTCAGTCAATACTTCAATACTGTTATGAAGCGAGAATGAGCAGCGCAGAAGACAGCGGGAGCAAGTGCTCGTCGGGCCCGATTTCCAGCTTTACTATCCAGTCTATTTTAGGCACGCCATCCGATGAGCCGCGCTCCGGGACCAAGGAGCTCTCCAAGGGGCCGCCGCCAGCGCCGCGGAGGCGCTCACTGTCGGTGTCGTCCGAGGAGGAGTGCAGTGGCGGGGAGGACTCAGCAGACTGCTTCTGCTCCGACACGGGTCACAGCGAGCCGTGCACCCAGCACCAACCCCATAACTTTTCCTGTTTAGGTAAGGATTATTATTATTATTATTAAAATTACAAACCAAAGAAATATTAAAACAATATTATCACCCACAGATACACTTTCAAACTTATTCAGCTGAGTTTCTTTTTTCACAGAAATAACAGGTTTAATGCTTTGTTTGCACTTTCATTCACTTTTCACTAGCTTGTGTTTGAGATTGTTACACTGACACGCAGACCATCCGCTGCCACTTGTACGTTCTGCGCAGACTATCGCATCAGCAGCGGAAGAGTGGAAGGTCTAATAATTAGCCCTCTGTCTTTCCTCTCATTTCAAATTTAATTGAACCTCCTAATTGACGAAACATGTTTCCAAAATGGCTGCACTACACGTCGTCAATTGAGCGTTAAATAGAGCTGGATTTAATTAATAGCTTACTGTACACCGTGCACACTCACGCTGAATTGTTTATTTAAAAAGTCACAGGCTTTCAGCAGTCGATTTAACAAGTCAGAGTTCACACTTGACGAACTCTCAAACTGAGTATGTCTAAAAAATGTAAAACATTTTTTTTTCAGTCGTTTAAAAAGCACGCTTAAATCATAGACCGCTTATGATAGCCTACTCATCACATCTTTCTCCCCCTGCTGCGTTTAGGTCCCGCTAAAGGACTTCTGTCTGGAAATGACGGGCTCGCACGGCGGCCGCACCTGTCACAGCCTCTGCTGCAGGATTATAAGGAGGAGCAGGAGAGACCGTGCCATCAAATGTCACCTCTGTCGGAGGAGAGACAAACAGACGGTGCGGACAAGCAGGGCAGCTCGGCCAAAAAGAAAACGCGCACGGTTTTCTCCCGGAGTCAGGTGTACCAGCTGGAGTCCACCTTCGACATGAAGAGGTACCTGAGCAGCTCGGAGCGGGCCTGCTTAGCCTCCAGCTTACAGCTGACGGAGACTCAAGTCAAGACGTGGTTTCAGAACAGGAGGAACAAATGGAAACGACAGCTCTCTGCTGAACTGGAGGCGGCCAACATGGCCCACGCCTCCGCACAGACACTAGTGGGGATGCCGCTGGTTTTCAGAGATAACTCCTTACTGCGTGTTCCCGTCCCTAGGTCTATCGCGTTTCCGACGCCCCTGTACTACCCGGGAAGCAACCTGCCAGCGTTACCTTTATACAACTTGTATAACAAAATCGAGTACTGATTGACTCTGCTGTATGTTCACTGCAGTCCACGAAAAAAGCATTACAAAACAATACGACATTCTAGGTGTCTCATAAGCCTTGTATATCAATTGTATCACTTTTTTTGTTGAGAAAACTCTTATTATGCAGTTATTGTATGTCTCGAAAGAAAGCAATCAAGCTTCCCTATATGTATAAAATACACCATGTGTATAATTATTATAACGATTTTGTATTTTTATTTTAACTTCCTTCTTCTTTAAGTGATAAAATACTGGATTTAATCCTTCATATCACATTTGAAAAATACGTTAAAAAAGGCCGACTTTTACACTGTTTTTTATTCCGAATTGGTTTGTCAAAGATATTTTAAGTTTCACTCCACCTGACGCAAAACTGACAGGAAACACTCAATTCTTCCATTTAAGGAAAAATATCATTGTTTCTATTGTAATCTAGACCTTCAACAATAACCTTCTCATTCAATAAATTTTCTATTTCAGTGAAAAATTTGGTTTGCTTGGTTTTATTTGTAAACTTTGCCACTGGTACATCCCCCCAGCACACAGGGCTAAGAATTATTGTAAATAAGAAAGAAAGCAAAATTATTTTCAGCTGTTCTGAGATTCCTGAAGACCACAGTAGCACCCATCCTTTTATGTTAATGGGTATTAATTTAATATATTTTTTCTCGTTGTATTCTTGAATTAACTGTTTTATTATATGTAAGATTTAACCACAACTAAAATGTGTGTCAGGGGAAAAAGGGGAAGACACTGATAGTAAATTCAGAAACACTAGACGATTATTGGCTCTCACATTACACCAAAAAATATTAGTTATTTTATAATACTAAAGGTTGTGGGATTCTTGTGATGTGCATTTTAATCTGACTACATTTTTAAGAAATACAAATGTACTTCGAGGGAATGCGGTGTGAAATATTGATTGCTAAGTACACTAGCCTGGAAATACTCTAAAATACCAAACTCTGTCTAAATCTATTGAGTTCATCAGAGAGATACAGCTAAATCTGATTAGTTTGCCCTTTTTAGTCATATTTTTGTATACGCTAGTGACCAGCGAACTCCTCTGTAAATTAAGAGATTGGTGACCAGGGCACATGGCTTTATAAGAAGTAGATAAAGCACATTTCAGGCTGGAAAAGAGTTGCTTACTATCACTGGCCAATCACGCCTCTGGGCGGGATCTTCTCTCATTTGAAGTCTGCCTTCTGCGGCTCTGAAGCATCAGGACTTGTAAGGGGAAACCTAAGAAGGAGGCGTTTTGTCAAACTTTAAGACTGGCTGTCATTAGACTGTGCTCTTTATCTGTCTGTGTAGTTAATTATTTTATCAGCTCCCTTAAGAATTCTGGACACCACATGTGGTGTGTCTGGTTAACACATGAGCTTGTTTAGGTTTTCAAGAGGCGTGTTGCACTAAATCAGCTCACCCTGTCAGTGTTTACTATCTATTAACAATTCACTACATGTAAATATTAACCATAAACCTGACCATAATCTCACACACATACACGCACTCACTCAGAAGCACATGCACGTGTCCTGTGGTTGATGGGGAGCGATAAAATTGTGTCATTTGCCAGCTTTTCTTGGGTGTCACATCATGTACAAGCCCCCCCAACACACACACCCAACCAAGCCCTTCTACCCATCCCACCAATCTCTCACTGTGTGCTAATGGCTACATTACCTAGCAGAATCATGACTAGCCAGGCTGCCCTGCAGATTATGCCTGACCCAATTTCTGCAACAGCCGCCCTGTGTTTCTGGGAAAATGGATAGCGTTAGACAACAGCAGTGATTTATGGGCAACTCCAGCAGCAGCGAAGAGGTGAGGTGCAGGAGGATGAATTTGTGACAGATAGGAGAGAGAGTGAAAAGAGAGATAGAGAGAGCGATGGGGGACAGTAACACTTATGAAAAGGAGCAATAGCTTTGGTTGAATGAAGCTGTTTATTAGTTTCCAAGTGGTCATTATGTCATCAGGTGTGACGGTAATATGCTGCTCTTTTGGATGAATGTTTGCACCCCACTGACTTCTGGGAAATCTGCATGACCTGTCACCTGAAGTTGTTTGATTTAGAAGACAAGGCGAGAGGGAGAGAGATGTGTGGAGAAAATAAGAGCCAAAGTGAAAGAGAGGAATAGGTGGGGTGGGGGGGGATGGGGTTCGATGTAACTATGTATCACTGCAATGGCAGGCGTGAATTACAAATTTTAATAGCAAGGCAATGAAAATGATTTGAAGTGGTTTAAACTGCGAAGAGACAGCGACTGGCATGGTGATGAAGATTTGTTGAGATGATATGTTGTGCCTTAGGATTCATCAAACCTGCCTGGTAAGGTGAAAAGCAAGTGTAATTCACTCTGTGGTATAATTTATGATGGGAGTAATGGAAACTGTGGGCTACACACAGTGTGGAGAGGGAGAAGCAAAGACAGCGTGCACCCGGCAAATTGATTCTCAGGATAGTTTTTATAGCATATTTACAGAATTGTAATGAATTAAAACCCCCAGATATCACCTCTTTTACATCTTGAGATAAAATGAAGATCAAAACTAAATTAATTGAGACCACATTAAATTGATATAGGCTGCAAAAACACTATCTAACACTTTACTTTTTCATTAGTAATGCTCTCTTCTAACATCTGAAGATTTCTTCTTCTTCTTCTTTTTTTTTTTTAAATATCCCTTCCTTTCATCATTTATTTGGATGAGGGCTTTTCAACTACCTCCCAACATATTTACAGCACCAATTTGATTTAAAGAGGGTATGTGTGGCTTCATATTAGAGTGGAAGGTTATGAAGTATAACACCACGAGCAGATGCAGAGCCCCGGGTCTGCCTCAAGACAAGAGTTTTAAAAGCGATCGCAATGCATTAAGCCAGACAACTCTCAAGACCTGTTTGCTCCCTAAATGAATTTGAGAGGAGCGTAACAAGATTTTTGAGGCAGGCCCTGTCATCCGCTGGCTTTAACCAGCTTCTGTATTTATGGGCTAATGGTTAAAAAGGAGAGCTTGGAGCAGAAGTGATTTTTCATGATTCTGTTTTATATCAACTGGAAATGAAGGAGCTGAAGGGAAATTGTGTTTGTCCCCCCTCCACAGCCTCTACCCACCTTAACAGGGGAGGAATATGCTACCAGGCAAATGGCCGCAGTAAATGCAACATATGGACTAAGTTTATTAAATGAAATAAGGTAAAGTTACAGCTTTATAAATTACTTTAAACCAAAATTGTAATGAAAACCTGTAATAAGGAGCTATATCTTTTAAATAGATAAATACGCCTTTTAAAAGTTTAAGTCTGTTATTTGATTAAAAATAACAAAAATGGTGTTCAGTCTCAAAATCAGTTTAGTTAAACTTGTGATATTGTGACTGTCTACATTAATATACTGTATATTTTAAGCTGTTTAAAAACTGAAGGCCGAATAGAAAAATCTCTTTTATTTGAACCATAATGAAAACCTTTCCATGCCTAAGTCAAACTACTCAAGAACAATATTTACCCAGTAATGTGGACTAGCGCTTTAATGGCAAAATGCACTGTGCGTAATTGTAAAATTACCGACCATTTCTTGAAACTCTCATTCTGAAGTGCCCTTCTCTGGTCAATATGCATCAAACTATTATAGACTACAGTATGTGCAGAGAATTTGGCTATTACTTTAGAGATAAGTCCATTAGCATTACCTTTGACACAATAATGGATGTGAGATATAATTTTGTGCACTCCATTTTGTATTTGTAAGGATAATAGGGGGATTATCTTGAAGGCCTTATGCTACACGCTCAAGCATGAGACCACAGAGACAGAGAGCTCTGCAACAGTTGTTTACACATCCTCCCCTCTCTCCCTCGGCCCTCCCCTCTGCTCCAAGACCCTCTCGGAGAGAGGCAGGGAAGATAAAGCATGTCATTATTCTATTAAAGACCTACAATTTTTGTAATGGGACTTGCAGTGGTCGGCAGAAGTGCAGGCAGCTTCTTCAATATCCTGGACATTATTTGCTCGTTTAGTTAAATGATGTTTCTAATTCCCTCATAATTACTTGTAATGAGGCTGTCTCCCTCGTTTTGATGCGGCTTCATCTTAATACAGCATGGCATTCTTTTTTAGGGATAATTACCTCTCATGAGGCTGTGGAGCAAGGCTGGGGTTTGTTGTGCGCTGCACACGTGGCAAATTGGCTTGTTTCCTGCCATCTTGTCTTCCTGCAAATTGGTAAATTAAGTTTCTCGGCTGGAGCATTAGAACTGTTAAGTTTGCTTTCTCGGCTCCTTCAAATGATTGGATTCACTGACAGAGAGATGGCCGCATATTCTCTGTTTTGTCTCATTAACTTTGTACGCTTTACAGAGCTGAATATTGGAGCATTAACAAAACTGTTACAAACACAGTTTTAAAATAATCTGGGCATGTAACCCAGATCACAGGGGAACACAAAGCATGCTAATTCCTTAAGGCTACATTTTACATTCATGGTTTACTATTAAGCCAGTGAGTCTAAACTTTAATCCAGTTTTACTGAGAGACAAATCTCAACACTGTTTTGGGGGAAAAAAAGAAGCTGGAATCCAAATTAGGTCAATTTGTTATAGCACTAAAAGACAACAGTGGTGCCATAAAATGTATCTGCACTGCCACTGTGTCAAAAAAAAAAAAAGGTACTGAACCAGTTCTGTAATTTTCCTCTTGATAACATTATCAGGAGAGCTGCTCATTACCTTATATTGTAGGTAATAAATAACTATGTTATATTCAAGAGTTTAAACATGCTATAGACATGCAGAATTTAAGCTTACGATGGATTTTCCCTTCCTGTTCCCCATCAGTTAGTAGACCTGTCTGTGCTGTCCCTCTGAAATGATCCAGCTGCCGTTCTCCAACCGCAGCCATTGCAGGGTTGGGTGAGGGGTTTTTATTTCTAAGTGCTGATGTGTCGCAGACAGTTTGGCTCTACAAGGGCCTGTTACACGCCGATTAAAGAGAGGGAAGGAGTGCTCCCGCAGGGCGGCCTTGTACATTTACCCTGACCACAAAAAGGTCTAACGTTTACGCCCTGGTGCTGACATGACCTTCAAACAAGGTCCCTCTGCTGCCTGGGTGGATACTGGAACTGTCTGGAGCCTGCAGTGGACCTAACAGACAGACAGGAAGAAATCATATCTTTTATATCAGGAATGCCCTGTCATATCCTGGGAAGTGAGAAGATATGGCTTTTATTGGAAAATACAAGAAAGGATAGTTATTTTTTGCACTTTTATGGCAATATGTGATTGTGATTTTATAAAAGACTTTGTCAGATTCACTGAATGTTGGAACATGATATGACAATATTCTCGCCATTAAAATCCCCTACACTGAACAAACTGACACACATAAAAGACACAAAATAATTCAGATCCAAATCCAGTCCACAGTCATCTATTGGTGGATGATAAACACATCACTGCTTATTGTTTTTATTAGTGAGAGCACAGGCATATTCTCAAGTGATCCCTTTGTCTTTTCTGGGCCAGTGATCCATTTGTTATGAGATATGATATTGAGGTCTTCTTAACACGAGAGTTGCGATCTCTTTGTAAGGACCAAGTGGTCTCTTTCAGCTGCAGGGGTCTCACGTATAGAGAGATGATCTATCACTTCAGTCTGAGACTGACTGGTGATCACATAGCCTGCAGTGCAGCAGCAGGCAGTACAATGAAAGCAGCACACTATCACCTGACAGCTAATTAGGGATCACTCCCCTGGAAGGGAATACATTGTCTTTGAGGGAATGAAGGAAAGAAAGCAAGAGGTCACTGAAATCTGTGTGAAGTGTCAGTCAAAGCCACAAGACACCTGCAATCTCTAAAGGGAATTTATCAAAGAGCGGACTTCCTGATGTCTGGTTATCTTTGTTCTAAACAGTAAATAATATCTAAATTATAGGCCGTTTTAGTTTTTCTGTCCTGTTCCCCACACGCGTGAACTCAAGTAAGAACTTCATACTGTATCTAGACATTCATACAGTCCTTTTTAAATCTGAGAGTTCAGCAACAACAATTCTCCCCAAATTTGTCTGCTAGCATGGCCATATTCATGGCAGTGAGTGTGTGTGCGTCCATATGCACAGCCAGGAGTGTCAGTCTATAGCTTATATGAGAGAGACCTGGGATTTCTTTGAAAACACATTTGTAACCATTAGTTGAGTGTAAGGTTTCATGTGCAGAGTGCATCCTCTGGACTGGTGTCAGAGTTTCTGTGAGGCTCTGTGGCAGCCTCTCTTGGAGGGACTGCACTGAGAGAAGGAGGATGGAGGTGGTGGCTGGGGGGGGGGGGGGAGGAGGAGGAGGTGGGGGGGATCACTGGAGCCTACGCGTCCCACCAACAATGCATCACGGCAGGCAGGGTGTAACCCGAGCCCCCCCTCTGGCCCTGGTGTGGCCTGCCACCGTGCACTCCCTCTCGGCCCCTTTTGCACCCCCCAAGATGCTTTTAAAGAGATTTGGCCAGTGAGAGACTGGTTCTTCAAAAGAATCGTCATCACATTAGAAAGGAATTAGCCAGTCCTAAGGCCAAGGATTCCCTGACCTGACTAATTCTGCACCTCTAAGCAATCCGTCTCATGCCTAGGCGGCTGGCGAGGCACGTTCCTGGTGGACAGAGGAGGAGGTGCTTTAGCAGGGGAGATTCCAGTCGTCCTGCAGGTGGGCAAACTTTGCATAGGTGCTCGGGAAAGGTTACTGGATAATCCATCAGAATAACATCTGCAGGTAGAATGTGAAAGTATAGCTATATGTAAAAAGGCATTCTAAGGATTTGCAATGAAACAAAGTCTTATTGCCGATTGAAGCACACAAACAGATTTATTAATTCAATGTATTTATTTAAGAATTTCATTCAAAAAAAATTCTGAATCTGCTTTGAAATTAATGGATAGTACGATCTAATTTATTTGCTAAAATCTTTATGAAATCTTGGATACAGGCCTCCATTAACATAATTTCTTCAGTTCAGTCCAGAGAAACCATTTCAGCACTTGGCCACCTGTTCTTCTAAGCCTGAAGGGCTCACTGGCAACAACCTTCCCTCTCACTATTTAGACAAACTAATCTGATTGGGGAAAAGAAGGAGGTGGGGAGGGGCAGAAACTTACAAACCACATGCTGCAGGGTGGGACTCGACACCACCTCTTCTCCAGGGTCTCTGATCGTTAAGGAGCTACCATAGCCATCAGCATGATCAAGCTAACACACAGTAGGAGGAACAGTGAAACAGACAAAAGAGAGAAAACACGCAATACTCCCAGTGGCATACGCAAACTAATTTCAACACATTTTAAAAGCCTGATTGGGTCACAAATGTATAAACTTAATTATTATGTGGTTTCAAAGGCGCAAATGCAAGTGAGCCCTTAAGTTTTTTATTCTTACATCTCTTATAGTACTTCACTATTTGATCCTTTTCCATACATCAAGCGTGTATGATTCTATTATGGTAGCTCAAAAGACACACTTTAAAACCACTGATCTGGAAAGACACTGGAGAGTGTGTGAAGTAAAACATACACTTGTTAAACCAGCATGACCCAAGCAACTTGCCAGTTAGGAAGTGGTCCATCATGTCAAACTCATTTGCAAAGAAAGGGATTAACCCTTAAGGTTCGAAGGTCGAGATCAAAAGGTGTCCCCCTTGGGACCGCACGGAGAGCCTTGGAGAAACGCAGATCCAAGCTTTTGTAAAGGAATCTTCTAATTACAATAAATCTCCACTGCAAGGTAAAGACAGAAGTGCTTGGTACAGTGGCTATATGATATCTCTTTCCCGAGGGCCTGCAGGTAGTCTATAGATGTTTGGATAGAAGACTGATAGGAGAGAATGGTTGCCACCAGGGTAGTGGCCTCTCATTTGCCCAGGTCAGAACCTCAGTGAGTGATCACAGGTTTCACAGCTCAGGCTGACCAGCACCTCTGAACTTTTATAGCCTCTGGTGTGTAACTGGGTCTTTGACCTTGCCCACAGATTAGTATCAGTATCAGTCTTAGTACTGGATTTAACTCATAGTTCTCCTTCTTTTATTGTTTTGTTTTCACATGAAGGCATGTCATGGTTGGGTTCCTTTCCATAAGAACACTCTTGAAGTTGGGACTTTAGGTCTCTATTGTGAGCTCTTGCAATTGGTTTCATGTTGTACTCTGTCTTCGGTCACGCTGTGTGAAATTCCAGTAGACACAATTTTAAAATCGGTGCCTCATGAATACCCCATGTGCATATGTTTAGGCTTAAGAAATGTTTGATTTTTTATATCTAATTATAGCTAAAACAAAACAATATTTTGCACTATATGGCCTAAAAGGCGACCACGCAGCATCCTACCTGGCAAGGTAAAGTTAAAGCTATGTCCTGAAGATTTATATTGATTTTTCTATGAGATGGCTGTGGGGAACTCAGTATGTTCGACTGTTTTCCCCTCTACATATTGAATATCGCTTGCAGAACAACCTTCTTTGTTCCCTCTTCATGTAAAGTTGTCTAACACTCTCTGTGCTTTCCAATGAGCGCTACTGTTGTCCAAATGGGTGGAGAGAGGAAAAGGAGGGGAGAATAGTAGTTTGTTCTTCCTGCAATTAGCATTCACGGTTAGCTAAGCAGAACTAATGCAGCGAATCTTTGAGTCTCACATTACCTGTCCTCCACTGCTGGAGTAACTGCATGGCAGATTAAACTGTAGCAAGACGACAAACCCCCGTGTATCCATTACAAGTCTTTTATTATTAGCTGTGTTATTGGTAATTCCTTTTGAATTGCCATGACAAAAACTATGCAATGGCTAAGACGGGCTTCAAAAAATAGGATACTGCATGGGTGTGGATAACGTGCTAGTGATACTGTAATTTTGAAAACAAATTGAGAGTAAGAGTTACGCCTGCACTGCTGTGGTATTGTTTGGCAGTGCTGACGGAAGGCGTAACTCCCAGCGGCGCATTTTGATCTGGCCTGTTTTAAGTGATGGGCTTCCCATGACAACAGTTAGCCCTGTCACATGTCAGGACAAGAGGCATCTGCCCTCAAACGTCAACCCTCCTCGACTTTCATTCATATTTTATGGCCCTGTCTTTCTCATCTATTTTTTTAATCTTCAACCCATCAGAGATCAGTTCGGTCAATTACTTTTTACTCATGAAAGGAGCAATTTGCATTTTCTCATGCAACATAAATATAAAAGTTAGTTAATTCAATCAGTTCAGTAAATATTATGTTGCAGAAGAAAATGAGAAATTGAGACAATGGGCTCGTGCACAGTATGTTCTTTAACATCTGGGTCAAAACTGAATCTCATGACTCCCTTTTCATGTGGGGGAGGATCAGGGTATGGGCTCTGCGTGTCAACATTATGGGATATGGATGAAACTGTGGTGATCTCATGAGTCTTCAGTGACAACAAAATACCCACTTACTACACCTTGTCACGCAAGAAAATATCACAATGCAATTTTCAGCTTAAGGATTTGTGTTCTTGTTGGGCATTATAGTTAAAACACCCCTGTCTAATAAAATTAATAATTGTGTGTGTGCGTGTGTGTGAAGCAAAATAGTGAGAAAACCAAAAAGAAGTACTACAGTTTAATTAGAAGAGAATCAATGTTGCTCTTCCATATTTTTCTTCATTTGCTCCTCCTGAGTATCTTGATTTGCTCTGTTTATCCTCAGCTAATCATTATCAGTTGTCTGAAGTGCTGTCTTATCAGTTACAAACAGGTACAAGCAGCACAAGTGCTCCCAATTGATTCACTAAAGGCCCCCAATGTGACGAGGCCACTGTCTAGTCACACGGAGCCCAAGAAGAGACACTGCTCAAAATCAATAATTCTTCTTGTGTCACTGGCTCTGCTAAAGTCCACACTTCTTGTAGCCCAGCATTGATGATATTAACTGCACAAGTTGTTTTATGCAATATGAAACCCAAGTGATGTAAATATAGTTTGAGTGCACTTTGAAAAACTGGTGTTATGCTGGGCTACTGGAATTGATCTGGATATATGTTTGATTTTATTTTCCACTTTTTTTTTTTTTGGTCATGACTTCTTCTACAAATGTCTCCTCTTTGGCTTTACCTGTGCTATACTGCAGTTCTCTCGTTTATTATTGTAAGGGACTAAAATATGCTTTTCAGTTTAAAAAAAAAAAAGAAGTAATAGTTGTTGCAACAATCAATGGGCAGTAATTTCTGGAAAAGGTTATGGCACATTCTACCAAATGGTTAGAGGCAGTTTCATTTAATTAATGGTGTAGTCTGTGTTTGACGTACATGGTTTTAGCAGACAATTGATAATGCTGCTGGACAGCCAGGCTCAGAAACCTGATGCTATTTGCAGGGGCATTACAGGAGAATCTTGTTGCAGCATATGGATTTAAAAAATAATAATCACATTTCACTTTGATTGCCTGGTGGACACAGCTTATATTTGACTCGGTGATTTAGTTTTAACCAGAACCCGACCAAATTTGACTAAACACAGAGATCTGATGGGTTTTTCAAAATATTCCGCGAATATGTTTTGAAGATTGAGGTACAACTCCAAGTGCTTCTGTCTCTCACTTACATATTTCTGTTTGTATCACCATGTCTCCTTGTTGAACCACAGCTACTTCCCTCTACTTGATGTGCAATCTAAATAAAAAAGATTGTAATATAATAAAGGACCCATAGTCCCTACTTATACGGTGCTTATTGAGTGGAACATTGAGATTTATATAACTCCTCTCAATGAGAGAGAAAAGGAGAGAAAGAGGGAAAGAGTATTTCTCCATGATTGCGAAGGGGGTTTAAGGTTACCAACTAATTTCCCAGTCGTTACTGCCGACAGTGCCACATCCGGCTTCCTCAGTGTTTTTCAACGGGGAACAGTACAATCTGTTATACTGGAGGGATCATCAGCTCTTCCTCAACCAATGATTACAAGTAATTACCTGTTTTTCGCTCCCTCCATCCATCCCTCCTCCTCTATCTCTCTGTCTCTCTCTCTCTTCTCCTTTCTCCCTTGAGCTATTACCCTAACTGGCTGTTGTGGAGCAAAGAGGAGGTGTGTTGAGAACAAGGCAGGCTTTTATGGACTCCCCACCAGCGCCACTCCACACCGCTCCATTTTGAAATTATCGGGTCCCCTTGCTTTTGAAGTCTCTGTAAGCGCACCCTCCTATTTACGAGATGGCTGTGTACTTAAAGGTCACAGATTGATCAAGAGGTCCTAAAGATGGCCTTTTCACTGAAAGCACTGCAATACTGTGGCTTCCACGGGCCACATCTGTAGGGAAAAAAGGAAAATAAAATGTATCACTCCCCCAAAGTCAGGCATATTCAGACTTTAATGTACAATTCCATTTACCCTGGAAAATGCCACAATTGAGTATGGAATTCACAATGAGCACAGCAATTTATCAGTGCTTTTTTGTCCATTTCTGCTGGCTCGGGCTTAAGAATATTTTACTTACTGATTACCTGCAGGTCATTTTATAAATGTGTCAGACTCTAACTTTGTTTGAACAGGAGACCTTCACTCCATTGTTTTGTCCATTTTAAAAAATGCATTTGACACACTCACAGGAAACAGCAGCATCAATATATTTGACAGTGTCTATGCTAAAAAACAACAACAATGATCCGCCAGCAGTATCCTGAATTTTATAACCCAGTATGATTTTATTGTAAAATCCCCAGTTAGATCATTTTACACCTTCCGGGATATCTATACCTTTTTTTGTCTTCTTCTTATTTTTAAATGAATCAAGAATTATTTCTAATTCCTAAATCAATGACGAGCTTGTTTCAGTTTTCTTAAAGTATTTTATGCAATATGAACATGTTTTAAGTACATTGCATTAACAAAAAACAGGTGCAACATTTTGTATTCATTTAATATTTTTTTTGTCATTAACCAAAGCATGTTGTAATTTCCACAACATAAATAAATATATGATTTCTAAGAATAATGACAAAGCACCGTATGGAGACTGAAAAAAAACTCCTACAGATTTGTGAATTTGTTCATTTTTTTTATTTTTTTCTAGGCTGTCAGTTTATATTTTTAAACTCAGGTCTGTGTTACAGATACAAAATAATGCTCAGTGCAGAAACGTCACTGACTTTAATTTATGAAGCTTTTTATTTTTCTGGTAAAAGCCCCCAAAAGGTCAAGGTAAGGATTTTTTTTTTTTGAAGACTTTTGTGTTACCTGACAAAAATGCTTGCTTTACTGCCTTTTGGATTACCACAGAATACACTTTATGTTCCTTCTGATGCATAAAAAAACATTAATATGTTCATCCAGTCATTGTATCCTGCCAGTTGAGAGACTCCCCTCCTCCCGGAATAAATAGGGTAAAGGAAAGATGATGTGTCACTTTATGTGATGCATTTCGTACTCATTGCTCATTTTAAAAGGCTGAGAACAGCATCCAGCTCTTGGTTTTGATCACACTCTGGCTTTTCTGCCTGCCTGTGACAGGCAATATTAGTTGTGTCTCAATCTATGGTGTTATAATCTGAACCTGCGATAAGGCGCACCAGTTCAAGATCGAGGCAGCATCATATAGTCAGTATAAAACTTATTAAAACAACCCATTAACTTAACTCAGGTTTAACAGAAACTATCAAAGCCACAGGCTTTGATAGTTTCCCATCCTAAAAGTTGCATTAAAAATAGGTCCTACAGTGGGTCTTAATTTAGATCTGTGCACATTCAGCCACAGCTGAGGGTGTACTGATTTTCTCTGTATTCACAACCACTGGTGGTGTCTTTTGTCCCTTCTGCTTCCCCTCACTCCTAACCGGTCGCTGCAGATGGCTGCCCCCTCCCTGAGGCTAGTTATGCTGGACGTTTGTTCCTGTTATAAGGGAGTTTTTCCTTCCTACTGTCACCAAGTGCATGCTGATAGGTTGTTGTTTCATTGTTGGGGTTTTCTCTGTATTACTGAACACAAAAGATATTTCAAGAAAAAAAATTCTTCCAAACTCCCGATGTGATTAGAGATAATGTCGCTATTAGCGGACCAATCAAAACTGATAAAAAAAAAATAAAAATCATCTATAGCGTTTCCTTTTAAATTTATTTATCTAGTAATAATATTTACTCTCATTACAAGCAAGAAATAAACCAGTTCCAGGCTCCAACTATTTAAATCCCAATGGGATGTTGTTGTTTTTTTATTATACCAACAGTTATCGCCTCATATGAAAATTTCTTGCTATAAAAAAATCAACAACTGTGTTACCTCAGTGGGAAGATGGCATTTTAAGACAACAAAGTTAATTAACCAGTAATGTATATGCTTAGAATATTTCAGCAGAGTTTATCCAAACAGGATAGATGGACTGAGGCAGAGACCATGGCTGATCCCAGTTGTATTTTTGTTTTATTAATGTAATTAATCTGAATGTTTGTCTGAGACTTACTCGCCCAGAACACCAACATGTCAGCACTAAAAACAAAAAACGAAAAGCTGTTCAAAGGCATGCAAGCTTTGTTCATCATAACAGCCTCAAACTTAACTCACTCTGTTATTATTATTGATAGTCGGTGCCTTCAGCGTGTCTTATTAACCCACTGGGAATGAATGAGAAATAGCCAGGCAGCACCATGCCAATTTAACTCTGTTTTAAAATATGCACGCAGGATGGGTACCTTGGCAGTGGGGCTGACTCTGAAATGTTATTGATCGTATCACTCGTTGATAATATGACGCATGTCGCATTCAACAACGATATAAGAAGAGGGGTCAGAGCTGTAGGACTAATGAAACTGTTTTGCGAGGTGAGAACGGAGAGATGGATGTTGTTTTCTACAACATTAACCTTGCAAATGGCTGCCAGAGAGCAGCTATGTCTCACGCCACACATGCGCGCACACTCACACTGTCAACTCTGGCAACTTCCTGATGGTTGACATTAACACCACGCCAAAAATCTCAAACCATTAAAAACACCTGTACTCATGCAGGGAGCTAAAATGAAGCCATATATTTCCAAATAAATGAAAATCTTATTAGCATCACAACAACGCTCGTGGCAAAATACTGGGTGATTTGAAAAGTGTCTCCTGCTGTCTGCTAGCGGGGATGACAGATGAGGTGAGGACGATGTAAAGGAATTGGTGTGGAGAAGGGTTGGGGTTGGGGTGTTTGGAGTGGCTGCAGAGAAACAGACCCTGAGTTAAACCCCTTCAAAATGAGTAATCTTACATAATAATATCCTCATGTGTCTTGATAAGAGCAAACCCTGAACAAGCCGACAGCATCCATCAGCATATCTATGAAAACCCACTAACAATGTTATGGATCCTGAAGGCAGCTATATCCATGGCAAATATGCTCTGTGAACCTCTGATTTGGAAAGTATATCTTTAACGACACCATTACCAGTGACTATCACGATTACTGCATCCACAGCAACAATCCTCTCAAAATCCATGATGTGAAACCACATTAACGCAGCTCCCATTGGCTCAGGATGTTGCTGTGCTGTTACACAGATGTACAGGCTACAAAGTCAAACAACCAAAGGCATTAAATGGTCTCTACAGACTGCATGGGCTATCCACTATTGTTTTAACAGGGAGGTAATTAACTGACTTTGTCAATAGGTGGGATGGAGAGCCAGTCTGCAAGGTGTTTATAGGTCCCAAGAGTCATTTCTGGGGTGAGGGGGCAAAGCAGAGCTCATCTATCCAAACTCAATGACCTGACAGATCCTCAACTAAAGGCTCACACTCATATCAATTATTGATGAGATAAAAGAGACTTTATTTAGGGACAAACCCCCCCCCAAAAAACACTGCTGTCACCACTGTGCAATTTGAATGATACAGATTTGTCTGTGTGCTTGACTGACTGTGCCCATGTACGATACATGTTTGTTGGAGGACGTGTTTGAATGTGCACAACTGTGTGGGTGTGTGTTAATCAGACATACTGAATGTGCACCCTTTTTATTTTCTAACACTCTGTATGGAAAGGTGCTGCGAATCAGTAAATGGCTCCCTTTGCTAATCATCTCTGCTGTAGCAAGGGAAAAAGGGAGAGATAAATGTTTGAGTGGAGAGGTTGAGGGCGTCTCTTTCAGACCTGCCCCTGCTGTCTGTGAATAAAAGCCTGAAAAGGAGCTACGACGACAGGCTAGAAGTGAGTCCAACTGGGCTTTGAAAATGCTGCCTCTTCTCCAGGCCTTGGTGCTAATGCATCTGACTCAAAGGCTGTAAGCCAGCGAGAGAGAGAAAGGCGGGAAGAAAGAAAAAGAGGAAGAAAGGGGTTGAGAGACAGGGAACTGGTGCTACAAAGGACAAAGAACTCCAAGGTGTGCACTCGGTATTCAGTAATTGGTAAAAGAAGCTTCATTTCTTGCAGTGATTTCCTGTCTTTTTACCGTCTCTGACAACCGTGATGCTTTTAATAGGGGTATGAGTAGGGGCTATTCTGTGCGTCCACACCCCCCTCCCCTCGAGTCCCCTCGAACACCAACCTGTCTGGCTGCTCGGTGCTCAGCCTGACCACCCCTCCCGTCTCCTTCTCTCCTCACAAAATAGAAAAAGAAAAAAGCATTAACCATATTCTTTCTGTCATTCTCTCTTTTTGAATACCTCAAACCCCTTTAGCTTTAATCATTTCTGGATCAGGCTCAGTCCAAATAAGCCAAGCCATTTTCTGCACTCAATTACTCCCTTAACAGCATCAAAAAGAGAAAGGATTCAGGTATAGTGAGGAGAGAAAGAGGGTGAGAGGGAGAAAATTGTGAAGCATCTTCATCTGCCGAAATGCTTTGAATGCTTCAAAAGGCTTTCTTTTTTAATGAAAAACCAGTAATAAGAGATGGTTCTGACTATAACAAAATGTTTACTGTCTGTTCGCTAGCTGTGAGCTCTTCACTCTCCCCAGATAAATTGTTGAAGAGGGAGAGGGGGAATAAAGGCTTGAAGAAATGGGCCTCCAAATTACTACATTTCCACCGAATCCTACTTTCATTACCAAGGAAAATATATCAGAAGGTACTTCACTCCGAAAGGTATTTTAATAATACATTACTTTTCTCATAACTACTCTTAACCTTTAGATACAATGCATTTTGGATGAATGCATCTGTCACAGCTTGGTGTACAGATAATGAGACATCCAAATCTTATTTACTGTTGTCTGCCTGAGCAAGATATTTCGCACATTGTACCGTGTGGCTGGCCCTTATCCAACCATATATGGCATATATATATATATATATATATATATATATATATATATATATAACAACTCAGCCCAAACTATAGGCCTGAATGAACTGAATAAAGGGGCAGTTCCATCCATTGCTTCGGGGTATTTCATGAAATGTATGCAGAAAGTGCATCTAAATAGGTTCCTCTTTTTCATGAAGTAGCACTCAATCTATAAGCATGGGCTCCGGGCTTGAAAATGCTGCCCTGTTTTTCCTCATTGCCCAAATTGCCCACATTGTTCTAAATGCCCGCCAGTAGATACAAATCAAGTATGAAATGTGTGAACACCAACAGAGGTCAATAAAGCATGTCCACAGTAATATAATGTGATTGATTTTTCTCTGAAGCTCTTTCTATACTGGATTCTGCAGTGTGCACATTGCCGATGATAACACAAAAACTGCTGATGGTTAATCATAATGGCTCAGGGTGAGCACTTTACTTTCATACTCCCTCCTTCTCATACCCCGCGCTCATTTCCCCTCTTAGCCAGCTGATGGCCAGTAAGGTCAACATGACATGCATGCATCCCAGAACGCCATCCATACAGGCAAGAGCGGAAGCTGCTGTTTGGGTGCCTCACAAAGAGCCTCTACTGGCACTGGTAGTTTCTCTCTACAGTCTCTCATTATATCAGTAGTGATACAATGGGGGCTGAGGTCGCACACTGAGCGCAGGGTGGCCGCTTTTCTAGGGTCCTCAACAGAAAAATTATATCTTTGCCTGCCAGAGGAATGCAAACAGTAAACAGAGAAAGTAAACAGGCAGATGTGAACCTCTTGTGCTGCAATCAATACCCCGCTCTGGACCACCAAAGGAACAATTCCATCAAGTGCTCACATGTTCTATTTTAAGTTACTTTTTATGTTTTGTTATTCTTGACAAAATGTTACAGTGTCATCCTGTTTTATGCACTGTTTAATTAAATTGTTATCTTCAATTTGAGTCAGGGAGTTGTGTGTTTGCTGCTAACAAACCTGAGGATTACACATATTCTTCCCCTAATTAAGGCAAATTACAAAAACAGGGACAGGGAATGAGTGCAAGGGTAGTATACTGCGTTGGAGTCTAATAGGTTACTTTGGTATTTTAAGCTGGCAAAGAGAAGTTATGCATTTGGGCTATGAAAAGAAGGCATCTGCAATGTCTCTGCAAAGCACCTTTTAAAAACATACTCAAAATTATAGCTCTCTTCTTTGCTAAGATGATCATTTACAGCACACGAACAAAGCTGCCAGCTATCTAGGGTGTTAATTAAATCTGGATGCCTTTTAATGCATTTAAACACCCACTTTATATTGTCCGCTCTTCATCTGTCCACAACGTATTTTACCATTCCCTTATTATGCTCTTTAAAGAAGAAAATCTGGGCCAAATGAATGTTCACAGAGAAGAACAGAAGCTTTGACTCTTAATGGGCATGTTAGCACGGCAAAGTTGCTAATGGACGATGTTAATTATCACAAGCTTGGAAGGTCTCACAAAGGGAGTGGATCAATATGTGATGTGCTTGTTCTACTCATTCATAGATGTTGGATGATGACATTCGCTCGCACTAGACAAGAGTGCATTGTATGGCTGGGATGATGGCAATGACTGGGAGGGTGAGGACCAAGAGTGTTCTGCTCTTTCATTTCCAACGTGTGTTGGCTAATGCTTACATAAAGGCAGACAACGGGTGGGGGGAAGAGTAATGTGTGCTGGTGGATAAAGGGAAACGAGAGCCTCAGTCTTAATGAATGTGGTTGTAGAAAAGATGTAAACAGGTAGTGCCTAGAGAGAAAAGTGGTGCAGGAACTCTTGAAGATGTGTTAGTCATAATTTTTCACAAGCTACAGCATATGCCTAAATTTAAAAAAAAATATATATTGTTCATTGTGATCATTGATTGATCATCATAGAGCTATAATTGTATTAAAGTGATATGCATTTATCTTCTGTCTACATGATAGAGGCAAAATATCAGGATTTCCATGTTGATGCCACAAATCTATCTATTATGAATGTATGCCTGCAAGAATTTGATTGGTTAAGACAGTGCGTTTACCCTATTTTGGCACTTGTTCATGCCATTTTCAAACCTACTAGTTTTCCAGATTTATAGTGCATCTGCAGAATTGCAATCTGCCAAGTGATCATGTCTTAAAGAAAATGTTATCAGGTAGCAATTCCACCACCAAACTTGAACTAAACTGAGTCCAGATAGACCTTTTTTGTTCTTTACATTGTCTTTCTAGACCTCAGCAGAATAAACCTTGTTGAACACTTCTGTTTTATTGTAATCTGTAATACTAGTCTCAAAGCCATGTAGGTGTGGGGTGGGCATACAGCCAAAACAGACAAGTGAACATTCAAACTGAAACATCTGAACAGGTAACTGGATCCCACACAACTTTGGGGGTAATTTGGACATGGTGTGGCACACTTTCTTGGGGGCAATATCCTGCTCTGGACCCCTCCTCCTTCCTTCTCGGCCCAGAGAGACCCATTGATCCACTGTCTGGTGAGCCCTGTGTCTCCAGTATCAGGATAATTCCAGGTGGGATTGGTTTTCCCTTGTTACCTTGTAGTTGGGAGCCCTATTCCTGCCCCTTCCTAATTCTCTCCGCCTTAACGTCCCAATGGCAGTGGACACGGCTAGCAGACAAGAGTTTCTTTGTCCCTTGTTTGTGGCAGGAAGTAGAAGAAATTGAGTTGGGAATTGAAGAGAAGTAGCTGAAAGGTCTAAAGAGGCAGCTTTTTCTTTATCAACAACATGCAAAAGTACTAAAAAAATTGTGAAGGCATGCCATTGTACTGTATGAAGTACCTGAAAATCCATGTGAAAAGTTCTCTCAGTTATCCAAAGTTATATTGCTGAGACTGATTTTTGTGTGACTGAAGTGCTATGCTTCCTGAGAATTACAGTAGCTAAAAACAGACAAAATTTTTGTTGTTTGCTACAAGATTTTTAAAAATGTAATTTAAAATGTAATTAAAAGAAGACCCAACGTTTCAGTATTTTGTAATACATCTTTGCATTCACAAGTTAGATCGCTATTTTACACAAAAGTAATTTGTTATACTACTTGTTAAATTACTTTTATGTTACCTGAAATGCACTGTCACATTTTCCAATAAACAATATACACCCACAGGCTCACACACTGACACAAATCTCTATCTTAATGAAGACACAGCAGACAAACTTTCTTTTAGTATTTCAGTGTAAAAACAAAGCAAAGTTGAAAAAAAAAAAGAGACTTTCGTGCAATCACCATCGATTCTACTGCAGCTGTGCATGTAGAAATAGAGGCTACAAAGCTATGACCCTAACTGCTCGTCTTAGTTACTGAAGATCAGGATCTGGCTGCTTAGTTTGGTCAGCATATACTCAGGTTTAACATCACACTGGGTTCTTCACAACTTTTGTGTTAGTGTAGTACCTGTGCAGAATGCTGTTTTCTCTGACCTGGATGCAGTTTGCTCTTTTCCATCGCACACTTGTCCTTTCAATCGATTAAAAATAAAAGTTATGTCAATATCTGCATTTCCAAAAAATTCCCTCATCAAAAGGTGAAGACCACACCACCATTTTCCTGGAGAAAAAACTTTTTTTTAAAAATCTTTTTTATCAGTCCATCCTGCAGATGACTGAAAAACCATTGTAAGAAAAATAACAATATACATGTAACTCTAGCATAATTAATGAATTAAGTACAGGATTGTGTTATATTAGTGTGTTACTAAATAAAATGTAATGTGATTGCAGTAGAACAAGTGATAAACAAGTTCAAGTTTGGTTAAGACATATCTTTAGGTAGGGTAAGGAAAGGTATCTTTGGATTGCTTGGATTAAGTTGGGTTGAAAACATATTATGACCAAAGTCTTCCTATAAGTCAGTTTCACCCCTTGAACACGTGCTTAGTTTTGAGGCATTATCTAAATTATTTTAATTTCAGTTTTCACAATGACAAAAAAGGGCATGTGTGGAATCACCAAAGACATGTAGAAGCTATACTACCATCATCTTTACTTTCCTCAAATTCTCAAATTACCTGGCATCTGCCAGATAGATAAATAAAAAAAATCTAAATAATTTTCAACAGATCCTACAAGTCACAAGTCACATGGAATATTCCTATTCCATGTGACTTGCCATGAGGAAATTTAATAGAAACAAAATCAAAAAGAGCAAGGGTTATATGGCCTAAATATTATTTCATCTTTAGAGGTAGAACGTATAGATGAGTGCTAACAGTACAATGACTCTCTTAAAAATATAGTTATTTTCCAAAATAAGAATTTGGGCTGCCTGTGACACTAGACATCTCTTTTATCCTGCTCTTCTTTCCTCTTGCCCCAAATAATGCCACGAGAGCTTTCTCTACAAAAGTTCCCAGCACACAGGCAATTCTTATTTTCCTTTCATTGTCCCTGCTGGACAACACAAACAAGCAAACAAGCTTGAAAGCGCATCATTTCATTTCCATATAGATGAAATGTGTGCAATGAAATAAGCAAGTGTCCATTTGTACACAAGGCACAATGGTTTTCATCTTGATGCTTCAGTATTGTTCAAAGTGCTCCATGAATTACCTGAACAAAACACTAGATAGGATACTATTCACTGCATTGAAATTCTCAAAGGGTACTAATAGATTTTGCCAGTGTCCGAGCACTTGAGACATGAAAGAGGTTAAAGCAACACTGGAACTGAGATGATAGTACCCCTCTTCATTCATTCCTATTTACACCAGATGTCATTATACTCACTTATCCACACTTGTGAGTGTATCCAGTTCCTTTTGAGTCTTTTACTATTTAGTGTATGTGCAGTCTAGGAAAGATTCTGTATGGATCAAATTGTAAAGCTACGTGAACTCTTTATCCCCACTGGGCAAACAAATATCTTTAAGACTGAAGGTAACCTTCCAACCTAGCAACTAATATTTATCAAGTTTTATCAAAACAGGAAACCTCAAGTTGTTGTGGCAAATGGTCCAAAATAACATCTGCTTATGCGGAACAGTTAAAGCTCTGAAATGATTCCATTGAAGAAGGAAACAGTGCGAATTTGATTATGCTGGCATAGCCAAAACATCCAAGAAATTCCGGTATTTACAATGCAAAGCGAGCGGGCGCATCATGCCACAACACATTTTAGGTAATTTGCACTGAATATTCCCCCTTCGATGCCTTAGTCGACAATATAATTCACTGTTGACTATCTGAACTTGGGCAAATTAACCACTAATAACTTCAAAATAAAAAGCCTGCACACTGGTCATGCTCCTGAGCTAATGCACCTTCTTTGGGCTTGAATACTGTGAGCTCCTACACTGAAAACTGACACTTTTTTCTAGGTTAGAGACGGAGATCCACCTCTCGTCCGTGTAATGGCCCTCAATATAAGAACTGGGTTTAACACAGAAGCTGCTGCTTGCTCTCTGTACGAGGTGTATGGACAAGCAGACAGAAAAAGGATTTCAGGGTAGAATTAGACTGCTTCTGAATCATTTTCTCATGGACTAGCTAAGAGCCTCAAAAACAAAACGTTGCTACATTCAACGGGCGTCTATGCCCGTTGAATGTAGCAAGCACAGTGGAGCAATGGTTAGAACTGCCGCCTCGCTGAACCTTGCATGTGGTCACTGTCCCTGCAGCGATTTGGCTTGAATCACTGAAAAGCACAACTTCTGTTGGAGCTATTTACACTGTGAGTTCCCCTTTTTATATGTATTACTTATACACTGAGGTGTGGACATTTTTGTTCTTTGACTAAAGGTATGATTCTCATTGCAACACGGCATACGGTGTAAAGCCTATAGTGTACATTTTACAGGAAAATATTAAAGTCTTTATTTTATTACAGTTACCTGACAGCTTTGGTGAGTAAATATGTTGCAGTGGAAGAGGCTGAGTAGGTTATACTCTAATCAGAGAGTTGGTGGTTCAATCTCTGGCTCCTCCAGTCTGTATACCAAATATCCTTGGGCAAGATACTAACTTCAAGCTGCTCGCTGATGACTCCATCAGAGAGCGAATGTTTGACAGAAAGCACTTAAGCATGTTAAAGCGCTTTGAGTGCTGAGGTAGAATGGGAGAGCGCCATATAAAACTAGTCCATTTACCATATTCAAATTTTGACATGTAAAATACACCTGTGACGTGTAAATATAACTGTATACAGGTGAGGTGTTGAGCAGATATGCTGGTAAAGTACACAAAATATTTATGACACCTGCTTTTTACATGTGCCAATTTGTTAGTTTCCCCCTTGATAATTGATAGGTTTAAGGTGCTGGAAGGAAAAGCAAGCAAAGTCACTTTGAGTGCTGGAAGTTTTTCTTTAAAATTCAAAGGTTTCTGACACTTACTAAGGCTGCAGCAAAGCAGTTTGAAAAACATTAAACAGGCAGCCTTTTCAAATGCAGAGTGTCACTGGGCACCTGACAACTGAACAGAGCATCCCTCTGGTTGAACCACCAACTATCACATGACAGTCTGAACACTGTCACATGGCAAGAAACACAGGTCAAGTTTTTGTTGTTGTTATTATGGTTTTCCTTTATTTTTTTAACCTCTGGGCCTCCTCATCCGTGAGTCCCACAAAAGATATACATCAAAAACGAAAATGTCTGAGAGCTATAGGGTTATTTTGTTTATCTTTAACAAATAGCCTTTGCTCTGCCGTTTGCACATCCTGGGTGTAAGTGAGAGATAAGGAAATCTGGGAAAAAGTAAATAAAAAACAGGTAAGCACTTAACTAAAAGCCCTGTTCTAAATTTTGATGATATTATTCAATCTGAACAAAATGACAGACTGAAATATTGGTGAATTTTTTTTTAAAAAGTTCAGACTTCAGAAACCTACACACAGCTCTGATAGATGAATGATCAAGGTTTATATTCCTTTGATCTGCACAACCCCAGTTCTTTACCAAACCTCTCAAGACCGGTTTCTGGGCTTACACACACCAGTATCTCTCATCTTATGATGAAAAAGCTTGTGCGGTACACACAGCTAAACAATATTTCACTCCCAGGTTCCAGGTCCCATTTGAAGAGATCACATCGGGACATGAAAGCATTCTTTTTTCCTTATATCCAACCCCATTCATGCTTGCCTGAAGCGCCGATCCTCTGATGGTGGTAAATGAGTTAGAGACAATCCAAGTCTTGGGTAAATGGAGTAGTGAGCTGTTAATGCTGCTCGAGTGGTTGTAACAAAGCACTGAAGAGACATAAAATGCAGAAATCGAAAAAAACACCGTACTGTCTTAGACATGTCGAATGATTGGAGATAAGCACAGACAACACATTAGTGAGACACTCAGATCTGAAGAAAGCCAGCATGTGCATTAAACTGGACCCTAAACTTACTACAGTTTTAGTATCCAACTGCTGACAACAGTTGTTAGTCAGTTTTCATGATTATTGTGGCAATGTCTAATTAAGCATCCCGGGATAAATTATGCTAATGTAACCGTTGAATAACTTTTCTCCTCTCATAAGAGGTTAGTTGTTTTTAATCTCGCCCAATTAGCACATTAAACACAAAGCGCTACAGAACCGAGCAGCACTGGAGCAAATGAGCCCACCAATCTAATTGGGAATTAATGAATGCTTTAAAGTGCTAGAAGCCGGTGCAATTGTAATTCAAAACAAGACAAAATTAATCACAATAATTTCTGGGAAAGAAAGTTAGCATTAACATAATTGAAGCAGAGAGGATAAAAAGGCCACGGCAGCGTAGGGGAGTGTGACGAATCAGTAATCCTCTATGGAGGAAATTGTTTGTTATTCCAATTAATTATCCACCGTACTTAATCACCTAAATTGCAACTGAAATCAATTTTTTTTTGGCCTTTTTCTCTAGCTTTCATATCACAGAAGATGAACTGTCCAAGAGTGTTTGCTGGTGGGTGGGAGAGAGGTCACTAAATTGGCTGCAATGGGAGCAAAAGAATCTGAGTGTGCTGTGACAAAACACTTCATGTACATGGTTTAATCTAATAACTAGCAAGTTTTAAATATGTATGCATTCCCTTTTCTCATTCTTTTCCCCTTACTTCTAAAGGCATCATTGCCTTTCAGCTTCCTATGGGATAAGATCACACCCAATGCTTATGAATCATCAGCTTGAAAAATTGGAATTCACTGGCAGCGTTACAGCCTTCTGTATATCCTTTGTTTTTTACAGTCCCATTGCAGGTATGATAGTCCTAAACAAGCAGCAACATTTATCCTGGACATGGGCATGATTGTAATGATGTTGTGAGAGAATGTATCTGTTGCTTTCAGAGCATCTGTTGCCAATGCAGGCGCAATGGCATTAGCAGCAAAAAGCCATGGAACATTAACCGCTCCCAACAGAACTTCCAGATGGATTTTGTTCTAATGGCATCATTATACGCTAAATTAAAAGGCGGGTAAATGGAAGTGTAAAAATTTAAATGACTGAGGAAAAAAAAAATCTCTCAAGCTTGAGCTGTCTTTAGTGGAGGCCTCCGACAGAGAGATTGGGAGCTGAGCCATGCAATGAGTGTTAATCATACGCATATATAAAATAGTAATGAAGAAATGAATAGTACAGTAGGGTTGCAGTACACATTACACTCTGTTATGTTTAACGCACCAGCTGAGGCTGAAGCGTTGGCTTTGCAGACGATGCGTAAAGCTTACATTTCACTTGTTAACCTGTTAGAGCTTTATCAAGATAATGTGATGTCTCTATTAAATCTTGAGTTGTATGTTTGTTGTCACCGATTTCCTGTTTGTTTTCTTTATTTGCAAAATCATTTATTATATCTGTGAATATGGTTTTTGGTTGTTTTTACTGTAACAGTGTTCATTAAAAATAATAATAATGAAGAAACCTTACATCCATCTGTGAATTTTCTTCCACGTGTCTGATTGAAGTTGGCGGGGGGTAATGGAGCCTAGGGGACACCCTGGATGGTCGCAGGGCTAAAAGAGAGAGAATTCAGACAATTCAGACAAATATCAAAATAAAGGATCTGGGCGTAATTTGGAGCTGTAAGAGTTATTGTCACCCTCAATTCTAATATTACTATTATTAAAGTCCACTGTATTACATTATGCTACACGGATACCTGAAACATGCCATCAAAAATCATATTTGCAACCACAAATTGAGTCAAAAACAGAATATTTGAGTTTTAAATGCCTGATTTTCTCCTGGTGCAACAAAGAAGGGAAGCCACAGTGAAAACAGTGCCTAATGCACAGACATGAATGCAACAAGCAACTGTGAGTGCAGACCTGGGGTCATTTGGGGTCTTGACCCTGACTGAGACCTTATGACCTCTGTCTGTGCTCCAGCAGACACTCGTGGCCTTAACCTTTACCCTTTGACAAGCTGTTATGTCCAAAATCATCTACAAGATCCATGTCTAAGGTCTGGTTCCTTCCTGGATCGATCAAGCTCAAGGAAGGGACGTTTCCGAGTAAGGATCAAGGCCTTCTGCATATAGAGGTCATCACACGATACCACAAATCTTATCTCCTGATTAGAAGCTTTCGACCACCCTTTAGAAAATACTCGTTTCTCTAAATTATAAAAAGCAGAGCTATTTGAACCATACAATCATAACTAATAATGCCTGATTTATATACTTTTCATGCAATCGCTGATTTTCTTTGTTCAATCCACTCTCGGGAAAGAGCTCCAACGAAAAGTAATTGAGGCAATGTTTTACACCAGCAGTACAGAGCGTTCTGTATTGCTGTGGGAAGGGTCGGCAGCACTCACTGTTGTGAAGAGGGATGAAAAAGAGGGAGTTTGAGCTGCTACCCTCTGACCTGATAATTAAAAAGGAGAGATTCAACAAAACGCCATTATCAAAACAACTCTCCTAAACCCATTTAACACGACTTACTTCCCGAACACATAACAGCTAATGTAACTGAGCAACCCTCTTGGTAATGATTGTGACTAATGTTCATATTGTCTACATTTAGCATATTTTTTTAATTGTGTGAATATTTTTTTTACTCACTGCTCTCATGTGGTTATGACTGCTATCATTCACTCTTTATCTCGTCAAATAGGGAAATTTCAGTCATGTTTTCTCTGGACCCTGCATCACAACTATGCTGCCATTAACATTTATGTGAATTTAACTTTCATGTGAAAGATCATTTTTGAATGATTTCGCCCATTTCTACCTCCTGCTCCTCACCCAGTTTTGAGTGTCCCTGCACCATGTTTGTCTGCCTTGACAAAAGCTTCATTAGAGAGCCCCAGCCATCTCAGTAATTGGGCCCATTTATTTCAAAGGTACATTTAATGGTGTCTCTTATTTTTCAGCGGCGTGTTGAGGATTAAAGTACAGTAGATCACAATGCTCTTTTTCTCGTGGTTCTATTTTCTTCATTTTAGAGGTGGTCAATTATTAAATTATTTTCACTTTTTCTTTCATCTCCAACATACAATAAATTGTACGAAGCTCTTTGGTTAATGGCACTGGCAGTGGGTGTCTGTGTGTGTTCACACCTGTGTGCACTGCATGTATGTGAGAATGCATACTGTGTCTGTATTTGTACATGTGCTTTTCTTTCCCCCTTTTGGTTATCTAGTGTATTGTATGTACTATAAATGTGTGTTTTTTCTCTCGTGAGACTGTATTTTTGTGTGCACCATGCATACTCTGTATCTTCTACATTTACTTGTCTCTCTGTGTGTGTGTGTGTGTGTTTTTAAAGGGCATTTCAATATCTACTCCAAAGGCGAGTCGTGCCAGACACCCCTCAATCCTTTTATTATACACCCCGAAACATCAAAAGCCACGTAAGCAACCAAGGTGGAGAGAAATTACTTTGTGTGTGATTTCTCTGCCTCTGACTCTCCTGTCAGCTCTCCCCTTTATGTCAGTAATTGTGGGTGATTATTTTAACTGTGAAAAGGGTAGCAGGTAATAGAGGCTGATTAAATCCAATGGACAGCAGCCCAGACAACCCTTAAGACACAGCCGTGTAATAATAGTGAGAGCCGGCATCACCTACACAGCCCGTCCACTCACCTTATTTTCAGTGACATGAGGCCACATGCAATTTAATGCATTTATTGTGCTGTTGGTCCATATATTGACAGCTGTAAACAGTTGTGGTTAAACTGAATCTTGCCGTCCTGCCATAGTTCTATGGTAAAGCTTATGATAGTGACACAATGTGCTGGTATATTTCAAAGTGAAAAGAATACACACACACACACACACGCGCACACACACACACACACACACACACACACACACACACACACACACATAAAGGAGATGATATACTAACATTTGGCAACCACAGACTGACACAACAGGGATTAGTGTCAGTGCCGAGATCTTTCTTTGAAAAAACCTAATATGAAAACTATTATTGCCAAGAAGCTCCTCATTTTTCATTCCCAAACAAGACACCTTGTAATCTCAACTCCACATATCCAGTTAAAAGGCCTGTTGGAACAAGTGGAGTACAGCCATAATAGATAAGCAAATGACTCCTTTATGTAAGGAGATTATGCTATGCCAGTTTATGTATCTTATTCAAGGGTAGCATTTACGTGACTGAAGACACAATGAAAAACGTGTAACTGATCAGAGGCTACATACTTAAAATTACACACATTCAATGTGCAACAGAAGGGCAGAAAACGGTACCTTTACACTGCAGATTACGCCATTTCTTTAGCTACAACACATGCTTCAGAACTGCTGAGAGTTTAAATTTCTTAGACCAAAACAGAGATTTTTTTTTCAAAAGCATTCTGTATGGAACCGAAAGAGTTAAAAAAAACACTCCACAAAGCTTTGAATTAGTGGCTTTCTAAAGGTGAAACAGGCAGGCAATAGTTTAGCTGAGCGTCAGTATGTGAAAGTCCTCATGAAAATGACCTTTCGTGTTAATGGGCAGTTGAAATGGCTCACTGTATTGTTGGTCACAGGGCTTCAAAACAAATGGAAACTTCCTGTAAAAAATATGCAACATATAAACCTCTATTTTTTCCACGCAGGAATTTCCAAACTCTAAAGCCAAAGAGAGTTGTATGTTTGTGCTAGCATACTGATATCTCAGAGCTCCTTCTTGCATCCTATCTCAAAAAGTTTTACACCAGGAAGAATAAAAAATCAGTCCTATTGCCTCAAGCCACTTCCAAAACGTGGGTGACTATTTATTTAGAAAAACTCTGCAGAAATTAAATCACCATCTACTGAGTTTGGAGTGAATTCTAAATGTGATCTTTATTGATGAACAGAGCTGGTTGAACAGGCCACGAGCACAAAGAAGTCAGTCTGTTGGTGGTGGTTCCAAAGCTGATATAAATCACGTCTCCTCCATGCTATTAACTTTTGGAGCTATAGGGAGGTTAGGAGTGAGGCTGAGACATCCCCTACAGAGACCCTTGGTGGATGGGGGACTTTACACCCAAGTAAACAACTCACCCTGCCCAGAGGGCAGCACCACCAATATCCCATCCATTACAAAGAGTAGAGAAAGAAAAAGGGTGGGAAACAAGGAAGGGAAAGAAACAACAAACATTTATTTACTGTCACTGTCGTCATTTTTGCAGCCATTTTTTTCATGATTTACGACTGACTCAGAGAAAGGCTTGAGGTGAATTGATTGGGTCAGGTGAATTGGTTAAGGTATGGAAGCTGCTCAGAAGTTGCTTTTGGAAATATCTAGAATATAGGAGGGAATAAGAGAGAGAGGGGCAACTTTCATCATAATGACAAAAACGTGAAAACTCACTTTGTCAAAAGCTTGTAGCGCTGAGATACAATAAACAAAAGTAGGAAAAAAAATGCATGTTATTATGTCAGGTATTACCTGTAAGTAAGTAAGTAAATACTGCATCACAAAGTTCTAAATGAATATATCTAACCACAACTATATCATTACAGAAATAAACGTCTTGTTGTTCAGAAAACAAAGCCAAAAAGAATCCCTAAATCAAACACAATTCTTCCCATTGATGAATGAGACCCACCTGTCATCTTCACGGCTCTTGCGGGTTATGAATTATGCCTCTTGTCTCCTGTGGTTTGTGCGATAATGACAGTCTGATTATTTTAACTACTGCTGGCCACCAAGCGCCTCAAATGAGGAGGATAAACTCACATTCCAGAAATGTCTTCAGATGTACTATAACTTCTTAGGATAGCTTAGAAACCGCTACGGCGTTACATGACATCCAATCGGCCTGAAATTGTGTTCGCTGAACACACACATACATTCATAATGTGCGTATATTCAAAGGATTTTGATCTCTTGGTCGTATCTTTGCAACATGCATGTGTAAATCAACAGTAACAGATCATGTATAATACAGTATAACCCTGTCCTCTACATATGAAGTTACCTGGATTATGTGACCTGGCATAGAATGTAATGTGTCTGCCATCAAAACACATTTTTGGGACTTGGACTTTAACGGCAGAATAAAATGGTGAAACTCCGATTAGCTTATATATTTTCAGTAAAGTCCCATGCTGGAGCTATTAAATGAAAGAAAGAATGAAGTAATGTAAATACAGGAGAAAGTTACTTGAATTTTTGTTTTTGAATCTGGGAATCTGAAAAGTTTATATAAATTGTCCCACCTTTTTTCTCTGTATGTGTTTCATTTTCTGATGTCTCTACCTTAAATGTGACACCGTTCACTTCAGACTTGAAGTGCAACAAACTTAGATATAAGACCAGCATGTTTTTGTTTTGTTTTTTACCTTCAGACTAATGCAAATGGTACATACCTCAAAGGAGCTTTTTTTCCCCACGACTGAAAAAATTGGATAAAGGATTGAGATAAATTTTAGGCTTTACTTTTAATTCTTTCTCACTATTTTTGACAGACGGTTGACCTATAAGCCAAAAGTTGCGATGAGAAATAGAAAAACAAAGGTAAAATGGCAGTGTGGAGAAAAGGAATGGAAAGAAGAGGTACCGCGAGTGATTATTGAGAAGACAAAGACCCCGCTGTCCTGGGCCTGACAGCACCCTCTACATCAGGTGCCCCCCATCCCTCCCTCCATCCATCCGCAAGCTCACCATCCAATTCCATCGAGACAAGGGAATTTCCTCCTCCCCACCGCACACCCATCATCCATTTATTCCTCCATTCATCTCTCTGTTCCCCAACAAATGGAAATAATAACACACAACAACACAACAACCAACAGTTCGCTATCCCTCCTTTCTCCAACCTCACATCCAAATCTCAGCTCCTCAGGATGATGGCTCTTTTGATCAGAGCTCTCAGCTCAGTCCCAGTGGGGGAAATGGATACATCTGAATCATGCAAAGAATGTAACTGGCAGGTTTTGGTGTGGTCTAGTCATCCTGTCTACCTGTGAATTCCACACAGTGCAGGCCAACAGTCGAGACGCCTGTGCTAAAGCAAGTATTTGGTGTCGCAGACAAAGCTGGTTTTACATTACATTAGATTATTCAGACACTTTGAGACAACCGGCCAACTCACAATAGAATTACAGATGAAGCGCTTGCTTATAGAGGTTTACATTCTTAAGATAAGCAAGGACAAGAGTTGTTGACTGTGTGCCTAAACACTGTCTGGGTTGGTTTCAAGGGACGTGAACTGACTACTCTTACCTGTGGATTTCCCCATGCCTTCAATCACAGCTCAGGCTGCTGTTACTGAATAAGGTGTTTGTGAAGCATGAGCCACCCGAGAGCGATTTTTGACTCACAAACACCAATTGTAGCTTTGTGTGAAAGGTCAAAGAGTGTAAGAAGCTTTGTTGACTAATGGTACAGATGATTATTTAACAAGCAACGCATGCAGAGATATATATGAATATTGTGCAGCAAGTCTTTTCTGTTTTCCCCAAATCAAGACACTTTTTGCTGGCATCGTGAAGGTTTTCAGGCTTTTTGTGTTGTTCATTCTACTTGTGAAAACTTGTCATTGTAATTTTAAAACCACACACATGCACACACCACACATTTCACATGCTAGGTGTGTTTCGGACACATAATGTTTCATTTTGAGCAACAGGCAGAACAAAACTAATATACAGTTTTTGTAATGATGATATTGACCAACTAGTGTATCAGTCAGGTTCTAATGGCTTACAGTAGAGTAAAGATAGGATGGCAACCACCTTGTGACTGGTGGTGGAAGGAGACAAAATTCAACTGTTGACATGGCAAAGGCTGCCTGATGGGAAGCAAACTGTCTCCAAACCATCATAGACCAATTTGGACAGACTGTAATCGCTCTCAGACAGACTGGCAATGGTTTGTAAATAGTCTGTTGTCCAATTAAAGCAGAGAGATTATTAACAGGTTGCAATCAATCGCAGTCTGTGCTGATGAGTGCAACCTATTTGCAACACATTTCTTTGTAATAGGGGACTTGACTTAACCGGTTGACCATAGATTGTATTCTGGTTATGTTTCAAAATTAAAGCTTAAAGTTGCCAACTGCCTATGTTATTTTGCAGTTAAATCATCATCCTGCATCAACTACTTGCCAAGGAATGTCTTAATTTCTACTTCAAATCAACAAGTTTCTGTCTGGATTCTGAATGTATGTAGTTAATGTGAAATTATGTGTATGCAGACAGCAACAGGTTTATGATTTTCAACCATTCATCACAAGTAATCGCCATATTAACCCAAACAGATTGCATTCACCTGCAAGTTGATATCAGACTAAGAGCAGAACAAGACTGCAAGGTCACTGCATGCAATCATGATAACTTTGGCTATGTCACGATCTCCAGCATTAACAAATACCATTAAGAGATATAAATAAGAAGTCCAATTTTTATAGCTTTCTTTTAAAAGCTTGTGTCCATCAAACAAGAATCGAGGTGTTTAGCACAGAAAAATAGTCTTTATTAAATTTTGGCTATACTTTGGTATTATTTGTACATAGAACCAATTCACTGTTAAAAACTTTCAGCGCACTAGTATGCTGCAGCCAGTGCATTTAGAAAAGGGTGCATTCCAATATCTTTCCCAGCTAGGAGATTTAAACCCTAGGGGCGCAGACGTTGGACAAAAGAGTTTTAGCTCACACTTGTGACCCAGTGAGCTATGTGCCCTACAGCGTGAAACACAAAGGGAACAACACAGGTGATTCTACACATGCTCCTGTCCTGCCTTTTCAACACTTGTACTCTGTGTCTCTGTCACCCTGTGCTACTCAGTGACATCAACCTTTGGCACACTGACAGCCTAGTCCAGGTTTCAATTTACAGAGCAACAGTAAGTATACAGATATCCAACGACCTTTTTAAAAGTAATTCTTTCACAAATTTTGATTAATTTATTTACAATTTGTATTAACTCTGTGACGCCCACAAGTATCATAGCGTGTCACTACATAGATGACACACATCGATAAAGTCTTTGATGGAGAAGATGACTTTTCCTCATTTTATTTGGATGATGGTGTCATTTTCTTCTTCTCTAAATTTAGTTTCAATTGTACCAACGGACAATACAGTGGTCTCTGGAGATATGACAATAAGAGGTCGGGACTTGAAACTAAACCCATGTCCATAGTGTTTCAGGCGTGGCCAACGTTTCAAATTATTTTTATCCTCCACACCAAAACAAATACTACGCTGGATTAATGTCTTAAATGCTTCTTAACGTCTCTCTTCCTAATTTGACTATTTATAAAAAGCTAAAGCATCACAAAAAGCCCCTTTCAGTCATGCAGTCATTTCCATCCATCTGACGGAAATGTTGCTACCCAGATTTACATATCGCATCAACAAAGCACAGGACTAAAATTCATGCTGTCAATTTAGTAGACAGGCATTCGGTTTATTGGTAGGCTATATACTTTTAAAACGTATTTTTACATAAAGGGTTTATTCTGATAAAACTGTTGTTCTTATTCCCATCATATTTCTTTATTGACTTATTTATTTCTATTATATTTAGTTTTTTTACTTGCTATATTATCACATTTTTTGTTCAGGTCTTATGCCATGTTTTTATTTTTATAAGCCTTTTTACTTTTAATTGTGAGCTTTTTTTTCTCGTTCTGTATGGCACACTGAAAACTGTTGGAGAAAAGCTTCGTAATTATTATTACTATTATTATTAGAAAGCCTCAGATCAGCTGAAACACTCAGTTTATTTAAATCCAGGTTGAAGACTCACCTGTTCTCAGCTGCATTTGAATAAAGCTCCAAATCCACACTTTAAGCGTAAATTTCAAAACTTACATTTAACTACTGATTTTATCTACTGTTCTGATTTTATCTGTTTTGATTTTATATACTGTTGTTTGTTTGTTAATTAGTTAGTTAGTTTATTTGCTTGTTTTAATCAATTTTAAATCATGCTTTTTATTTGTTCTTGTTTCTAATGTCTCTGTAAAGCACTTTGAATCACCTTGTTGTTGAATTGTGCTATACAAATAAACTTGCCTTGCCTTGCCTTACTGCTACTGCCTAAGATTATCATTGCACGTCTCTCATGGCAGGTACTTGGTTCACTTCAAAACCTCATTGTTTTCCAGGAGGCCCTGCAATAACAAACCCATAACACCTTGTCTAACCATCTCCGTTTCTCATCTACGATGCACTCTCTCTCCAGTCCAGAAAAAAGATCTCACCGTCTGAGTTCGTGTGCAGGCTGGGGGCAGCTATAACTTGCTGCTGCAGCAGAAGCGCACATAAAAACACAAACAGACAGACTGAGTTGCTGTGAAAATTGCACGGCGAATTAAACATTCAAAAATGTGATTGCATTTGAGTCAATGCTCAGTGCTCAGTGCAACAGATATTTTGCATGTACTGCGTGTAACCAGTGGCTTCCTCGGTCACCAGCATAGGTGTGTCTGACTTAAACTCTGAGGAACATTTATGTGAAAGTGACTGAATATTCATGAATGACAAAATGCCACCACTTTAACAGATGAAGAATAAAAGAAAGATAAGCAGACAAAGAGAAACTATAGGATTTTATCATAGACAGTTTGACTATTTAACTGGCATTGAGCAATGACACATACTTTGTGTGCGCCTGGGATGTGTCATCACTGGCATATTTGCCATTAGATCCGCACAGGCTTTTCCTTGTTAATTTACACAATAGCTGAACATGAGCATGCATGGGGCCACAGTTTTACCTGGAGCCAACAGTGTTGAGTTACAAGTGAACCCAACTTAGAAAGGTAAAGCTAAACCTGCAAAGTCTGAGAACTACAGTGTTCAAGGAATGAAATATGTTGTGTCTGCACGAACTGTGCTTCAAACTACCTAAGGTATGTGGTGTGACCCTGAAGAGTGAGTGCAAATTAAGAGAAAAGGAAGACATGTCAGAGAGCAGTGACCAGAAATGTGAATCCTTTATCCATAGTGTCTTATTACTATAATACTATGTCTGATGGGTAACTATATTATTCCCCCTGATATAGACACTGCTTTTTTGCCTTTTGTCAGATTTTGGGAAAGACACTGTCTTAATTTAATCCACGTTTGGGAATTCCCAGAGTATTTATGGCTATCATTACAGTCTGGGCTGCATTGTGTGATGAGCTACCTGATGCAACCAGACAAACAGTATGCCTGCACTGACAGCATTAAGGGAAATGGATGAGGCACACACATGGGTGGGCTTTATGTGCATTCACATACAAGTACGCACACACACAGATTTCCCCATTCTGGCAGGCTATATTGCTCACAGTCCACATTCTACTGGATTGTTTGGTCAAAAGCCATCCACTCCAACCCACACCTGCTCTGCAACACGACTTAGCATGTAGAGCACTGAAAACCCTCTACAAACATCTGTTTTCAGCAAAAGCCCCATTAGATGTCTAACGTGCTGTTTGGTGACATGCACCCTTTGCCTTAATCACCAGATTTGCAAAGTTACGACCTCAATCACCATTTCCAACTTTAAAATAGCTCTGCCTTCAGCCCGACTTGGCTAACAGGAAACCATTAAAGCACCAGCAATTACCATTCCCATCCATCCACACAGTCCCTATTTTATTTTAATCTGTTTAAGTGCATTTTCTACGCAAGGTTAAAATATGAATCCCCGCCGCCCCCTCCTCTCCTCAACGAGGCAGGGTTTTTCTGGCTTACTTGAGAGCACAATTTACGACTGATTTAATTTAGCCTCCGCAAACATTTCTAATGACATTAGGCCCGGTACATATACTGACTGCCTCTCCCTCTTATTCCATTAACTCCTAAATCAGGTTTAAAGACCATACTGATGCTGGATGCTATTATGGGTGATTATCAAAACAACAGACAATGGGGCAAAGTGTTTACTAACTGGTTTAGCCATAATTTTGCGTAACCAGGACAGATGGGAACACTACAAATTACAGATCAATCTTTTTAATAATGAAGGACCTTCCAGTGCGCTCACTCGGTCACGTCTATTGTTCCATGAAGCAACACATCATGTACAGTTTTTAACTAAAACATTTTTAAACTAAAATTGTCCTCATGAATAAAACACATCATAACAACAGATGCCGGTTTGACTTTGTGTGGACAGGAACAAAAATACACTCTCATATGATCAAGAAAGCAAGCTAAATGCTGGACCTTTCTAAACTGTTATCCATTCATGGCTAAAATTTGAAGTGCTCTCTTAGATCACGCTTATTCAGCTTGTTTGACAAGGACTAATGATGGCCGTCCATCTGCATACATGCTTACAGCTGTCTCCCGTCCTCATCCAGGTAATGATTGTGTTATTAACCCCGAACCCCTTTTCAAATTGTTATTAACTGCTGGGGGAGAGAATGAGACTCAAACTGTCTCCGCTCACCTGTCACCAAAGCACTGCTGAGGATGGTTTGATCCCGACTGGCAATCTGTCATTGTCAGAGATAGACTCAGGAAGAGGGGATAGATAGACAGATAGACTCACATCCTCACTTAGATGAGATTTTGAATAATTTTTTTTTAGTTTTCTGAAATTGTGTTTAAAGTGTCTAAATTAGGGCTGTGCCATATCGCATCATTCGCGATAATAACGAAATTAAATTTTATGTGACATCAGTATAACATCACGGAAGAGCTGGAGCCTATCCCCGTGTCTGAATTGGATAAGCGGAAGAGGATGAATGGATTAAGTATAATATCATAAATTATTAATACCATGACAACATCTATTTATTTCCTTAGCACATATAACAATAAAACAAACCCAGACATGTCTAACAGCGAGAGCCACGAGGAAGCCACATCAACAACTTCCAACAAAGCACAGTACTTTGCAAAATAAGCAAGAAAACCATTCCTTCGAAAGGTGGGAACAACAAACTTGTTTCACCACTTTAGTACAACCAGGCTATGAAGGCGTGCAAGGAGCAGATAATAGCAGCTGGTGATGTGCGACTTAAAAGTAAACAAATAAACAAGTGACTCAGTGTCTGAACACTTAGTAGTTAAACTCGTTATAACAGGGGGAGAAAAACAGTGGAGGGAAATTACAGATGCGGTAAAGCAGGTCTTTAAGCAGCTGGTTAAAAAGCTCAACCCAAGATGCAATAGCTCAGATAGAAATGTTTTTCAACGTCAATTTTATTTTGTGACAATATTCCTTAGGTTCCTGAAGAACTACAAGGTTAAGTTCCTGTAGTTATTATTAGTGTTAAACTACCCTAAACACACTATAGCACTATAATAATACTGCTACTGGCACCTTCTGGCAATAGATTTACACTTTGAATTAGGTAGTCAGTCAATGACAGTTAGTTCAGTGGACAATGGCATAAAATCAGCACATGTGCAAGCTGCAATCACATTAAAAACATTGTTCAGCACTTCGATTTCACCAGAAATATCATTATTGTATCATTATTTGTGCAAATTTCCTCGTGGTATAATTTTGAGGCAATACTGCCTACCCATAGTCTACATATAAGAGGTTGGTTTAGCAGCAAATGATTCACAACTATTAAGTATATTCATATATTTTCTTTTGTATGTACCTGTGAGAGCCAAAAGGCTCACTTCAAATTGTTTGCCACTCCAGTTTAACTGCAAAACAGAAGAAACTCTTTTAAGAGTGAATGCAGAGTACACAGTAAATCCCCTTTGAAAAGTATAAAGTGAATCTAAATTGGAAAGGCGCTGACTTTAAAAAAATATATTTAACTTATAGAAAAAATAAAAAAAATAAAATATAGTTTGAAGTAGACAAAGAGTTGTAATATTCATATCTATTACCTACTGAATGCCTGAAAACAATCTTTAAAATTATTTTTACATTATTATCACTTTTGCTGGAACAATGTGTTATAAAAGTGTCAAAGCAACTTTCCAGTCCCTCAGCTTGAATATGCAAATAAAATATACATGTTTTTTTTCCTATCAGTGTGGCAGAAATTACTGCATTATGAGGCATGCAGTGAATGTTAAAACAAAAACATAAGGCTATTGCACCCGTATTTGTGAAGTTTACAGAGCATGTAAAATTATTTCCTCACTACTTTATGCAAATGCTCCTCTCCTACTTGGACTTGCTATAAAAATGAAAGTTTACCTCTGCATTTGCTACTCTTCCAAACGCAACCACAACTTGAACGGTGGGTTATATGCTTAGATTTGTGCTTTACATATACATTTGGACTTGTATTGTCAATTCCAGTTTGATATGGGATGAAATTTGAGGACTGAAATTTTTGTCAAACTTGATTTCACTCATTCATTCTCAAATGTTAGGGAACAAAGAAACTACATGACTTTACATCATTATTGAAGTACACTTTTTAAACCCCTACAATCACAAATCACTAAGCTGTATGTGCTGTGGTTGTATCTCAAGTAGATATACAGGAATACAAAAAATCTACACCCATGATATATCTTGTGCTGCTACCATTAAATATCTACTTACTATCCATTTTGTCATTTGTCAAGCTAAATATACCACTGTACAGATCAAGGCTGTATCAGAAAAGCATGATGGTGCTCATTGCCTGTAAATACTTTCAAATTTTTCTGACTCGGTTTCCAGAAATACTACCCGATTCCAATAGGTCTATGTGCCAAAAACCAGTAAAATCAAATACACGTGCACATTTCTGTGTGTTTACTGTAAGTTATCCGAGACACGTGAATAAGCTGGGAAAAATGTGTGGTTCTGTGCGTGTAGATCTGAAGAGCAAAAGGTGAGGTTTACAGCCGCAGGTTGGACAGGGCCTTGTGGCCTTTCCCAGTGATAGATATGCTAATGTCCTCCATTCACTCTACTTCACTCCTTTTATTTTCCTCAATTAAAGCAAACGTCAGTGAAACTGTAATTAAGCTGTGTCCAGGCAAAAGACTGCCTGCTGCTTTTAATGAAGCCCCATTGATTCTCTCTTTATTTGCTATTGGTCTCCCTATAACATCAACAGGCCTGAAATAAATGGAAGCTAAAAGTGCAGCTCTTTTTGCCCTAGTTGTACATTGTACAGGACTGTTTAATTAAAAAAAACAAAAAAACAGAGACGATTGCTCTAAGCACATACGGGGATAGCACCATGTGTACTAGAGGTTTGTTCCTCTGTGTACGTGCGCATATATTACTGTGTATCTGAGTAGCTGCATTCATGAGCCAGCCGGTCCGTGAGCTAATGAGCAGAACTACGGTTCCTTCTCAATAAGCCTGAAAGGATGAGAGCCTTACAAGTTTCCAAACAAAAGCAAAGCAAACTCTCTTATTTGTGAAACAGAGATGACCTTGTGTAATCAATAGCCTACAATTTAAAAAAATGCTGAAACCAATTAGCCAGATTGAGCTGTTGCTAAAGGCAAAATTGGTCTGATTGGAAGTCCAATGTGAGCACAATTAAAGATAAAAGGTTTGGTCAGGCAGGAGGGCAGAGTCAAACTGTCAATTGACTAGAATCACAGCTGGAGATACACTGCAGTCATTGTACATTAACCATAATATACATTTCAGTTACAGAACTTAAGTCTTAATCAAACTCAGGATATGCAAGCACTGCCAACATATTAAAAAAGTTCAAATAAAAGTGCATGTAGCACAGCATTACAACACAAGCTGAACCCTGTAAGTTATAAATGCTACATAATTTCTGTAATCTGTATATGTGTGTAATCTTTGCATTATTCTAAACAAGGTCACATGATGCATTTTAGCTATACTTTCACAGTATTTAATTTGAATATGCCTGCATTTGGCAGGTGCTGAACCGGTAATATATTTTTACATTACATAACAGGAAGTGTTGAGAAGGTTTTTGCTAGTGTTAAATTTGCATACAGTTAGGGTCACAGCTACCATGTCGACATTTTCATTTTCATGTCTTCGATGTCAAAATGTGCACTTTCTTCACAACATTATGCCTGTATGACAATGGTAGATTTTTTTTAAGTTCAAACATTTAATATGTTTTCTGATTAAAATGTGAGTTTATGATTTATTTTTTTTTAACACCTTTTGCTTGCTTTCAGATGACTGCCTTTCAGACAGCAGCAGGTAGGTACTTGTGTCAACTTGACTTGAAGGAACAGTAAGACAGGTGTCACAGTGAACTTTGGGCTAAATTTTATATTTGTCAAATTTAAATAAGATTCTCTTTGTAGTACACCTGAATGTGATGATTGATTTCAGGAACTTGCTAACGCTCAAAGACTTGGAAAACATCCAAAAACGTACAGCTTTTCTTGGAAAAAATTAAATAAGTACATTAAACAAAAGCCAATTTAACAGAAACCACCAAATTCAGATAAAATGAAAGATGGCTCATTTTGTATCACTTTTCAGGAAAGACTAATGTAATCAAAAACGGATACAAGTGAAGACTTGTGAAGCACTCAACCAGTTGTTAAACATCTTTTTACTTGAAGTTGAAAAACATAACTCTAAATATTTTCAAAATCTCTTTAGGAAGTTTGGTCATATGTTCCCTTAGATTCATCCATTCATTTGCTTCATTTTGTCCAATATTAATAATAATAATGGATTGCATTTATATAGCGCTTTTATAGACACTCAAAGCACTGTACAATTCCACTATTCATTCACTCTCACATTCACACACTGGTGGAGGCAAGCTACAGTTGCAGCCACAGCTGCCCTGGGGCAGACTGACAGAAGCGAGGCTGCCGTATCACGCCATCAGCCCTTCTGGCCATCACCAGTAGGCGGTACGTGAAGTGTCTTGCCCAAGGACACAACGACCGAGACTGTCCGAGCCGGGGCTCGAACCAGCAAACTTCCGGTTACAAGACGAACTGCCAACTCTTTGAGCCACGATCGCCCCATAATGGCACTCGAGCCTGTACCAGCTGTCATGGAGCGAGAGGCGGGGTGCACCCTGAACAGGTCACCAGTCTGTGGCAGTGCAAACCCAAGGCTTACATTTAGAATCCCCAATTAACCAAACCTTAATGTTTTTGGACTGTGGGAGGAATCTTGAGTACCCAGAGAGAGCACACAGAAAGTCCCCAGCTGGCCGGTGGATCCAAAACCAGGACGCTTATGTGATGAGGCTCCGGTGTTAACTACCCCACCACCTATTCAATTAGATTTGGGTACATAGAGGTCAAGGTCATCTAAAGCTGGGCATATACTGCGTGATCTTTGGCCCATTTTGAGCCGAGTTTTCAGTCGTGCAACCGTTTTGGGGATCGGCCCGAGTTTCACCTTAATCGTGTGCATCGTGTAGTATACATGGGGCACCGAGAAGCGATTAACACCTCACGACCAGCTCCCAATCAGCAATCGTATGGTCGCAAGAAAATCAAACCTGTTTGAAATCCTGTCGCCCCTGGTGAGGGTATCAACGCAGCCTCTCACACTTCGCACGCGCAAACACAGAAATAAAAGTGAAAAAGACAGAGTGCAGCGTGTGATCTGGACACAAGCCATGGATGCCCAACTTGTAGAACTTTGCCAAGCTCATCTGAGCCTTTTCGCTGTGGCCTCACAAAATTATCACGACCACAACAACCGTGAAAATAGTTGGATGGACATTGCTGCTCAATTGCAGCTGCCTGGATTTTCATTAGCAATTTAGCAAAGTTGATGGTGGTGGTGTGTGTGTCTGTGTGAGTGAAAGACAGAGAGAGAGAGCGAGAGACAGATTTTGTGCTGTAAGCTTCATGTTATGGACGCACAGTGTGAGCACTCAGCTCGCATCAGAGCATCGGGCCGTATAGTGTAAGACCCAGAATCGTGACCTTCGAACTTCTAACCCCTGAGATTCAATTGTACAGTTTGAGCAGGAGCTGAATAACGCGACTGAAAAAACCCCACAGTGTATGTCCAGCTTTAATGTAACTACGCATGTTTTGAGCCACAACTCAAGATATCATCATATGTTATAAAACATTAGGAGTTATGATATGTAATATCAAAAGGTCAAAAGGCAGCATCACTGAGGCATCGCAACATTCTGGAAAACACTAAATAAACCAAAACATTTTTCAACAGCGTAACTTTATTGCATGAGAAGAGGCCATGCCTATGTTTAAGTCCAAGAGTTCAGTATATATAATTTGAATTTGAACAGGCATTCATGTAAACTGCAAAGCAATCACTCTGAATTTGGGTCATTTAAATCTGCTTATTTCATATTTCACTTCCTACACAACAGATAGTCAGCTGTATTAATACAGGTGCAAATAGTTTTCACTTCATTTAAAGATCCGACATATTTGTTTAATTTGTAAATATGCAAACACAGCAGTTTGGCTGCACGCCTTTCACCACGTGCACATTTCATTTTCATACTGACTGAAATAAAGATGTGTTTACAGCTTCAAAGCAGCAAATTTGTGAAAAAAATACATTTAAAAAATCATATCAGTGTTCTCAGTGTGCACATGTTTTGACTGTATTTATTTATACCTTGCAATACTCTCATTGACATCAAAAATTCTTCCTGCAGCACACATTTGGATATGCAAATCACTCCTGCATTCAGTTTCTGAAAATCAGCACCACTACCAGTCAAATTTTTTGTTTACTGGCAGGTTTCTGTCGCAGCCAGCGTATATGTTTTTGTGTGTACACCTATGCAGACCTTTGCAACATAAGAAGCTCACTTATAGGAAATAAACATAATAGAAAATAATGTCAACAATTTTTGAAGGCAGTTACAATCTATTGTTGAAAAGACCAAAATAAGTGAACATAAAGACTGCTTGAAACTTCCCAAAGTACAGATGCGGAACAACTGCAAGCAAATTGCTTTTTAAGTTAAAAGACCTTTCTCATTTTGTGCTTATTTTTGACGCTTGGACAAAAGTAATGATGTGAAAGATACTTGCAAAGTGCTTTCACCATTTTTTTCCTTCATTTCTTCCCCCATTCAGTTAACTGGCAGGGATAACAAGGCCAATATTAAAGCACATTTCTCAATACACCGACCTGTGTATTACATTGTAATGGGTATTACATCAGAACTGAAGGTACATTAGTTTAAATGCAGGGTAGAAGCTTCTTGCTCATGCCTCCTATGGTTGAAATGTGCACAGAAGTGACCACAAAACTAATATCACCCTCTAATGGATTAATAGCAATATCTGATTGAAAAAAACCATTATGAAAAGTAAACCAATAACAAAGAAAGATCTGGCTGGTGGAGAAAAAAGCAGATTAGTGTACTAACTTTAATGGTTTTCCACCTGGGGGAAAAAGAGTAATTTACACGCTTATATTGTACTCTTGTTAAGTACATTTTGTCTCACCACAGAAAATGGCTTCTTGTTTTTACCTGGATAAACAAAGGGAATAGAGGCACTCTAATCCACAGCATCATATCTGCCAAGATATCATCCGCAACCTTGAAATAATGCATATCTCCCCAGTCCCCTTTCTCTGAACTAACCACTAAGAAACAACCACAAGTAGTTAATGTAAGAGTCCTCCTGTTCTTTACAGTCTAAAAAGGTTTGGGTAGCAGCCAAATGTCACTAACAAGTAAAATCAACAAGCTTAATCTAAATGCAACCCCTTTAAGACAGATATGAAATGCATTCTTAATAACAAGAGCCTGATGATATCCTTCTGTTTCTCTGGCAACCCTCATCTTCCTCCACTGTTTTCTCCTCCTTTTCCCTTTCCGCCCCCATCGTTCCTAACAGATCTTCCAACAAATTAACTGCTTTTTAGTTTGCAGCTCCGTTCCCCATTAATCCATACGGGGGAAGTGTAGTCAAGTTACACTGGAGAGAAAAGAACTGGTGCATTTTAGCGATGCAATTAGGGCCCATTAGTCTTGGCTTTAATTAGAAGGCTGGAGCGTTGATATTTCAAGTGCTGGTTTGTGCTGGTGTTGTGTTTCCCCGCAGCATCGCTCGTCTCCGTCCTGAATCAGGAGTCTGTCTGGCGCGAGTGACTCTCTGTGTTTTTTTTTTACTTTGGTTTCTGCGATGTGCTGTTATGTTCTGATTTCAGCTTAGTTGCATTTTTAAAACAAAGACATAACCTCAAAAAATGGAGGAAACAAGGAAAAACTGAAGGGGAAAAGATATTATAGAAGTGAGGGCATTAGAGGAAATTAGAGGTTAATTTGCCAAAAGGGAAAATAAAAAATTCAGGAGAGAAAAAGCGAGCCAGAGAGATTTTTTTTAAAAAAAAGAAAAGAAAAATGAGAGAGAGTGGGGAGAGAGAACATGGGTGAGAGATGAGTGAGGAGTTAAAACCTGAAGCCTCAAAGTCAAATTGATCTGCTTGAGGTGCCACATTTAATTGTTAGCCAACAGACAGACATGACATCTTAGCTCTGCCGCTCTCTCCCCAGCCACATTAGCCAACCGCACCGCTTCATGTTCACAGAGTGGAGGCAGACTGTCTGGAGGAGGAGCAACACTCACCATCACTCCATCCTCCTTCCTGACTCATCACTGCTCTTTTGACTCTCAGCCCACAGCAGCAGGGACAACAGGAAAGGTCACAGCAGACCAAAGGCACAGTGTGGAAATCACATCTGTCTTTGTTTAGATTGTCAAATATAAAAATAAAAATATTTACAATATAAATTTAGGCTGAGTAATGCCCAGCTGCCCTTTTACACAAGGAAAGAGCATGCAGTGTTTATATGAAAGCATCAACAGGATTTTTCAACTCTGACTACTCTGTCCTCTACCTCCCACCACTCTACTTGTTCACTTTGCCAGGAATAGCTTATTAAAAACAACTGAGCTCATTACAGCCAATTAAGTCATGATTCATCTGTCTAGATGGCATTAATATGTTAAGCAGACCACAGCATGCACACATGTTAACTGACACACACACACACACACACACACACACACACACACTCACTTAAAAAAAAAACAAAAAAAACCCCACACAAATTTATGTAGAAATAGTGTCGCTATGAACAGCATAAGCACTTATCATAATGAACATTTTCAGTAGTCAACAATTATATTTTTGGTCTCTTTGGTCATCATTTAGACTGCTGACACTTTTTGTAATTACCTTGGAGGAGGTTTTGTTTCAAGCGAGTTAGACTGTACTGTACCCTCATACCTCACCAACATACTCCATCACTGCGGTGCTTTGAACAAACTCTGCTCCTCTGATGCTCAGTCAGGGCCAAGCACCAACCCCGGAGCAACAGACTGTTCTCCATGGCTGCTGCTTGATTCTCAAAGTCTCCCCACAAGCACATTGAAGGCTGCACCAACACTAAAAAGAAAAGAAAAAATTATTGGCGCACCTTATTCAAATTAATGTATTGTTTAGTGGAGTTTTATCTTTCATCTTAGGGTGCACTGAAAAGTCTTCACTAACCAAATATAATATTATTATTAATAGCAAAAACAGTTATGTCTTCTATTTGCAACTACTGCAAAATTACTATTCATATATTACAGTACAGTGCTGAACATTACTGATACTAAGTGTAGCTTCTGTGTTTAACAAAAGAGGTATCCTTAAATATAGTTAATTCATTAATTAATATGAATTACATTAATTCATATTAATTAACTGCAGCTAGCCTACTTCTTCATTATTAATTAAGTGCAATATTAATCTCTTTTAAACCCTACTTTACTTTGCTATTTATTATCATTGGGATTACATTACATTAGCGGTAAATAATAAATTTAACATACAATTTATGTAGTAACATAATGGAATATTCAATGCAATGCCAAAATTTAATTGACCTCACTGAAGGATTAAAAAAAAGTGTTATGCATTTCCTTACATTTTTGGAAAAAGGTTAATGCACTATAAAAGCCCCGAGCAGCACTTACAAAGCTGTTTTGTACACGGCATCTCATTCAGATTGAGAAACCTGTTCGTTCTGCTCAAGGCACCAACTGTAAAAGTTATGAGATCTTCCTCTCAGACAACAAATCTGTAACCTTTTGAGATTACGGCGCACCACTGACACTGTCACCCCATTTAAGCCCAACTATTTTCCCATAGAGGTTTTATCTTTCCTCTAAATATGTTGTACAATGTAATTAGGCTTCCACTGAAAGCACCAGCAGGCTGTCAGTCGGTTCACGGACCCGCGGCCCTTATGTTGACAGGCCAAGAAGAGGCCCCGGGGTATGACGGAACCCAAACAACAAGAGTGCGTCTGTGTGTGTGAGTGAGAGTGGGAGACAGAAAGAGAGAGAGAGAGTCTGTGTGTGTGTGTGTGTGTGTGTGTGTGTGTGTGTGTGTGTGTGTGTGTGTGTGTGTGTGTGTGTGTGTGTGTGTGTGTGTGTGTGTGTTTCCAAACTGGGAAGTATTTCATAATAAAAAAAGTAAATAGCAATGGGCATGTGAACATTGCTGGTATGTTGTTAATCCTGATCCCAACTGTCGGTTATGAATATACTTTATTTTCCTCCATTACAATGAGTGTGTTAACAAAGTTTCCAATTACATCAACACTGACAAAACCATCATTTCAACAGCTGTCTAACATGGCAGGGTAGTGGAAAAAACGTGTCAGAGTCACGAGGTTGACTGTGTCCATTTTTCAGGCAGTGAATCTTTGGCAGCTCGGAGTGAGGCTGAGACCAGAGCCCCTTCATGTCTCTTTCTGTTTACAGGGCAGGCAAATCAAAGATGCGTCTCATTTCAGAGGCTGTAAAAGTGCGCCTAGGGATGGATCAGATGTCTCTGATACACCCAATCCTCCCTGAGCAGCTTCTACTTACAGGCTACCAATCCATGTATCCTCCAAATGAACACTGCAAACAAGCTGTGTAATTAATTGTTCTCAAAAATAAACTGTTATCTTTTCAAGTAACCTTAAAAATGGCTTCCCAGTCACGCCTGCTAAAGAGCTTTCAAGTACTTGTTGAAATTAAAATCAACTTTGTCTTGATATCAATTTATATTTGGCAAGTGGAAAATGTGAATATTGCAAAATAATATTCAAATCAACCTGGAAAATTTCTGGCTTGACCGACTATGACATTTTAAACTTTCCACTGTTGCAGTAACACAAACAGGGCATTTCAGTTTATCACATACAGCTCTGTTAGTGCTTTTAGAGCATCAAAGCTATGGACTTTTTCCTCTTTCTATGAAAAAGAAAATCAATGGAGGTTTTTTGTCGAATTTTCCCTGGCAATATTTTGTTTCTTGTGGTGTATTTGTTTCCTGAGTGGTTACAAATAAAGCCTATCTAATCGAAACATCAATTCATTATCTGAAAGTGCTTGTTATAAAGGGAGGGGGGGACGTAACAAGCATAGCTTTTTACTGGAAATTTCACAGTCTCCCTTCCGCTACAGGGTGGCTCCAGCTATGTGAAATGAAATACGACTTAATGTTTTTGATGCACTTTCAGTCATCAAGGTTTGTTTCTATGGCGGTAAGAGAAGGAGCCGTTGGCTTCTGTTTGGGCGAGTGGCTTAAACTCACAGAGTGCACACATTGGCTGCCTGAATGAGACAGAAGCAGTCCCAGCCAAGCGCCTGGATCATACATCTCCTGACATTTATCCCTCCTCCCAAAGAGGGCCAGCTGGGAAATAGCAGCACGGACAGGCCCCCCATTACAGACAAGCTAACGGCTTCCATTTACAAATATTTTTTTGTAAATACTATATCATGTTCTTAACACAGCAGGTCCCCTGGGCTGTGCAAAGAGCCCTGTGAGAGTATGGGTGGATGTCAGTCTTGGGGCTTGTATCGAACTGCAAGCATCTGGAGGCTGGAAGTCTATGTCCCACATTCACGTGGGGAGTGAGGGTCCGTAGAGAACATCCTGGGGGATCTTGCCTTCTGCTGCTTTGAGAGATTAAGATGCTCATCATCTCCCTTGCTAACACATGGACACATGCACACACACGCACACACAGTGCCCACAACATGTGGCGGCCCTCTACCTCTCTTCATCCTATCCAGCCCCATTTTCAATACACACACACACACACACACACACACACACACAAACATACACACAGCTGAACACTCCCCCCTCTGATTAGCTCATAATGGACGACTGATGTCCCCGAGACCCTCCGGACCTCCCAAGGGAGCCCTCCAACTCTGACCCCTATCTCCACCCTGCACTCCAGCTTCTTAAAACACACTAAATAATCCTTCATTTGACAGGAGCTTGAATGAAATTCAGCTTAGAGTCGCACCATTTACCCTGGACAATAGAATATTGATAAACGAGCCACTTTAATGCCATCTTTTTTTTCTTCTTTTTGCACATGTAGAAGAAAGGATAGGCAGCCTGTTCTTAGCACATCATCTTGTTAACAATTATTGCATCTTGGTCCATGATTATGTTGTTGCTGCATCATGTCTACTAAGTGACTTTTCTCATTATTCTTAGTTGTGCTGTGTCACGCACATCAGTGAACAGTGCCTAAGTCCATACAGTCAGTGTTTTAACATGTAATTCCATGTTATAGAAATCAGATCATGAAAGTAAACATGTTTTCATAAACCTTGTTGTGGCTGGGCCTGTGCCACTATGGAAACAATATCCAGCAGATTCATCAGAGCAAGCAATTAATCACCTCGTTCTAAAATAAACAAAACAGGGATCCTAAACATGTGCCTATTAAATCAGCAAGCAGGGTTGGATGGCTGCTTTTAGATGCAACATTTACATGTAATTATCTTCTTATATAATTAAGTGCATTCAGTTAACAAGCATCTTGCTAACGGGCCACATTGCTTACCCAAATGAGCGGCGGGCAGCCCAGAACGCTGAGTGAGTGAGTAATTAGAGCTCAGCATGCCAGTGTTAATGGAAGTGATCTAAAAAAAAAAAAAAAAAAAAAACATCACTAGAGAGATGTGGGGGTAGATGAGGCGAAGGAGAGAGGGAAGGAAAGAAGGAAAAGATCAGAGTGGGTGATACAGAAAGGAAGCTTTGGAATTAATGTAAAAGGGCATCGTGAAAGCTGAGTGGGTGTAGTCATTGAATTTTTGGGTTGATGACCCCAAATTTCAAACCAGAGAAATTAATATCACTCAACATGAAGCTACATTTTTGCAATTAAGTTGCAATACGCTTCAGGAAATACTCCAAAATGAGCAAATATACTGAACCTTAACACTTAATCTCTAATTGCAATACAAACAAATGCCTGAGTACTTCAAAGTATAAGTACAAATTGCTAAAATTAAAAAAAATAAAATATTGACCAAGATGAGGAAGTAATTTAGCCAGTCACTTTATTAGTCTGCTCTTTGAAGGAAAGTTTGACATTTAGGAGAACACCTTTACCTACTTACCTGTTAATTATCAAGCCTTAGAAATGCTGACATTTTCATCTTTGGAAAGTGCCACGCACATCATCTCTTCTGATTTCACTGTTTATCCAAAGCTACGCTAACATTTCATCACTTAACCTTGAGATATGAATGTGGTATTGATATTCTTATCTATATATCTCTAAGAATATGAATACACCAATTTCCACAAATGTTACACCGTAAAATGTTAAGTGACGCATATTTATAGTAAGAAAACAACACCCGTACCTTGTTACTACAAGGTCTTGTTTGCAGAAAGGCATATTATACAGGGCACCTGTGACACTGATAGAGTCATTCAATAAACAATAGTGAATGACTGCTGTGTGTGCTGCACTGATGTTAGCTCTGACACGGCAACACTAAGGCCCACCCTCGGTTCAACACCTTTCTTTGATTCTGTACTGCACAGCCATGAGCTCATCCTGCCTCGGGTGACACAGGGACAACGGCATGAACTTTGTCACACTCTTCTCTGCACTATCGCTTACTTATCTGTCTGGGTGTGTAATGCATGAAGTACATGATTCCAGGTTATTGCTAAAAGAAATCCTCACAACTTGTAATAGAATATTTGGAGTGAATTCTGATCTTTATTTTATTGAGCTGGTGGAGTTTCTTTATAATTGGAGTGCTTTAATTGCATTACATTTCGCCAACTGAAGAAAAAAAGCATGAATTCCCCCAAAGTTCCATACCAATCTAGTGGAGATAATTTTGTCTTGTATTTGAGAAATATGAGCACTTTCTTTTTCTGCGTGGCCTGCAGCTCTACACCACAACAACAGGCAGCCTTTACATGTCATGTCAAACCACAACCCTTTCAAAGCTCACCCCACTCTGTCAACCCTGTCACAACCACAGCAGATAACCCACTAATGCTACACATAAAAATCCCAAATACCCTCAAAGTCAGCACCATTGTTTGGTTATTATTGGTGTTCAAGAGTGCCCAGGTGAAACCCACAATACAACTGGGCCAGCTCGGGTTCAAAGAGCCACACTGAATGGCTGCCAAAATTCCTCACAATGCGCTGATTGCAACAACTTATAGTGAAATTATGATACAAACTATGCAGCAAGTGAGTAAGGAATATCAGGTCCCTTTGTCCCGACGCTTTCTATTGAGTTCAATAAACACTTATGCTCTCTAAAGGAATGAAGCTCAAGAAGGGACAATGGCTCCCTTCAGAACTCGACACCAGACCTTTAACCATACAAAATACTCTATCCTCCAAAGACTAATTGATGTTATTTGGCTTTTGATAAGTCAGATGTAGGCAGACGAAATAGTAAAGCATATACACGGTGCTTTTGATGGCACGTAACACGAGTAACTGAAATACAAAGAGTGGGGGAAAAAAAACAAGAAAAATGCAAAGTTTTTGGTTGCTTATTACCAAAGCCGTGATCATTTGTTTTCAGGGCAACAAGAGTGTAATTTGAATAGGGACAGACTTTAAAAGGGGGATCGCCACTGTGTGCTTAGAGAACTTGGAACCATCGGCCAGCAGCCTGTGAGCATATTGGTTATTGATATTCTCTCCCTGTGTCACACACACTGCATCTGGCCCTGAACACAACAGCAGAAAAAGCCCTCAGAGCTAGGGTGAAACAAATACATTTGCACTTTTTTCTTTGGCAGCCAGAGCTGGCAGGTGAAATTGCTGGCCGTGTAGCCTGAAACTTGGCTACAGTGCCATCTACTGGTGACAAATGCCAGGACTGAAACACTTGGGGAAGCAGGAGCTGGTTGGAAAGTGCAGAAGAAGCAGTAAAAGGATTCATATTAAGCCGAACAGGTTTCAGATATCACTGTTTCATTTTCACCTGCCTTTTTCATTATGCATGCTTTTTCATTAAAGGTCTCACTCAAGAAGCCTGCATGTTCCAGAGCAAAGGCAATTTTAGAGTTGTGGGGGCAAGATCATATCTTACCCAGACAACTACAGTTCATATGTTGAATGCTGCATCTGCTATCAGGGACCATAAAGAGGAGGAGAAAGGAAGATGTGACCCTTTGACTAAACGGCTAGGTAGCTCTCCAGCTTATCAAACCATAAATACACGGAACATCATCACAAAATCAACTTTTATTGCGGGTGACAAGTCTAATTGAGGCTTTAGCAGTAAAATGTGTTTCCTCACTCAATCGCCACAGACATTTGCGATTCGTGCATAAAAAGATGCAACGTAATACCATAAATCAGCTAAATAAAACAAACACATAACAATGCACAAACATACGACAGCAATCAAATTCAGATCTGCACAAAAAGGTTCCTTGCATCTACGTTTTACCCAATTTTTTTCTTACGCTTATTTCAGTGTCTTTATCACCAGTTAGTCAAAAAAGAAAAAAAAAAAAAAAAAAAAAAATATATATATATATATATATATATATATATATATATATATATATATATATATATATATATATATATATATATATATATATATTTATTAGGGGTGCAACGATATTCGTATCGATATTGAACCGTTTGATACAGTGCTTTCGGTTCGGTACGCATATGTATCGAACAATACAACATTTGTAATTTATTTTATCAATTTTCCTTCTGACGATGCTGTCTGTGTTGAGCGCTCAGTGAATCTGTGTTCGACTACTCCGCCTAGGCTGCACTGTCGAGCGCAGATCCACTGAGCGCTCCACACAGACAGCATAGTCAGAAGGAAGAGCACAGGGCAAGCTAGCGAGACAGAAGTTAAGCTCTACTTGCAACAGGCAAATTGACCCTCATTCAGATCTGGCGTTTGGAATTATTTTGGTTTTCATGTGACGTATGACCCTGAAGGTAAGCGAGTCATGGACTAAAGTAAAACAGTATGTTGGATGTGCCATGCAATGCTCAATTACATTGGTGTGAACTAGTGTGTTAGCTCGTTAACGTGTTGGCCGTCTAGCCCCATGCACAGAGCGATCGGCGGTAGCTCGTTAACGGAGATTTGCCGTGTTGTGGCGTTAAGGTCATTTCAACGAGATTAACCTGAAAGCACTAGTGGGAACACAACGAATATGACTGCACATTTACACCGACATCATCCTAGTGCAAAGACAAAAACAACAAGCATGCTACTAACTTTAGCCGAGTCATTTAGACAGCTGTTAGCACATGATTCTCCTTATGCTGCTGAGAATATAGCCCAGAAGAAGCGGATAGTATAGCTTTTATTTTGGAAAGAGCCATTTCTCTGTAATAAACTCTCTTTTCCAAAGATGAGTGATTCCTCAATCAGATACAGGGCTTGCAATATCGCTAGCCCGACGTCCCGGAGCTAGCGATTTTTTCAGTCGGGCTACCAAAATCTATCTCTTCCCTGCCCGTCGGGCTATTGTAGGAAAAATATATGTCAATGCTTTTGCATTCTTTCAGAAATGTAGCTGGGTAATTATGTCATTGGCATCGGTGAGCCACTGTCAATATGTGACATATTGAAGTCGCGTTTGAATTTGCGCTTGTTTTTTTGCTTTCACTTTGCAATCGTGCGAACTGTGTATAGAGAGCGACAGCACTGATCTGTGAGTGATGATAATTTGTGCACCAATTCCTCTGACATCGTCTTATTAATCGTTAGCTTACTATGCAAACATGACAAGTGAAATCTCCCGCAGCAAGCTTAAACATGTGAGAGGTTGATCGCGCAGAGAATCGCTGAGCTTATGTGAGTGCGCGTGTAAAAGAATTTCAGTTCTGCTGAGCCAAATAAGACAGGTCAGGGTGAAGAAGTGACAGCCAAATAAAAGCTTACCACAAAACGGAGAAGTTATGACAAATCAGACTATAAGGCAAAAGTGCAGCTTTATGGTTTCATGGACAAAATAATTTCTGTGGCTGCAATATGACGAGCTAAATAACCAGGGCTGCACATAAGTGGTCCGCAGGTGCGCATTCGCTGTCAAAATAAAAAACGCGCACAAGGGTTAGGGTTAAATTTAAAAACTGTACTTTTGAGTTAAAATATATATTTATAATTTTAATAAATGACAAATTAAAAATGCATGAACATTTTTTTTGTATCGAAAAAATATCGAACCGTGACACCAAAGTATCGAACCGAACCGTGAATTTTGTGTATCGTTGCACCCCTAATATATATATATATATATATATATATATATATATATACATATATATATATATATATATATATACATACATATATACACATATATATACATATACATATATATATATACACATATATATATACATACATATACATACATACATATACATATATACATACATACATATACATATATACATACATACATATACATATATACATACATACATATACATATATACATATATATATATATATATATATATATACATATATACATATATATATATATATATATATATACATATATATATATATATACATATATATATATATATATATATATATGTACACAGCATGCAAAGATCTGTAATACATCACCAAGCACCACAATGAAATGGGACATTAAGGCAGAGATGACATCATGCAGCATGCCTCCAGGACAAATATAGATCATGTTTATCTTTAACAGATGATTCATTTGGGACATGGTAAAGAGATCTGAACTGACTGCTAAGGAAACGTCTGCACATTTAACAGGTAATGATGGTGAAGACCACTGCTGCTACAGCGAGCTGAAAAAGAACAAAATTCAGCTTTAAGTGCAACGTACTTTTTTCTAAAGACGGAGTATTTTAAATAGATGTTTGTGCATGTTCTGTCCTGGGCTGTTGGCGAGGCAAAATTGCATATTGATTTACAATTAGATAACCAGGCTGAGAAAAGATTATTATGAAACTTAAACTACAAAAATAGACTAGGGACAAAAACAAAAGGTATAATACACTTTTTCTTACACTTCAGTTTTTTTTTTTACATTTTGCCTCCCTCCTCATCCCCCGAAACCCTTGGGAAGCAGCACTCCGAGGTCTTTCATTTGAGCTTGCATTATGCCCCTGTATCTCTGCTCATTTTTCATCCGCATTGCATTAAGTATTGATATTGATTTCTTGTAAATGGTGGTGAAATGGATGGCTCGCACTTTTTTGTGTTATTGTTCTGCAGCACTTGTAGGTAATTTATTACGGCTGAGGGTCCGGTGAGGCCTCCCAGTTCTGTGTCCCTCCTCCTGATGGAGCGTGCCAACCTGACTAACAAAACACGCCATGAACTGAAAGGCCACTCATGAGAAGAATGAAGCATGAAGAAAGTGTGCATGCACACCAGCACCAGCGCACACATGCATGCACATTGTATCCCTCTCCCTCTCACTCTCAACATCGCTCACATTCATGGTCCACCATAAACCGGCACACATAAGAGGGTCCCTTGGAAAACACACAGCAATAAACTGAAAAACGCTAACTTTACAGGCATTTCTCAGTCTTAACATGAGAGTTGTGTATTGGGCAACTATTTTATTTCTCCTTTCCTCCTATTTTTGAATATTATTCTTTTTAGTGCTGTAGCAGCACTTGTACTGAAATCCATTCCCAGTTTTGTGACAAAGCGTGGCCTTCTTGACAAACTGGAGTGGTTTACTTGCATTGTCATCCTGGCCAATTTCTTTTCCCTGCTGCCACGGCCCCAGCAGTCTATTTGCATTTCAATAGCCTCTCTGTCTGCCTCTATATTGCCTGATATTATGTCTGCCTTGTATGAATTCGAATTCAATGTCTGCATCTGCTGTTCCACTCCCAAGCAGTCCTCGTAAAAGGTGAGCCATATGAAATAAGGCTTGCAAGCAAAAGGCATTGATGGCGTGTGGTGATGTAAACCAAGAGAGACGCATTATGCAGGCTTGTGTATGGATTTCTTTAATAAAAAATCTGTTTACATGTATGTTCTGCTTTTACATAAAACTGCAACAGAACAACATTAGTGAAGGTATTTGGAATCTCCATGATTTTAACAGCGCTATTATTATTTGTGGGCCTGACTGCAAGTTTTTGCTTTATCATCCCCCGTCTTAGCTATAGTTGCAGAGTTATGTGCTAAGAGATCTCTTCTGAGGTAAAGAAAAGCGCTGCGGTAAAACTGATACGCCCTGTTTACGGTCTGTGTCACCACAACACCAGGACCAGCCACAAACCATGGTTGGTGCCATGGTGTCAGACACCATGGGTCACATGACAGAGTCCCACAGAGGTCCCTCAGGTCTCCCAGAATGCCATCCTTTTTAGCTGACTTTCTGTATCTTATGGGGTGGGATGCCAGAGGGGCACAGGCAGTTACTATTAAAGTTGAAAGGATTTACTGGAATTTCTATTTTAAAAGATATAAAGGCCACTGGCTGATTAATCTCCGTTCATGGGGTATTGGAGAGAAGATGTAAAGATGAATATCAGCTGAGTGGCACATCTTGAGCTCCTGAGCTCCAGCAAGCTGAGCTGTGATTACTGGGACCACAGTGGTGTCAACAAGGCTTTTACCAAAACCACAAGACTGAGAGTAGATTTGTTCAATTTAGATAATATTCTTACTTGCACAAAAAAAATCTAAATGGTAAAAATGCACATATGCTGTTTCTTTATATCGAGGCATAATGGCATGTTTCTACCCCTCTTCTTAATATTAACCTCTGCCAAATGTAGCTTCTGTTCAGAAACAATTAATGCCAACCAGTGTTCGGGTGCACAGGCAGGCTAACAGCTGTGTTTGGGCCACTTGTTGTGCCTCCAGCACAGATAATTACAGCAATCGAAAAGCAGAGCAGCCGCTCGGGGAGTTTAATAATGTACAAGTAGTCGCTATCTCTTTATAGATCATGTTACTGCAGCACTCACTGACGTGTAATTTAGATCAATCAAAAAATATGGCAGGGCTATGAAACCAGTGCCTTTGATAATAGTTGGCAGGTAGTAGTCACCCCCTGTTGTCGAAGCATCTGATATAAAAGGCTTCATTCCACCCTCCATCAAGGGGCCTGGTGTGCTAGGATGTGTAACCCAGGCAACAGATACATAAAGCATTATGGGACTTGATTTAATTTGTCTAAATGGGAGCTGGAGTATCTTGGTTCTCAGTTCGAATGTCCCTGTTAACCACCACTACAATGTAATGGGCTCCTCAACTTGGAGCTGCTGATTGAGTCCTGCTGGTATAGGAGGTTTTCCACTATATGATGTTTTCTGTTCGAGTGTGTGTGTCCAAGTATGCTCCATGCTTGTGTCTGTTCATAGGTGTGTACATGTAGTGAGTTTTGGTTATAAAAAAAAAAAAATTAGACTTCAGCAACTTATTCAACTTAAATCTCGGCCAGGTTTTTCACACTAGCATAACAATAGAGTGGTATTGTGAATATGCCTCAAATGATCATGGCAGGATTTTGTTCCTTGATGCAGTCACCATCTGCCTTTAAAATATTCTGGGGTCAAAAACCTAGTAATCTAGCTCATGCTTTACTCAACACTATGTAGCTTTCAATGTACACAAACGCCATGAAAGACAGCGTGGGTCAAGCTTTGTTCTCAGCTATTAAGTCCTTTGCTCAAGTTGGTCCATTGTGTATTTTCATATACGAGCTCACCGTTTTGGCCCATTTTAGGACCTATTTGAACCGAGACAACTTATCCGATAATACCTGGGTATCCTTTTCTGCTTTGCCTGCTACTCTCCCTGCCTCTGCCTTGTTTTAAACCATCTGAACCATTCAAGTGGCTTCCTCTCCTTGTCCTACTCCTAACTTTCCCTCTCCTCCTCGCTGCCTTGCTTTCAACCCATGGGTCTTTGTTTTAAATGGCAATTCATCCCGTTCGTCCGCTCAGCCACGTTAAACATCAATTTCCTCACCGAGCACACATTACGACCCAATAGAAGAAATAAAATCTCAGCCATTTATTGTGCACCCCCCACCCCCACCCGCCTTTTCTGGCACTGCTATCCACCACTGGAACTCTCATCAAAGCAGCCCACATCCAACAACAAGGGAGCAGCTACACAACAATGCTGATGCCATTCGACTTCCTCTTAAGTCGTTTTATACTTACTGCAAAACAGTAACGATTTCAAGGGCCTTTGAATTCCTCCAAGAGGCACCAGCTTTATAAAACATGCATGAGGTGCTCAGTAAACAATGCCCAATGGTCTTATTCCTTTTAAATAAAACTATTTCCATGAGATGTAAGAGAGACTTTAATATTGCCTTAAATATTAAAAGAGAGAACTGAGCCTCATCAATTTTTCATTTATTGGGCCTGCGTGTAAGGAGTCATCAATCTCAAAAGAAATTACTGACATTTTCATTTCAAATAAAAAAGGGTACACTTTATCCAGCGGTAATAGGGATTGCCACTCTAACACAGGGAGCATTAAATGGCTTCTGGAGTGCTGAAAATGAGAAAATTTTCTTTTTTTGGTCTCAGAACAGATTGTGGTTTTTAACCTTGTGAGGCAAACATGCATGAAATTGCTAAATAAAATGCAACATATTACCTTGCTAACACTTTAGCCTTTAAGGGGAATCAGGCTCATTACAAATCAATAATAGTCTACCAAAACAAGTGCATATTCCCTTCTTCAACAAGCCCCAACTCACTGAAGTCATAGGCACCTGGTTGTTTTGCTGTTCGTTGATATTGATATCCTGTGACTTAAATACATTCTTTGATTCTACCGCTGTTGTGATATATTGTTATAAATGTCTCCATCATTACAGTGCCTCTCCGCCTGTTTGCCTTTAGGCTTGAAGGTTTGTAATTACTGCACAATAAACAAATGGTTTGGGTAATGGGGGGGAAAAGGTCTGGAGCCTACAGGCACTTGGAGAGGATTACAGCGAAAGGAGTCCACTTTTCACCCCCCAAAACCCCTCAACCATCACCACAAGACCTGTCCCATGTCTCACCACAACTCCCCCTGTGGAATCACCCTCGCTGAATTATAAATCTCTGAGCTGTGTTGATATATCATCAACTGAGCACATACATCGTAGAGGGGGGAAATAAGGGTTACAGTAGGCTTGGATTTATAACAAAAGCTTGACATATGCTGCTAATTCACCTTGACAACACTGTCACTTCCTGCACGGTGAGTAATTGCTCAACAGAAGAAGAGTTTGTATGCACCTTCACTGCCAGGCACTTCCTGAATCATGTGACTCCTCCCATAATGGATGAATATTTGTTTATAATTTCTATACACAAGTCTGGTTGTCAGTCCCCCGCTCACCACCGCGCGCTGCTGTCTCATTTGCATAGGTAGATTGAGACGCCGCGAGCGTAACGAGGTCGGCCAGCGTGTTGGTGATGGAGGACGCTGATGAATAGCGCTCTCTCTATATCATGGCACCTTTGTAAATGTTTGATTAGTTTTGAATGGATTACTGTTAGATTATCGGGTTTGGGGCCCAAACCTAGACACGGCTCTGCGGCTTGGAGACAGTCCCTTACGGGTGTCCTGTGACAAAACGGGGGCCGCGACTTGACAAAGAGTGAGAAGGGTGGAGGGCGGAGGCCATGCTTGTTTATGCAGAGTTGTCAAAATGTTTGATAACACTGTTGTTCCCCCTTATTCAAGCTTAAATATTGGGGTTTAAAAGCAGTGAGGAACCTCAAGGTTAGAGGCATCATCTAGTGAAAGTTGAGTGGACACAGCGCAGAAGGACAGAAATAGAAAACAAAAGAAGCTTTCACACCAATAATCTTTATATAGAATAAGACTCAATAAAGGTTTGCAGATTTCTAGTTATCCCATTGCCTTTAATATCAGCTCAGCATTCCAGCAATATTTAACGGGTTGGTGGGAATCTCATAGTCAGACAGCTATAAATTTCCCGGGGCTGCTGTGAGATGCTCTTATATTGCTTGTGTGGCAATCAGACTGGTGATTATATGGGTAATGAAACATGTGCCTCCTCCTGTCTGCCCCTTCCATTGCTTGTCCCCCTCCATCTCTTCCCCTAACTTTTCTCTCTCTTTCTGGTTAAAGCTGGTGATGGATGGGGCGTAACTATTAGAGGGAGCAGTAACCCATCAGTTCTGAGGCCTATTACGCACAGCTGGACGCTGAGTAAAAGGAGTACAAGGCGTGGAACAGCGACACCACAGCCGGCTGCCTCACAGGTTAGCGCTAACCCTGCTGCCCACCCCTAACGCCCCCAACTCCAATCAGTTTTCTCGAAAAGCTGTCTTGCCTCTTGACAGCGCCTCCGCCATTGTGCTCCCTCTCTTTCAATCTGTTTAGCTTCCTGTTGTGACCTTTCATACAGTCAAATATATTAGCGAGTGGTGCACTCTCATTAAAACAGTGCATTAACCAAAAGACTCTTTGGAGTCTAAATGACAGCCGAAGGAACTGAAAGCTAATAGCCGTGGGCAGTTGGGGAAACTTAACTCATGAATCAGTGCGCTAATGCCGGAGCAGCGAGCCTGGAGCGCTGCAAGCGTGCAGCACAGTCTCCAGCAGCCCTCCCCCCCATCCACTCTCTCTCCCTCTTGCTTCTTTGATCTCCATTTTCCTCAGCAACTCCCCTTTTCTCTCTCCTTTTCCCACTCCAACTGCTACTTATCTCTCATATTCACCATCACTGCTATGTTCACATTCCACTTCTCTCTGACGCGTTTATTCTTTTCTCTCAGTCTTTAACTTGATCATCCCTCCCCTGTCCTGCTATCTTATTTGTTCATTTCATTCTCTGCTCATGTCATTTTTTGTTCCCTTATTGTATTGCACTTGTTGGTGCCATCATTTCTACTTTCCGCCTCCCCCGCTCTTACAGTTCTTTCCCTGTTCTCTCCCAAACTCTTTATCCACTCTTGTTTTGAAAAAGGGTGAAAGGAAGAAAAAAAAAAAGCCGGAGCCACAGAGAGATGAAGACAGAGAAAAGAAAAAAGTACGAGGAAAGGGGGACGAGTAAAAGAGGAGAGACTAAAAGCTCATTACTTTCTCTCTGATGGGAGAAAATGAGTGAGGGGGCAATAATAAAGCTTGAATTTTTCAATACTGTTAAAAATGGGGCTCTGACAGCTCACCGCCAGTGCAAGGGACAGGCGCCGACAACGCATGGTGAGCCACCGAATTAGCAATACCATATATCATAAAATCTAATTAAATCAAGGAGCAGAATCAAATTAGTTTTCTGTGACTAAAACCGCCCGCCAAAAGGGCTCTATTAAATGAACTGGAGAGAGGGAATTAAATAATTCACAGTGAGGGATTTTGCATTTATACAAAAATTGTGCACTTAATTGTCCGTGCTATATTACAGATTTGGCCTTATGTTAACAATGAGCCTAAAGCACACTTACTCGTGTGCACTGGGCACACATTAGGGCCTACATGGTCGACAAGGCTTCAAACTAAGGGGATATTAGAGTAACCACTGGCTCGATGGCACTAGTATAGTAGGAGCATGGCAATCTAGAGCAGGTAAAGAGTATACTGATTATACTCCACCCCGCTACAGTATGCTGAATGAAAGGCAGCAGCGCTGAAAATAGAGGGATTTAGATGTGAATATTAGGTAAGATATTACATTTGATGCTTCCAAAGTTATGTTTCGACATGCGGTATAATGCAGGCTTTGGACTTATTGAGAAACCTAGAGGCAGACCATCAAACTAAACATGTCAGATGAAGTTCTGTCATGAAAATGGAGCACTTTTGTTACAGTGCCATGTGAGCATTCAACCATCTCAGCTATTCTCTTCGTCTCTCACCCCCATACACCCTTTCCTTCAATCTCTCCATCTCACGCGCTTCCCTCCCTGGCATCAAAACAGCACAACTTTATTATAGTCGCTGTCAATACCGTAATAATAAAAGAACGCAGAGGGGAGAGACTACCATATTACACTTTTAACGAGAATATAGCAGATGCACATTGAGTGAACATTGAGTTTTAAAACTTGTCGGCGAGTGATTTGTGGCCTTGTCAGTACAAATATTTTTCAATGTCATGGCAGCAAGCCGGGGCTGTCACTTCGGCGGTCAGCTGGGATGGGGGGGGAGGCAAAACACAATGATCTGGCCCTTAATGGAGAACCGCTGGCACTGGCATGGAGGTGATGAAGCACTGTTTAGTTTGCGACGGCCATATTTCTGCTTGGGGACACTATTATAAAACATAGTGTTATTTTGTCAGATTTCAATCATGAGCCAGGTTATTTGTCACCAACTGTCACATTGTTAGGGCAAGTCAGGCTGACGGTGAAAAATGTCCTGTCCCAGTCCAACCCCCCGCTCCGGAGAAGACCAGAGTTTTCTTTAGTCTAGAGGTGAAACTAAAAGCAGCTGCTTGCATGTGTTGTTCTTTTCAGTCGTCTGATTAGAGAGTAGAGATGCAAAAGGAAAAAAAGAAAAAATCTGCAGAACATGAATTATTTATCTTGGTTTTCTAGTTATTTGTCAAACAACCCTTTTATTCCTTTTCTTTAGTTATTTTCATTTCTGTCATACTGTGTAATCACAGGTCTCAGTGAGTCCGTGTTTAGCACCAAAGACCGAATCAAGTTTAGTCATAGTGGAAGCCCCAGGGAGTCATGGTTTAATTTAATCCAATAAAAAATGCACTTAGGTGGGCTGTACACATATATGACCTTCTTTTACTTTCTTTTAGGCAAGGTATAAGATAATAAAAGTGCCCATTCTTTCTTAACATGTCATATTGCTAACAGGAAGTCATAAATGGACCACGTGGAGTCAAATCCAAAGGTCCTTCTGTTCTTGAAACTTTACTGCAATTCTTCAGTGCTTAAACCTTCTTGCAACATTGTCTCATTTAACAATATCCCACTCAATATTTCCGGAACTGACTTCATTTTTTGTTTGATTACAGATTAGAGGCTGATTCAATAAGGTTCAAGGAAGCAAGCACTTCTGTGACATACAGTATGATGAACATTACATGCCCGTGCACACTTATTCTTGAGATACCACATAGAAGGCTTTGTAATTTGCTATTTAATTTTCCCTCTCAGCGGTTACATCTCCTACTGAAATGCAGAGGAAAACAAGAACCTGGCTCGTCATTTGCTTACTGACATTGAAATCTGCTTTTCAGATCACCGTTCATGTCAGTGACTCAGACACCCCTCAGTAACTTCATTTTCAAACCATGTGAGTTTTATTTCCTTGTTGCCCTTGTGTTTCAACAGCATGGCCTCCAGTATAGAAAAGGTATAATCCCAACTCTTTAAAATCAGATATTTCCTGCAATTTATGCCAAATGAACTATGTATATGCACCATTACTTCAGACTGTTTGTAGATGCTGTTGATACCAAACTATCAACCAATATAAAAGTATGCAAATAGAATTGGATTACTTACAGTGCCTTCTGTTAGAAGAGAGACAGGGACGACTTTGTCAAGTTCATGAATAAAAGCTGTGTTTTTGCGTCCGAAGGCGGGTCAGCTCTCTGCGCACGTCTCGTCCTTTACCAAACTGCCTTTGTGAATTAACCGAAATATGTAAAGCGAGACAAACTTTTTCCTTGTTGACTGTTTTTTGTTGCGTCTCTTTGCACTTTAATGTTTCCCTCCTTTCATTCACGGTTAAAGGGGATGTGAACATACTTTCACATGCACAGACATGCACGAAACACATGCAATGCAGCGCACATATGTGCAAACACACACAACAACCATTAGCTTTGGCTGACACGGTAGCCATTAGCACACCGTTTCTAGTTGTGCGTGCTCTATTCCAAAAGAAGAATCATTTACATAATGTGTGTTTTCCCCAAACGGTGTGAACAACCGGCACTCTGTGTAGGTTTCCTGCTGGCAAATGTTTCAAACTGACCTCGGGAAACGGTCCATCCACAAACGCTGTGCTGTTACATCCATAATGGGCCTTTTACTTGTTTTTTTTTTGTATATGTGTGTATCTGCAAGCAGGCAGATGTGTTTCTGAGAGACTGTGTGCCTTTGCATATGCACATTTATGCATTCCTGTGTGTGTACGCTTATCTACAGCTGATGACTCTGTGCCAGTTGGACAGCTTTTATATGTATTAATATTAATATGTGCTGTAGATGAGCTGTAGCCCATCACATACCTGCCCTGTGGTGCAGAATGTCCAAGGGTGGCCATTATCGTCCTGCTCTGACTGTCAGTGAACCTGTAGGAAAGTAAGACAGGCGTGTTGACTACCGTGCTGGGGTCAAACAGTCAGGCTAATACAGCTCAAACCATCACCAGCATATACTATATTTGCACTGCAATTTCATATGAACGCATTCCTTTATGGATGCGCGCTTAAGACCTACACAATGCCTTACACACGCACACTTTGCTTCACCAATATGCACCCTTTCCTCGTCATAAATTAATGGGAAAAAAAAGGTATATTATAAAGAATTTCCTTTATACTGATGTTTATCTTGCATGTACAGCATGTGACAAGCAGTATTCCTTCAAGACTAACTTGGTGCCTTGGTCCTCAGGGCGGTATTGATGATAATGTTAACCATATCTCATAAAATCAATCAATCAATGGCATATTAAATGTGTACGTCTCGGAGGTTGTCAGTGGAGCGCTCAGGGGTGAATCTCCAATAGTGTGCCCCAGCTTTATTGCCTTTTATGGGGGATGCACCAACGCACTGTTTCCAAGAAAATACACCTGTACAGTATATCAAAGAAAGTGACAGAAAGGGAGGACAACTAAACACTCCCCATCTCTTTCCCTCTTTCCTCTCTTCCTTTTATGCACGCAGGCATAAAAACACCCCACTACTGCACCGCAAAATAGATGAATTTTGCTTCAACAAAGGGAGTATGGTAATTAAATGTAAGATAAGGCTATTCAGAATGCCCAAGACTGTGCCAAGCAAATATCCTGATCAGCTTAAAATCAACCAAGTGGGACAAAATAACAAAAATCCAAATTGGTTGGTCTAGATCAGCTTGATAGGGCTTTCAATATAATACACAACAATGGTCAAAATGAATAGGAATCAAATTACAAGAGCTGTGATATGGCATGAAACTGCATGGGGGAATTCAAGCACAATCGCTTTTCAATGTGGCTTCCAATATTGCAGCCAATCCTCGCACGATTCATATCCGATCACAAATAATGTTTATCACCCTCATATCTCTCTCCCTAATGGAAAAGGCCTAGTGTTGGGGTTTAAGGAGTGCATTTATTTTTAATGAGGTCTGGGCATTGGCCAGAATGAAATGAACAGAGAGTTTTGGGACACAGACTAGAAAAGGCTGGCTCTAAAAGGTCGATCCATCCTTTTTAATTTGAACAGGTTATGTTCAATTCTAAGTCGCTAAGCTGTTTATTACAGCTGAGCAGCAATTTCACTGAAATGTTGCAGAATTGTTTTGAAAAGGGACAAAGCACGCATGCTATTGCAGAAGATTTTTTTCCCCCATGGTAGATGCTTTCAAAGGCTTGGGTCGCACTAAAAACGCATACTGCAGCAAAAGTACAGGGGTGTTTTTTGAGTGGTTTCAAATCCATAACGTTACAGCTGACACCTTTGGATAACTTTCGTTGTGGGTATACGTTTTCCATTTATAAAACTCTCCAAGTGCCATGTGAATTACTGTTGTAAGACTCTGATATTCTGGATGTTCAACTTGTCATCAACTGCCAAAATTATGCTTCAAGAGGGCTAAAAAAGGAAAGCAATATCGCTCGAACCAAGTAATACTTTGACGTGTTTGCGAGTCCAAAACGACCATCAAATTTCATGTAAAATAAGCTCCCGCACAGGAGAAGACACCCATATTTTATGTCTAACTCTGGAGCAGAAGATGTATTTCCTGCTTCCCTAGGAAGCATGATTGGTGTGTGACTCTGTATTATGATGAGATCACTTGGTGGGGCTGAGGATAAAATGTCGCTTAGGATAATGTGATTGCCCTTAAGGTACAAGGAGGTGAATTATATTCCCTGATTTATAATCTGAAAATTAAAGACTCACTCATTTTCTAATTTAATTCCACCTTCAATGGAACAATGTTCACTCTGAGCCAAATTGGCGAATAATGTTACTAATTCAGATGCAGATGTAATTTCTATTCGGGGGGCTGCGGCGTGTGGTGATGAACGAGTCCCGGATGGATCGTTGCCACTCCTATCTCCCCGTCTCGACAATTCCCCAGCAGTTGTGATAATAACCTGAGCAATAAAGGAAGGATAGGCAGTGCTACCCTGTTCCACTCCTCATACCCCAAGTCATCTGATACTTCATCTAATAGTATTTCTGTCCTTTCTTGTGTCACTCTGTCTTAAGGCAGCTGACACCGTGCTCTTCCATACAGGAAAACAGAGCACACCGAATATTACATGGGTAAAACTGCATTAACACGAAGACTCTTAATAACCTGCATAATTACTGCTGCCTTCTGCAATACAAAAAAGTCATTGCAATAAATCTGCTGTTAAAAACTTGATTGAATGCAGGGTAAATGTCAAGGTAATTATGAGGCGGTGAGGGTTAAAAGCAACGTTAAATCCTCCTGCAGTGTGGTGACATTCAAGCAAAGGAGGAATAGATACTAGCGGAGGAAGGATGAGAACGACAGAGCTGAGTTTGTAAATGTAGCCCATACGAATCTAACAGCGCCTCAGTTGTTGCTGCCCTTTTATTTATCAACGTGAACCATTTGAGATATGACCTCTCTTTGACTGGTTTCTTCCTGCATGCTACTGGGTCCATTAGGGAAAGAATTCATCATGTAAAATATCCTAATGACACAAACACAATCACTACTTGCAATTGGAAGATAACATGAAAAGTCTTGATTTTGCCATTTCTGTGTTAGTCCTCTCGACCAAGCTGGGAAACCTTCATCTGTGTTTCCAACCACACACTGTGGAAGGTTGCAGAGTGGAGATGAAGGGGACAAAAGGCACCCACTTCTGAACCCATTTTGCACTTTAAGCCACCCAGAGGATTAGAAAGGAAGTGTGCAACATCCCTCTATTCATTTCAAAATCAGTCAGTCTTATAGATGCTGCAGTACGTTTAGCTGAGGCTGCCAGAGATCGGTTCATTTAAGCGATGTTTAGCCCTGATGAGGAGCAGAGGGGTCAGGTGGGGGAGTTGTGGCACATCTGAGAGGTTGTGGGCACCTTGTCTTGTGCCTCCTCTTCAAAGCCTAATGATCTGCTGAGCATAATGACCCCAAGATGACAAGGCCCATAAAAGCCTCGACTAGGCCTCCTCTAGCCATTGCTCACACTCACTTCACTTCAAAAATAATGTTAAAGAAAAGACTTTTTCTGGTCGTTTTGTTCTCCCTGATCTCTCTCCCCCCAACTCCCAGCCACTGTACAAGCCAAGGCTCCATGACAAAAAGCCAATAGAGTTAGCTGCCAAGGCTTGGAGCTCTGAGAGGGATAACTGGCGCAGAAGGTTAAAGCAACAATGTGCTCAGCCCCATTGAGCTGCTCCTTCTGTGCTGATGGTGAATGTGTATGCGAGTGTGTCGGTGTGTGCGCGCATCTCAAACTAAGTGTGTATGTAAGGTGTCAAGGGTTGTTAAAATGTATATGCTTTGATATATCTAAAAGAACACCTGTTCACTTGTCTACTCTACAGCTCCCCATATAAAGAAGACCTAATTTGATTTCAATTAAACCTTAGTTATGAGTTTAAGAGTTTAGGAGAGACTGAGTGTATGTTTTGTTAGACGAAAAGAATATGAAGAATATGAGTAAAGCAGACAGTGAACTGCCTCAGTAAAAATGCAAATTATTGGCTTCTTTTATTTTGAAATGCCCACTGAAACGCAGTAATTTGACAGACTCTGAAGTGAAAAGTAAATGTCTGGATTTCGAGATTACAAATGGCTTTCTCTCACAGAAATTCACTATTTCATGGCTACAGCTTTTCCACAGAAGGGACGCAGCTACAATGAAAGGTGTGATATCACCTCTCTGCAAGCCATAATGGTGCCTTGTTTGAAAATGACAGGTGTACGAATGAGGCCCTCTCTTTTCCTAAGTACGGCAAACCGTGGTCATTCACTCTGCTTTGTTTTTAGCGTAATAGCCCCATTTACAAAATGTCGGTGAAATTAATGTGGGACAAATGCAGCGGTAACCGAGCCAACTAATTTTTGCTCATTCGACTTGAATTATTAATAGGTGAGAAATATACCATATGCCTTCAGAAGAACGGCATACATTCATTTTATACAGAATTGCTGCTGTTTTGTGAAAAGTGTAAGTAGCTTAACTGCTCTTTTCAAAACGGGTGACTTATATGGAGGCCTTAATGATGTATAAATTAGCCTATGTAATTATGCTTCCAGCTGCTGCCTTGGGCCAGGCTGAAACTATAGGCCCTGAGCACTGAGACTCAAGCCTTCATCACCTGAATCCCTTTTAATCAAACAGCACTAGTTTTCTCTCCTCAGATCACATTAGAGGGAGACGGAGAGAAAGAGGAATGCATTGTGTGCCAATATACATGTTTGAAAGAGTGCACTCTTCACACATGTGCTCAAGCATTATTTTTTTTCTTCACGCTTTAAAGCAACCCCCTGTGCATTTTTAATTTTGAACTTTAAACAGACACACAGACAGCATCTTTGACAGTAACTTAAAAGATTTTGTCACGCATGACTCAAACTTTATCACTCTACTCGGATGTACGGCCCCGTCACTACAGCTTTAGTGTGGAGTTTGGCCGAAAAGTAACACAATGTGTTTTTTGTCTTGGTAAAGAGACGGGGCACCACCTAGTGCACAGTCAATGCTACAGCTTTAAGCCGTCCTTCTGAAATCTTTGTTGGTGATTACATTGTTTTCCAATCTATACCTTCAGCATCCAGTGAATTGCAAACTAGTTTAGTTGTCACTCTTTACAAGTTGGCTAAAATTTATTTTTTTTGTAACGGCTTTCATTTTAAAGATTGTGTTTGTCCATCTGTTGATGAAAGTTATTCCTGTCTAGGGTTACTGAAACATGCTTCAGATGATGAAGTGGGTGTTACATACACGAATTACACAAAAAATCTCAAACTGAGATCCCCTCACATCTTCTCCTCTTGCTTTCGAGTTGCAAAAATGCGTTAATAAGCATCCTCCTCTTGGCATATATGTGCAATGGATTTCATTTGTCTCTGAAACTGTTCAAGAATTACATTGTAAAACACTGTAGGAGTAGTGGTGGTGTTGAGGAACACCTCTGGTGTCTTTGTTTAATAAGTTCTATCTTTAAAAACCCATATTCTTTGCATATACAAACCCCATTTGTTTGGCAGAGCTAAGAAAGATGCAAAGCACTGTGGTCATGTTTTCCACTGACCTTATTCTGGGACAACAACAAAGAGGAAAACAACTGATGACTCACTGTAAATGTACAACAATGTGTTTGGAATAATTCCCTTCCAGAGAAAAGCTGTGGTTAAGTAAATAGTATTGAAATTTAAATGTGGATATCTATCAGTATCCCTTTGTTGTAACACGCAATGCATCAGTTATCATTTACATGTGTGCTTCATTCTGAGTACACAAATATCTTTTTCATGCAAATGAGCTTCTGTATAACCCTGACACCTACGGCACCGACAGTCATTGTTTGAGTAATTGAAAGCAATGTTTACGAGTCTGAGTAAATATCAAGAACTTATAGCCACCTTCACCGAGTTTGAATCATCATTTGTGAGTGACAAGTGTCCATCAGTCAAAGCTAACAGATGTTTTTACATACCTACTTAGAGTCGGTGTTTATTAAAATGACTTATTTGCTCAATTTGAAACAGCAGACAATTCAATATTAATAATCATTTAGGGAAAGATGCCACAATGCAAACAAACTCGCAACTGTCTTTCCATTTGTTTGGTTTTTTTCTTTCCCCCCTTACACTCCAAAGATGTTTACAGCAAACTCTGTGACTGCATGAATGTTTGTGACAAAGATGTGCGTCTTAATCGTGAGTGAAACCATATTGGGATTAATGACCAACCGCCTCCTTGTTAATTGTCGCATCAAACAGACAGGTCTTAATTGACAAAGGTTCTAGCTTGGTGCTAAGTGGACACAGAGTGGGCGCTGCCTCTAGATTGGTCTCTTTGTCTCCTTTCATTAGTGGGTCAAGCCCTTACATTAAGAAGCCCACAGTGGAGTCGTGTTTTCTTTCGTGGGTAATGAAACACACACCTGCTACTCTCGGGCAGTGAATAGAAACTTGAATCTAATATCACCATCATGTGGTTCCTATTAGGATACACAATGCCTGTGTTTTGTGTTTGTGTTGCAGGTTGCATGCTTGTGCCTCTCTTTGTGCTGTAGTTTTAAGACAAAGAAGACAGAGGAGGCAAAGATTAGTATAAGATATCGATCCAGAAGGGAATTAGGGAGCGGGGTGAAGGAAGCAAACTCACATGTGTTTAGCTTCTCTTTAGTCGACGTTGCATCCTCTCTGTCCTCCAATGGCTACCTGAGAGAGGATAAAAAGTTCCATGAGACATAAAACAAACCAAGAGACATTTTGAATTTTACAACTGAAAGGCTCGTAAATAACTTTTCTCAACAAAATATGTGGACAGTATATAAAATTGGTGGATGGGCCCAAACAGAAACAAAAAAAAAAAAAAAGTTGTGTGTTACTGAAATGGCCAAATTTATATATAAACACACGTGCACAAAATACACACACTCAAACACACAAACATGCTGCTCCATCTTGAAATGCTAATTTATGATTAGCATCATTATGCAGTAGTGTAATTTCACAAAAGCCTTCCCACAGTGGTGCACAAAAGGCTCATTCACCACCAGAGCTGCTCTGTGTGGGGAAGAATTATGGCACGCAGATGAATTCATTCATGTGGGAAAGGATTTATTCGATAATTATAGACCTTCACAGTTTTAATGCCACTTAATGAGGAGCTTGCATAGTGTGATTCCTACTTGGGCTGATGAATGGATGTTGGTTTTTTATTCTGGTGTTTTTTGTTTTTCTCCATACAACATCTGTTAGCCTTTCTATGCTGCAAACTAGTTGAGGCGCCGCTTGTGGGTCCTGATTTTTCTCTCTGTGTACAATAAGTAGGCAGTTAATTAATAGGCTGGTGGTCAGGCATGAATTAATATTATAATAACAGTGCTGATACAAATAGAAAATACCAATGGTACATTTTACTTTTAACAGCAGTATGACTGATGTAAATGAAATTATGATAATTACTGAAATATTTATTTTTTAACTAATAAAAATGATACAAAATATAACTTTACAGTGTTAGTTTGCACCTGACAGTAAATGTCTTGCATACCTGTTCTAGCAGCTGCAAATAAATATCACGCAGGTCAAGGCCGTTGATCTCTGACAACATGTTTACCATAATGTAAGTCCTAATGCCTCATAGCCATGTTTCTGTGGAGAGGTAATTAAGTTGCCAAAGTTTAATTGCTCAATCATCAGCAGTTAACAAAAAGGCATCACTACCCCCCTTATACCTTCAACGCACTATATTTATAATGGCTAACAATTACGGCAAGGGCCCTTTAGCTGGGATAGCACTAGTAAAAGCTGCCGGCACTAATGAAAAGCTATAATCACTCTGCCCACAGCAGTTATTAGTAGGGAATTATGGGTCAGTTGAAGGTCTAGTAGTTATATGCATTAAGATAAATAATGCTGCAGTTGGTGACAAGTACAGAAATAAATGCATGGCGTATAAAGCTCGACTCTTACCCATGCGCATAACTCTTTTATCCAGTATATCTTTTCAGTGATACACCGGCAGTCATTCACTGCAGCTCCGGCTGATCAGAACAGAAAAAAATATATTACAATATATAAATACACATAAATGAAAAGTGATTAACACCTATCCTGTTAAGCCAACGTAAATGATTTAACAGGATCCCAATCCCACAACAACCATCTTCAGAGTGTCATTGGCCAGACTTCTAGATCAATCCCATTTCTTTAGCCAGCAGAAGTATGCTTTGCAAACTCTCTAATTACAGCATTACTATGCAGAGTATAAGCCTTTTCTTCCCACCATCCCCTCTCTCTTTTTTTCTTTCTTCTCATCTTTCTTTCAGTCAGTCTCTCTGCTCTGCTCCGTCATCCCGTCCCGTTGCTCAGCCAGGCTCAGTGGAATGTCTCTTTGATCAAGTCTTCATTGTCGGTGACTCTGATGCTTGGCTGTCTGACGCTAAGGGGACTAGCTAAGAGAGAAGCGTGGCCTCCATGAGGAAGAGGCCTCTCCACACAAGACTGAACAATCACCAAGCATCCTGCCTCCGTTAATGAGAAGCATCTCCATCCGCTTCAATCCCCGGGCAGCATCAGGCAGGTGGAATGTTTGGGCCCTGTCACTCATAGCATTGCTGAGGACTATTAGCAATTCATTAAGTAACTGACTGACCGCCTAGCTGTATCAATTAGGGGATAGTTGATATGTCTGTTATTGTCATACTCTGAGATTGCTCGGCTTTTCATTCAGTGTCTGCTTTCGGTTTTGTACTCAGGCAGAGCTGTTACATTTGTAGTTTGTATGTGTGGTCATGGCAATGTTGGGCAATAACTCAGAGAAGCTAAAAAATCAACCAGTAAAAGGATAAGTAAGGTCAGAATAAATTAAAGATGTCGCCATATTACACGTAAAATAAAGTATTGTTAGAGTCTCTAACAGTGTGTGGTAGCATGGAAAACTGTGGGCCTCCGTTTAAACTCAAACTGCCTTTGTCTTAAAGCACAACCCTCTTCCTGTAAGAGACCATTTCAACAGTTACTGGAGGTAAACAGGTAATTTGGGCTTTCCATTGTATCAACTGACACCCATGTTTGTAAATCAGTTATTGCATGTATTCATGAGTTAACAGGAACAAGAAATAAACAGTGTGCATGCCAAAATTTAAAGCGATTACTGTTAAAATTCTGGCCAGATGTAAGACAGTGTATAAAATTTGCTTAACAGCCAAAACTCTTGTGGCCATACCTGGGTAATATATAAAATATCCCCGAATAGTTGACCGTTGTTTAGAGCCAGCTAGGCAAATCTCAGGCAAATTCCCCTTGTTGTCCACAAACACGATTCCTCATTTCACTCTATGCATTTTGATAAGAGCGTACTTCTTTGCATGCATATCTGATCATTCCATATGTAGATTCAGGTACAGTGACAGTCGATGAAAAACTAATATAAAAGTGTTGTGTAAAAGTTGCCCTGCACATGTCTATTGACTCACCTAGGCCTTATTTGCATCGAAAAACTGCAGAGGCAGTCTCCTTTAGGCTTGGTGGCCTCTTTCACTCTCCTAACTGTCACTGTCAGTTCTGACTGCTGCTTTCAGAGTTACACCCTGCCTGCAGGTGACTTTGCATGTTTTAACTTAGGTGAGATCTAGTGTGACATTTTCTGAATAACTAGAACTGATGTGGAAGAACAAAAAATAATAATTTTAAACTTGGAAAAAGGAAATTATACATTTTTTGTGTATATTATAAATCAAATGCTTTTTAGGGATTATAATTCATTTAAAAGCCATTACTCATGTTGTGGTTATAATGCTACTCTATATAAATAAGTAGCTTAGATTGCACAAGCGCAATATATGCCTGTAACTCCAAATTAACGTTTTCCACTTTACTTTAAATTTGCCATGTGGCTACTCAAGTGAGAAGTCAAGTCCCATCATGTGTAGGTTTTTATTGCATGCTAGGCTGTCACAGTATATCTTCTTCTGCAAGATAATGCATACGTTGGAAGAACTGGAATAAACCAGAATGTTTAAGGCTTGCAGGCATGCAGTCCTTGCACGTGTGTTACTGCAAGCATATAGGCAAAAAGCTTATCACAATTCTTGCAGTTCAGCCATAAAAATCTTGATCAAAAGCAGCCAGATGTTGGCTACATTCCGATCACAACGATTCATGAAAAAGCAACAAAAGACACGCAGATAATGATAACTCCAATTATCACATTTTGCTCAGGGGTCAGCAGCAACAGCATTAAACAAAGTCACCATTACCTGATAAATGGCTGAACAAAACTCTTTTCTCTCCTGTGAAATTGTTTGGCAGCCATTAGCAATGCAGTGTAATGCCAATGATTGACGTTGCTGTCTACTTAGCAGTGACAAGGGATATGTGTGTATGAGGAGGGGTCAGCAGGCTGGATAGGGGGGCAGAGCAGGGGATTGATCGGGGTCTGCATTGTTGCCAAACGGGGGGCGAGGGTGTATTGGCGCGTAGACAATGAGCCCCGGCCAGCGCTGAAAGGCCCATTCTGCGGATCCCTGTTAGCTGTCTATTATCCTTGGTCTCCAGGGGGCTGCTAAATAGAGGGCATGTGTTAGGCAGACATTTATCATGTAATTACAGCACTAGGATCCGTTTCTGATGGTGTGTGATGATTACTAATAATTACTGTGCATTTCACGCCTCCAAAGGGCCCAGATGGGGTCCCAGGGCGTCAATACAAAGGAAGGGAGGGAGGCAGGACAAAAAACAGAGGGGTGAGGGAATAAAATGTGAAGAAATGAAAAGACAAATGAAGAGAGGAGGGATGGAGTCTCGCCTTAACCATTTAGAGATGCTCATTAGCTAAATGAATTGATCCATATGTGTCTAATTCCTAATTAACTGAAGAAAAGGAACACTTCATTTACACAGGAATCTCAATATGACAAATTTTCATCCCAACATTTTTTTGCAATTTTAATCTCTTTTAGAACATTATTTGTATTTATTTTAGATAAACATTCAATAAATTCAAACAAACACTCATCATAATAAATGGAACCAATAAACCTAAAACCATGGCGCCTCGTTTCATAAGCAGTATATACATTTACGCTGTGCAGAAATAATAGGAAGGTTTCTTGCAGCTTGATTTGTGGTATTGTGACTGATATACAATTGTACTCAAAAGGTTTCATATCTGTAACAAGGACAAAATGAATGGGTTAAGACTAGGGTTTAAATAAAAAAGAGAAACATCCTCTTACGAAAGCAGCCATCTTGGCTTTGTCAAAGTCAGGGAATGGGTCTGTGTGTTTCTGGAACCAATGTGGGTGAAATACAGTGGCTCGCTGTTGTATTTCTGCCCTCTACTGGAATCCTGATAAATCAAGAAGGTCAAGCTGCCACTGATATGATGTAGTAAGAAGGCATAGAGATGGGTTATGCTGTTAGAGTGCATGTGTGTGTGTGTTAACAAGTGTTGAATTGCTGTGTGTCACAGAGACCCACAGTCATTAGCTGGAAAGGAATGATCAACAGCAGGTGTAGCAGGACAACTTTTGCCTGAGTGCTGCAGTCAATTTCTGGTTCTCCTCATCCTTTTTGCCCCCCACAAATTCTCGCATTAAGCCAAACCACAAAAATCCCCCGAGAGTCCTTTATGCTCTTTTTAAGGCCACCAGCTATTCAAGTCTACAAGGTCTCCACCTGGTCAAGGCGAGCTCTCACATGAAACATACTGACTGGCAGAGTTTTACCTGCAGCACAAAAGCCATCTAAATCAGTATGGGAGGGGAGCAAAAGGGGTTGCGGTTGGGGAAGATGAGGACCGTCCTGTTTAATAGAAACAAATTGCTCTCCACTTCCCAGTGACACAGATAGCAGACCATTTGTGCTTGCTGGCCTTTGTTGGGAACAACAGAAAGGAAATGTACTCATCCTGGCCAAGGATAAAGTTCGGGGCTTTTTGTTACACGCCAGTTACCTTAGCCTCTGTGCCCACCCCCTTGAACAAGCACAGCGGTTAAGTAGTTCAGGTGCCTGCTACATTCTGTTAGATTAAAGGTCCCTGCTTTTGGCCTGAGTTGAATTGCCTCAGCTGGCGTTGAAGGGAGTGGAGGGGGCGGGAGGTGGGGTGGGGGGTGGGGGGGTGCAGCAAAGTCGTAGGGCCATGGGGCATGAATGGACATCTTGTGCGTATTCACAGAGGCGAAACGCTTTGGGACAGCGGGACAGCCTTTTTCTACACGAAGAACCTGAAAGAAAGTCTGTAGGGTTGGTTGATGTGTAGAGGAGGGGTAGGTGGGGGTGACGGTGGGGGTCCCAACTCCTCACCCTCCATGTGCTGCTCACATTATATCTTAACCCACATTTTTTCCCCAGATTGGTGGAAATCTTTACATTTGTGTCTAACTTGGATGAGCGCAAGGTGGGTGTGTGGTTGGATCTCAAACTCGGTTTTTGGAAAGTGGAAGCACATTTTCTGGATAAAGAAAATGGACACAATGAACCCAGGGCATGTGGGGCGGGGTGGGGGGATGGAGTGTCAGTGTAACTGTGCGCCAATGCACACCTGTGCTACCCACTCACTTATATAGAGTGGCAGTAAATTCAGGCAACCCCCAAGGACATGGAACAAAAGGTGATTGAGATATGACACATAGTTCAACTTACAGGCAACTTATTTATTGGTAGCTGCAGATCTGACTGCAAAATCCTTCTCTATGTGGTCAGAGACGAATGGAGATTACAGCTTCCCTTTCAAGAGCAAAAGAGCGTCTAACTTTCAGGACCGGGTGCTTAATATTGTGTACTATAAAGCTGTGCCATCAGTCAAAGACTCTGCACACCTACTTTCTCTCTCCTACATCAGCCTGAAAGTGGTCAAGCGATGATGCATACAAAGCCTGAGCATGTCTGACTTCCACAAACTCATTCCCAAGGTATGGGGTCAAGTACAAGAGTCAAAGGTGAAGTCTGTCCACAGGATTAGATTCCAGTGTGGGGGGGAAATACTTTAAAAAAATTGGAGTGACCGTGCATGAGCAGCAGATGAGTATTTCTGCCCTCCCCAAGCTGTTTTTTAGTGGACTGCTACAAACACTCTCTGAAGTAAAACTGCATTAGTATATCTCTTTGGATAATTATATCTTGTGACAGGATTGCAATAAGGTCAGGGTGCCGTATCACTCTATAGAACAAACCACATGGCTCAGTCTGTGTGACATGAAGTAAATGTTCAGTAATCCACATCTTAATCTTGTGCAGCGCTCAGTGCAGCTTAAAGAAACTGATACTCCTGTGACTACTTTAGCGGCTGATTGTGTTACCTTTACAATTCGGCTTTCCCTCCTTCCTGTTTTGTACCCTTGGAATGCCCGATAAAAGTATCCCCACTGTGGCTTTCCACCTGCACAGGAGAGGACATGGCAGTGGTCTAGGGTCGGAATTAAAATTCAGTCCCTTGGGGGAATCAACATGGGGTTCTCTAACCTAGGTTAAGGGGTTGAGGAACTTAATGAAATAAAAATAATTTTTATAAGTGCTAATATCACTTACATGCATTATGAGACATACAGTATTATAAGATAAATGGACAAACATTTAATGTTAACAACTGATCATGTGAATAGTTACATTTTTTTTATAGATGTAAGCAGTCGCTTGCAAAGAAACACAATTTTTTTTGCTGCTCTGTAACTCTAGCTCATTGTTTGGTTAACTTGTGTTTTCTGATTGCTCTTTGCAAGCTTTGCAGCTTTGTTTTGATCTAGGGCTGGCAACTAACTGGGGAATGTGGAGCATGTAGCAGTGAACCACAGAGCATATTCGGTGGATATGTAAAAAGGCAACTGTACTATAAAATGTCTGCCATCAAAAGTGGCTTTATATCACTGATGTGTTAGCAGTTGGTTTATACTCCCACTTACAGGCAAAAAAGTCAGTTACCGCAGATTTAAGAAGGGTCTGTCCATTACTGTGGTGTTGTTTAGCAATGCAAATACCAATGCAAATTACTGCATCTGTCCACATTTTGAGAAACTCCAGTGCTAGATTATTAGAATGTTTGAAGTACAGAGAGAAAGCATTAGTTGGTGCAGTACAGTCAAACAATGCAAGTTAAAATCCATTCAGAAGTCAAGGAAAAACTGACCAATACTCCAGGAGTAATAGGGATACTTGCAAAAATGTGCTGGAAAACAAGAAATGTGACCTTGACCTTGAGAATGATTTGGCTAAACCATTAAGTGATCCTTGTGTGCCAGTTCACCAAAATCTGACCAATTCTCTAGGATTGATTCTTGAAAAAATGAAAAATGACCATATAAGTATAAAACCATCATTCTTTCCAAAAACAGTTTTTATTACTTCAGGCAATTCAGAGAATCTAATCTAATACCAGCAACTTGGATATCTAATGAAAACAATGACTGGTTTGCCAAAGGAAAGTATGTATCAAAGTATGTTTTATTTAGATCAGCGGTAAAGAGAACATCAAGTTTCACCATAATAGGTTTGCAAAAATCACTTTTACAAAAAAAAAGAAAAAAGCTCTTATTTTATTTTGCAGCAACTAAACTCATTTTAAGCTTACTGTGATGTATTTGAAAGGCTGATGATCAACTTTCTATGAATAAGCCACTTGACTTTTCACCAGCATTCAATTAGCTGTGATGCATCATATACTAAATCTGCTGCCGACAGTGAAAAGAGTACTAAGAAAAATATAAATGAAGTTGCAACAGTCTCTGCTAGACAAATTAAGACTGGCACCCATTTGGATACATAATATATCCCAATATGTGTTAACTAGAGCCCAACCAATGCATTTACCTGCAGGATCATAATATGCTAACAATAACTTCTTATGTCAGCTTGACATATTTTAACAGTTTCTCATACTAATGTTAGACACATCACAAAAAAAGAAAATCAAACAATTTTGTGTTGTGATGTCTGGCACAGTTTTTTATACGACTTTCTCCACAATAACAAGTATTCATATGCAAAGCCTGTGGTTATAGTTGTCAGCAGACAGTAACATATTTCTTTTCTTTCTCTAAATTCTGTTTCATTCTATGCATGGGGAGGCAATTTATCTGTCAAGGCTTCCAAGAGAGGTAGGTCACTTTGCCCCCCTCTGCTCCATTATACTGACAGCAGCCTTATTAGCCACAAGGGAAACCAGCCGCCACATGAATTTGGCCACTGTTCACCTATGGGGCCAGGGCAAGCTTCTGTTACAATAGCGCCAATGATGCTAAGATTTTCTTTTCAGTTATTATTTTATAAATATATTAATTATGACCTGGAGATGACAGTCCAATCAGATTGTCAGGCACCAAGTCGTGGGCCCCCACCTCCACTTTGGTGATAAGTTCTCTCAGGTTTCTAGAGCTGTCATCCAGAAGCCCTGGACTTCTTATCAGCACTGGGCCTATTCTAGGGATAATTTCCTGTGTGTTGTAATTAAATGGTGGCTCTTTGATGGTGTGTGCCTCCATTTTTAATGTAGGAACCACTTGATGTTTGTTTCAGTGGGGATGCGTTAGGGTGACACAGACCCTTGATCAGGGGCAAGGATAAAGAATATGGTCTTTTTCAAACCAACACATACAGGAAGCAGAACATCAAAGGTGGCTCCATTTGAGCGAGCACACTTCTTTAAGCATTTATTTACAGAATACAAAAAAAGAGTTTTTGATCTGGTAGATCATTCCTGCTAACTAACTAAAAAATGTGTCTGTGTTACTGAAGGGCAGAAACGTGCTGACATTCCAGATAAACCTAGAAATCCAGTTTCCACTGAGTTAGAAGTATTTTGACAAATACTGCCAGAACAGGCTGGAGCTCCAGCAACACTTGAATTATACAGAAAACTTTAGCATTTATTTTTGGCTTGTGGACTTCTTCAGGGTCATCATCGATCACAGTTACACAGCAATGAGCTCTAAAGCTGCTCCAATTGTCCTCCGTTGCATCTGAAACATTGGCTACCATAGCAGTGTAGTATTGCAACATGGCATTTGGGTCTTCTAATAGGAAAATAGGAACATAAATAGTGCCATCATTGCCAAGACCTGGCCCACATCTGGTTGACATACACCCTGCCATGACACCAGTCAGTCAGAAGTGCCTGCTTGATGCCGGATCTAGGGAAGACCTGTTTTCTATGAGCCTGGGCCACATAAACCAAACCATAATCGGGCGAGGTTACATAAACAGTGCCATCTACGCCAGGCCTGGCCCATATCCGGAGGACATACCACTTACCATGCCAGAAGTCAGCCAGCAGTGCCGGCTTGACACCGGATCCGGGCCAGACCCGTCTGCTATGTGTGTATATAGCACAAAGCAGGAAATAAACAGCTTCAGACATTTTATAACACATAAAAATAGTCACATTTACATTTGCATGTTTTAGGCAAAGAAGCCAGGTGGATACTGGATGCACACAGATTGTCAAAAGAGCAGCGAATGCACCAGAATATTACCTTTTTATTCAAAAGAACAAAAGACTTTATACTTGGGAGCTGTCAGGTTAAAGACTAAAATTCAACAGCTTTGGATGTATGTATATTCAGAAACAGCTCAAGAATTGTTCAATGTTCAAGAGCTCCACAAACAGATCTCAACAGAACTGTGCGCCCGGTCAGAAAAAGTTCATTAACATGTGCCAAACTGAATCACCATTTTTTTTTTTAACTAACTCACCTGTCAGTTAGTCTAATCTTCCCGCCTGCAGTCTGAGAAGGATAAAGACTGTTGTGACATGCTTAGCTAAATAGTAGTGGTTTGAGGGTTGAGGTCAGGCATGAGGTCAAACGCTGCATAGAGGACCAGGAAGTGAAACAAAACAACAAAAAACAGGCTGCTCCACTGTGATATGTGAAATATCTGCTGCACACAATATGATTGAAATGTAAATACAATACACAAAAGCACAGTATGACCACATATGCAGTATTAGCAACTGATAAACCATCTAAAAATGGAAATGCATGCCCCAAGCAGGAAGTACATTCAAATCCTTCCTGAGACACGTGTGGTATGCTCTGTGCAGTATTCTTGGAAATGGATATGTGACACAGAGCTCTCCCTGTAAAGTAGCCATGCTGCTGGAACCATCGAATCAACCACCGTGCCATTGGGTCTTGTCTGACAGCCGTCTGGACTTTAAAAAAGGGTGATAACTTAATTTCTACTCATGTCAACACTACTGCGGGGGCCAAGAGGAAACTGTGGGCCTTTTGTGTGTCTGTCATATCATCCTACATTTTGTGGCCCCAAGAATGAAAAATATTTAAGTGACTTTGATGTCCCGGATCTTGTTGAACTACTCCGATGGCCTGAAAGCATTTGTGGTCTGCTTTCTTTGATGCTCATCTCACTTATGTCTTTATCCTTAGCATGTAAATTAGAAAATGTGTTTGTTTCCATCCGCTCAGGGTTAGCTGTGAGACAGAGCCAGCAACAGTAAAAGGTACCCTTGCTGAAGCAGACACAAGTGCAGGTTTAGTGCTGGAACAACCCTGAGTTAAGGGCGTTGACAGCAGCTTCTATCTGCCAATCTCCCTGTGGATATTGTTGCAGTACTGGCAGACAGACAGCCAGGGCTTGTGGGCTGACAGATGCCCTCTGTCATCAGGTTATCATTTCCAATTAAACCCTTTCATCTAAACGTACAGTCAACTCCTTGGCAAGCCAAAAAATGACCTGTATAAGACGTTATTAGTCCATTTCAACAGGTCCCCATTTTCCCCCCCCCAACCTCACCACTGTATCTGGGGGGGTTGGGTCAATCTTTTAAAGCATTACGGTTCTAGATTCTTCAGCTATCTTGATCCAAATAGTTCAGAACTTCAGCCGTCTACGGTGGTCACGTTCTGTTTAGAGATAAACTTTCATAATTGCTTTGGATTGACACACCGGCATGCCCTCTCTAACATGTGTACTAGCACAAGGGCCTTTTTGTCTTGCCTTGTTCTGTCAGGACCCACTATGGACAGCGTTGTTCCTGTCCAGTATGCAGAAGACATGAAGGAATGCACGCAGAGCTCAGTAACTGTCTGCTGAAAAAAAAAAAACTCACAACGTCTCATTTCCTTTAATAAGACGGCCTCTAAGGCATCCGGATGGCCCGACTAAATGCAGATTAACCCCTCAGAATCATCAGCAACCACTCAATCAACGTGACTAACTCAGTCATGGGTGTGTGCAAGCATACCGAAAACCATAACGCACACTTCAAAAGTCTTTATAGTTATCAGCAGTAATAAATAAGGATCATTTAAGGATTAGACTGGGCTAAGACAAAGAAAACACATGCCTTTGTTCATTCCAAAGCAACAACGAACTCCAGCTGGAAGCTGAAACAAACTTTATGCAAAAAATAATTTAAAAGGAACATAATTCTTTCATTTTAAATTTAAATTTCATATTTCACACTAACGTAAAATAAATCCAAACTGCATTTACTCAGTTTGTTTTTTTCTTACATCCAGAACAATAAAATTGCATCTTTATACAATCCCCACACATACAAAAAAATGAATATTACGGTTAATAAAATCATCAATGTCTGTCCAGATCTCCCACACAAACGCCAGACACATTGCATACTCATCCAGTCCACATGATTACCTTTTGCCTATAAAGAAAACACAACTTCATCTTGCTGTAAACATAATATTGCCAAATACAGATAAAATTGAGGATATTATTTAGCTGCAATAAAACTTAGAATTGTCAGCACCTTGATATCTGAATAAATACTACTGTGAAAAACTCTTGACCCAACTTTATTTATTTTTCTAGGAAAATGTTAAATGGATGCAGTGATTCATTGAAACATGTGCAAGCATAAATAGAAAAGCAAAAACAAAATTTGTAAGATTCAAACAAGTTTTAAATTCAACATTAGTCTTCATCATCACCTGATCTCTCTTAAGTAGGTCCTCTTGTAATTTCTTTAAGTCGTCTTCAGAAACAGCTGAAGGTCATTCCAAAGCTGTTCTATGATTACTATTTAATCAATATGGTCAGGTGCAAGGATTGGACTGAAAAGGAATGAAAAGCAGCCAATGTCAAAAGGAAAACCTTAAAATCCTGGAAAACTATTGCTCAAGAAAAAATGACAAGAAAATTCCTCTCAAAATATAAAGAAATGAGGGGTAGCTCGAGACTTTTGCACATTAATGTTTCAAATTTCAGATTTCTCTAAGTCAAGTTTCTTGTTTTTGACCTTATTAGAAGATATCTGAGTTGTACATTGAGTGAGAAAAGTAACTGCATGCTCCCACAGCTTTGGGCTATAATAAGCTTCAATGCAGCTTGGCTACAACCTTTAAACCAATCTGTAGTTCCTGGCCAACTGTTCTGGCATGTGAGTTTGCTGTGTGCTTCGTCTAGTTTTACAAAGAGGGTTTTAAGTGCAATTCAATTCACAATTTCCTCTCTAACATAAGATATACTCTCCGAAATGTAGCCCCTCTAACCAACACCAACTTCCTGCTCAAAGACACAAGTGTACACTAAGGAAGCAGTCAAGAATACAGTTAAGTGCAGCATTAAACCCAATTTCAGATTGACTCCCTTTCCATTTGCTTAATCTGCTTTAATCGGTGAAAGGATATTCAGAGAAAGGATAGACATGTCCATCGGCAGGTTGGAGAAGGTACACAGAGCAGTAAGTAAACTTGGGAGAGAAAGGAAAGCTGTAAGATTAAAATAAAGTAAAAATATGACAGGAATCAAAAGGAAAGTAAAGAAAAAAAATGGGAACAGGCAGTGAGAGAGACAGGAAACGAGAGCTTTATCAAAGCGCTGAGGAAAAGATACACTGTCAGAAATACTAGGATAATCCTCTTGGTTTAATGGTTTTGAAATGCTATGAAAGATTAGGTAAACAGTCCATTTAATTAACGGGGAAAGAAGTCAATTGGGCATGGAGCATGAAGCAGCTCACAATGCTTCTTTCATATCCTGGTGCTACTGAGAGCAGAGATGGTCACAGGGATGTGTTGGCACAGAATATATTTTGCGCATACCTCCCCTGGAGAGGGTGCAATCTCACACTTTCTGAAGATTTGGAAACTTGAGTTGACATGACAAAGTACTCTGTGACACCATGTACAAGGAAGATAAATTAAGTAATACTGTAAGTAAAGTAAATCAGAAACTGGATGGAGAGTTTTGATGACAGGATTTCATGCCAAGCTAAATACTTCACTTACTCATCCCTGTAATTTTGAAACGCACGATCTGACAAACCAGATCTCTGCAGGCTCTCCCTTCTGATCCCTCTCCATATCCTCTCTCCCAGATAAAGGTCAGCTAGCCCAGGTGCTTGCCCTCCACTTGACTCCTTTCCAACGGACTTTGACTAAAGCAGATTCTGCAGTGACCCAATTTAACTCATCTATGCATGATCAAATACCCCAAATACAGCTTAGCTGGGCCAAGTCAAGGTCTAGGACATTAGTCATATTGCAGTGAAAATGTTGGAGGTGGGGGTGGCCTGAGTAGACTTGCTCATTTAGCAATCGCCCAGCCCCACCCACATCCCACATGTAAGGTCCTAAGGAGCAACTTGAAATGGTTTCTTGAAAATTGGTGTACTTTTACATAATATTCTCGATATACAGCCATAGAGCACCTTAACAGATACACCTGTGCAGTTCAATACAACAACACTTTATAAAGGATTCTTTTACCAAACCTCTACATTCTCAAAAATTGTTGGTAAAAGAGTTAGAAAACTCTCCAGCTTAAGTTTGTTTTGTTTTTTTGTTTTTAAATCAGGTCATATTGCATATAATATAATCCAGAACATTACATTTTACTCCCTCATTTATGTCAGTGTGGCAAAAAAGACGACAAACACTGTCATTTCACTGTCATTTCTCCTCAATCTTCCTTTAAATAAGAAAAGAAAAATGCCAGGATAAGGTTAGCAACAGTTTCAACCACTTGATGCATAAAAACCTTGAAGTGTGAAAGAACAGAAAACTTGTCTTCCATACGAAAATCAGACACACACACACACACAAACACATCTATGACTCCCATCTATCCTTGTTATACACGAAGGACACTGAAATTGAACATTGACGTGTAACAAGCTGCAAAATGGCCAGATATCGTCATTATTCTGAAAATATCACCAGCCACACAGAAATAGAAATAGAATAAAGGATATGCATCAAGGAGCACTACCATTTTAGAATCAGTGTCTCCTTTCAAGCCCAGTCGCATAAACAAATATGTTCTGCTACATTCGATGGACAGTATGAATACTTTTAATTGCTCCCTCACTCGCACATTTGTCAACTTCATAATTCACCTCCTTAACGTCGCCATTAAACGTCGCTCTGCCTGTTTAAGAATGCATTTAAGTAGAAATGAGGTTGAACACAGTAAATGGGTGATTTGTTTGGTTTACTGGGACTCTTGACCTTTGATCTAGGGCACATTCTTTACTGACTCCACTGGATTGGAAAGAACAGATAACCACAAATGCAGAATTAACCACTTACTGACCATGGCGACTAATACCTTGCATTTCCCCAAAGTGCTATACAATGAGGTTTAACAAGATGATAAAAAAAACATATTCTTCAATGCATATGTGGAAAAGGAAGATTTATTTTCCAACAGATACTCTTTGTATGCAAAGAAATAAAAAATTAAGCAGGTCTGATTTAACATGCTTAAAGATACCAGAGAATCCAGAATGGCAGCTAATCCCCCCATCTATAGCCAGAGGCTGCACAAGGCAGCATAAGCTCTCCTGTCCTCCCTGCTATCACTTGCCTATTTACTGCCATGCCATCCCTACGGCACTTTCAGCCACTCTCCCTCCCTTTCTCTTTTCCTCTCTTTCCATCCGCTAATCCTCTTTAAGGACATTACCTGCTAATATATCCAGTCAGAAGGTATAAAAGCCCAGCTATCTCTTTATTGCCATAGGCAGTACGCTAAATAGGCCATTAATGGAGGAAGGCAAATGGGGGAAATCGTGGTTTTGACCCCAAATACCATTCAGATCTTGGTCTATCCGAGTGGCTGTTTGAGGTGTAGCATGTGTTGGGTAACAAGGAGCCAATGGAGAGGAAGGGGATTGTGTTAAAAGAGCTAAAGTGTGGCTGGCCTTTATTAAGGCATTTCAAAAGATCAAATGTCTTTGCTGTAATTTGCTAGCAGATCGTTAAAAGCACACACATTGCCAAGTTTCAAAATCATATTTTAAAAATATGTGTATATATGTATATATATATATATATATATATATATATATATATATATATATATATATATATATATACACACACACACACACACACACACTTTTCAAATATGATGTAAAATAACTTAAAAATGTTCATCTGATCCTGGTATATATATATATATATATATATATATATATATATACTGAAAGGCTGCAGGGGCCTGGCTTTAACTACCGTGGGTCATACCCCCCTCACTCTCTCCCTTTCTGTTTATGCTCTACTCTCCTATCAATTAGAAAGGGTAAAAATGCACCCACCCCCAAAAAATGCTCTCCACTGTTCTCTGTTTCACTATTATGGATATAGTCTCCACTGTGGTAGAGGACATTAAACATTAAATGTGTAAAAATGTGTTTAAAAAAAAATGTGGGCTAAGTAAAACGAAGAACATTGAAACTTGAATTACAAACCTACTGTCATTACTAGGAAGACATAAAAACATGGCAAAATCTCTGAGCTGCTGCAACTCCATGAATGGGCTACAACAGTAATGAGACAAGTATCATCATTTTAATAAACATTTTTAACTGACAACTGACAGAAAACAAATCACACATATATTGATGTCTCATGAATAAATAGTATATTAATGCCCCAAAATCTAATGTTTACACAGTCATTACATCAAAGTGAAGGGGTAACTTCACCCTCTGGTGTCACAACATGAAATTTTTAAACACACTGATGTATAAAAAGTTCTGAGTCAGTTGCCTGTGGTCTTCTATGATCGACACAATTATTAAATCATAAAATTAACAAAATACTCAAGAGATAATTAATCTCTGGACCCCATTTCCCCATTCAATTGTTTATTTTATCAATTCAAAATGATGAAGACGGTGTGTTCAAAACCAAACAAGGCTGTACAAAGCAGAAAAACAGAGTATTAAAAACACCAATTTAAAAAAAAGGATATTAAGCGACGAGAGCAATACGAATTAAACAGCAACAAAAACAAAAGCTATATTCACACAGTGTTAAAACTGTATAAATAAAGATGTATCTTAAAAGTGGAATACCTTTTTTTAAAAAGGGCAGTGGAGAAGTGAGTCTAATATGCAGAGGAAAGCTTACTGGAGAGCTTTTAGGGCCACAACAGCAAAGGTACAATTTCCCGTGTCTCTCAGTCTTGATCCTATGGCCAGATTCCCCATGTCTTACTGAGATCTCTAAATTTTATATCATCATGTTTTGTTATTGACCTGTCTGCAGAAAAACAGACACCTACAATGTTTCTGTGTTAAACAAGCCATGACTGCAAATGCATCTCCAAAATCTGCATACATCCTGCAAAATTTCAAATATCAGTGACTACCTAAATTTTGAGCTATCCCTGATCCTATTCTGAAACCATATTCTACAATTTGACCTAAAAACAGCTTTGCAGACTCATTTAAAAACCAAAACAAATAACAGTTTGTTCTCTCCTCCTACTTAAAAGGAGGTTGACCTGCAGGCTGCACGGACTCACAAAGTTCACTTGTTGACTTGGCCTGAAGGCAGGGCAGCTGTTCATTTTACTGCTAATGGAGTGCCACTGACATTACTTTAATGAGACAGCACTAATGAGTGTTGACAGCTCAGACAGCACCCACTGCATTAGCTCACCTCCACCAGGTTCAGCCTTTAGAGCGTCAACAGAGCCGAGAGCGCCCTCCTCTGGACAAAAAAGGACATCACCAGAAGACTCAAAGGTGCTCCAGGGAAACGATTCCCCCTCTCCCTTCCTGTATCTGCCCCCATTAATATAAAAAGGTAAAACTGAGTAATCTTCTCATAATTGTATGCAATGTAATTTAATAACTAAAACTATTAAGAAAATGTACCAATAGTCACATTAATATAATTTTAAAAAAGTTTTAATGAATTATTCAGAATTGACAATGTAAATTTTATTTGTAGCAAGAATATTGTCACACGGTTACTCTTGTATTTGAATAACAGTCATTCCCTTCTTACCATTTCTTAATCAGTAGAGGGAAGCACTGCACCAGAAAGCAGATTAACAGAATCTCTACCATGCTTTAGGTGAAAAGATGTCCAGTGTTAATGTTACAATGAATTCCTAGCAAATATTCCAGCAACATAAGCTTGAGCCTGTGCAAGTGTTGCTTTTGTAACTACAGCAATCTTAACTGTCAGGGAGGAGCAGGTGACTGACAGATCAGCACATCCATCCACCCACATCAGGTTGGGCGTGATGCTACTGCTGTATGACAACAGTAGCTTCTTATCACATGGAGGAGATGGCAACAATCCTACTTTCCTCTTTTACCACAAGGGGACGCATCCTCCACATACAATGCTGTAGGTTTAAACAAAGGTGAAGTACAGCCTCTGACAAAACAAATATGAAATCAACACACCTGGAGGACGTTCATTCAGCTGATATGACACAAATGTATTTTTGTTTATTTTGGTTGAAAATTCAGATTTATGTCATTAATGCTACATTTTTTCCAGATCAAGTAGAGGATGAAATTATGAAATCATTTGATGTTGATGAAAAACAACACTAAAAAGCCTGCATTTCTAAGACAAATACCTGCACAAATCTAAATATCCAAACAGTCTGCAGCTAAAAACAGAGCAGTTTGCAGTCCTTATTAAACAGGACCTGGCTGATTGAAGGGAACTGTGGTCTCAACAAGAGATATACGAGTTGACACAATGGAAAGGATTTTACATCTTGTTTAAAAGTGAAATCCATCATAGGTGGGACAAAAGATATTGATTAGTTAAACAGGAAATACAAAAAAAGAAAGGTTATAAAAGGAAAATGTATGGAAAGAAAGCAAAGCATAAGGACAGAAAAAATTAAACATGATTCCCTGAAAATAGGAAATGAGCAAAAAAGGAAAACAAAAGAGAAGAAACAGAGACAGCACTCAATTTCTGTCAAAGCATTGTCGGAAATCTTGTAGAGCTAAAGAGAAGCAATTGTGTACTGTGGATGATCTGGAATGGGCGCAGAGATGACAATGGAACAAATCCAACACTTTTGTCTGATGCCGTCCCAATGAAACAAAGATGAGCATCTAATGAAAGCAAACAAATGTATCCACAGTCATTTATCATACTGTGGTGCTTACGATATGAAAGGACCAGTAGAGCAGCCTTAATGGTAAATGAAAAGGTGTGCACTCCTATCATGGACACTTCTCTCGCTCTACCCATAGAAGTAGATATAGTGACATCGCAATGACAAACAATCAATCCAAATGAAAATTTAGGTTGAAAACTGAAAAATGTTTTCCTCCGACATATTGCGGTGGAAGAAGTTTTTGCTGAACATGCTCCTGTTGTTGTTCAGCACAAAATGGAGAGGATGTGAAGGATTGTCCAATTCTGACCATAACTTCGACAGCATCCTCTTTTCTGAAACCTCTGTCAGAAAGCCAGGCTCCACACCCACAGCATTACTGGCCTTGTGAATCCGTTTATTGAGTCTGTTGTAATCCGCTGCGCTCAGTCTGCTGCCGTAGCACATCACTACATAGAGGATGGCGCTGGCAACCACAACCTCATAAAACATCCCGAGCAAACAGATGTTAAAGCACCTCAGTCGTCTCAGAAAACAGAGGTGGCTTTTGTTTTAAACAAACCCCACTTTACTGTTAATGTGAACGCCGACATTTCCAATCCTCCACATCATTATTTAAAATAATTGAGTTTAATATGTTTCAGGAACCACATTGTTCAGCTATTAAACAAAAATAGCTTTTATGGTCAGAGAGGCAAACAAAGAAAATGAGTTTACATTAACTGTCTGAGCATCCTGAACTGAAACATTCTCAAGGTTATATTCATTTTTATATGTTTTCTGTTGCAGCTTTCTGCAGCTAAAAAAAGAGAAAAACATATCCCCACTTTAACACTTTACTTCTATTGCTATGTGAATTATCAAGTCAGAATATTGAACTTATAGTATTGAACTTAAGACATCACCTATAGATATTAAAATGCAGAAATGTAATTGTGCACTTCTCTGTCAAAAGGATGAACCATGACATTGTCTAGCAGTTTGGCAATTTATGTGGAAATGAAACTGTGCTTAAAAAAAGTGATATGGCTCCAAACAGAGAAGAAGAACAAAAGACAGCCTGAAAATACAAAAGAGCCAGTTCGGGCTGCAGTCAGGCATTTTTTTCTGGCAATTTTTAATTGCCATAAGAACTGAAGGTTAGGTTAGGAGCAAACACACACACACACACACACACACACACACACACACACACACACACACACACACAGTTGTAGGTGCTAGGAGAGACCAGAAGGATAAAGCAAAGCCTCATATGTCCAGATTATGAAGGTCCTGACATGTACCATCGTGACATCTCATTAAAACTTACCCAGCACTCCATTTAAAAAGGCTAGTGGAAGCTGCTTACTGTCGCGGCTGTGTACAGCGATGTTACACTCATTATCAGAGAAAGGACATCAAAGCAGATGGGCGATGGGTATGATTAACGGAGCCTGGAATGGCTGCAACAATTTATGTACAGCCAAGAAACAACCAGCCATTTGAGGTTTAGCCAATATTAAAACCAGAGCTTTGCATGAAGTGTAAATTCAACATGAAAGCAATCCAACATCTGAAGAAGGCAGCACACTGAGAGGGAGCACAGGTGTACTGAGTAACTGACCTAAAAATATACAGAGATGGGAAATGTTATGATTCTCCTTTAAAGGTCATCAAGTTTTTTTTCCTTTAGCCAGTAGCATGTTCGGTGTGACGAAGCAGCAACTGTGCAGATGGACACAGGAGATGTCCAGCTAAGCAGACAAACCAATGGCACAGTCAGTTTTAATTAGTCGATTCATATAACTACACGAAAACAAACAAGGCCGCCTGCAGAGAACGTAAATTGATGAGAACAGGCTTAAATCACGGTGTCCCATGTGGCATTAAGCTTGCTGTCGCTGGATACTGACCTTATTCAAATTCAAAATTAATATTCTACACTGTGATGCATCCAACCTATGTGGATGAACTCCAGACTGTGATTTGAATGCCAGCAAGCCCCTCTCATCCGAGATGGAACTCAATAATACTGGGTGAGAAGGCATACATGTCCAAAATACTAATGTAAGTTCATGAGAGCGACACATTCAGAACCAAACACGGTATTTGCAACCAGGCCTCATCCTTATATTAATCTCTAAAAACAGTAATATTATATAAATCTAGCGATCAAGCAGGATGCAAAAGCCAATATTTAAAAGAAGATAACAATTGAGAATTGACCACTGTGGATAGCAACAATCACACAGTTTGAATGCGCACACAACAACTGAACAGGCACCACATCGCCTGAAAACATAGCAAAGCCATTAACCAATCACAAACTGCATCTAAACAGCAACAGACACTTAAACGACTCATTTGAAAAGACCTTAGAGACAGATATCGGCAGCAAACACGAGAAAACTTCTGGTGTGCGTTAGCATATTACTCAATGATTAACCAAGCCTTCCGAAACCAGGGGCATTATTATTATCAGGTCAAATGCGACCTTAGCATGAATGAAGACACCTGCATTAATGCGGCTGAACACGCCAGCAAGGAAGAGCCAAACATTGTGAAGCACTTTGTCAACACAAGAGCGACTTTTGTTTCAGTTGTGCTGCTTTAATGTTTGTTTCTGTATTACAGCAGATTTAAAATGATTTAACACACACAGCCATCTACCTGTTGCTTGAAGCACGCTCATCTTGTGTTCACGCTGTCTGGTCGTGGTGTCTTTTTCTATTCCTACCATTGGATGGCGCCAGAGAAAGGTATTTTCAAACAGAAACAAAATGAAAGCATGGATTTAATCCTTTGTGTTTTTTTGGTCAGTCTGAACACAAATGAAGAAAATTGAACTAAATCAAAGGTTTTAGAAATTACTTCTGACTTCTAGTGTCTGCAGAGACCATTGGGTGATTCTTTGTGTGGCCATTTGGAGCTGTAACCTCTCACCTCATTAACTCAGTCTGTGTAAGAAAATGAAGTTGGACTTTATCTTGGCTTTGGGAGCACCAGGGAGAATTGATGTTCTTTGTGGACTTACCATCTGCTCCTGTATGAAAAAGTTAAAAATTTCTCTCTCTGTGGTATTAATTAAAAAATCAGTGCCCTGCTAGATATTTGTCATTACCTTTAATTTATAAGATGGCTAGACAGCTGCACATGTGACCACTGTTCTAGCAAATAGACTGGCTTCTCACCTTGTAGCTGGACAGTGGGGAAATCTTTTTCAATTAAACACCATACATCAAATCCAAGCTTTTAATTTTGGCCCTGAAGCTAATCTGAGTTAAATGATTTTTGTGGAAATTAGTAATTTTAATTTGCACCTTTACTGTGCCGGTCTCACTGAACAGGTTAATTGAAATGTTCAAAGAGCTCACATGTGTGGTGGATGGCGACAGTGGTTAATGACTCTATACTGTGTATTTAAAGGATATGTGAAAATAGAAACTGCTATATGACTAATATTGATGCGATGGTCACAAATTACATTTGTCACATGAACAGTCTACAGGTTTGTAGTGTGAGATTGGGTTTTTTTTTTTTAGATTGTAACAGCAATTTAATACAACACAGTAACTGCAGCATGACAAAGATGTTAATGTTCTCGTTGTCTGACCTCCCTGATTCACCCTTGACATAAGATTTAGCATGTATCAAAACACATACAACATATAATCACTGCAACTCATTATTCACCACTTTCATTAGTCTGATCTAGTTACACTTAGTGATTTGTAAAGAATACACCATATTTTCCCTTTCAGTGCTCTGCACAGTTGTCAGCCTTGTACCATATTATTCAGTGTGAACATTTTCACATAATAGGGTAAATCTGTAGAGCCATTAACTTTGTGCTTCACTGCAAAGACTGCTGTAGCCTAAACGTGTCATTATCTTTTCTTTTTTTTTTCGTTTGGCTGTTAACTGAAATGAAAAGAGGACACTGCATGAATATTTAATTCTTTGTTGTATGTCTGAAGCTGAACTTTCTGCATTCAAAAGTAGGCATCATGTTGCATTTGAACTACTTTGGATAGATAGAAAAGAACTATCACACATATATTAGTGATAGTGAGGGACAGCGATAAAGTAAAATAATATTTCAAATGTATGGGTAGTGAAGGATATCTGTACAGACCTATAGTGCACTGTTATCAGCATAATATAGGTACTAAGCGGAACTCTACTGTGCACTTTTTCACATTTCCTTTGTATTTTTTTGAAACCTCTAAATCTTCACTGAAATCAATTTGATCTACCTTTATGTAAAAATGTTGCCATTATTTACAACCATTGATAAACAAGAAAGCATTTATGTGGGTCATCTTTTCTATATTTTAATACCTATGTGCTTTTCTGAACTCAAACAAGACTATTTTTTAATTCACAAAGATGGCAAATGATGTATACAGTACATCATAAATTCACTATTCCCTTACTTCCAAATCACCATTTTAAATGCTGAACTTCAGATATAATCTAAACGCATTTCTAATTGTAAAGCTTAAATATACCTTGAACAATCTTGTAAAGAAGACAGGAAGGAACCGAAATGTCTTCTAATTCAAGATCTTTAACCACACACTACACACACACACACACACACACACACACTGCTGATCTATTGAAAACACAGTATCTCTAACAGTGTGCCTTCCTTTGCAGGGCTGGGGGATGCACGCGGTTCTGTTTTGTGCCAGAGGCGGTGGTACTGCTGCACTATGGACTAATACCCTGGATGTAATCCAGCTGCACTGCGTCCAATTAAAGCACCACGTAAAGCTTTGAACACTGGGCTGTTACTGCTCCGGTAACTCAGTTCTCGCAACGATTTCTGAGCTCTGGGCAAAAGTGTATCTGCTGTGAAATGTTAATAAAGTGATGATAGTGTTGCCATTTAATCTCGTCACACTGACTTGCAAAACATTCAATTAGCTATTTAAATATTTTAAAGCTTCTATTTTTTCCCCAAACCCCACAAAAACATTTCATTACCAAACTCCAGATTTCAACGTGACGCTTATGACATCAGCATTACCACCAGCCACGTAATCGTGCGTCGCACTTCTATTTTTACACTAAAAAGCTATTTTTGAACGAGTGCACCAGCGTGCTTCAGACGCTGGCAGTAAAAGACAATAGACTGTAAGTGCTCAAACACAGCGACTGCTTTAAGCACTTTTTGTCCTTAAAAAAAGCCGTCCATCATGTCAGTGCGCAATTGCGCAGCAGGAACCCCCGATGTGTGAGACCAGTGACATGACCACTGAAAAAACTACCGCAGCGCCGCAAGAGAACCAGCCTCCTACTGTGACCCCATTCCAGTAAAGAAGACTTCTAAATTCCCCCACAGTAACAAGGTGAGCGGTCTCTGTGCGAATTTCCCACAACCCCATCTTCGACGCTGCTGGAAGAGTAGCTTCGTGTAATGAAGACGTTCGTATACCGGTGAGGGTAAGCAGCATGTTCATCTGTTGGACTCATATACGTTGTGTCCACAACTCACGATGACAGCTCGCATCAGGACTATGGATGCACTTTTCAAAAGTCTGGGTTTCTGAGAGGAAGCATGATGGACGCAGCGGACATAGTTGCCTCTGTGCTGGTTTTGGGGATTATTGTCGTGTCGCTGCTGTCCAACGTTGTGGTGCTGATCTGCTTTATGTACAATCCGGAGATCCGCAAACAGGTACCCGGCCTTTTTATTCTCAATTTGACGTTTTGCAACCTGTTGCTGAGCGTGTCCAACATGCCACTAACTCTGATCGGGCTCATCACCACGGGCCACCCCGGGGGCAGCGGTTTCTGTCAAATTGTGGGTTTCCTCGACACTTTTCTCACCACAAACTCCATGTTGACCATGGCAGCTCTTAGCATCGATAGATGGGTGGCGGTGGTTTTCCCGCTGAGCTACCACTCAAGAATACGGCACCGGGATGCAGTGATAGCTCTAGGATACACGTGGATACATTCACTTTGCTTCTCCACGGTGGCTACCTGCCGTTCCTGGGTCGGCTACAACCACCTTTACGCATCGTGCACGCTGTGCAGTGTGAGAGCGAAGGGAGCCGGGACGCAGTTCATCATTTTCACCGTGGTTTTGCACTCTCTCACTTTCCTTCTCACGCTGATCGTGCTGTGTGTAACGTATCTCAAAGTTCTCAAAGTTGCGAGGTTTCACTGTAAACGCATCGACGTCATCACTATGCAGACACTGGTGCTGCTTGTGGATATCCACCCCAGGTAAACAAGCATTAGAGATGCATTCGCTCTAATCCACCTGTCCTTTTAATACATGTGTCTTTTAATAAAACATTTCCACCCATTGTTATTTATGTTATCCAGTGTGTCAAACAATCATTTGGATACTTTGGAGGTTAAATCATTCTGTCAGCAAATTGTGATTATATAAGAAAACCTTTATTTAGTGCATTTATTTAAATCAAACAGAATCTTTACAGATTCACTAGCTGTTATAAAGCTGTCCATCATATTGATAATGTCTATCAAAATTTGTAATCAAATGTTGGCCATTTGATTGAATAAAATAACCACATTTGATTCCTAGTAACAGAATTGAAATGCTCTCTCTTTGTATATTTTCTTTTTATCTCTGTAGTGTGAGAATCTCTGATGTAATTGTCTTAGATAACAGTGCACAGTGTACTGTTCTCTTCAAGTCTGCCTCATATGTCTTCTCTTTTGACTGCTTAATTATGTTTGCATGTCTCTGGTAATGCATACAAGGGAGATAATCTTACCTGTGTGCTTTGACAGTGTACGCCAGAAATGCTTGGATGAACAGAAGCGGAGGAGGCAGAGGGCCACCAAAAAAATCAGTACATTCATCGGCACATTTATGGTGTGCTTCACGCCTTATGTCATTACAAGGTGACGAGCGATGTATAATGCTGCATGGTTTGTGGATGTGTATGTGTGTGTGGGTGGGTGGGAGCAGAATCCATGTTTGTGAGAGATATTTACCACCATACTGTCACCAGAAGATGTGAAGGTTTCGTACATTTTTCTTCATTTTGAATCAAAAGATTAAAAATACATTTTTAACAACTGGCATCAAGGAGATATTGGACTACAGCTAATGATCAAAAGCTTATCAAGTACAGCAATACAGATGGTGGTAACTACTGTATGTGTACGATAATATTTTAAATATTTAAGCTACTACATCTTTACTTAATTCTTTACAGTATAACGTGCACTCACTGTTTGCACTTGCTGTTAATAACAAGTGCAAAAAAAAATGCTCTTGCTGGTTTGTCCAGCCTTTATTTTGATGTAATAGGAATTTAAAAAGAAATCATCATTTGCAAGAACTTGAGAATCCACAAAAGCCACAGCCATCTGTTCAGATTCCCGAACATAGTGATGACATTTCAGTGAAGTGAAATGAAGTGATGACATTTTCACAGTACTGAGGCACTGGTGGAGATTCATTAAGTGTTGTAGATTTCTTCCATTTCACTCATGTAAGAAGCTGCACTTTGTCCATCAATTGTATGTGACTTTTCTTCCCATGTTTTCTCTGTTTGAGGTAGAATTGTAGAGCTTTTCATCCCAGGACCCATAAACTCTCACTGGGGTGTGCTGTCCAAATGCTTGGCCTACACCAAGGCAGCAAGCGACCCATTTGTCTACTCACTGTTGCGTCACCAGTACAGGAAGACCTGCAGCCTTCTGGCAAACAAAGTCCTCAAGAGGAGCACGTTCAACTCCTCCTCACTCAGGATAGAGAACAATGCAAGGAGAAGTGACAACTCCTCCAATGCAACCAACAATGTCCAACCACCGACCGAAAAACCCCTCGGCCAGTGAACGTCAACACAGTGACAGGTGAAGTGTTGATCTTGGATGCTGACATTTTCTTCTGAGTTTGAGATAACATAAAAAGTGATATTATAATATCAAACGTTTCTCATGTAATTACTTGTTAAGGGACAAGATATTTTGTACTTTTTATTGTGAACAAATTCAATGAAAAGACCAAAACCAGCAATGTGTTACTCCGCATCTCCATACTTTATTAATTTGCCACCGTTTCTGACTTAGATAGCTAAATGCTCAGATTGTGCTGCTTTTTTCGCATCTGTATTCCTGAATGCAAAAATGCATTGACCGTTATTGACAGTGACATCTCTTTATTTACAGCAGATACCCATGTTCGTGATTACAAGAAGCATGTCACACAGTGCTACTTACTGTAGATGTGTTTTTCAATTATTATTTGTTAACTCTCAATAGAGTAGGTTTATTGTGGGGAGGGGGGGGGGGATGTAGGCCAGCTACGTTTGTAGACTTTAATGGCATTGAGGATTTAATACAAGTGTACATCTTTTTCTGCAAAGGTCTTGGACCTGTTTTTCGTGATATAGCTTTGTAGCATTCTGGTAAATTTGTGTGAAATACCTAGACTGCTGTGGCATGGTAATCTAGTGACTGTTTCAAAGGCACAAACTGCAGCGCACGTGAACAGCGCCCCATCTCCAAAATGCAGAACGAAGGAACAGAAGTATCTGATTACCTCAAATCGATGTATTTATAAGTTATATTGTTTGGAAAAAGATGCTCAAAGTGTTGTGTTCCACCTAAAGCGAATGGCTGCATGTCTTGACTGAAATTCAAGCATAACCTCTGACCTCACTCATGATGAAGAAAGCTGGATTAAATACTTCATGTGTTCATGGAATCATTTAAAGCAGATGATATTTTAAAGTTGTGTTGCACCACACTGATAGTTTTATTGAAAATACTGTACAGTATAACTGTGAGGCCTGACTTCTAAAGTGCCTATGAAGTCTCTGATTGAATCACAACTCAACAGAGGGAACACTTTTCTCAATGGTTGTGTTATGGTAAAGTGTGTGATTTTAATCCTGTTAAGTAGTCCGTTTTGTAAGTAACGTTTATTTTGTAATACAACCTCGTTATTTGGTTGCGTAAGGCAGCACAAGGTGAAATGTTATTGAATGTGGTAGCAGCTATTCAGTAATGTGTAAATAACATTTGAGCTCATGTCATATGAGTGGCTGTGCGATATCTGTGTTGTAAGACAACACTGACTAATCAGGATGTTGTGTTTTTACTTTACTGTGACAATATGAAGCCTTTAAAAGGCAAAAAAAAAAATCTATTTATTTTTGTCAAAACTGTGTCTGAATTTTGCTAATACGTTTGTGATGATATTACAATAAATGCTGTGCATTTTGACATTTGAAACTGTGCCAAGCTGTCTTCTTAAACATTTATCATCTGTATTTTTATTGAGATGATGCATAGAGAATTCAGCAAATCTGATCTTGAACAATGCTTTACTATAGCACCAATCTTCCAACACCTTTATTCTCCCACGATGATTAAGTCATGGAGAAATAATAATTAAAATCATTTAAGGGTCCCTCCCACTACTGCTGCTGTTGATGTGGCAGCAGAACAAAGACTTTATACAAAAGCATCAGGATTGAAAGTTAAAGGCTTTCTTAATTGCAGAGCTTCTAGAAGGAGTGGGAAAAGAATAAAAGAAGCCACGAAAAAGGATGGAGGTAGGCATTATCTCGCCAAATGCTGTGGCAGTTTTCAAAGGTCCCTTCCATCTGTGTCATCTATCCTACTTAAATCCAATGCAAAACAAATTGAATCAAAAAATTTGAAACAATCATGTCTTGTCATAAGACAAAACTGCCCCCAGTAAATTGAATTATTCACCAAAAGGGCAAAAGATGAGCTGACCATATCACTGTGAAGCACACCAAGCGAGGGCAATTAGCTGAAAGTATTCAGTGAGTTTGGAAGGAGCCCCAGTCTGGAGGTGTGTGCATACCACATCTCCCTGGGAGATTTAGTGAGTGGGTAGTGTAGTGGCAGACACAAACCTGCCATACACGAAATGCTGTGTACAGACCTAGCGATTAAGTCACTGTGCGTGGGAAGGACAAGAAAGCAGAGGAGGAAGAAGAAGAACATGAGTTTGCTGGATGACTTCATGCGACCCGAGTGTCAGGGCACGACGAAGGAGTGGCGCTCGCTACAGTTCTCCCACTCCGACAAAGTAAAAGTTGTTTGTGTAAAAAAAAACATTTACGACCATGTGAGGTAAAAATTCAGTTCAGTATCAAAGGATTTATGGTTTTATGTGAGCTTTAAACGCTGTACAAATTTGACTTCCTGATCAGATTATGTCAGGTCTCTTAAACTGATCAAGCTCAATTTAAAATGTCAGTGCAGTCACCGTCTTTACAGTGTTGTCTGAGTTTATTGAACAAGCTATAACAGGTCATCATACCACAATAGTAAAGTAGAAGTAGATTGCAGGAGATTACACAGAATACAGTATGTGTGTGCAAATTTATCATAAAGGACAAAGCTCATAAACAAAATATTAATAACTCATAAAAGCATGCAAACATGCCAGACCTCTAAATTCCTGAAAATATGCAGTGATGAAGTTTTAGAGCTAAAGAGCCACTACAATCTAAATGTGGCATTTCACACGGGTGTTTTAAAAGACTGTAGCAAAATAAATTGGCTGTCAAATTTGTGCAAGACTGCCACAGTAGCTGGAGTCACCCGTGTGCTGCAACCTCTTTTAATCAGCAGCAGCTACAGCGAGCTGAATAAGAAAAGAATCACCGTGCACACACTGAGAAAACGTAACTGACTCATCTTTTTAATTTCTGTTAGACAATCTTTCACCGTGAGCTCCCTCTTGTCTCACTAGGCCTCTATTCTCTAGTTTTCTTTGTCTTTAATCTCCAAGTATTCCTTATATAGCAGTTTATCCTAATCTCTTCCAGTAAATCTACCAGACAAACCACATAATGTGAATCATGGGAATGTTGGTCTTAAATGTCAAAGTTTTCCCCATGCCCTTAAGCAAACAGCCTGCCCTGCTCATAGATGTAATAAAAAGACCATCTATTTTTGTCCAGGAATGCCGCATTTGTTTTGTTTTTTTCCCCTGGGTTTTTTTATTTATTTATTTATATTTTTTGTCCCCCAAACCACTACAGAAACGTTTAAAGAGTATCACTGCCTTCAAGCGAAAACCTCATGCTACTGTTTTCAGTATCTTCAAGGACTTCATGGTTAATTTTAACATTCCACAAATTTATAAAGGCAATAATTCAAAATTTAAAAATTAAAAAAAAATCTGATTTGAAAGCTTTTCACATGATAAAATTAATGAGCAGCAAGAGTTATTTGTTTTGATACCATGGATAACTCACCATAAGGACAAAGTCCACACTGTGTGTTCACGTCTGCAGCAAAAATGTCAAGCAAATATTAAATTAATAGCATTACAAGTCTGTTATGCTCCAGCCATCTGTTCAGCATGTAAACATTGATTCTACTGCTTATGGACATGCCAATATCTGTTTATGTATCTGCATATTTTGAGCATTAACTGAATACTGATGCCCACTTGCTTTTCCAAAGTGAGACAAATTAAAACTATAAAAAAATGATTTAAGATGAGTGGTCAAGGAGGTCACTTTCACAAACTGGCTCAAGCTGCAATCATGTGAAAAAGAAAGTTTTATTCGTAGTCCCATGAAAAATAAAGAGCATCATTACTGAGCAGTAACTGAGGGTCAGTAGCAGCTAGGTCCTGCTAATTAAATGCACTTAATTAACTGATTATCAGTAAGTGTGACCACTAGTTTTGGCATTTTGTTAGTGTGGAGCATCTTGGTGTGTGTTAACACAGTACTACAATTTTCCCAGGAGTGGACATCCCAGCAGACTAGCCCAAAGGTCAGACAATACTCAGAGAAACTACAAAAAACCCACGTCTACATTTGGGTCAGATCTTAGTTTGCAGGTTAAATTTAATGACAGTATAACAGAAAAAGGCTGAACTAGCAAGGCTTGTTTGGAAGGGCTGGAGAAAATCTCATCTCTCCTAAAAGAACATGCCAGCGTTGCTTAGCTTTTCAAAGTTGCATCTGAACAAAAGACATAATTTCTGGGACAATGTTGCTTAATGCACAGCACCGTGTCAGCAAATCAGCACAAACACTTCCTACCAACTGTCAGGCAGTGGTGGAGGGGTGATGTTTGGGGTATGACCTGACAACCCAGTATCACAGCAAAACGTGTTATAGACATGCCCGTTCCTCGTGTCTATTTCACACTTTGCCTCTCCAAAACATGAAATGGAGACGCATCTAGAAGAGACCAGCAGACAGAGGTAATATATTTAAAGCCAAGACGTCGGTAGTGAGCAAAAAACATAAAAAGTGCATCCCAGAGTCCTTAAAAAGCAGAAACGATTAAGCTAGTAAAGGGTGAATTGAATGAGGTGGACCAGCGTGTCTATGACATGTTTTGCCATGAGTAGCAAAATATGCTGGAGTCAAATGTGAGGCCATCTGTCCAACACCTAAAGCTTAGCTGAAACTGTGTCATGCAATGGGACAATGATCCCAAACACACAGAATAGCTGAAGGAGAAAAGACTCAATGTGCTGCAGTGGCACAATCAAAGTGAAGACTTCAGCTGATTGAAATGCCAGGACTTTCAGAAAGCTGTTCATAAACAAATGCCTGCAAACCTCCATGAACTGAAGTAATGTTGTAAAGAAAAAACTCCTCTACGACAATACGACAGACTGATAAAGTAACGCAGTGGCTTCAAGTTATTGCTACAAGTGGTTCTACATGTTATTGTATTATGTGGAGTACTTAGTTTTTCACAGGATTCCAAAGTCCTGTGAACTCTTGTGTGAAAATAAACAAATCCACACAAGATGTTATTTTTCATTAAAAGATCATTTATCAAACATAAACCACCACAAACACCAAAAAGGTTGAGTGAACTAGACAGACAGCAATTCATCTAGGCCAGCTTTTACAACCTGGAAGCCCCAGGATAACTGCAGTGGCTTATAACCCTCCCTTGTCAACCAGTCATCATCAAGAGTAGGCCAGGACCACCTCGGAGACAGTGGGAGGGGTGACATAGTCACCAAATCCAACAGAGACCATATCTGTCCACCTTAAATTGAATTGTAATCCATCCAATAGAGACCAAAATAGACATTTCATTCTGAAGCACAAATGTCAACTCAGACTAGTGATTGTGCTGTATAACCACAGGAGTCAGTGGCATTCATCCTCTCGAGACCAGTCACCCTGTGTAATACATTGGCAAGCCATCAAATAGTTCAATTTTCAATGATCATAAACACAAAAGGATCAAGTTTTATTTATTTATTTGTTTAAATAAAAGTCATCATGATGATATCGGAAAATTGGTCAATTTATTTTACTGGAAAAACACATTAATTTAGGGTAATTTTATTCACTCAGATTTCCCGTTGTTCTGGAATGGCTCTACATCACTAAATCATATCACTCCATCTATCCATCCATCCATCTCCTCTCTTAGTCACTTATCCAGTTTTAGGCTTATGGTCTCCTGAGAAACAGTGTTCGTAAAAACATGCAATATTTTAAATGTTTTTGTTTAGAAAAAAGTTTAAATAAAAAAGTTTTTTGTTTGTTTTGTTGCGTTTGTTGAAAAGAATGATATCAAAAAACAAATTTTCCATGACTTCAGACAAAAACATCTGCTAATGCAATCCCCACAAAAGTGTTATTGTAGCTATAAGATATTGTTATTAAGACTTCTTTCAAAGGGCATTTGTGGTATGATTTTCATGTGCTACACACAAGCTCTAATTAAGAAGTACAGACATTATCTTGCTAGCACATGGTACAACGTGAGAACCACATTGTTCCAGAGTCAAAGCAATAAAAGCACTAATGAACCTACTGTAACCCCATTTGGTCTTTATGCAAACCTTGACTGTTGTCCAGCTTTGAGAAGTACACTACCGGCACCGTCCTCAGAATAATCAAAGAGTTTCACGGTGCATTCACTGTGCAATCAATTAAACATGCATGTTTTGAAGAGATATATGCTTCTTTCAGATCTGTGCATTTCTAAATTTTGACAGGAAAAGACAGGAGGGAACAAAAGACTCATGCACATGTATGATAAAGGAAACATGAGACCTCACTTCAAGTACTTCCTCTTTCTCCTGCAGCTTCTTCTTGTCTGAGTCACACACACAGCTGAGTAATGTTGCCCTGAATCAAACAGAAAGCTCCAGAGGTGGGAATTCTTCTACACTTCTTAAAAATAGATCAGAGGGTAAAAGATGCTCCACATTTTTTATTCCTCATCAAAATTCAAGACAAGGCAGCAGAAAGGTTAAGGTGTAACCACAAAGCTTTTATTTGCAAGTGAATAATAAAGCTAATCTATTTAAATATAAATGCTTGCTCCAGGTGTTTATCACTGCTTCTTAAAGAGTACTCCACAGTACTCTGTGATTTCCTGCTTGGCCACTTTTAAGGCATCATGTGGATATGGTAATGTTTTGGTGACTTTAACTGTGCCAGCTGCTCTGAGAGCATCAATGCTGACAGTTAATGAGAGGATGATGTATGTGGCTTCAGTGTTCAGACTGAGTCATTTCTAACCATCTGCTTCATGATCATGAGATACAATAACGGGAGAAAGTTGGGGTGAATTTGCGATTTTTGTGCATAACAGCTTTTTGTCAAATGATTGATTTCATTTTGATTTATTAGGATATTTTACATTAACAACAAAATATAACTCAGTATGAAATAATAGATTTCGTTATGAGGTGTAGCTTTGAAGCTCCGTGTTTGCGAGTCGGCTTTTGAAGGTATGAGTTGATAGCTGAAAGGTAAATACTGTAGCTTGCAGCATACAGATGGATGAATACATGAAATATAGACTGCCATTCGATGAGGAGGGTTATATCAGATGGTACTCTGCAGTAAAACAAATTCAGGTTGTCCTATTAACAATGTGTGCATGTAATATAAATTGATCGAGGTGTTACCTCAGCTATAACCCAACTGCACCTGCATCTGGAAACTTTGTGTCAGACAAGTTAAGTCTGGTTTTAACAAACTGCCGACAAGCTTACAGCAACAAATGCTGTCTGTGCTCCCCGAGTCTTTTTCTGACCTTCATGTTTCGAGTTAGCATGCAGCCCATGTTTACCCATCCTGCCAAGTATAAAAGGCACATATTCAGACAGCTGCCTCCTACTTCACTGATAGAACACTGCATCCAGACTCCCATCTTACTCAAATCCATTAATTTCACTCGATAGTGTCTCAATTTTAATTAAATCCATTTTTTTAATTTGTCACACGCTGTTATCAAGCTACAGTGGCACTCTACTGATGTAATTATGCAAGAAAAACTGTTGTTTTCAGTCACATACCCATTCAAAGCAGCGTACTTCTATAATATCTAATAAGCACACCAGTGCATCACTAGCTTCTGTCATTTTGATATAAATCCTTCAGATAAACTTTAGGCTATGAGCCAATGCCGTGAAATGCGCCTGACAGGTATTTCCACCTTTTTCATTACCTTGCTGTCAGCTGCAGTGAGGGTTGTGTGTGATAAAAATGTGCCAAAGACCCAGTGTGACATGTGGTACCATTAAAAATCCCATCAGACAATAATTGAGACCAAAGAGGGGCACATCTAAACTGACACAGGGAGGACGTTTATCCTTTATGAGGTGAGTGAAAGCTCGCAGAAGGTTAAAGCAAAAGCAGAAGTGAAGAAAACAACAATGGTTATATTATAACATACTGCATTGATAGATTCATGGTCCGAGAGGGAAAAATATGTCCACTAATGCTGAGTGGAGCAATATGAAGAATAGAAATAGAAGGGCATTTAAACGTAACAGGATGTGACTGTCGCTCACTGACCATATATGTCTTTTTCCAGCCTTGTTCCAATCAGTCAATACCCTCAAATGCTGAGGAAATTTCCGGCAGAAATGTAAGGAGGCTGCCATTATAAGAGGCAGAAAAAACCCAAAGAGAGGGATTGTGAATCTATCAGTAGAACTGCGAACAAAAGTGATCCATGTAATTATTCTTTCAGACACCTAAGAGCCCACGGCTTAGGGAAAATCCATCAAGTCATTTCATTATCGGAGAGACGTCAGCATTGAAAAGAACTGGAGACAATGGAGCCACTTTCTGGAGAACTGTGGTTACACATGAATAAGCCTCTCTCACAGAGGTCAAATGAACATACAAGCTGCGAAAAGGAGAATCACTATCGAGTGAAAATACTTGAGAACAATGGTTGAGAGGCACCTACAATTGCTGATGACCTTCTTGTATATTTCCCATTGTGAAAACATAAGTGCATCCAGGAACAAAAATGTAGTGATCTGAGAAGAATTTGAAAAGCATTCCAGTTCCGTGCTCAGTACTTAACCACATCTTGAAAGGACACTCCTTTAGATCCTTTTCATTGCACGGTGTTATCAGTAAAGGACACAAAGCAGTTATGTCTATTTACATCAGCTTGAGTACAAGTGCAAAGAACAAGTTCAAAGCTTTGTTGAACCAAGTGAAACTATGCTCACAGCACAGTTAAAAAATTTTTTAAAAACTCCTGGTTTCTTCCACTGGACAGCGTCTGCATGGGTTTTGTCTCAATACTCAATTTTCCTCAAATTTTGAACACTACACTCATCAAATGAAGTGGAAAACTATAGGTGTGAATTTGTGAAAACCTTTTGAAGGACTCTAAACGTGCCAGCACGTGGAGTATATGCAGTGTATGTTAAATTTCCTTGCAAACACAGAACGTGCAACATGTTCCACAGCAGAAGCACCATCAACACCATCCGCCATCCATTAGCTGATATGTGTGATTGTATGAGCGAGTTTGGATGCACATGTAAAGAGAGGGATCTAAAAGGGAAAGCAAATAAAAGCTGGCATGACATTAACCTGAGAGAGAAAGGGAGGGAATCATCATGCAATCATCGCCTGCTGTGAACTATGAAAGCTTCTTATACATTTACCCTGGTCCAGTGGTCACACTTCTCACTAAAAGGCAAAAGAAAAATTTCCAGGCTGCTGATAGATTACCGGCAAGAAATGCTACCATAACGTGTGTTATGGTAGTATTGCAGGGGCCTTGCACTGAGTGCTGCCAGAAAAGCTTTAAATCTGCATATATTTGGCAATCTACTGAAAGGCTATAATATCTTTCTGTGAAAGGATTTTCTTTAATTTGGTACTTTGATGATGATGGTAAAAATCATTTCCACATGATTAAGGAACATGATAAAGAGATATTCATATTCCTCCTTTATTATCTAATAACTCACTTTTAATAACTGTGTTTATTAATAGCACCAACAACAAAGATTCTTGTTTCTCACAAATCTGAATCATCATTCAGCACATCATCACATTATAAAAGCAATTATCAATGCATTTTAAGTTTGGCATACTGTAATTATTTGTGACGAATGAGGAGGATGAGTCAGAGATAAAGCAGTGCAGCAGCACAGATGATAGTTGCACATTGACCTTGCTTGACTGAACAGAGAGTCCTGGTCGATGACTTTATAAATAGACATGTTCACTTTATGTGATTCAGAACGATATTTTTTGCATTCCCGTCACGTTTCCTGTCACACAAGATACATCCAAATTAATTGAATCTTCTTTAATCACTCACACTTCTGTGTACTTGTCAACATCATAATATCACTTTGTATCAGTAGAGTAACATGTGTATTTCTTGCCTTACCAGGAAAGAATAGTAGTTTCACAACAGGAGACAGAAGTTCTGTAGTGGATCTTTGCGGGTTAAAATCCAGAGCAATTTCTAAGCCTCGATCAGTGTTGTGAGAGCCGATGTAGCCATTTATGTTTCACACATGAAAAACTGGGCTAAAGTACTGAAGACTGCGATTTGTGTCCTGTTTTAATCCAAAAGTCAACGATGTTTTGTATTTAAGCATGACTACAATTATCTTATAAATATAATAGAGTAATGTGCAAAAAACTAAGTCACCTTTAATTCTTCAATATGTTTTGTTAGGAAAATGAGAAATTGGTGAAGAGATTTATGGAAATATCTGCAAACATACATATTTAGGGAAAAACAGGGTTTATGCACTTTCGTTCCATTCCTTATGTAGCCTTCAGGAAAACTTCTCCAGGTTTCTGGAAGGACATTCAAAGCTTTCCTTTGCCTTTTGTTCTCATTCTCTATCAAGATGAGCCCGCACCACTTTAATAATGTTGAGGTCTGTGCTCTGTGGAGGCCAATCCATGACTGATAGTGTTTCACTGTATGCTTTTCTATACAGGTATGCTTTTACTGTACTAGCAGTGTGTGGAAGATCATTGTCATGAAGTCATTGTCCATCAGACTGTTTTCAGGTATTACATTATTTATCAAAGATGTACTTTTCTGCTTTAATATTCCATCAGTTTTGATAAGATCCCCACTGGCTGAAATCCAGCCCTGAGTCATGAAAGAGCCTCCACCATGTTTACCAGATGGCTGTAGACACTCACTGTTATACCTCTCATTTGACCTCCTCCATATATATTGATGATAATGAGTATATATGATGATGTGAAGCAAAAGTTTGGATTCATCAAGTTTTGGATTCATCACTCCATAACCTACATACAACCTGTTGTTGTTGTAGTTTTTTGACAGGCTAGAAATAAAATGCCTAAAGATAAGTTGTCACTTATGTGAAGACACAACAGCGGTTCATCCAATGAGTGAAAAAGCAGCCAATATTCAAAAAACATTTGAAAGACCTGTAGGAAGAAAACCAAAATTCCTCCCTAACTATAGATAAATACCCAGATAATGCTGTTTTTTTTTTTTTAGCATTCTGATAATTAAAAAAGAAAAAGAAAAAAAACAGCTTTGGCAAAGTATTGATTTATTGGGGGGGGGGGGGGGGGGGGGGGGCGCATTATAGACTGTCAAGTACACAATTCTGCAAATGCTAAATGTTAGATGAAGATGAGGCTTTATAAATATTTGTTACTAACACACTAGCTTTGAAAATCTACACACTAACTACAAACTCTATGCCAAATGAGCCAAAAATAAAAACACCTTTTCAAAGGCAAACAATCCTTAAAAAACTCAATCATTAAATGAAAAAAGATCATCTGATTAGCATGCAAAGCACCAGATCTATTGCAAATATACCACACTATCTAGACAAATAACAGGGAAAAAGTACTTATTTTTCTTTCATTTTTTAACCCCTTTATCAAACAACAAGAACATGCAAGAAAAACAATGCAATAGAGAACACAACACTAATTAAGCTGCATGTGAAGGAGTAGGTTTTGCTTACTGGAGGACCCAAATATTAACACAAAGGAGGTAGAAGGAGCAAAATCCAAATCCTCACAAAGGTCAGACACAGGCGAACAAGTCCAGTAAGGGGCAGATAAAAGACCAGCTCAAAAAAATCAGACAAAAGGTCACATGTGGGATAAAAACCGCAAACATAGTGGAACACAAAAATATATGAGAACCACGGGAAATGCTTGTCAGCTCGAGTCTGACAAGTGAGAGGTAAACAACTAGAAGTTTAATTATGGAAGAGGGTGATAAGCTTATTGGAAACTGGTGTGACTTATACAACACAGGTGAAACTACAGGGCAGGCCAGATGATTACAAAGGCAGCATTACAACCCGACTCAAAAGCCTCAACATAACCATAGAGACTGACACCAGATGTTTTTTTAAAGAATAGTTTTTATTTTAAATTACATAATAAGTTAGCTAAAACAAACCAGCATAAAGACAAAGATTGGTGTGCCTCGATAAAACTTGCCTCAGGCATGCGTTTATCCACACTTCACCAGGTGTGGTCAATTCAGCCCAGGCAACACCCAAAGACTCTTGCACTGCCACTGCAAAAAGAATAGGGGTTGCAACCATGGAAAGAAGACTGCAAATTACTTAACAGCAAGTAAACATCATACCACAAAGAATATGAATTCACTTTGAAGCAGTTACCGAATGCACAGGTTATAGCTTCTATTAATGGTTATGGAGGTAGTGACAGTATTTGAGTTCCAGAGTATAAAGAACAGAAATGTTTCTTAATAAAACGTATGTGCCCCTTTTTTGTATTTATTTGAGTGTTTTATCTCTCTATTTTTATTGTTATATTTGTATTTTTTGTAATATTGAACATAAGCAGACTTGTATGAGTATGTGTCCCTGTGCACATTGTCATTCAACATGAGTGTGTGTCTTTCAAACACTGAAAAGGAAAAAAAAATCATTGACAAAAATGTTGCATTTCTCTATTTCAACAGAATGACAAAAACAGAGTCCCAGCTGAGGGCAACTCTATTGTGCAATCAAATGAGATAGCAGGATGAGTTTCCTCACACCGAAATTGAAGTCATAGAACAGTTCAACCATGACTGATTGCCTCTGCTCAGGACTCATAGTACACAGAGATTTATCTCTATCATTCTTTTACCCCTAGTCCCTGCAAAGAAGAAAATGAGAAACTGTTGTTTAGAGACCAATATACACACCATGAGGACTCCTCAACACATGGATGGTCCAATAGCACCATTTTTGTTCTGTTCAGTGTAAATAAAAGATGAAAATAACACAGCAATACACAGGTTTGCTGCTGTGGTGTTTAAACAATGCTGTATACTAAGTATACTAAGAATCCCTTAGTATTACTTAGACCCAAAGTGAGCCAAAAATACCTCACACAGCACTACACCACCACCACTAGCCTGAACCGGTAATACAAGACAGCATGGATCCATGCCTTCATGTTGTTTATGCCAAATTTTGACCCCAGGCAACATTTTTCTAGTTTTCTATTGTCCAATTTGATGACTGCTTTCAAATTGTAGCCTCAGTTTCAAGTTTTTAAGTGACAGGAGTCCCACCTGCTGTGGTCTTCAGCTGCATTAGCGCATCTGCTTCAGAATTTATCTCTAAACATGTTTTGTGTTTAGAGATGCTTTTTACATTTAAGTTTATCTTGCTTTCCTATCAGCTTTAAGTAGTCTCATCATCCTCTTAAGACCTCTGGCATTAACAAGGCATTTTTTTGTCCAGAGAACTGCAGCTTCCTGGATATTTTCTCTTTTCCTGACCATTCACTTCTTGAGACGCGTCAGTGGGAAAATCCCAGTAGATAAGAGATTTCTGAAGTACTCAGACCAGCCCACGTAACCATAACATTCACAGCCACTTAAAATCGCATTTCTGCCCCATTCTGATGCTTCATTTAAACTTTAACATCACATACTGACCATGTCTATTTACTTAAATGTATTCAGTTACTGCCATGTGAGTAGCTAATTTGATATTTGTGTTAACAGGCACACGAGTAGCAGTTTAAACTTATGAAGTGCCTCACGGAATGTTCATTAACTTTTTCTACAAGCTGAATTTTACGTTAAATATACATCGTTCTCCATGGACAGTTAAGAGAGAGACAAGTTTTGCACTGACAAAACATGATTTCACTTTGTTTGACTGTCTGAAATGGTTTGATCCAGTTTCAGTTGAACTCATGTTTACACTGATTTTTCCAAATTAATACTCCATATTTTACTCAAAGTGAAATTGTTTTGTATTTTGTGCAAAAAATATAAATCAATCTCACAAATCGAAGCCAATATTCAATTTTTATTTTAAAACTTCTTATATTAAGTAATTAATTAGATTAATTCTGACACTTATGAGCGTTTGTTGTTCGACTACACACCGTTATCGGCATCATTCATTTGCAATGCATGGCAGGTGGTTGCTTACCGAGTACCTTTATAAACCGCTTGAGTCAGTCATAAAGATGCAGGCTCAGCAGGGGTTAAAGTGGGCCAACCCAGAATGTTGATCCGACACCTCCTCTTAATGAGTAATTAAATCTGATTGGCAGTAAAATATTGTCAAATGTTTTCAGTTTTCTATGCAGTCTGGCATCATTTTAGGTGATGCGACAGACACAGTTAAGTTGCCACATGATCCAGGGTGCACAAATGCTTTTGTCGTCTCATCCCTGTGATGCGTTCAGGGGTAAGATAAAAAAAGTTATGTTCATGTACGGAAAGCCATTAGTACCAAATCATGCCACTTTTACAACTGGTCTTTCCGTATTCAGCAACTAGCTAGCTCTACAGACATTTAATGGGCATAATCGGGGTAAGTTTTAGAAATTCTTTTTCCAAAATGCGCTTAAACTGACGCATAAACTGAGAGAGAGTGACATGCCACCTTTGAAATGAAAGGTAAGTTAGATATTGAGTCAAAATAATTGTAAATACAAGTGCACAGATGCTTTACAATATTGTTGCTGAGTAACAGGACTTGCTTCTAGTAGATGTCATCAGTTTCAGTTTGACATTATGCTGTTGCCAAATTCCAGCTTTATACTGGCTATGGATTACAGATGCTTTTTACATTTAAAGCAGCCATAATGGCAAGTGTAACATGACCATACGCTGCTCCACTACACCTGAACTTTTGGTTCACCCACCTGCCAAATTCCACTTTAACCCCGAGTGTCTGCAGAGAAACACATTAAAAGATAAAACCCGAGGACATCCATGTAAGTGTTGATGCTCCAATATTTACATATTTGGTGTTTTCATAGATACTGGTTGTTGTTGTCTGCTTCTCTATGCCTTGGAGTCATTTTTCTTTTCCCAGTGTCTGCTAGTTTTTACTCAACTCTTCTTTTTTTGTATTTTTTTAAGGAGTAGCAGAAATAGTTCTGGTTTGTAATTCCTTGCTGCCAAGAATCTGGCTAATCATTGCACATCAACAACTGCCAGCACATTCTCATAATCGGGGTATAGATGAACAGTGATTAACTGGGTTGAATTAATTAGAGTGCTAGACGTTGGCACTTCACTATGTTCAGCACAGATGTGGATGTCACAACAAAATTGTAGACCCTGGATACAGGACATCCAAGCGTCTGCATCAAGCTACGTGCTAATGTTTTGCATTTGTTTTTTTGTTTTGTTTTTGTTTAGTCATCATTATCAAGAGGCTCATTGTTCTCATTCTGACCTCACGTATTTTTAAGAAGCTTTACTAGATAAAACCTGAATGCATTACTGGTTAATAGAAATGGCAATGGCCTTTTAAGTCAGTTACCTACATATCAAAGAAGAGCAGAGAATACAGAAACAAACAAAATAAGATTTTTAAAAATTAACAAAAGTTAAGTGGACAACAATATAGTTTCTTATTTCCACTTGCTATCTGTCAGACTTTTTCAGACAAATAGAGAATTTTAGGTTTTTCAGATCAAATATATGGATAAGCGAGGTTTCTTTTTCCTGCCAGTCAGTCTTTATTAACACAAAACGCAAAAAAGAGAGCACAACAGAAGAAGAAAAACGGGGTTTAAGAGAAATCAGTCGATTCTCTTTAACTGCAACATTGAATCAACAGTGTATGTACTGTACCAAAATGTACTGTATTCACAATTTAAACAAACAACAACTTTACTTCAATTGTGAACAGGTAGCTTAACTAATAACTACTAAAAATATCCTAGACCTTCTCTTTTCCCTCTTCCCATTATGTCTCTGTCTCCTTTGAGCCTTTCATGTTTGAGGTGTAGACTAATGATCATTATTCAATGCATTCTCAATTGATCCACTCATTAGAGAGCTGAGGATGCGTCAAGGAGTTGATTGCCTTTTTCTTCCACATGAAAGCTTTCTAATTTAACGAAGGTCATCATGAGCCAAGAGTGGAAAACAAAAACGAGAATTTTTTAAGAAAAATTTATAAAACAAATGTCATCTTTTATTGTCTACATTTATTTTTACACCAGCACTTTGCTCACTGTGACATGTGAGTCTCAAGTGAAAAGAAATGTGTTTTTTACTGTAGTTTACTAATCGGGTGATTGTTACATTTTCAGCTTTTTCCACTAGACTTTACTGATAAAATGAAATGTTAATGTATTTATGTCCAGGGATCATTGTGCAACAGCGCGTATTCCACACAGAAGTGAGGAAAAACAGAAGCCTTACTCTGTGCAACCAAACTCAACGTGCTCATGAGCAAGGCACTGGATATTATGCTTCTATAGCAAAACTGCTCAGTCGTGATGATGGTAATGATTATGGCTTCTCTTGACAGCTCTCAGGTGTGAATGAGTTGAAACTGTGAAAACGGGTGTGAAGAGGAATGATGCAACAAAAAAAGGCACTTGACTCTAACAACATCTTAACACCTTAAATACACACAGACATACACACACACACTACTCTCTACACTCAGATGTCTCACGGCTTTGATAAAGTGTCATTTAAAATTCTTCCATTTTATCAGGCTCTTGTGCTTTCCAAATTACTGGAGAGAATTGCCATCAACATCACGCTTAGAGGCCATTCCTGAAATGCTTGAACTACTTTTCTCTTATTTTAACATAAATAGAAACACACCTTGAAAGACTGCTGGCTTCTGTGAGACAAGTGACAATCATAATCAAAATGCTAAACACACACACACACCCTCTATCCTTGTCTTTATGATGTTGTAGGGACACATGACCAGAACATGCATTGTGGGAACCACCCTTTCTGGTGGTTTTACAGCACTGAAAAATCGGGCGGTATCTCAGAAAGGACCTAAACCAAGTTTTCACTCCATGGATCAATCAGACAAAGTAGAGTTCCCACACCAGACACACACACACACACACACACACACACACACACACACACACACACACACACACACACACACACACACACACACACACACACACACACACACACACAGTCCTTTCTCAGTCATTGACCTTTGATTTTTCTCTCACCAATTACATGGGAAACAGCTGAAGAGTTAAAATGTCACAGTTAATAGTTGTAATTTCCGCAAATAACAGTTGAGCATGACTATAGAAAAGTGTTTGCATGAGTAACTCATCTGCGTAAAACAGCAGTTCATGTGAGCAAAACTTTGATGGCACTTTAATTCACTCCATGCAACATCATGAGGCAGTAGTTTATTTTGAGCTGAAAGCCAATTAGTCCTTAAAGACAAGGAATGTGAAGGCAGGTCATTATATAAGATAAAATGTAATTTTCAGTGACACAAACCAAAACACTGGTGATCACAGAAAAGGAGACTCTTCTGCTAAACTAAAGTGCTGGTTATTTAAAAATTCCTAATTTCACGAGAACATCTTTTTGTACTTGAATAAGTGTCTTGGAATTTCAATGTTTTCTTGCTTGAAAAGTGTCCACACACCTAATATTAATAAATTGGAATATTAATAACATATTACATTATGAAATTGTTATCAATGTGACATTGTAGTATAATACCTATAATACTTTGAGATGTCTCAGTGTCTAGTTGCATGGTGTTAAAGTGTTGAATTATAGTGTGTTTTAGTGCCCTCTTGTGATTAATGCCTTAACTTCAGCATGATGTATTATTTGTCTCACTCAGACGTCACTCCATCTCTCACGTATCATATATTTAATTACTTACCATCCACATTTGCCCTTTTATTTCCCCCAAAGTTGGTTTGACTCTGTCTGAATCTATGTGTATATATTTACACCGACAAAAATTTTTCAAACCCAAGAGTCATGTTTGTAGGTAAGCGTTTGGTGAGATTTTGTGGCCACATGGAATGACAGGATGTGTAGTTATTTGCAGCACTGTTTTGTTGCTTTAATAAATTATCCCACATAGCTGGCATCTATTTTATACTGATAATGTTTAGTTCTACAGTTAGGTCCATAAATTGTTGGACGAAGACAAATTATTGTAGTTTTGTCTCTGTATACCACCACAATGGATTTAAATGAAATAATCAAGATTGTTTAGTTTTATAAACTGTCCCCCATTTTCAGAGGCTCAAAAGTAATTGGACAAATGACTGGCAACAGTTTAATAGCCAGGTGAGGCCTCTTCCCTTTTTATTTCATGAAAAATGAAGCAGAAATATCTGAAGTTAATTCAAAGTGTTATATTTGTAATTCTAATTTGAATTTGCATTTTTATCAGGGCTTACGGTTTAAGAGATTCACTTTCAAGTAATGAAATATCAAGCCTGACTTTCTCCAGACCTGCTGGACCTTCTGACCAGCACAGACCAGTGCTATCAAAGTACACAATAGTCTTTATAATTATAAACATCCATTTCATTTGAGGATTATTCATAAATTGTATTGTTACAGGGGTAAATTATTTTCCATTAATCTTTGCAAACAATATTTGAAAGAGAAAACTCAATACTAGGACAGGTAATGTTTCTTTATACTGTATAAAATAGTACCATGATCCTATGATATTCAATAAAAGCATTTTAAGGCCTAAAAGAAGAGAAAGCTAAATTCAGTGTAGATTAATGTATTGGTTATTATTGTAACAGTGCATCAAAGCCACAATTTAAAAAATCAAAAAACAAATTCAATTATTTTTATTGTTATCTTATATCGAAGGCTCACAATATTCCAAAAGCAAATAAATATCTCAAACAAGAATTTTATCAGTGCTTGTGCTCCTTCAGGAGTTATTCCAGAGAAAGGCCTTGTTGTCCAGCAGACTGGCCAGTTTATGGTTGAAAGGCTGGTGAAAATTCCTGAGGATGTTCCTGGTAGCCGGAAGCATAGGACCAAGACTCCGGTCTTCCTCCCGCCGAGTGTTAGACATAGGCTGTTTGGTCAGTGCTGCCTCCACCTGCTGTGACAGAGGACCTACAAGAAAAGTAAAACAATGCATAATCAACCCGTGAAAATGGATTTTATTTCACTTACAAAGACAAAGTCACTCTGACTGATGTTTTTGTAGCTTTTTGGACACTTACCTACACTCAGAAAATCAAAAACTTTTTGGATTGTCTCTTTAAGGTTTGCTGCATAGTCCTCCAGTCGAAGAACAAGGATTTGTTCCTTACTGAAAACACTCAGCCAGTCCAGTAAGAAGACGATGTACATCCCCAGATTTAATCTCACCTGTGGGACAAAGGTGAGAAACAACAACAACAAATCAACATGACAAATCTGCTGTGGTGAGCCAGCTGCTGTTACAAAGGCCAAAAATAAAATCTGAATATGACCTGTTGATCTAAAGTCATTGAAATTAAAGGGGCACAGCTGCTCTTGCTTTTATTTTTTTTTTCCTTATTATCAACTAATTAATTGAAAGTTTTAAGTCAAAATTTGGGTCCTCCTGTAGATATCTAAAAAAAGACAAAAAAAACCAAAAACAAAACACCAAATACATTATTTAAAAAACAGTTGAGCTTTTTATATGATAAAAGTATTTTATTTCTAACTGTTTAAATCATCAGTTAAAATTATGATGCTTAAGTGAAGAAATGCACACAGCGTAAATACTGATTTTTGGTTTTGTCCTTTGTCATGGGATTTACTAATATACTACATTATTGACATAGTAGTAGTATATCAAGCACTGATCTTAAATTCTTGACCACTTTAAAGTGCTCATTTTAGTCTATTACATACGGTTTGATACCTTTACGGTATGATTTCTATGTTTATACCAAATTTTGACATATAGATCTCTTAGAATGTGTAAGTAGTGTATTTTACATTAATAAACAGATGATTAATCATTAACTACTGTTTCGGAGAGCTCTTAAGAATGTCTCCTTCTTTCACAGAAATGTTGCATGGAAATGTGTTTGATTTTATACAGATCTGGCAAAGTGCATCAAAAGTCTCAATATTTCTCAAAACCATAACAACTGTTGTCAAACACAGATGAACTATGGAAAAAGCCAACAAGACCTTTTCTGGATAAATTAGATATTAACAGCAAGTAAACTAATGTGACCCACATGCATGGATTCGGTTATAGTGATTATTTAGTATAATTTTCTTCTTGAACCTAAATAATAACACGAAGCAAGACAGTATATTATTTAATCTAAATGCACAGACACTTTGAGTCCTCCAGAGGGCGCCACTATACAACATCACCTATTGTAGCTGTGATACTGGTCAAATCGAGTGCCACAAACCCTAGTCATCTTCTCTTTCGTAAGAGAAGAGTCATGTAAATAAAGGATTAAGTTTGTTTTTCTGAACTTGCTGTTAGATCAGAGACACATTCTTTGGCTCACAGTGTTTTCAGGATGAACTGGCTTTTACTGTATTAAATCTTTCAAGATAACAGTGTTGTCATCTGTATGTTATCATAAAAAATGACCAACTGCCAGAGCTCATAACTCAGCTTATTCCCAAGAGAGTGCTGCATGATAGTTGTTTGCTTCACTTCAGCACAGCAACATCCATTTACAGTGTCAGGTGGATTCTCAAAGTACAAATGTTTCATCATTGAAAATGCTTATAAAAGGCTCCTAATATTCTTAAAAATGAGAAAATCATTTTAGCTCACTGGCATGTCGTTGAAGAGGCTGGTGTTGTAGGCGCAGGAACGCAGTGACCATTCAGAGACACAGGACTGAAACAACTGCACAGACTCTATGACCTTCTGATGAAAGTCCTCTGCAGACTTGTTGGCCGTCTTAAAATACAAGTAGTCAGAATAGAGCCTGGCAACAAAGTGAAATAAATCAACTGGAAGCAGGAAAGCACATTTTTGCACAATTTGTGCAGTGGAAATTTTGATTGAAAACAAATATGTTCTGCAACAATGAAAAAACATAAGGGAGTCCCATAGAAGCAATCAGAAGTGTTAGAAATTGTTTATCTACAGAAATTCAAGTCTGTGTCTACACAGATGGATGTGGGTAAGAAATTCTTTCTACCTCTCTACTGGATCTCTGAGCATTATGATAATTTTGGCATCGGGTTGGACTGCATGGATAAAGTCCTGGGCCAGGAAGGGGGGCTCTGTCTCCTTGTCTGCATGAAGATAGCTCCAGGCTTGGTTGTCCCACATAGTGGATGCACTGGCTTCACCTGACAAGACAGTGACAGTCTCAGTATCATTCTGGGTAACAACAGTTGATTTAATACAGTTGTGCAGTCCTTTGGGTAAACTATAGCATAGAGAAGATTCCTATTAAGCAAAGCTGTGAAAAAGATTTTGCGTTCACTAGTTAACTGGGAACAGCAGCCTGATACAGTAAATGCATATGCTTGAGCTGCTTTGCAAGGGTACAGTTTTGTCTTTTTACATGTAAAAATGTGGAAATGCATGTGACTAAAACAGATGCTGGTAGTCCTGCTGTCTCTCACTACCAGGTTTGAAACCAGTTCCATTTTGAATCTCAACGTGCAACAGAATGACCTGCAAGAAATGTTCTCGTGACAGAGCCCCAAGTCATTTGGCTTTCTGTGTACACTTATAAATACACTGAGCTATCTGTTCTACATCGCAAAAAATATATATATCATGAATAATGCCGACATTGTGTCCTTCCAGCTCTTCTCTTGAGCACTGTAGTGCTTCTGAGACGAGAGCCATTTGCTGAAAATGATCATGGCCTGACGCTAAAGAAAAAGAAGAGAGAGAAAAAAACTCAATTGAATTATGGTCAGGATACAGTTGTTTGGCTGCTGAAAGCCCCTCAGAAGATACAAAATGAGAAATAAAAAGCCAAGACATTCTTCCATTTGATGCACAGTGACACTAACAATAGCTCATAACCACTTGCACACACAAACACTTTCACATGTGTTCACCTGTTATGAGCTGGAGTGCACGGTGGTGTCCAGATGAATTTCCAGTGATTCCTTCTTGGATGCTGTGGGCTGCCAAGTCAAACAGATCCAGGTAATCTTCCACACGAAAACTTTCCTGGAAGCCATCTTTGAAACGGATATAACCTGCAACCCCATTTACACCAAAACATCACTTATGATGTATTTCTTTTTAGACTGCTTTGTAATCAAATTAAGAGAATGAAGTGTGTACACTTTAACCCTGGCAGGACAAACAAACTCCGGACTCTGAAACAGTACTGTTTTTCTTCTGTTTATGAATAAGCAATAATTTGACTCCATTTTGCACACTAGCTACATTTACATGACATACAATCAGCAAATAATGGTGACTTTATACAGATACACACTACAAGATTATTTTCCTAAAAACATTTAAAAGCTCCATTTTATTTATTATGTATTTAACTGTATAGAAGAAGGAAAAATCAAATTGATACTCTCCCCTTCAATTGCATGTCTCATTGAAAAAGCAGCCAAACACTGACAACAAAATCACTGCATACTGCAACTAATTCAGTAAGACTAACAAGATTTTTATTTGTAGACTCAAAAAGTACTTTTAGTGATGAAGATTATACAAACACTCTAAAAAATGTGTACTTTTTTAATGCTGGAAGAATGGGAATGAGCACAAGTTCAATCAGGTGAAAACAGACAGCGTAGGAAGCATAAATGGTAAAGTGAACACAGCAAACAGATCACCCATTTTTCATTTTCCTTAAAGCTGCTCTTCATACTTGTAAAGTCACTATTTGTTTGTTTAATCACGGACGGTTGTGTAAAATGTGGACAGTGGATGCGGTTGCTGGAACATGTGTCGTGACCATGACTTCCTGTGGTCTCCACTGGTTACCTTTCTAACCTCGCAGTGACCTCATAGCTTCAGGAAGTTACTTTCTGCAGTTAAGAGTTGTGTAACTTTCCATGCTGTACATTCAGTAAACAGTACACCGTGCTCTCTGTTCAGGGGAAAGGACTTCCCTAAATAAAATTCTTCCATGCAGAGCACACTACAGCCTCACCGAAGCAGACATCACTTCTTCCATCCATTAATATAGCTGTTAGTGCTACTGGGGAAAATGATGTAACTAAAACAAACTACTGAATATTATTATTTTTATGTAACATTAGCTACAGCAACATTTTTTATGGTTTGTAAACTCTTTTTCGAGCCTGACATTTTTTTCTGAGCTTCCAGTGAAGGTCAGTGATGAATGTGTCATCTTGTTTGTCATGTTGCAGGTAAGTGATGAACTCATGTTTAGTTGTTGCACAAACTAAACTTGTTTTGCTCGCTAAAGTTTGGAATTTTAAGATGACGCACACAAGGATCTGCACAACCACTATGAAAACTCTGCACACTCATTTTTGGGTGATACATAAGGAACAGAAGAAGTGAAAAATGGTAAATGCCCCTGAATGAGTTGCCCTCAAATGCAGCACAGAATGTGAGGTTGTATGTGTCAGACTAGTTATAGCCAGAGGAAATATTCTAGTTTTGGATGAAGAAATGTTTCTGCCTGGGTAGCGTGTGCAGCAGACGGGATAAATGGCATCTACCCTCCCATGGGAATAATCTGACACTTTGTGGACATTTTATTTCCAGGTCAGTTTTTCACATAAACTCTCACTGAGGCTTCACTTCTTAGTCACTTTAAACCAGTTGATTTAGTACCATCTGCTCGTGCTTTATCTACATTAAAGTATCTGTCATAATGATCGATTAAAGTATTACTTAAACTTGTGAGATTTACAAAAACAAGTCCAAAATGACATCCATTTCCTGATGACTTACCAAACCGTTTCCTGGTCCACCAGTGTGGCTCTTTCATTATGTTGAATTTGACTTCTGGATGAAGTAGCATTCTGTGAAACAAGTCAGTCGTGCCACACTTTGGTTGACCAATAATGTAGAAGTATGGCAGGCACCGCAGACGAAAGTCCTTCCCATCTTTGTGGTATAAATGCTTGTGGAAATTGGCCCTCAGGTGGTCACACACAGTCTTGAAGGACTTTGAGCGCAGTGTGAAGAGGTTCTTCCTGTACAGGTCATTGCCAGGTTTACTGGAGAACTCCTCGTACCAGCAAGGGCTCTTGATACCAGGCAAGAAACGGTGAGGAATCACTGAAAAAAGCTGGAGAGGAAGAGATACTCATCTGTCATTTTTGTATGATGCTGTTTTTGTAAAATCCTGTCCTCTGTATAGTTCGGTATCTGCATCTGTCAGTTATGTCATATATTTTGCACACCAGTGTTTACAAGTTGTTAATAGCCAGTAAAGAATATATGGCCGCGTGGAAAAATTCAGTTGTGTTTCCAAATGTTTGACACAAACTTCCCACTAACTGTTGCTCCTAATGACTCACTTGTAATGGTAGTAATAACTGTACATCTCAACAGCAACAACTGATGATGCTCTCTGCATAAATAGTGCAAAATTACGCACTGTAATGTGGAAATGTATGATGACACGCTAAACACAGGACATCTGCAAAAGCACGTAGTAAAAGTAGTCCATAGGCCCTTAGCAATGCTTTGTGAAACCATTCTTAGCAAACACCTGTCATTATGAGCTTCACCAAATAGGTATTTACTGCAGGGTTGACTGTAAGGTGCTTGTAAATTAACTGACACCTATAATTCATTTTTGCCAACAAATAAAAAAACACTTAAAAAATAAATTCAGTTATCACTTCTATGTTGTCTCTATTTGTGACAATAGTCTGGAGCATTTACAGTGAAAGCTCTTGTTGTAAAATTCTGCAGCAAACTTACATGAGAGTCTGTGGCAATGACATCCTTCTCATCAGGCACTTTCCTGGGTGTGTACTCCTGTTTGATGAGCTTTACAAGCACTTTCACGTTTACTGGGTTCTTTTTAGAAGAAGCTCTTGTTGCTGTTGTGCTGGTCGGGATGGCTGCAGGTCTGAGCTGATATGGTGATGGAGTGAACAAAGGTCCTTTCTTATCCCACATTAGGACGTAAGAAGCCATAATGAAAAATGTCAACGTCAAGCCCAGGAGGAAGCTAACCACTTTGATTTTCGAGATGCGCTGTAGGTTCTTGAAAAACAGCATAGGAACATGTTTGATGTCCAGATTTTCAGCCACATTTGTGTCCCTGAAGTCCAAAAACGTCCGGACGGGCCGTTTTGCATAGTTTTCAGCAATGTGCAAGCTGTGAAGGTGGTTGTGGAGCCTTGGAGTGTTGCTCCCATTTTTGCAGTCTGATAGTGACATAGTGACCGAGAATCACAGCAGGCATGTAGAAATAGAAGCAAGGAAATTACTCTCTAAAAAAAGCTTTGTTTCACCCATAAGAATTTAGTGAAATTAAGCTGCAGGTCATCGCTTGTCTTCTTTTTTCCTACATGTGTCTGAGTCTTCAATGTGGCCTCCTGTAAAGCAGAAACAGTTGTTAAAACACAACACATGTCTTTTCAATCAAAGTGCAGCAGTGTGCTTTCCTTTGAAGTTATAGAGTGTCACCCAAACTAAGTGAACATTTTTAGCACTACGGGTCATTGTCACTCTCACACACCAGTATGTGAAATTCATCCTATTCTCCATTCTATAATAGGAGTCACCTCTAAAATGTTTGAGGTTAGCTGCTGCATGTGTGTGGTCTGCTATATGGAGATCTCCGGCTTGATGATTTGGGGTATAAAGCACATGCAAAGGCAAGCTCTTCTAGAAAATTTTCAAGGTCAGAATAATGGTAGCTCTGTAATTCAAAACTAAAAACACACGATTACTCTCTTCGAGCTAAAAGCCCACTCTGAGCTTTATTTCTTTAACCTATGAATGTTATTTTCAAGATTAACTTATTTTTACAGGGAAACCACATTAGGTATTGATACAGGTGGCCAAACAGTGCACACACTGTTTTCTTTTCCCACCACATGAATAATAAGAAAGTAAATTAGTAGATTATTTCAAGAATGTCGTACTGAAAAAAAATCCCAGCACTAAAGTGTAAAACATTATTAAAAGACTTTTTACTCTGACATGTCCTCAGCCAGTTACAGTTATTTTTCTTTTGTTGTTGACTTAAAAATCCCAGTAGAGCAAGGAATGAAATCCTGCACCAGTTCTAATGGATACAACTTCTTTTTTCCTTACTATGGAAAAGGGTCTGTTAAAATGCAACCACGCTAGCGATGCTATCTCAACCCGTTCACAAAATCCGTTATGGTGAAACGTGATTATGTGTCAGTGCTTCAGTGCTTCAACCAAACAAGCAGTTCCAGTAATTAGATGACTTCAAGTGAAAGAGAAAGTCCCACCTGCTCATGACCGTTTACTTATTGTGCACTAACAAGTTACTGGAAGTCTGTCATATTATCTTGAGAGCAGGTTTCTCCTGTAACCTATTTCGTCTGTTACTGACGTCAGATTAACCCTTTATTTCCCGTGGGCCCGCTGGCGGGCCTATTTTAAAAGCACTAAATGACTATAACTCCATTACAGTTTGTGCTAGAGAAAAAATTCAAGCAGTTTTGGAAAGAAGAGAAGACGAGGGTTATAAGGTGTTCACAAGGTACTGCTGTCTGACAGAAAAAATCTGCTCTGTTTTGAGGCGAGCAACATGGCATAGATGAGATGGGTACATTGTGGTCATAAATCGATGTACATGGTCATGAACAATACTCAGGGTAGGCTGTGGTGTTTAAAAAATGTGCAGTTGGTACAATAATCCCCATAGTTTGCCAGGAAAATATGCTCCCCACAATTAAAACACCACCACCACCAGAAGCCTGAACACTTAATATGTTGACCAAATTTTGACTTCCATCCAAATGTCACAGAGGAAATCAAAACTCATCAGACCAAGCAACATTTTTTCAGACTTTTACTGTCCAGTTTTGGTGAGTCTGGGTGAATTATAGCCTCAGTTTTCTAAGTGGCATCCAGTGTGCTAAATACACTGAGTTGTTGACATCTGATTAGCTGATAAGAATGCGTAACAAGCAGTTGAGCAGTTCTAACAAAGTGGACTGTGTGCGTACCGGCATACCCCAAATGCGAGTCAATTTATTCATTTCACTAGGATGATTTTATACTCATGCCTTTGGGATTACCTCAAACAATTTTTAATTGAAGCCTGGATTATAAACATGGCTGCACTCCTTTCAAAACCAGAGAGTCTAACGAATGATCATATCAAGTTACATTACGTAAAACCTAGAATTTACTCTTTCTGTAGCTTAACATCAAGGAATTTTCTGAAAATCATACTGCGATTCAGTGTTACCGCAATAGATGCACATCTGTTTAATGTTTATAGCCTTTCACTTGTCACTCTGCAACACTGATATAAATTGTGTAGTACTCACGTAAGGTCTGCAGCATGTTTGATAAATATGTGCACATGGAGCTTCAAAAATCCTAAACAATTCCCACAGACTTGCAGATTTCATAATGGGACCAACCTGATCCCTTGCAGACTTATCAGGAATGCATGTCGATATTTGTAAGCCTGCGTGGGCAGCTGCAGAGACTGAACTTATTTTTGATCCAACTAGAGTTGTGAGGGATAATTTAGTGAAATATCGGTGGATAAAGAAGGTATAATATCCATCATAATTAACAGTTCATGTTCTGAGTAAACATGGCTGTGTGTGATACTAATCTTTATTTCCTATATGCCATATATTCACATATATACAAGCTTTTTCATTCTTTTTAATGATCCATAATCATATTAATAAATTATTCCATTCCCCTATTTCTGTTTCTTCATGTTTTATTTCTACAAACCCAGGTAATTGTGATCTTTTCTGTTCTCTGCATCTATTTATCTATTTATCACCATTAAAGATTTATGTCTGGTTGGGCAAATTTCAAATTGTGGGAGAAGAGAGGGATTTGGAAATGTGACAGAGCATAAAGAGGACAGTGAAAGTCAAGGGTAAAGCACAGAGTGGAGGACGGAAGCAGCAGAGATGAGAAAAACAGCATGAGAACGTGCAGGAAAGACGGGTTTTAGATTCTTTGGTCTCAAAATCAATCAACGACAGGAAGCAATAAACACCACATGGGATTGACTGAGGTGAAACCCTACCATAAAAATCCTGAGAAACCAAAATAAAAACCTGCATTTATCATTGAGTTAGAAGCATTTGCTGTCCTAAGCATACAAAATGTTAAGATGGCTGTGCAAGAATATCAAAGTCAGAATGATTACTGCAACAGATTTTATTTTCTTTCTGTGGGTCTACATTTTTCAGGTCCTTTTGTGCCTATGTGGCTTTAAGCAACTCCCTGATGTTGATGAACAGAAAGTTGGATGAAATCTCTTCACCACTCACTGACATGGTTGAACTTCTAGCCTCTAGAATTAAGAGTCTCATCATTTTAATTTCGAGAGGGTTATTAAAAAGACTCTGGCTTGCAAACACAAGGGAAGCTCCATCATACAACTTAAATGAAATCTAAAGACAAACGGTTTGAATCTACACATTAAATTGGAAACCATAAGGGCCTTTCATTAACACAGATTCAACCCATGACTCTGGCACCGTAGCACCTTAGCTCACCCACTCAGGCAAAAGTCACAAAATAAACACAAGAGGAAGTTTAAGTAGGAGTAGCTAAGCTTGTGGCTCGTGCAGTCATATGCTGCCCATTCTCCTTTGGACAACACACAGCGGATATACAAATAAACCAGAAAGAGTTTTTATCAAACACACAACTATTGTTTAGAACTTTTAAACTGAAAGACAATTTAGCAAAAGTCAGACACAGATCAGATAGTGATGACAATTCAGATGCTGTTTTATGCTGCTTTCAGTCTGCTTTTCAATTTTTGTGAGAGAAGGGAAGAAGTTTCTGTCACGCTAGTCGAAGTATTTCATAATTCATGACTGAGGATAAAACTATAAATTTTAATGACGAACACTCGTTTTCGGTCTGGCTTTTTAGTGCCTATACTGTGTAGTGTGAACGTGGCTTAAAGCAACGGGTTTTTAACATCTCTTAAATACTAAGGCTTAGTTTCCCAGACGTGGATTAAGCCTTGTCTTAGACTAAAAACCTTTTTCAGTGGCGATCTTCATTTGATTTTTCTTTTGGTCTGTGACTAGGCTTAAATGTTCAGAACTGTTTAAGATTTTCCGACATGGGGAAAAGACCCTGAACCCGGAGATTAAGAGTAGAATCCTCTACCACGTGAGCTATACAGCTAAAATTATGTCCAACAGGTTGACTTCATAAAACCTGTTTCTCATATAAACTAAATATAGATGGAACCCTCTGGCCAATAAATCTATCTGGATTCATGAATCCAAATAGAATTTGCATGCAGTTGTAAACTATATAACCTCTGTTTTAAGCTAGAGTGCATACATGAGACTGCCAGGATGCACCTGTACTTAAAAATTTTACCATTAAAAGCAGAACATAAAATACATGTTACAACATATCAGCCGTGGGAAGAGGAACTTGATCCTGCATTTCTGCTCGGACATCCTAGGGTTCTTTGCTCAGGAAGGAGTCAATCATCAAGAGTGGCTCCTTAGAATACTTGGCCATGCTAACTGGTAGAAAAGAGGGCTGATCCAGGATCATCTTTCATGAGATGCAGATGTTCAGTCCATCGCACATTTTGGACCAAATAAACATATTGCAACACGTACATGTGAGTTTTCTTACAGTGCACATTCCTTGACCCTGAAAGATTAATGGTAATGTTTTTAGTGAGTTCCTATTGGCCAATGGCAAACACAAGGAGTCATGTTGAAATGACTTAAGGAAAGGAAGTGCCACCGTTAAAACACACGCACACATAACCAAATACTCACAGAGAAAACTTCTTCCATTTTTAACACCTGTTATTCCTCTGACCCCATCTTCGGGTCAATATTGTCCTTGAGCTAATGTGGAAACTTCCATAAAATCTTCTGGGATTTCTTGAGCCTGATCATGTGAAAAGCATTTAATTTTTTTTATTTTTTTTATTTCTTTTATTTTTTTTCCTTTAATGCCAAAGATTAGGTCAAACATGTTGCAGTTAAACATATTTTTCTTGCAAATCACACACGACATTTCTGCTTATACAATCAAAGTTAGCACAGTTTTGTGAAACTAAATCTTATGTTACCCATTTCAATTAAAATGAAAAAAAAAATCCACCTTATGGTGGGGCTATAGTAAATCATCCCAGTCCATGTAGTCAATATGGTTTCTTCCTTTTCCGTCTGTCTGGAGTCTACTCACAAGTGTTACAGTGAAAATAAAATGTCCTCTGATTCTTAATGGCAATATGTTCAGTGGTGGCTTAGCCTATCAAGAGCTTGTGGCTGTAAAACGGACAAACAACGAGAGCTCATTATTTTTAATCAGCCCCAGCGGCACAGATTTAACAGATGTGTGTCAGATCTGGAATTTAACCTACTCCACTGATAAATATGAACAATGTCTACTGTCAAACAACAGGCCTACTCCACATATGTTATTTGTGTTCCCTCTGTTCTTTGGATCGAAAAAAAAAAAGTCATAGGCGGTGTCAAAGGTGGTGCACTCAAGCTTGATTGCATTTATGATATTTGGTGGTTCGTCATGCATCTGTTTGATTTGCTAACTGAAAATCTTGCTTGAGATGTTAAATTTATACATGGGAGCATGAGCCCTGCACACATACACGTTTGCAGTATGCATACTTCCTGCTTTTATGCTTACACAAAGGCACGCTCATTAGAACCTTCCTCAATGCCTTACACTCTTAATTTCTGTTTTTCTCTTTATCTCTAGTGTTCATGATAAAACGATAGGAATTAGACACAGTGATTACAAGCATCTCCGCAGAGTTCATCCAGTGAACAAAATGCTTTATGCTATGCAACTGTGGCACAGCTCTGTATAGCATTTCACATGACGAGTCTATGAAACGTGACTTCTGAAAACACCTTTGAGTGAATGCACTGTAACCAGAACATTATTCAGAGAGGGGACTTCCAAGAGTAAGTACTCAGTATACACGTACATTATCGCTTCTCCTGAAACATGTTTTAATCATGTCTTAATGTTTATAACTGTGTAAACACATCCTGATGTGATCCAGGGCATTCTGTGAGTGGGATTTGGCAGAATGCCAGCGCTAGGAAAAGGGAGGCACAAGGAAAACCTGATGCCACAAAAGGAAATAAGAAAGTCTCCCTGTTGATGGGGAAGTCAAACAAAGACAGATTGGATTCCAAACGGAGGTAATAATAAAACTTTCTCAATGTGGGTGAAAAAGAAATCAAAAAGTTAAAGCAATTTAAAGGAAAGAAAACAACAAATACTTATTTTCTGGGAGGTACTCATGTATCTATTTTTTTTTCTCCTTTCAGAGGCCCTCGCAGTGAGATTACAAATAAAATCAGCAGGAAAAAGCACCCCGAGAGCGCAAATATCTCAGGAAACAGGCTTAATCTACTTCATAGAGCTGGACTAAGCCTCCCTTTCCTTTTTACTTCCCACTAAAAAAAAAACAACAACAACAACAACATTTTGTCTCTACAGGAATCTGACTCATAAGCCACACCCACTAGTACGGTCAAAAAGAAACCGTAACTAGAAAACAAGAATATGCTTATATAGACATTCTTGACATCTGGAGTCCAGATCTCAAGAGGGTCAGTGGATACATGCCACTATGTACATCTGCATGCATATGAATTTATAGTATCAACATATGATTTGCTTCAGTAAGACTTTAAAACCAATGTCATATCAATAGAAAATAGAGAACATCTGCATCACTACTGTTTAATAAATGGAAGGGAAACATCTGAGGACCTGGGGTCAGCATGGGTGAGCTGTGACGCTGTAAGAAGCAGCAGTGATCACATGTGAAATCCTCCCTTTGCCTTTGCAAAGAAAGCCTGCAGGAAGTACAATAGATCAAAAAAGAACAAGTGAGGGTATAAGAGAACTAAAAAGCAAAAGGCTCAAGATTGTGGTGTGTTGAGGGACCCACTGAGTATTCACACTCTGCCACTGTGCTCGATCCATCATCCCAGTGACTGTTCTCTCATTTTTTTAAAAAACAGTGCCTTTTGTGCCACTGTGTTTGCTCGAGTGGCAAAGTTGTTGCAGTAATTATGACAAAGGCCATAGTTGGACCAATAAAACAGGGAACCTTAACGCAGGAAACTCTCATGTGCATTTCCTGTTTTAAAGTGATAATCTGCGCTGTTTCTTTTAAATCTTCCATAACATTAACCGCGAGTTAATTGCTGTAATTCACTCAGAATCACTGCAGCGGAAAGAAGATTGTTATTTCCACCTGCTGTAATTTATATTGTGCCATATGCCTCTGTTCTGAGTTACACATCCCCACCCTTCCATATGCACACATGGAAACTCCAGAGGTGGGAAGACCCACCACACACAATAAGAGTGGGCATCGGTGACAAAACGTTCAAAATCACTTAAATCGCTTTTCTTTCCCATTGTGATGCTTGATTTCAAGCTTCAGCAGGTTGACTTGACATATCTGCATCCCTAAATGCATTTATTTGCTGACATTTGATTGACTGATTAGGCCTAACCTTGGTTTTTATCATATATACATCAGATCATCTTACTGCCACACCCACTTTTTTCCAGTAGTTTCTCCATAGTAAACTTGTGCAATAACTTACAAGTAAGAATAACCACAGTATAACCAGACAGTTAAATCTGTGTTGAAGTATTCTTCCCATTGAATATTACTGCTGTTGCACAGCTTGCTCTATCAGTGGAGAGAAGAGACAGAAATTCTGTTCATTTCTCTGTTTGGTTATTGTCTTCTCCTTGAACCTGGCATGTCTCTTCTTGAGCGACTTCACCTTCAGCTGCCCACTACACTAATAATGAAAACAGTTAAAGAAAGAACTTGTCAGCAATGTTTGATAAGTTCTTTTATCAACTGAACTATTTTTGACTGGTTATGAAAACATCCATGCAAATCCCATTTGCACACAAATGGTGTGGATACAAGACATGCAGCAGCTTGACTGACCTAACCTGATTTCTATGAAAGATTTTTAGCCAACAGCTGTCCACATACTTGCTTGACTTAATATCTTTAAAGTTTGAACTCATCATTAACCCGTAAATCTGTCTCTTTTGACTTTAATTCATGTTTATAATGTCAGTAATAATAATTATATATTTAGAATAACTAATCACTTATTTGTCTGCTTCACTTGGAACACTGCCTAATATCACATTATAATGTTGTCATATGTTACAGAAAATATTTGTCTTGCCTAGTGACTCAGACTTGACTCAGGGCTACAGACAGTATGTGGATAATTAAATTTCCATTTTGTTTCCAAGCTGTTAATGGGTAAATCATAAAGCATGCAACTTTAACATAAAACTAAGAAGGAAATGTTGGAAATATTAGTTAATGTGTCTCAATTTACTTTAAAACAAACGTTATTTCAACAATTACAGTATATACTCTGGCTACTGTGTTCCTTAAACGCACTAGAATTCATTCAGTGTGTAAAACTCAAATTGATGAATTTTACCCGCTTTAAAATTGTGCTTCAATTGTCAAAAAAAAAAAAACCCTTTTAAAAAAACAACTCAAACACAGAGGGAAAAAATCAACTCCACCCAAGTGTAAATCTGTTTGCCACATCTGTATAAAGTATGATGTTCGCATAACAGATAATCAAACTAGAAAGACCAACAAATGGAAAAGAAAATATTAGAGTGAAAAACATCATCCATCTGGAAATTTACTCAACGCCAAGAGAGTGACAGGTGCAGATAAAGGTTTGACTACACTAAAGCATCCGTTCAAAACCAGCTTTCATGCTTGAAATAATAAAGTCAATCTTGGATTACTGAGGCTTGTTGTCATGACAGGTTAAAACAGCCAACTCTTGAAATAGAAGCTCTGAGATACCAAGATGCCAAAACACTTTAGTATCACGCAGTCCTCCCACATTCCCAATGTTCTGTTACAGAATCATTTTCTTCCATTTGAAGTGGACCCCTAGAGTCCAGTCTAAACAATCTGATATGGTACAGCTCGCTCGCTCGCTTTTCCTCTCCCCTCTCATACTTCTAGCATGACCTAAGCCTTCTACCGCTGGCCAAAAGAAGCATGGCATTGACATCCTAGCAGCTCTAGAAATTTGTTCCACAACTTCAGGGGGGCAACCTAAAACCTTCCTTCCTAGCAGACCATACAGAGTGCAGAGATAGGTGCAGCAGCCATAATGTGGTTTAGTTTGGGTGTGTGCAGTGTAATGAGGTGTAGAGATGTGCTACCTTTTACAAAAAAAAACACTAAATCTACATTCCCCTTCACTCACTTTCAGATTCAACTCTTTGTCCTTCCAATTAACAAAAAAAAAATACAACTTTGGGTATTCCAACACTGCACAGAGAGCCCAGAGAGGCAGGTTTGTCCAAAGGTCACCTGCCTGTCAGGGCCTCTGCTATGCACCCCATGCATAGACTGTAACTGAGAGAAAAGACATAATGTCAAACAGCTACAGGGAGTGCACAAACATCTCACACAACATGAGCTCTCCAAACAAAAACACATTGTACAATTAACTTTGCATCATTTGCTGGATACATGAGATAAAGACTTATAATGAAAGGAATTTGCCAGGGGAACTCTCAGATAGTCCGATGTTGACGTAGAACCTTCTGGTTTTGCTTTGTAACAATAAACTGAATAATAATTACAAGACAAGGACATTAAGAGCATGTACACAGTTTATGTTAACCCTATCACACAGCCCAGTTTGTGATTCAGTCGGTGAATCACAAACTGGGCTAAAAGTCTTTTACCCCCAGAGACATGACACTGTGATGTTCTGCAGCTGTTCAGTGATGGAGATAAGGGGTTAGTAAGTTTTAAACATTGCAAAGGCAAAATTCCAGCAATTTCGGGGGAGGGGGGTTAAAGAAAGCATATGCTCTTATGGCATATATCTTTTTTAACCTCCTAGGACCTGGCGTCCACATATTTGGACATCACATTTTGGGTTATTTAGACCAAAATACTCAATCTTGCTCTCCAAGGGCCTGATATCCACTTACGAGGACATTATACTGCAACTGTTCTGTCGAAATTTTAAATGAATATCTCATATGTGGCTCTCATTTTTCTTAGAAACAAAAATTAGGTAAAACAAATATCAGGTAGTTCTTTGTTTTTACATTCATCAGGTCCCAATATGCCCAAATATCACAGAGAAATTAAAAATGCATGCCAAGGAAGAATTCCGGTCTTAGGAGGTTAAGGTTACACTTCAGCACAGTAGACTATGGGGGGTACTGCACAGAGGAGGTGTCTATTAGAAGCTGTCAAGTTTTCGGACCATATTGTCTATCGTTTACTTGCATATATATCAAAAGGATTAATTAGATAAAGTACGCAATTATGCTTCAGTATAAGAAAAATAAACTTTTTAAAAATCTATAAATCAGCTTGGGAACCTTCTTAAATCATAGCAACAATATGACCAAATCCTTTTCCCGTCACTTTTCCTGTTATTGTGATTATCCCGCTGAATAAAGATACTCACGCTGGAGTTGAGTCGGTTTTATTCCAAGAGTCTCTTGTGCAGCCGCTTAAGAGCCACTGAGACCGCCACTTAAGGTAATCAAAGCGACTTGATGGGTATTTGTATTAAGCGTCAGGCGGGGTGGAGAACAGCACAGCAGATGAACCTAGGTATGAACGATGTCTTCATTTATAACAAACGCCGGCTCGGTTTCGTCGAAGAACCGCGGAAGTCTGGAGTCTCCATCCAACTGAGCTCTCCTGCGCGTATCACAGAAGAAGGGGTGGAAGAGAAAGGGGAGGTGCACGCAAGTAGCAGGAAACACCACCTCCAACACCAGCAGCAGATTCAGTCTTATCTGCGTTTCAACTTCTTCGAAGTGCTGTTGTGCTGCTGAGTGATATGACCGATAGGATATCAGCTAAAATAGATTGGCGTTTTCCTGCTGGTCGATTGGGGAGAAGGGGATTTTTTTTTTTAAAGTAGAAGATAGTTCAGCTGTGAGTTAAAAGGGTGACCACTATGGATGCAGCGATTTTATCTATCTGTCTAATGGTTTAATTATAAAAGCTAGAGTTTAATCAAATAAGACTTAAGGAACTGCTCTCACTTAATACATTCACGGTCATTTTAAACGACCTTTTAATTAAGGCTGCAAATCTTTTGCGTGAATACCTTTGTTTCTGGCATTTGACAAGATATTACTAAGGTATTCATTCTTTATTGATAATCACGTTTATAATTTTGGTTGTTTTGTGTGTTTGTTTTTTTTTTTTTACTCTTTACCTGTATTTAACCCGTGTACGGATTCTGACGTGTATCTGCTATTAATTTGTGCAGCTTATGATCGTACTGCTGTCCTTCTTGGCCGGGACGCTCTTGTAAAAGAGATTTTTCATCTCAAGTGTTGTTTTTTTCCTGGTTAACTAAAGGTTTAAAAAAACTAAACTTTATAAATAAAGAGGGGGGGAAAATCTATAGTGTTTGGCACCAGTTAATTTTTACTAAATTATATATTTCAGTGTGAATATTTCACACTGCTCAAGTGTCCTCAAGAAACTCCTCAGAGTTCAATAACATGAAATTTCCATAACATATACAGCATTTACTCTAAATGCTCCATTTAATCTAGATTGGCTGCGTCCCTGGGATTTTACTTTCATGAACAGGCCAGACTCTTTGAATACATAGTAGCACTCCAGCCTTGATATAAAGCGTATTACTATTTAATCTCTACTGGGCGCTTACCCCTTTGAAACAAAGATGAAAAGATGGTGATGCAGAACACAAAGTGGAGGTGAGCTTCAAAAGTCCAACATTCACAAGCTTTTGTTGAATGTTTTTGCTAACTTTTTAGAAGCTGTTCTCATAGTTGCTGTGAACAGAGTTATGCAATCAGGGGTTTTTCAGGGTTGTGAAATATCTAGGATATATTTATATCTGGGACATTTATCACCAGAAAAACTGTCGTGCGCATGAAAGGTCACCGCTGCTAATCTTTTAAATGATGTTCTTTTAAATAAATGGGATTTTTTTCCCTTCATTAGCTGTCATGACTCATTCTGTATGAGTAGGAGTCAGTGGGCCTAATGACAAAAACACAAGCTGCTGAAGCTGAAGTGAACTCCAAGTGCACACAAATGTGTGATGGTGGTATTCATCATTTTGTTTACAGAGTACAGGACACATATTTATACAAATTACCACTTATATAATTTACACTTTGCCATCTCTTGATGCTGTGTGAAAAAAATCCACAGGCATTTCAGTGATTAGCGCACAGTCTCTTTATCTCACGGAGAAGTGTTTTCCATTTTTTACAATTCTGAGAACAGGCACGAGTGTGTAAGCTGAGCACCTGTGCCAATGCGCTGCCAGCTCAGAGACACATTTTTATCTTGTTTGTTACTAATAACACATCGTGGTATATGTTTTCTTACTTTTTCAGCATGATGCGTGTTTGTGTGTGTCAGTGTTGTTACATAACGACTGGTTAAGAAGCAAGCACTTGTTCTCTGATTACACAAAAAGCCCAAAAGTGTTATTTAACTGCACTCTAACAGGGCTGTCATTTACATTACATCCATGTCCAGACACATACATCTACACAATTAGATCCAACCATGATTTTGGACACTGACACAACTTTTGCTGTTTAGTCGTGTTTCAAAACACATTTAACTCTTTGGTATGTGAATAACGGGAGTTTAAAGTGGAGACTTCCAGCTTGAATTTAAGGGCCTGAAAAAATGTGGCATCAGCCTGGGAGGACTTGAAGCTGCATATGACATTCTTATTAGGTGCTCGTTGCTAGTACTGAGTTGGACCTGCTTTTGCATTAAGAACTGGCTTTATTCTTAATTGCAAAGATTCAAAAAGGTGCTGGAAACATTCCTCAAAGATTTTTGTCCATAGTGACACGATAGCATCTTACAGTTGCAAACTCTGTAAACTTTAGAGATGGTTGTGCTGAAAAATCCCAGCAGATCGGCAGTTTCTGAAACACTCAGACCCGCACATCTTTCACCAACAGCCATGCAACATTCGAAGTCAAATAAGTCACCTTTCTTCCCCATTCTGTATCTCAGTTTGAGCTTCAGATAGTCATCTTCACCATGACTATATTCATAAAAATAGATATAGATATATTTATTTATTTATCTAACACTGGGGAAATTTACTTGTTACATCAGGATCAGAAAGAAAAAGTGAATGAGAGATATATTAGAAAAACATAAAAATAGAAAATACATAATTTTTTAAAAGTACAACAAAAGATGATAATTCTGCTAAATGCAGTAATAATAAAAACAATAAAGAGAAATGTGTACATTGCACTATATACACTAAAAGACATGTAACAAAGATACAGTGGGAATCAAAACATATACTCGAGTATTTTTAGTAGGCATCTATCCTGTATCCTGTGCGTATTTTACAGTCTGACTGCTGCTGGGGTGAAGGTACTGTAATAGTTCTCCATAATGTAGCAGTCTGCTGCTGAAGGCACTGCTCAGGGACTCCACAGTCTCATGGTCAGTGTGAGAGGCATTGAGTGAGGGACCAGGACAGAGCCGGCCCTCTTCACCAGTCTAATATGCAGCTACAAGTGGCACATGTTGAGTGTATCTGGACCAAACTGTCAAATCACTTTATAAATTACACCATAATCAGTGCAAGATTTTATTTATTTATTTAAAAGTAAAATAAAAGTGTGTTTTGTGAGGCTACGGTGAGCTTGACCTATGACCTTTGTTCAACAAAATCTTAAATCTCAGGTGAAGCTTTGTGCTAAATTTAAAACAACTCTCTGGAAGCGCTTAAAAAGGAAACAACCTGAAAACCTAGTTACTCTGGCCACAGCTGTCACCACAGAGCCCTGAATACACCACTTAACAACAATCAGCCCAATATTCAAACTCCCCTCTTTGGTTTTATTAGTACACGTGGTTTAACAGAGTAGGGGGACTATTGATTAAGGAATCATTTCATTCTATTGTAAATCAGACAAAATAGGAATTGCTGAAGTCATTGACACATTTCCTCTTCTTTAGAGGAAGGAAACTAACTCTTTGTCATGAGCCAACTCCCTCAACATCTTTCATGACATCTGTTTCTTGCAGGGAATAAACAGGGAGAAAAATACCGAGAGGGATGAAATGAAATGTTGAGGGCTGCCATGATGTTCATCTTTGGAACTCCCACCGCTTGCAACTTTAAAGAGGTAAAATAATTAATTTCTGACAAGTGCAAGAGGCTGCCCTAGGAGACTGACGCTGCTATATGAAGATAATGTCTCATTTGAATAAACTGCCTCCTCTTTCAAATGTATCCATATGCATGAGACGGCGAGTCTAATTGCTGTTAATTCCTATTAAATTGATTGTGATTTATTCACATCTCATCGAGATGCACAAGCTGTGTGTATGAATGGAGTCAAGAAGTTTAATTTCCTGCAGTTAATGAATCCGTTTTGATCAGTTTGAATGGATCGGATGAGCTCGTTGTTGATTTTTGTATTCAAACACAAATTTAAAATGGTTATCCATCTTCACAAATACAGTTAATCTCAAGAATTTATAGCCAAACTAAGAGGGAGGCACTATATTAGGGCCAGACTAGAATATTTTGCTGTTTAGTAGATTGCCATAGAAATGTAGAAACTATGATTTATGGATATTTTTGAGCTTTGTGTACTTTTGTAGCTCACTCCCATAGCAGCTTTTTAAACCACAACAGGCGACTTATTATTATCATAAAACTACCAAAACCAAAATCTGCTTTCCACTACTTACACTACAGTTTCATACCCATAGGGCCCAGCCTTACTTTTAAAAAGACAGAAGTTTATATGTCTCCTAAAATGTTACCCAAAGTCAATTTATTGGTTTTTAACCCATTTGTTTGTCTTTCCACCAAAACCCACTGTGAAACCTCCAAGTCCACATCTGGATGAGACACAGAGTGCTTCATTTCTAAAGACACAACTGGAAACATTGGAAATGATAAATGCAATATTCAAAATGAAACATCAAACCAACTGAACACCAGCAACCGCACAGTAAAACCACATATAATGATATTTAAAAAAAACAAAACAGGGAGCACTCTGAGAGCATGGTCCTCCGCCAAGGCAGCTCACTCTCTGGGCAGTATTTACTTTTAATAAGGGAACAGTTTAGTATGTGGTTTGTATTTGTTCTGTTTTCTTTGTCCTTTTTAAACATACTTAGTAATAGTACAGCAAGAATCAGATAAGGAAAGCTTGACAAATGTTTCCTTTACACAAACATTAGTGTTGGAGTAGGTAATGGATAATAGGCTGTCACGGTACAAAGTACAAAATACAAACAAGGCCAGGCTGGAGCCAGAAGTGCAAAACTTTGAGACAAGATGGAAAACACACACACCATGAGAGAGAAAACACAAAGGACCTGAGGAAAACTAAAGGCTCAAATACACACATGAACTAATTAGGGAGAGAGGACACAGCTGGGGAAAATAAAACACGGGTGGACAAAATCTAGCAAAACTGAACATAAAGCACACAAGAGGAGGGACGGGGGATAAAATAAAGCAGGAAGTAAGCAAAACATGAGAACACCTACACCAAGGGAGACTTAACAACTGGATACAGGAAACACAGAGAAGGCTAGGAAAAAATAAACCACATGCTAGTTGAAAATGACATAAACTGAAACTCAGGAACTAAATTATAACCATGAAACTCCAGCACATAATGCAAAAAATAATTACAAGAACTTTCCTGGTCCCCCAGTCCTCCTTGGCTGTCTGCTGCAGGTGTTGTTTTCTTTCTGTCTCTCCCTTGTTTTTCTCTCTGTCTCGTCTCTCTGTGCTTGTTTGCTTGTATCTGATTTCATGGGTAGGATTCATCACGAGTTCCCGCCTGTGACCAAACACACCTGTGCGAATCACAGGCTCGTGAAGAAGCCACTACTTAAGGTAGTGGCCGAGGATCGTTCTTTGCTACTCAGTTAGCTGAAACCCTAGCACTTGCGACTTTGTGTGATCTTGCACTGCTTCTAATGTCAATAACTTGAGCTTACTATATTACACTACGCTATATTTCTAAGAAGCTCATTCTCTTTCTGCTGACAATACTTTCTTTAAAGTTGTTACGCATAAACTTGAAAGAAAGGCAGGAGTGAAATGTAAAAGTTTTAAGTTTAATTTTGAAGATAAAAGGCATTTCATTAAAGTTTGACCTTATTTAACCTTGAAGAAGATCTCAGAGAGTAACATGATATTTAGAATCCTCATATATCATTCCCTATATGTCTATATGTTATCAAAAGAAACAATGGCAGTAAGAAACATACTTTTAAATAGCTCCGTATAGCATTAATAGCATCTATTGAAGAGGTAAGAGGTCAATATTACATGAAAGTTTAAATATTTATACAGTACTTTCTATATGTTGAAAATACTCACCACACTTGTAACAATCATAATTTCTAAGATTTAAGGCTTATGTCAATTTTTTTGATTAATAAACAGCGGCCCTTGAAGATCTCCATCCAACCCTTGGCACCTCAGGGTGGGATGAAAAAAAACTAACTCAAAATCAAGATCAAAATATAACATTTATATAAAAAATTATGTATCAAAAATAAATTAACAAAAATAAATAAACAGAAAAACAGTCATGTCATGTGAAGTAAGTTAAGATAACAAGCGATGCACCAAACTGGAAACCGCCATCATGATAACGCTTTGAACAAACTGATAAACAAGATTTGAATTATCAATGCCACATGCTCTGACTGCATCTTCTCATTGGTGGTGCTGTGGACTTACTGGTTTTTACCACTAAGATAACGGGAAATGGTATTTAGAGGTTTTTATCAACATGCTTTGCAGATACACAGTATCAGCTTATCCTTCGGTCATCGTACACCAAGCAAGAGCTTTTTCACAGAGATGGTATTTTCACGGCCTTTGCATCCGCAACTCTGGCAACTCTTCATTTGTAATTTCACATTATTATTGATACGTAAAGTACTTTATAATTATATTCACTTTCTTCTCTATTACTATTTAAAAACACTCATCAACAGTAAATTGAGTTCTTTTTTAAACATGCATACATTATTAAATCCACCAAGTTACACCACAAGCACACAGCACAGATCTGCAAGCTTTCTCTGTCTCTGGGAAGTTTATATGTTCTTCAAAGGGCTGCAGTCTTTTTACAAGGTACGGAAGTTATTTTATACTGCTATTGCGGACCCTAGAAGGGAAGCAATGCTCATTAAAAGCCGAAAGCTTCTCTGCACATTGCATACTTTGCTCCCATCCAGTATTCTAATTCTGTATCAAATATTTGGATGTCAGTCACCTTGAAGTTTTTATTTTCCAGCACAGGGTTTCATCAGTAAACACACGATACAGATTGGAAATTGTGCTTTGCAGAATCTGAAGGTAAGAAGCGACTTTTGCATATTTATTCCAAATCTAACAACAGGGACAGATTTCAGGAGAACGCCAGAACATCACCCAGCAGCGACTGGGAGATAATATCCTTTAATGATGGCATTGGAGCGTATTGGAGTGAGAACAAATGCACGAGGGAGGACAAGCTCTCTTCCTCCATTGTGGTCGTAGACTTTGAGACAGACTGTAATTAACAGCACTCTGTCCTCCTCCGTGTTATTAGCTCAGCTGACCTTTGAATGCATCAGATCAGTGAAACAACACATCTGGTAACGCTTCTCTGTTCGGGAAAAGCAGAGGTGAAGAGAATATTAAACAGAGACTGTCAGTGAGTTATTGAGTGACAGTTGTTGCTGTTTCTTTGACATCAATACACAGATTTGGTTTGAACATGCATTCTTTTTTGATTTATTATTCATCCTCCCTTTAAACCACTGTATAAGGTTTCAGACAAAATGTTTTACAGATTCATCACCAAACACAGAAGCTTGCTTCCACCAGTGGAAAAAGAATAAAATCGGCATCCATAAGTCACATTTTTAGGTAATTATCTCAGATTTTCTATTTAATCATTCAAAGCGTCAGGATATTTTCTCAGTCTTCAGTTATTGTCTCATACGTTTGAGTTAGGGACTTAAAATTTTGAGATAATAACCCAAAATTTAGACTAGAATGGATGGCAAAAAGGTTTTTTCATAACTAAAATCTTTAGCTAATGCTGCTGATAAGACAGTAGGATTATTTCCTTTAACCAACGTGTGTGTAATGAGAATATTTCCAGGCTTCTCAAAGCAGGATGATGGCAGGCACATAGAAACCCCCTTCATTTTACGTTTAACTGAATCTTAAACTTTTTCTTTGGAAAATCTCTTTTCATTCACTGCTCTTTTCCTGTGCCAGCGGTCTTGTAATCACATCAGCATGTCAGCGTTGGCCTATGTGCAAAGTTTAAAATGCATGCAGTTAAAAAAGGGAAAAGATGGACCAGACAAGCTTAAACAGCATTGCCTGCAGGAGATTTATTGACGAAATCCCTCACACACTGGCATGCCGTTTCAGAACTGTCTTGAGGAAAACCCCAGCTGGGAAATTGTCCAAATACCTCCACTGAACTTAGATTAGTCCTGAAGTCTCAGTCTAAATCACAATAGCATTTCCTGTAGCTCACTTGGGCTCTTTTAATTGTTTTGCCACTTTGAATTTTCTGACCCTCACAGAAAACGTTTTTTTCCCACTTCTTTGTAGAAATTGCTTTATCAAAACCACGCTGTTCATCACAGAGGAAGAAATCAATAAGGCAGGGCAATGCCAGACTGAATGAGACAAAATATTGACTTTCACACACACACGCTTTTCTCCCTCAGGCAAATCCAAACACAAAATACAGTAGAAAACAGAATCTGTTACACTAAATGGAAACTCTGGTTTAATTATGAATACAGAAGAGAGGATGCTTACTTATACTTGGAGATTTCTTTTCATTACATTTTTTCCTAACGACTGGTAACAGCTGGAGAAGACAGCTAAAATGATGATAGACTGCGGGCGAGCAGAATGGAGCATTTGGTTTGTCAAGCATTTGGCATTCATCTACTTTTCAAGCAAAACTGTCAAACTTGGTGCAATTTGTGTTTTAGCTTCAAGGATTTTAACAGCTGGTGTCACATTCACAATGTAAATATTCTTTATGCTACGTCGAAATATCTTCAGACTTGTTCAGCAGGTCTCCACAGTGGTACTAATTAAGTTTTTATGACTTCCACGGTTTGTCATTGAACTGAACCAGAGCTGAAGTGCTACAGTGAAGCCCACGTCTGACAGTTAAGCCCTTAACCTCAGAGGCTCAGTCAACCTGACTTTTATTTTCCACAGCTGATTAAAAGACATTTACAGCTCGGCTCCTTTTGCCAGCTGACTGCAGCTTGGTACTGGAGAAATTTGTTTTATCTCCTCCTGTCTCAGCTGGGGCCCCTGCTGTGCTGGTGAATGCAGCTGAAATACAAAGCATCTAAGAGAGATGTCAAGCAAAACTCTGGCAGTTCAAGCAAAAGCAGGATCCTTGCATGCAAACTCTCTTCAACCATCCTTTTCCTGACCCATCATTTTACTCACAGCACGACAGATTTACAGACAGATTAGAAAATCATGTGATTCTACTGTTGGCAGGAACACACATCTGTATTATGTGAAGTTGGTAAAATATCATAATGTGGATGCGGTTAAGCTGTAATTGTAAAACCCCAGGCTGCTGTACAATGATTTGTGAAAGTTTAATCTTTAAGTAGACCCGCTGATCAGATATTAAAGCTAAAGAGCTTGGAGTGATATTTTCATGTGCAAATCTTGTGTGGCATTGCCTTATCCACAGTATTCTGGAGCATGTAGAAGAATTAAATCATCCCCTTCTAAAAACTCTCCAAAGTAGGACTGCACAACCCACATACTGCGCTTAGAGCAAAACAAAAAGGAAGCAAAAAGAGGAGGAAGACACTGAGTTTTTAATATACTGCAGAAGCTCTGTGTATGGAGGTGCAGATATCAGAGCTATTGCCACTTTGGGTTCTACACCAACTTGCTGCTATTCTTACACATAGTAGAAAGTAGAAACCTGGATGGTTAGGTTGTTTTACTAATTACTGAAAATCACAATTTAAAGATCGGTTTTAAGGTTTTTATTGTGTTTTCATTTATTAAACTTATCCTAAAGTCCACCTACGAGCTATCGCAGTTTTGCTTGTTGGCATATAGCGTTTGCTCAGTTATTATTGTCAAGGTCGTGATGACAAAAGAGCTGTTTCCATGACAACCAAGTGAAATCCATCTGTTGAGGAAGACTTAGATTTGCGGTTTAAAAATCCCTGGATAAAGCCACAAAGTGGAAAGTATGTCAAAGTGTGTCAGATTTTGGACCCTGCTTCCAAAATCGAGGAAAAGACTTTCGCCTTTGATGTAAAGGTACTTACACCCTCTGTTCCCTGACTTAAAGGATGTGCCGTGCATGATGTTGCATTACCATCTAAAGTTCTTTGAGGACCTTTGTGCTTACAAGTAATATTTTTATGTTAAAAATGGATCCCATCACAGACTGGCAGTGAAAAAGGAAACTCTCAGTGAGAAGCCTCTCTAGCTACAAGCATATTCAGCAGGAAGCTTTCCAGTTCAAAAAAAATCAATACTTAATATGGCAAAGTTAGTGACTATAATGAATATTGTAGAGCCTTTAAAAAGACATGGTAAGTTAATAATGTAACCATGTTATAACTGGTTTAAATTTTTTAGTTATTTACTCATCTTTTCCAGGATGCATTTTCTTGTAGCTGAGTCAAGGAGTAACTGTTAAATAATTGACATTATAACTGTGTAAGCATGAATCAAATATAAAGATAAATATTTAAATGTGTGGTTATTTTGTAAATTATTAGAACCAATCAGCGTGGTTATATCCTCAGGAATCACTCTCGTAATCTTCTTCCCGTGTCTTTATTTCTTTCTATATCTCCTCTCACTCTCCCGACCCCACCATTCATCCTATCTGACCTGTGAACCTCTGTGGAAAGGATGTCACTCCCAGTGGGCTGACACAGCTGAAGATAGCACACGCACAAACACCAGGAAATCCTCAGCTCTGTTTTATTTATTCAAGCCTCCCACTCATTCCTCTGCAAAAGATAAGTGCAGGGAATGAGGGATTGAAGATGAAATTTTCCCCCCATAGCATTACACACATCAAAGCTTAAAAACACAATTACCATTAACATCTGACCTTGCACATTCCCCAACATGAATTTTAAACAAGCTTCCTCTTTACCCAGGCCTAAATAACCCCTAAATACCTTGCAAAATTATTCATCACGGTGTCATATAGCAGTTGCCTCAAGCTTAAATATAGGATTGTCATGAACCGAAGTTCAGTACGCAAGCTGGACCCAGAAGCAGAGACAACACGCACAGGAGTACGAAAAATAAACTTTATTTTAACTAAAGGTGTCCCGGAAGGGTCAAAGGAAAACACGCGAGAAACTAGAAAAACCAAGGGACCGGGGGATGAGTTACGCAGGAACGCAGTAATCGGGACTGTGGGAGGCTGCAACAGAAAAAGGGAGAGAGTTACTGGGGAGCCGGGAAATAGCATACGTGGGGGGAGAGTATGAGTCTTACAGTCAAAGCGGGGCCGTGGGAGCCGGAGGGAGGGGTGAGGGTCCGCGGGGGAGCTCCAGGAAAGTAGAGGTGATCGGTACCGGAGGCGATCCAAACTCCAGACGGGCAGGTGGACAGGCAGGTGGCTCAAAAACACGCCGAGCTGTTACCTGAGCGCAAAAGAAAAGATTAGCGTTTGTTCAGGTAAATGAGGGTTTTCACAACCGCCTTCCCGTGGGTGTACGTTACCGCTGTGAGACGACTAACAGACTGGCGTGGAGCAGCTGGCTGGGCTGGATCAAATAGTCCACCTGATAATCGCCTGAGATGGGATGCAGGTGTGGAGTTAACAGCCACACCCGTGGGCGTGGGCATCCCATCAGCTCCTTGGACACCGGGCCGCGGACCATGACAAGGATGGGTTCCTTGTGCTGATTTTGTCAGAATATTCATCATAACTGTCGAATTCTTCAGCTGCGTGTCAGGCAGAATCAAATGAGGGGGGCATTCATATCGACCAGTCAGAACAGAAAAAATAGTTTAAAGAATACCTTATTTGTATTAATATTCATGTGTCTGTGAGGATATTTTCCTGGTGTGGGATTAAGGCTTAAGAAATACCAATAACAGTAGATAAAATAAGTGCATCCACACCAATACCAGCACCTTGGCGACAGGTTGACATTTTCCATGTTTTGACAGAAAGAAGCAAATCCCATCTAACTGAGGGATGCTTGTCAGCCCTCTAACCATCAAACCGATGTCAGGAAAAAATTGCGCACCAGCCATAGTCTGCTCTTCCTCCAGTAGCACAAGCACATCTGCAGATATAAGCACAAGCCATTTACTCAGCTTGTGTATTGTAGATCAAAAAAGCAAACGCACAATGCACGGTTGAAAGATGTCAACTAATGACAACAGCGCAACAGTGGATTTGAAGCTCCCAGACCTTTGCTAAAAGACTAAATTGATGATCCTGGCTACCTAGAGCTGTAGTCTTCTGCTGGCTGGCTTCTCTCAGCTTAGTGGATGATACATTAGATCAGTCAAGCATGCATGCATGGAGAAAGAAATAGATGAAGAGAAGGTGACGAGAACGGTATATCCTCAACCAGTTATACTAAAAGGATGCTGAATCAGCAGGGGGTCCATACTTACATCTGGTTGAACTGTTTTACTGTTTTCTGATTTCAAATAGCATGCACAGGAATGGATTATTCCCTACTCCCCTTCATATCTTTTATTTCCAAAGCAATGAAAGCATCACATATCACTTTATTTTCCCAGGAAAGGGGCTTACAAGGATTAAAAAGGCATAAAGCAAGGCTGGTTAAAAAAAACACTGCAGAAATACATATGGGTTTAAAGGAGATGCACAATATACTAAAATGAAAATAATCTCTAATTTATTAGGATTTCTTGTATCCAGAAAAAAAAATCCAGTAAATAAACTCATATTATGTCAAAAGAAATGAAACAGTGACACTGTGTGGTTGTAAAGAGGAACTACTACTGGAAGAAAGTAATTCACTCAGTTATAAATCACATCTTTTAATTTACTTGAGATAAACTGAAAAAGTATTATCCTCATAGTAAAGTCAGTCATTAGTCATTTTTGCATATGCATAAAGTGATAAGGTAAGGTGTAAACTGGAATTAACTGCTTTATTGGTGGCCAAGTAGGGATATGCTGAATGTGAAATTCTGGGGCCCTATTAGTGTTTTCTTCTGTATTTAGTTTTGTCTTGTATAAATATTGTTTAAATTGAAATCTTTTATCACCTAAAACCGGTGCTCTTTCAATATAGTCGTGAGTTTCTAGCTGAGAAAATGTTCTCTGATGTTTTGTAAATATGGATAACAAACAATCGGGCATGAAAATAACTAATAGGTCATGTGCCTAAACTGATTAGTCTTAATAACAATAATAATTTATGAGTCATTGCTAACAAATTTAGAATAACAACAATATTTAACAATATTTAGAATAATCAGTAATATCAATAACAGGGGCGTAATCTCCGGGGGGGGGGGGGGTTGACCCCCCCAATAATCAGACCCAACCAATATAACCCCCTCCACATTAAAATTATGAATTATCTTACATAAATAAGATGGTGATTTTGATTTTCTTTACTCATTTCAGGTAGGGGAGACCGGGGATAGTTGTAATGTGGGTCAGTTGTAACACTGCCAATTTCTCCAATCAGGGCTAAGTTTCAAATGATGTGACTCATCCTGTACATGCCCAATTCAGTTCTGCTATCACATGTGAAAAATCAGCACATTTTGTCAAACACAGACAATTTAACATGAAAAAAAGTAATTTGTATGCCAAAAAGTAAGTTTTTCTACTTTATTTCAATTTCTAATAGCATTGTCTGCTTTGCAGTTAAACTCATCAAACTTAAATTATGTTATTTGTATGTCTGTGGGGATATATTCTGTGTAGGTCTTTAGTGCTAATGTTTTAGCCGTTGGCTGTAATGCTAGCTAGTTCATGGCTATAGGAGTCTGGGTCAGTTGTAACAGCAACAGTCTGGGTTAGTTGTAACAATAATGCAGATGTTAAAACTTACCACACTATTACTTTAACTTATATTAAACAAGTTGGGGCAACGACATCAGCAGAGAGAGGTTCACTGGTCACATTTGTATATGTGGTTAATGCCATTGGCAACACAATTCCTCCACTGTTTGTGTTCCCACACATACATTATGCAGACCACTGTGTCAGAGATGGACCAGTAGGAAGTACTGGTAGTGGAAATAAGTCAGGATGGGTGCAAGAAACAGATTTCCTCATCTTTCTGAAGCACTTTGCAAACCACACCAAGGTATGATAAAAAGTAATTCAATTGCGATGCTGGTGAACAACTACATTTTTTCAGCTTCATTGTTATGTTCAAAATTGGTGCAAGAGTTGTAGGTTATAATGCCCACTGATCCAATGAGGCCAAACTCAAGGAAGACCAACCAAAATTAATAAAATATTCAGTTGCAGAAAATTCCAGAATTTGTCTTTTTTGGGGGGTTGGAATATGTTCAAAAGCTAGATTTCTGCATTCTGTCACACACACACACACACACACACACACAGGAAATGGCTCTAAGTGCATTCATGTGTTGAATAAACAAAGATTACATGTTAATATTTTGTTAGTACCCTTATTTCATTGTGTTACATTTCACCCCGGGATATGTTACAACTAACCCAGACTATGGGGTTAATTGTAACATTTCACTCTTTGTGTTTGAGACCATACCATGCAATGGGTAATTGTGCTGCAGAGAAAATAGCTGCACTATTTAATAGCAGAGACATGTAAATACTTTGCATTACATTTTGAATCCACTACCTTAAAAGAGCTCCAATTTACAGACAGAAATGTCAAAAATGTTACAACTATCCCCGGTCTCCCCTATTACCAGCGAAATAGTTGCATGTTTAATCATCTGGGAATTTACCCAGATTTATTTATTTATTTATTTAGACATCTTGATTCCCCCCCCCCCCCCCCCCCCCCCCCACACACACACACACACACACACACACACACACACAATGTTCAGCAAAAAGGCACGTCGATGATCAATAACAATCAATAATATCTGGAGACATTGTTAGTATGTGTATCTTGCCTGATCCTGGTGAGATTCCTAGTGATTTTTTTAACATAGGACAGCCCGTTTTTTAGGTGCATGTAGTTCATATTTAAATCATTAGTCATTTATTAATGAACTCTTAGTACAATCACTGTTTTGACTCATCAGGCGCTTAAAATTGGAAAGGTCTTAGTGAATATTCTGCAAATGTACTCTCATTTTAATGCTGATACAAGATACACACATACACGTTTCATGTTTTTTATTATCATAAGTTACACTGATAATTTTGTATAAATGGCAAGAGAAAAACATGTACATTCACTTGGGAGGTAGAAACAGTTTACCAATATGCCACAGGTTCAGGTGTAACACAATATGCTGATACAGAATATGAGCTGTCAAATCAACTGTTGAAGGGTGTGTCGGCAGATCCAGTCACAAGCTATTAGTGCAGAACTAAGAAACACTTAAATAATTGCTTAAATTATGGTTGAGCTCACAAGTTATGGGTCACTTATTTTGGAAATATGGCCTTTTATAGGGCATTGATAATTTTAAACTCTCATCGTGGTGAGTCAGTTTGACAACGTGAGCATTTATTTTGTCCCAAAGTGTTACAAAAATTCACTTTTCTCTGAGTATAACCAGCTTCAACATATCAGTCTTGGTTTGTTTTATAAATGTGGATTAAAGTAAGACGGCTGGACGAATCCGCTGGACATGAAGGGATGCAGGAGCCCTCCAGTGGTTGAAAGCGGAACACCACCCGCTGCGTGGAAGATCACATTTCCAGAGGTGAAGTTGGAGAAAGTTTGATGGAAGCTGGCAGAGCTCGACCCACACGTGGCTGGGTTCGGACTAACATTAATAAGGGAGTTAGAGCCGGGCTGCAAGGTGCTGTCCGCCCCGGGGTTCTGCTTTTTCCACTTGGTCCTCCGGTTCTGGAACCAGATTTTCACCTGGGTTTCGGTTAGACTTAGTGACAAGGCCAGGTTTAGTCTCTCGCACACAGACAAGTACCGAGTTGCGCGGAACTTGTTTTCCAGGGCCACAAGCTGTTCGTAAGTGAACGCTGTTCTGGCTCGCCGTGGTTTGGCACAGGCCTGGTCCGGGCGCCGGCGCTTGTGCGTTGACTGGTCCTGCAAGGTGACCGCTGACTCCCCGTCTCCACTGTCCTGTTGCCCGGTCAGACAGGGCTCCGTGTCCGCAGGTGGGGAGAGAAGATTGGGGTCTACAACAACTTCGGGGTGCCTGGAGAGTGCAGATTGTTCATCTCTTGCATCTTCTGTGGTAAAAAAAGAAAAAGAAAAGTCAGTTCTCATCCTGAAAGTCGCAGCAGCAAACCCAGTGGAGAATTGCCCAATTTAAATATTATTTATTTTCCTCTAAAATTGAGTTGAGCTGCAGTTGTGAGGTGTTAGTTGACAAAGTATGAGAAGAAACCGGAGTTTTCCTTGCTCGGGCAAAATTAGGTGACAAATTTTTGAGGTGATTCGCAAGACTGAGCTGTGTTTTTAAAGAGGTTCTTTATTTGATTTTAGAGGAAAACGGTGACATTTAAGTGAGTCTGTTATTTAAACAATTGGGACCAAACGCCAAGGAGTGAATTTAACTCCGTGGTGCTGAAGGACAGTTCCTGGCAGGACAGACATCACTTGTAACCTGATTAGGAAATGTGTGTTCCTTGTGGAGTGTTTTTCCTCTTTGTTCCGTGTGAACTGCAGTTTACCAAACATAGAAGGCCTAGGAGTTGACATCTGTAAAGCGTTTGATTAGGATCCTGGGGTCGCTGGAGCGGAACAAAGCATAGATTCTGAGGAGAGGAAGATTTGGTCACTAATCCTTAAATAATTTATAAACCACACAGAGCCTCAAATGTCATGTTGCGGAAAGAAATCCCGTCTAAATCCAGCTTCGCCACCTCAGCCATGACGTGCTAATGGAGTTTCATATTTGCGGGTGGATCGATAAATGTCATCTATTTAAAGGGAAGTTTTAATCGAACGATATTTAGGATCAGACATGGATGGGGTGTGAAGTTTGTACCTGCAAGGTGCTGGAGGGAGATATGCAGGATGCAGTAATGGGATATCGATCAAAGCGCGCAGAGGCATCCTCAATGGGACGATTTAAACAATTATCTAGCCTGCCTGTCCCAATGCCAATCACATACTGGGGCTCTGGGAGCAAGCCTTTGTGGCTTCCTTGAAAGGAAACGCAGCCTTGGAAATTAAGGGAAGGTCATACAGAGATGACAATAAATCTGAGAGATAGCGCCTCACTTTCTGCTATTTGGTCTCGGCTTGGAGAAAATAAAACTTTTCAAGTATTTCAAATATTTAACTTTTTTTATACGTCCTCATGTTACAGTGTTCAGACGTCTCATTTAGGCATTCAGTTATAAATATGCACAAGATATGCCTGTGTGTTTTTAAGGTAATTTACAGATCCAGGCACACAAACAATAATATATAGGGGTGGGATTTAATAAGTTTTCTTCGTCCCACTCCTTTTTCAGGCAAGTTTTGTTTTTTGTTTTGTGTATTTTATGTTCAATATAGGTATTTGTTGTGCCTGAAAATGAATAATAAAATATATATATATATATATATATATATATATATATATATATATATATATATATATATATATATATATATATATATATATATATATAATGAAAAGATTAGAGCCAAGCTATGAGGTGTGTTTTAAAATAATAAAATTGAGGCGTTTTCTCTACCTGCTTCTGTGCGCTCGAGTCTGGAGTCTCCACCTGCAGTGCTGTCCGACTCCAAAGTTGTTCTCTCCGCGTTTGGCGCAGGTAATAACTTCTCCTTGATGATGGAAAGTTCGTTTACCTTCTTACTGTTGAATTTGTTCGGATCCAATATGTCAACTATAGAAAAGGAAATCTTATGACTGGACGTCATTGTCACTTCTTCAGCTGAGGCATCCTTTACGCAGAAAGACTCTTGGAGATAGATGTGCTGATGTGCTCGATTACGCGCCCGGAGAGAAACTTCTCATAGCTTAGTCTGCTCCTTGTTTTCAAACTTCATCAGACCGGGTTCTGTGGCGGTGATCACCTCCTAGTGTTGTGTTCACTCCTCTGCTTCAGTCTGTCAGTCTCGCAGCGTGACCGGAGCGCAGTCTTTAAAGCGTCTATCCCCCCACCCGTCTCCAAACCAGACACGTGACACAAACACTATTAGCGTTTCACACGACCCCCTAATGGGCTCAAAGTATTCGCCGATAATCACCCATATCATTAAATTCCGCAATTCGCGACCTGAAAGTAAATTGTGCACAGATGGCAGTTGATCCATATCAGAGATCGCCCCGTCTCCCCAAATTGGACCCTCTCTCTCTCCCTTTTTTTGTAGACATCACTAGGACGGAGACTTTCGTATATCTTTTAGCAGAAATCAGGGGTTTTCAGAGTCTCCCTGTAAACAGATAGCTGTTTATTTGCTGCCACTGAAATTGTAGGCTTGTAAAGTAACCAGATTATATTTAGATGTTGACTAAATATTTAGGAGTACACTGATAATGATTATTTACAAGTATTGTGACAATATTGTCACTTCTAACACATTAGATTTGGCTTAAAATATTGCAAAAAGAAAAAAGAAAAAAGCATCTCTGATGGCAGTTTAAACCCTTCCCTCCAGAATGTTTGCCTATTTATAATGGCAGCCTTCTGATATAACTCTTTTATCTTATCTATCACGAAATTAGTCTTAATAGCCTTAGTCTCAGTGTTTTTAAGAGCCATGGACTGCAAGAAATGTATACATTTTAAGGATAGAAGATAAAGCCTCAAATGACTAGGTCTGTTCTTTATTGATAATTGAAGATGTAAAATTTACACGCATACTAGAGGAAATTAAACAAAGACATGGGAATTCATGAGGATTCACTAATCTATATGCTACATTCAAAGCTAAATTGCAGGCACGGTATAAATGCAGCTGATTGTTTTCTCACCTCATGCAATCAATTTATATTCACAGTCAATCGGATCCATAGTGCTTGCAATTAGTATTCAATAAAAAGTGACATGAGATTGTTTGGAGCTTCATGCCTGCTGATGGCTAAAATGGTGAAACCAGCACTGGATCAATATTCTCAGCAGGTGTCCAATAGAGATAAAACCTGATGGGTAACAGGCAGTTATTTTGGATACTGGGAAGCTAAACTAGTAAGTGAAACTGCACAGATCGTCTTGCTACAAACTTCTTTTAATCTTAGAATGATCTAAATTATTCTTAATACTTTATTTTGAGTTAATCCCCGCTCTTTTTCATGTTTTACTAGAAATAGACTTAAGAGTCATTGCCAAAATGTACTTGTGTAATAAAATTGTAATGTAAATTTTACTATCTAAGCCTGTGAGGTCCTTATGTTGTGAGTATGAGACAGAAGGCAGACAAGCAATATCTCTGTAATACAGGCTACCAGTGCTGTAATGATTGTTAATGTCTTTGTTCTTTATTCTTTTGCAAAGTACCTCTTAACATTGGTTTTGAAAGGTGCCATATAATTAAAAAAATTACTTACTTTCTTGCTCATGGGGGATCTACACGTGTTTGCACACTGTTAAAGGCCCCCCTACACAGTTTCCTGTGTTACTTACACAGGTCAAGATGATTACTGTGTTACATGGGAGTTTTATTACTTTCCAGTCATAGCCTTCTGGACTGGCACAGTCTGTAGTTACATAGTCAAACATTTGTTGAAGCCACCACTACAGGGTGTCCGCATGTCAGCATTTACATGTGTATGGCACCTTGCACGGCCATTACTGTAGTCCCTCCATATGAATAGAGCCCAGTGCACATTGGAGGTTTACAACTTCCTACGTGAAAGCCCAGTGGCTGGACATCTGTTTGAGTGGGACAAAAGGGACGAGCCTCGAGGACAAAGAGGCCCTCAGGTAGACTTCAGTGAGCGGGAACAGCAGCTGGTTCAGCTCCGAGTCTGTACGGGCCAGAAGGAGACTTCAAAGAGGAGGAGAATTCCTTGTCGAACACAGTGGGGAGCCAAAGAGACACACTTCCAGCCAAGACCCCCCTCCAGGGTCAGTAAAGTCGTCACTTCACAGGGAGGCTGCCCCCAGTCTGCTAAACATCAGATAATTTGTCTTAATGGCAGGAGCAACATTATGAGCTCCAGTTCTACTCACACACTGTAGTGTCTTTTGTTTTCTCAAAAGTCCACAGTCTCCCCAAATCTCCTGTAAAGTGGGACTCAAACAAAGGCTCAGCAAGTGTCTGGTTAACCTTTAAGGGCCCAGTATATCCTCTGTACCAGCTGCCAAAACTTTTCAAGACATATTACTGAAGAATATAGTCATGGGCTTTTATGCTTTAGCACTCATGTTAATGTTGAGGGAGACAGTGGAAAGATGACAGGAAAAGAGTGTGGAAGAGTAAATGAGAACGATCAGAAAAAAAAAAGAAATTAAAAAAAAGAAAGGAAACTAACACATGTGAAATTAAGAACATGAAAATTTGATTTGATATCGCCTCTGTCAGTGCGCCCCAGGGCAGCTGTGGCTACAATGTAGCTTGCCATCGCCACTGTGTGAATGTGTGTGTGAATGGGTGGATGACTGAATGTAGTGTAAAGCGCTTTGGGGTCCTTAAGGACTAGAAAAGCGCTATACAAACGCAGGCCATTTTACCATTTTAAATATAATATTGTTAGGAGTTTTTGTTACCATTCTTATGTTGACATTTAGCAAAATTCTACATTGTGCTTCTAAGTGCAGCTTCAAAAAGCTGTTAGCATAGAAACAGCAAAGAAAAGAGGTTGAATGCTCTTCTTCGTTGCTTCATTCCAGTGTTTCTGACATATAACCTTTCAGTTATATTTGTAACTTACTTTTGATGTTGAGCTTGTTTTTCCCACATCATGTAGGCCTTTTCTGAACTGAAATATTAAAGAGGATTCTTTCAAATCAAAATTAATGGAATTTCACATTTTATGAATGTTAACACAAAGGCTTTTCAGTAACTCTGTTCAACATTTTAGTGTAAAAAAGCACTCACCTTCTCAGGAGCTACTTAGTAAAGTTGAGTGCAATCACCATTTATATAAGATTTTTGAGTAAATCAAGTTTTTATAGTGCGCAGTGTTTCACTGAAATAACAACAATGACTCAGGGGAACTTAAAAAAAAAGTCTAATTTGATCCTTTAAAACCAACATAGTAGAGTGAAGTTTCATTGTTTTGGTTCTAAACTAAACTAAACTGACCAAACTGGCAGTTTTGTCTCTTAAATTAAGCACCCGATGGTCTGACAGTTTTATAAATAACAAAAAGTGTAAGAAGTCAACAGCTCTGAAACATAAAGAAAACCTGCCTGCTGTCAATCAATTTTTGAGTGCATTTAACATGCACATTAGTAGTTTTAATCATTTTTCTGGAGTTATCTCAACGCATTCTCTGTGTTGCAGGTCATTGGCACTGATGTGTGCCAGCGTAGCTCAATACAGTATAATATTCCTAAATGGGCATAAAACTTTTTCACCTTTTTTTGCCAGCTCTTCTGTGTTTACCAAATGCCTGTGGATGCTACAACCAGCCAGGCCTTCTTTCAGTTAGCCCTCTGTGTTTGTGTGACTCTCTGACAACAAGGTCAGTGGCATTGCCCAGTAATTGTCCTAACGGCCTGTATACCTGTTGGGTGGAGGCGAGTAATGAGAGTTTTTCATTACAGGCGGGACGGGTGAGTGCGCCTGGCAGATGCTGACAGGCAGCAGATGTGTAAAGTTGGGGGTGATTTGTAAAGGGGTCAACTGCCTCGCAGAGGAGATGGAGGGCGATGTGGGATGGGGGTAAATTATGCTGAGGGACACTGTCAGTCATACCACACTACTGTCACAACAAGGTAAAGGTCGGTTCATACATTGGTGTTGTCAGCTAGCGTCACAGGATAGTGTAGTCGGGTCAGGAAAGTGTGCAAACTTTGTACCAAATAATGACTGGAGGGTGGAGTTGAAAGGGTAGCCATTTTACCCAAGACTTGTTTTATCCACAGTCATGGAAAAACTGCCCTGAGTTAGATTTATGTGTGTTTTCTATTAGGTAGTTTTTGTGGTTTTTTTGGATGCACAAAGCTAAACGGGCCTGTTTCTGTTTGAATACCCAGTGTCTGAATCATGTACCTACGCTACAAGCATCTGGTGTACTACAATGGTCAGAGACTGAGCATGCAAAGCTGTAGCTTACCTTGAATGGATGGAGACAGATCACCATCGCCAGCCAACAGGGGACTGAGAGACACTGAGAGCATTACGGTCCTCACCATATCTGTGGCCCTTTTGTGTTTTTAGTTTTCCCTTTCCTCCTGTCTTCCATGTTTCTCTGCCTCTTTCTTCAACTTTAGTGTTAGTCCTAATGTTGCAGGTTAGTTATTTGTCTTTTGGTTACTTCTTATTTTACTTTGAAACGTTAGTTTTCACATGTGTCTTGTGATTTTACTTCCTCTGTTTGTTCCTTCTCTTGCTTTTATTCTTTTCTGCCCTACCTCGCTTGTTTCCACTTATGCCTTCTTCCCACCTGTGTCTCACTTACCAGTCAACCGCCTGTGCATATACACATAGTCTTGCATTTCCCTCTGTTTATCATCATATTAACCCTGTGCCTGCTCTCTTTGTTTGCTTTTTTATTTCTGCTGTCACTTTTGCTACAGAATGTGATGAGCAGCCTGTTTTTAAACTGTGTGAGGACACTGGAGCAACCAGAGGAAACCCACAAAGGCACAAAGACATCCACACACAAAGAGCGCGTCCAACCTAGAGATTGCAACCATGGACATTGTAAAACATGTGTTTTCCTGTTTTTTTTTCCTGTCTTATTTGCTCTGTACAGTGTCCTTGGGTGTTTTGAAAAGCACTTTTAATTGAAAATGTATTATTTTTTATTATTATTATAACTCTTAGATCTGCGAAGCCAATGTGGAAGTACCCTGAAGTGGCATTCTCTTTAAATGTCAGCAGGGGGCGGCTTCTCTAGTTGAAGAAAGTCTACCTGTTCTACTGAACTTAAAACACTTTCCTGGTGAGTTCGTGCACTCATGTTGAATAAAACATGAAGTTTTGTAAATTATGGTCATTATTTGAGGATTACAGACACTATGCTCACTTACAGACACCTTGTCAACAGCAAGTCGTTAGCCAGTGAGCATGGGGTGTTCCCAGTTTTGTGTTCAGATTCACTTCTTGCTCATCATGTCAGCTTTCAAACACCAAAATGATGACAGCGGAAATGTTCAGCTGGAGGCTTCATTTCATGACTTCGCCAATGGGTGGCATCACGATGGTTACGTCGATCGAATACTTGGAACTATATTTCCTGTAAAGTAGCAGTGCTGACCACTAGTGTTAGCCTGTTCTCTTCACTGTGGAAGAATTTAATCCCACGTTTGTGTCCAGAGCTTTACAAATTGAAAAGCTTCAGGAAATGCAGAATCTAGCCCACCAATCACAGTGAAAAGCTGCAATCAGCGCATAAAAGTGCACATGCAGTGTTCGATTTGAGACAAAATGAATTTATGAGTATATCTGAATTTATCTGAACTCATCCAAGTATCTGAGGACAGATTGTAGAGAAAGGTTTGTGTCCTTTATAGGTATAAATTTATCAAAATCATGATTGTGGCTCATGAGAAAGATGAGAGCGATTAGAGCTCTTGATCTCATTTCTATTCTTTAACCTCAGTCACACGGTAACTGGATAACAGCATTAAACACTGATGTCATACTGGTAAAAACACTTAGAAATGAAATACAAACAGCAACGACTGCTTGGTGTAAATGTGTTACATAGCAGCGTTTTGTCATTTGTACAAAGCCAGGTTGGCTTAATTTATTGTCCCTGCTGGACTATAGATTATATGGAGTGCAAATTAGTCTACATAGGTATTTTGGCCAGCATCTCTTGTCCACACAAAAAATGCAATTGCAGTCTAGGGAGGTGAATGTCGTGGTGAGCAGAGGAGAGTGTGCACAATTAGAAAGACCAAGAGGATACAGGCAGAAAGAGCTGCAGCTGCCTGTTTTCCACAAGGCTGAGGCCTGCTAGTAATGGCTCTGGCATCTGCACAGAGCGCACTGTCACTCAACACAAGCATTGATTAGCCATTGTTCTGAGAAGGTCACATCATAATTCATTAACAATAATTAGTCCCGCAGTGCCACCTGCACTCCTTCTCTCGATTGCCCTGTTAAATTACGAGCAACCATCACGGTTCACGCGTGGAACAATGAAGATATATCTGCAACGTAAAGGCAAGAGCTATTAGTTACATTATTTAAATGGACCCGTTTAAACCTGGGAAGCTGTCTTTATGAAGGGCAATTAGGCACTAACCATAATTGATAATTCACGCTAATTACAATTAGGAAATATAAATAGTGGGTGTAGGATTAATCATCATTGCAGTTAAGCAGGGAGCAGCCACGGTGCAGGGCGCGTAGGTGTGATGGAAGGCGGTGGATTACACTCCATTCATCTCCATCTAGGGCAGAAACAGATTGTGTTTGTCCCTTTATATTTTTCCATTGACCATTATCTCTGTTTTGTTTCTGTGCCCTTGCTAAATAGTTCATGAGGTCGTGAATTTGTGAGACTGTAGTTAGTGAACTGCAGAATGAGCGCAGTGGCTGTGTAATGGCAGATGTGATTGGAAGGACTGGTGTCGTGCCATGCCCAAAATGAGTTCTCAATTTCAGCCTAGTTTTAGCATTGTGTGTTTACAGAAAATGTAAATTCTCAACAGGCATTTCCCTCAATAACTCAAAAATGGAGTTGGCCATTGCTTGGGTTCCTTTATGAAGCCACTCGTGTTGTATTTGCAACAAACCAGGTCACTTCCTAGATTACATTTTCTTCAAATCCTCTAGTCAAATAAAGCTTTCCCAAGGTCACCTCATCTGACCTTTGAGCTTGATTCCTCAGCTGCAGTGATGAAGATGCAAGTTGTAAGCCACATTAACATAAACAGCTCTTGACCACAAACTCATAACACAGTTAGATCAAATCTATTTCCCCTTGTTAAGAAATTCAGGCTCTTGTCTTATTGATGTGCACTGGTAAGCTTAAACTACACTGCAATCTGTGAGTAGAGAAAACACTGGTTTGAAGATGGCAGCTTGTGTTTTGCAAATTAAACAACACTGATAATGCAGCGTACTCTTTGCCTTTGTCTTTGGTCTGAGAAGGCACAACAGTCTGATTTAAATACAAATACCAAGCTGTCTTAGCTGAGCAAACAAACGAACAGCAACTGGCCTCTCTGGTAGGTATGTAGGCATGTTGACTCAGATGTGCCCCCATTAGACTTTATTGCCTTATTCACAAGGGATTTGAATTAATCATTGGCGTTTGTATGTGTGTGAGAGAGAAAGAGAGAGAGAGGGGGAAAGAAAAGAGGAAGACGCTGCTTTATTCCGTGCAATTATATGCAGAATTTAGCCCGCTTCATGCATATGGACTACACAACGATGGGGGGGTTCTTTTGGTAAGTGATTTATGATAATGAAGAGCAAATTCTACATTGTAATCGTCTGCCATCTTTCATCTGTCCTGAGGTCAGAGATACTTTCCAATCAAGGTGTCTCTGTTATATATTAACAGTCTTTCTGAAGTGTTCTCTGATTTTTTTTTTTTTTTTTTTTTTTTTGACTGAACCGAGTGGAAAAAACTTGCATTTGGCCCTTATTTTTATAAAGAAATGTTCTGTTCAAAATCTTGCACAAAATAAGAATTCTTTTTTTTAGATCCACGGTCTTCAAATGGGGCCCCACATCGTGAGGCCCCCACTGTCGCTAGCAGCCGGTGGTAATTGCTACAGTGAGAGCTGGATCAGTGGAGCCGCTCTAATCAATAAAGTCTTCATCAACCATTTCCCCTGATGATTCTCCCTCATTTCTCCCTTAATTGTTCTTTTTCATCAAACAAGGTCTGTGCCGTGAGCATGTGTGTGCGTCTTTGTACGTTTGTGTGCTCCCAGGAGTTTGTGCTGCGGTCTTCCCTCTCAATGGACTGTGGCTAACAGATTGCTAATGGAAGCTGAGCTGCAAACAGCAAAGGGAACCTTTGCCTCTCATAACTAGACTGTGACCTCCATGGGAGGAGGATTAGTGTTGATCCAGCTTCCCTAGAGCAGCTTCACTGCTGACACTGAGCATGACCAATGACTCATACAAGGCCTTAAAAGTTTTGTGTTATATTTTAGCCATTCACATTAAACTCAAAGGTAGCCCTGATATATCTCGGATTTATTATAAGCCCATAAATGTAGTAATAAACTGCAGTCATAGGGTTTAATTAATGCTCTGGCACATATGAAATAGCAGTTAAGGACTGATTCCTACCTGCTAGAATGGATCTATTTACCCAGTGTGCATTTTACATAACCCTGATAATATACAGGAAAATACTTTACTGTATGCTTTCATTTTCAGTGTAGAATTACGGAGACTTCTAGATTTATTTTTCCACTTTAAGATACAAGCCTCTAATATCTCTGCTGCCAAATAACTGAAACAATCAATACTGCCTTTCCTCATTATTTTTTTTTACATACTATTTCTGTAACCTACAAAGAGTTAAAGATATTATTTTTGTATTTTGTACTGACCCTTTACAGAAGCAGTTTTTTGGCATAAAAACAAACAAACGTGTTTAGAGCCATTCTTGCTCATTGCATAGTTGATGATATTTTCATAGTAGATTGTTTTTTTAAAGGATGTAAAGCAAAAATATTGTCCGCTTTTTCTGTTTAGCTTTTAAGCATCTCCTGAAGATGTTTTCTTGTTGGTTTTCATAGCTGTGCCCTGTTCTAGTGCCCTGCAACCTTCATCCTCAGACGTTTTGGCCCATGGCTGCCAAAGAATCGGAAATGATTGGGGTGTAATTGTTTTCCTTTAGCGCTTATTGCCCTTCTGTGCTAATAAAACGGTTAGGGTCCAGGGGGAGGTTTGATTCCAGTGGGAGGAGTCCCTGGCTTTCATAAAGCGTCCCCCTTGGTTGTCTGGCTCTGCAGGCTCCACTGCCCATGTGGAGCATCCTGTAGTCAAAGGGCCGAGTGCAGAAGGGGGAAATTGTAGGATATTTGTTAAAGTTAAATTGGCACTTGTGTTTTTTTAGGGCCAAAACGGTCCAAAGCAGAGACACCAAACTGCACATTGTTGATTCCCATTCCAGCAAGGTTGATGTAATAAAACCTGTAGGTGTATGAAAACAGATTAAAGAGTTTACAGATTTTCAATGCACATTAAGAACTCTTCACTAAATACTTTAAATTATTTTGTGACTCACCAATAAATCTGGTCAGCTGATCAGAGTATTGTCTGTCAGAGGTGCAGTGGGTCATTAATTGTTCTTAATAAGATATGACTGGACAGTCCATGAAATTAAAACGAGTTGACTTCACTTTAACCCGATTGATTTCAAGAGCCACTTGCCAGATTTCTTTTTAAAGTCTTTGTATAAGCTCAGTATCATTAACTTCACAGTTTTCTATTTCAAACTTGGAGCAAACCACCAAGTGAGAAAGATATACTTAATCATGATTCAATATTTTCTGAAATCCATTTCCTATTTTGCAGAATCAGAATCTGAAACATTTAAAGCATCAAAGTATTTTATTTATGCTTCAAAATTAAGGGAATAATTGTGGCATTGCCCATAAAATATAATTCATTTCAATTTTTAAAAATCGCTGAGCTAGAGTAACTTTCTGCACATTAATGCTTTTTGACATAAAACAGCAAATTTTGCCATTAGAGCTCTTGTACTGATGCAATTAATGCTGCGTTGGCACGCCATCAAAACAGTAAATATGTTCTAGATGAATCTGTCCTATATTAAGATTTATGAAACCTTTAGGGTTGTTGACTTACAAGACTTGAGAAAATTAGGTTTGAGTTGTCTAACAGCCGGGCCACTCATCTCTTCAGTAAACTGCCATATATCGTGCCGCTGTGGGTTTTATCGACATATTCCATTTCTGAAGTCTTTACCTTTTATGACCATTTTCATAAATTTTGCCCGGGACAATCTCAGTTCTCTGTGGGGTGATAGAAAGATCATGTAGTTTGATGCTTCAGCACCCTCTCACATGCACATTTGTACACACACAGAAACACACACACACGTATATATTTATACTATGAGCTGTGTGGCTCACTCTCTTTCCTCTTTCTGTCTCCTGATCAGAGATGGCCCCTCCCCGCTCAGTGATGAAAATGATTCAGACTCTCCCAGACGTCAAGGGAGAGGACGGAGAGTGTTGAATGAGTTTACAGATGATGAGAGTCTTAGATCGGGACAGTCTGTATTTACAGCTCAATCACTTAACAGAGCAGGCCTCTCTATTAGACCCCGATCTATCTGGCTGGGTGACAGTTAGCAGCAAATAGGGGAGTATAAGGGACAAGGAGGGCAACTGATAAGACCTCTGGGACACTGAGAGATCTCTGAGGGAATAGCTTGAATTTCCTACCAGTAATCCATTTATGTTAGTTAAGATATTGGTCAATTACAGGCCATAGTCTATAATTTAAAAGTCTAATTTAAAAGGATGGTTGCAAGTGTATGAGTTAATAAGATTGCATTTCACCATCTGTTTTCTCTTAACTTTTATTTTTGATTCCAGATTGAAAAATCTCCAAATTTTAATCCCAGTACATAACAGAATCACAAATACATCCAGCGGTCCATCTTTGGCCACTTATGGAGGGCAGCAATTATGTGAGGGCAGCAATCTAAGCAAAGACACCCAGACCCCCGTCTCCTCAGCCACGTCCCCCAGTTCATCCAGGAGGACACCAAGGCATTCCCAAACCAGCTGAGAGACATAATCTCTCCAACGCGTCCTGGGTCAGTCCCAGGGCCTTCTCTCAATAGGATATGCCCAAAACCCCTCACCTAGTAGGTGTCCTATATGCCCAAACCAACTGCTTTTTCCCACATCTTATCCAAGCCTCATAAAAATCAGTGCACTGTGGGTAAACGAAATTTAAAACACTTAAAAATAAACACAAGAGGATAATTCAATGCAGGACTGTTAACCAAAATAAACAAAAAAACTAATTTTCTTTTGCCTTTTGTCATGTGTACACAGATAATTTAGTTTTTTAAATATAACACTCAAGATTTTAAACCCAAGTATGCTGGATGTGAATGTTGTTTAGTCATAAAGTGTTTTATCCAGGCAGACCTAATACATAGAGGCAGACAAACATTCCCACTCACACTGACACCTACAGCCAATTTAGAATCACTAATGTACCAAACGTGCATGTTATTGGACTGTGGGAGGAAGCTGGAGTACTTGGAGATGCCCCAGCTGGCCAGTGGATTCAAACCACTTATTGTGACGTGGCCTGTTGGTGCAACACTTACAAACTCAAGGGGAATTTCAAAACTATCTGTTTTAAGGGGCTTTTTAAAGTCTTGTTGATATGGAAGTTAGGTGGAAAGTAGCTCCAAGTTATCTTTTAGTATATTCCAGAAATATATATTCAGTTATAGAAACTGAATATATTGAAGACATTCTAAGGTTTAAGGTTAAAGTTTGGCTCAAATTACTGGTTTAAACTCTGGAACCAGAACATATGACTTCTTACGTTGGATTATTATGGAAGAAATATAGTATCATCAGAATTCAAGTATTTTTAGACATTGAATTTATGACACGGAATTTTTATCCTCCAAATTTCCCTGCAAAAATATTCACCTGCAAAAATTCACCTGCAAAAAATTCACCTGCAAAAATTCACCTGCAAAAAATTCACCTGAAAAAAATTCACCTGCAAAAATTCACCTGAAAAAATTCACCTGAAAAAAATTCACCTGCAAAAATTCAACTGCAAAAGTGATGAACTTTAATGACCCAAGCCAGAGCAATCAGCACCAGATCGAGTCGAGTGGCTCTCAGCCAATTAAATTACGCTGTTTGATCACATGACACCGTTAGCCAGCAGTGTGTCTCCTAAAAGAGAGCTGTTTAAAGGTGAGTGATTAAGTTTTTCTCCTAAATAGAGATCATTACAGAACGCCTAGTCCTACTTAAAATCCCATTTATTATTATTATTTTTTTTATCATCTACTCGAACTAAGGAAAACGTTTGACTAACTCAAAGACAATTTCCACGCCTCCCCTGCCTGACTGCAGAGGCAGTTTTGAATTTAGGAGCGCCAAGATGGCAGCGGCAAACCCTGGCGGCTCTCCGGTGAGTATATATATTTTTTTATCTTCAAGTTTGTCTTTTGAAACCTTAATTTTATTTAAATCCGTTGCTCACGTATAAAGTACACAGACGGGGTCTTTGCTCAACTCGTCTGAGGCGTGTCTCACTAAGCGCTACATGCTAGCATCCTGCTAACCGAGCTACCCTTTACATGCTGTGCTTTAGAAAATAGGATACTCGTTAAAAAAAATACTCCGCAGATATTGATAGATAGACGAACACTGCAAATATAATGTTGGAAACGAGAACGGCCTTTGGTGAAGGGGTAAAATACACCATGAATAAAGCCATAGAGTGAATGGCTGCCATGGTTGCAGAACAGCCTGATTTAATGACAAGAATGGGGAAGAGTGAGGTGAAGTGAACCACAGCCACAAAACACGGTCAGACAAGGCGGCAAAAGGGCAGTGATCTGTCCGTCAGTATGAAGTTGGTGTGTGCTTTGGTGAACAAAAACTCCAGACTGGTAGCAGGAAGATGGGAGACTCGTGTTTCACTGGAATAGTGGTGAATTAAAACATCCTTTGTTGGGGACATTTCGGTGTAAATGCATCCATACAGGCAAGACAGAGGCAGACTAGACAGTGAAGAAAACAAGGCAAACATTAGAAATATAAAAACGGAAATATAGGATGAGTCGGGGATAAGTTCCTGCCCCAAGTGGAGGAGTTCAAGTGTCTTGTTCGCGAGTGATGGGAGAAGGGAGCCGGAGATCGACAGACGGATTGGGGCTGCAGCTGCAGTAATGCGGACGCTGCACCGGTCCGTCGTGGTGAAGAGGGAGCTGAGTGTAAAAGCGAAGCTCTCAATTTACCGGTCGATCTACGTCCCTACCCTCACCTATGGCCACGAGCTGTGGGTAGTGACCGAAAGAACGAGATCGCGGATACAAGCGGCAGAAATGAGCTTCCTCCGAAGGGTGGCTGGCCTCTCCCTTAGAGATAGGGTGAGAAGGTCGGCCATCCGGGAGGGGCTCAGAGTAGAGCAGCTGCTGCTCCACATCGAAAGGAGCCAGCTGAGGTGGTTCGGGCATCTGACAAGGATGCCCCCTGGGCGCCTCCTGGGTGAGGTGTTCCAGGCATGTCCCACCGGGAGGAGGCCCCGGGGCAGACCCAGGACACGCTGGAGAGATTATATCTCTCGGCTGGCCTGGGAACGCCTTGGTATTCCCCCGGATAAGCTGGAGGAGGTGGCTGGGGAGAGGGAGGTCTGGGCCTCTTTGCTTAGGCTGCTGCCCCCGCGACCCGGCCTCGGATAAAGATGGATGGATGGAAATATAGGATTAATATAACATACAATTAGGGAAAATGTAAGGAACACAATGTAAATGATATTGTAAAGTCATTAAAACAGCATACTCTGATTAAAAGAAACACATAATTGGGTAGGATAATAACAATAATAATGTTAAAAAACATGTACAAGATGGGTATGTATACTTGTAGCCAGAATACTATAAAGTTGTAGCATGCCAGACCATCTTGATTGAATGTAACTTCGCTCCACACAAGTTTTATGGTAGACATATTCATATTGGTATCTAATAAATGATTAATTCTTAGATTTTATCGAACGTTAATTTATAAATTGTTTGTCTTTATGTGTTTGTTTCAGATTATGCAAGATGAAATTATTCAGTCAGCAAGACACTTGCTGCAGTTGCTGACATCATCCAACTGAACTGCTGCTGTGATGAATCAGAATACAAGATTTACTTTAGCAAGACTTATGAGTTAATGCTACATTTAACTAAATTGTTATATATTTTTGTGTCCAATATTGTCTCCATATGATTGTTTTTTGCAACATCTTGCAGAGAACAGAGTCAAGGTACCAGCTTGGGCAACCCTAAAAGACCATCTGTTCAATGACCAGGTGAAAAAGTCATAAACTAAACACTCTGCATGAGCATGGAATTTAGGATGCAACTTTATATCTTACCTGCTCTACACTCAGGGCTTGAATTACAACAACAGTCAATCACATAAAAAAATATACTTTTGGTAGTTCTGTGTCTCTGTCTCTCTCCTCCAAACCCAGATGGCTGCTGGTACTGAACCGGGTTCTGGTTCTGCTGGAGGTTTCTTCTTGTTAAAGGGGAGTTTTTCCACTGCACTGTCACTTCATGCTGCTCAGTGTGAGGGATTGTTGAGGTTGAGTCCATATGTCCTGCGAACAACTGCTGGGCAATGACACCATGCAATCTTCTGGGATTCCTTGGATAGAAAACCTGTGAACTGCACTTGTCCTTGGTCTTCACAGCTCACCTTTTTACTGTTTGAATCAAAATGCTCCAGTGACATGGATTCTACATTGTAACTGATGTGATGTTCTATAAAGTGGTTTTAATAAAAAAAAAGGCAAAAATTAGTTTGTTTCTTTATTCAATTTTTGAACAGTGATACTCATTCAGTAAATGCAAATTATTTACATGGCAGTGCACTATAGGCATAAATCTAGACCCCTAGATAAAACATGATGGCATTATAGCAGTGACAACTCCTCCACAGTAGCAGGTGGGATTTCTTTTTTGAGGACGGCTCCTTTTACCTGTCACTACAGATGGTCTGTTTGTTTTGATCAAGAGCCTTTTTTGGGCAGCTGAAGAGGAGAAGTCTATCTTATGGCCAACCTCTGACTGTATCTTGGTCACATTACCCAGCAAAACCCAGTATGCAGGTTCACCTGTAACAGTCCTTGTGCCACAGATCAACACTGTTGCTTCTACATTAAACAGAAGAGCAGTGACGTGGGTGCAGGTCTCCGTGACTCCGGCCTTACAGCTGGAGTGGGCGGCTTCAACCTTCCCTGTGATGCTCACAATGACCCATGGCTGCAATGCTGGTTCATTCAGTCTTTGAGAGTGCAGTACCTGAAACACACACAGTTCTTGTCTTTAAATGAACTATGAGCCAAGGCTGACATAAATGTTTTATCTACTTAATCATTAATGTAACAGTGTTTAGAAAGTTAGCATATACATGTAATTTTTCATTTCTTTATGTGTCCATCTATAGAACGCTGCATGTTATATTCTAAATCTGCCTGTTCTGTCAGAAACCTGCCTGCAGAAAATGAACCTAAAGGATGTAATGCAAGGATGTAATCACTTTCAAGATGGAGAAAGCATAAAGTGACAATTATGAATCACTTAATATGATAAGGAGATTCTGCAGGTCATTAATCAATGTATAAAATTAAAATAAAATGCATTTTTAGTGACACAAGATACAAATATGGAAGCAGGATGTATAATCGCTCAGTTTGGGGAAATTGTGGGTAGCCTGCAAGAGCCTCAACTTCTCCATACCCACAATGTGCAACAAATGGGCACAGCTGATCTTCAACAGTGGAACATCGGCCAGTTACTTCCAACTTTAACGCAGCTTGTAGTCTTGGAGAGCAGCACACCAAAACTGCATGCACAACTACTGCTAACAGTGGAAACGGATTAAGAAATCCATGCAAACAGATTCATAAACCGAAAGAATATTATTTTACAGGATTAATGATCATATCAGCCGCTGGCTGATCACAAACCCTGAGGGTGTATACGAGAAGCAGAAGAAGCAGAGGGAATATCCCGTTTAAGTTTAGATAGTATTTGTAAAGATATTGACCATATCCTTTTCTGAAAGTGTGGATACAATGGATGGGGTAAGGTACTGACATGCTACAACTTTATAGTTGTTAAATTCTGGCTACAAGTATACATACCCATCTTGTACATGTTTTTTTTTTAGTTTTTTTTTATTATTAATTATTATCCTACCCAATTATGTTTCTTTTAATCAGAGTATGCTGTTTTAATGACTTTACAATATCATTTACATTTTCCCTAATTGTATGTTATATTAATCCTATATTTCCATCCATCCATCTTTATCCGAGGCCGGGTCGCGGGGGCAGCAGCCTAAGCAAAGAGGCCCAGACCTCCCTCTCCCCAGCCACCTCCTCCAGCTTATCCGGGGGAATACCAAGGCGTTCCCAGGCCAGCCGAGAGATATAATCTCTCCAGCGTGTCCTGGGTCTGCCCCGGGGCCTCCTCCCGGTGGGACATGCCTGGAACACCTCACCCAGGAGGCGCCCAGGGGGCATCCTTGTCAGATGCCCGAACCACCTCAGCTGGCTCCTTTCGATGTGGAGCAGCAGCTGCTCTACTCTGAGCCCCTCCCGGATGGCCGACCTTCTCACCCTATCTCTAAGGGAGAGGCCAGCCACCCTTCGGAGGAAGCTCATTTCTGCCGCTTGTATCCGCGATCTCGTTCTTTCGGTCACTACCCACAGCTCGTGGCCATAGGTGAGGGTAGGGACGTAGATCGACCGGTAAATTGAGAGCTTCGCTTTTACACTCAGCTCCCTCTTCACCACGACGGACCGGTGCAGCGTCCGCATTACTGCAGCTGCAGCCCCAATCCGTCTGTCGATCTCCGGCTCCCTTCTCCCATCACTCGCGAACAAGACCCCGAGATACTTGAACTCCTCCACTTGGGGCAGGAACTCATCCCCGACTCATCCTATATTTCCGTTTTTATATTTCTAATGTTTGCCTTGTTTTCTTCACTGTCTAGTCTGCCTCTGTCTTGCCTGTATGGATGCATTTACACCGAAATGTCCCCAACAAAGGATGTTTTAATTCACCACTATTCCAGTGAAACACGAGTCTCCCATCTTCCTGCTACCAGTCTGGAGTTTTTGTTCACCAAAGCACACACCAACTTCATACTGACGGACAGATCACTGCCCTTTTGCCGCCTTGTCTGACCGTGTTTTGTGGCTGTGGTTCACTTCACCTCACTCTTCCCCATTCTTGTCATTAAATCAGGCTGTTCTGCAACCATGGCAGCCATTCACTCTATGGCTTTATTCATGGTGTATTTTACCCCTTCACCAAAGGCCGTTCTCGTTTCCAACATTATATTTGCAGTGTTCGTCTATCTATCAATATCTGCGGAGTATTTTTTTTAACGAGTATCCTATTTTCTAAAGCACAGCATGTAAAGGGTAGCTCGGTTAGCAGGATGCTAGCATGTAGCGCTTAGTGAGACACGCCTCAGACGAGTTGAGCAAAGACCCCGTCTGTGTACTTTATACGTGAGCAACGGATTTAAATAAAATTAAGGTTTCAAAAGACAAACTTGACGATAAAAAAATATATATACTCACCGGAGAGCCGCCAGGGTTTGCCGCTGCCATCTTGGCGCTCCTAAATTCAAAACTGCCTCTGCAGTCAGGCAGGGGAGGCGTGGAAATTGTCTTTGAGTTAGTCAAACGTTTTCCTTAGTTCGAGTAGATGATAAAAAAAAATAATAATAATGTTAGCAGAGCTGCTCTGGGCAGCGTTATGGCACGATAATCTTAAGGGAGAATAAAAAGTCGACACACATATCTCATTCCTGACGGAGGACTCTACCACTACACTTCTCCAGTGCATTCACAGAGTCGTTGCATGGTAAGACCTGGATGGGAAGTGGGCGGAGCCTTTTACCGTCATTTTATTACGGCGCAAAGTACAAACACCTGTGGACACACAATCCAACAAATAATAAATGGGATTTTAAGTAGGACTAGGCGTTCTGTAATGATCTCTATTTAGGAGAAAAACTTAATCACTCACCTTTAAACAGCTCTCTTTTAGGAGACACACTGCTGGCTAACGGTGTCATGTGATCAAACAGCGTAATTTAATTGGCTGAGAGCCACTCGACTCGATCTGGTGCTGATTGCTCTGGCTTGGGTCATTAAAGTTCATCACTTTTGCAGTTGAATTTTTGCAGGTGAATTTTTTTCAGGTGAATTTTTGCAGGTGAATTTTTTTTCAGGTGAATTTTTTTCAGGTGAATTTTTGCAGGTGAATTTTTTGCAGGTGAATTTTTTGCAGGTGAATTTTTTTCAGGTGAATTTTTGCAGGTGAATTTTTTGCAGGTGAATTTTTGCAGGTGAATTTTTGCAGGTGAATATTTTTGCAGGGAAATTTGGAGGATAAAAATTCAGTGTCATAAATTCAATGTCTAAAAATACTTGAATTCTGATGATACTATATTTCTTCCATAGATTATGAATCAGGGTAGTATCATGCTGCCTCATTCTGTGTATTATTTAAGCTGAAATCTCAGGTCATTAGTATTACATTATTGCTTATCTCACAAGTATCAACATCAGTTTACTTCATTATAAAATACTCAAACTTAAAAAGGCATTAGAAATAATTTTACATCATTCAGATTTTAAAGATTGTGTTTCCCACCATAAGTCATTCATTTTTTTTTAAAGTACAAACACTTTATATCTTATCCTAAACTTCTGATTGCCCTTCGTAGCATTATTTGCAATATGGTCATTCAGTATGGTCATTATTTTCCTCTCAGAGAGAGGAGTGAGCTGCTGCTTAATATTTTCTCTGTCAGAAGAGGGAGCTGTGACTTTAAAGATCTTACCTCAAACGTTCCCCAGCAGCCTCAGTTTATTCATCTGAACAGGTTATAATCAAACAAATGACACAAAATAACAAACAAAATGTGTTAGCGAGCTTGAAAGTGCAGAGGAGAGGGAAGGGAAAATGTCACATACTGACTTTTGCTAGAAAAACTGGAAATAAATGCAGTGATTTATCAGAACTTATCAGAACTTATCAGAACTTATCCAGTTTCCTCAAGTTGTTTTAAGGACTCTGCACGCTGAGATATGCCAGGCTTTCAACTAATAGCTCTTGGGAAATTTTCTGGAGGAGTATACAATCATTTTAGGTCAATTTTTTGTTAAACTGTAAAACATTTTTCTAATTTAGCTCCAGAAAACATAAAAACCAACTGAGTGAAAAAAGAGCGTATATCCGAAGAAGAACTTTGAAAGACCAGAAGGCTTCTACTTAAACCACCTTTAAAAAAATTCTTTGCTCCTTAGAGCAAAATATAAAGAAATGAGGAGCATCTAGAGACTTTTTCACACTGTTCAAAGATGTCATGACCTGAGAAAAGAAAGACAAACAGAATAACATTAATAACCTTTTATAATTAATTTTTATAATAAAGGCACAGCAAACTTGAAGACAAGTCAGCCCAGACTGGCTGTTCAGTTTCTAATCACCTCCATGCAAACAAGATGATATGCTGCCATCTGCTGGCTCTTCACAGTACTGTAATGAAGTCCTGTTGTCCAAGCTGGATTTCTTTCCTGGAGACTTTAATATTTTTATCACCAGATTTAGTCTTTACATGTTCCATCTACAGTAATAAAGTTCTCCAAGCCACATTATTCCTAAAACATACAGTTTCCTACATGCGTGTGTGCCTGTGCTTGTTTTGCACAGTGAGGCTGCTGGATAGGCTTTATTAAGTATGAGCGTCACCGGCAGCACAGCGTGTTCCTGGGGGAGAGTGAAATATGTTGTGTAACAGTCTGTGAAATGATTAGTGGCCCTAACAAGGACTATTAGAAGATGAGCCGGGTCAAGATGGGGTTATCAAAGGATATAAACACACAAACACACACAAACACACATATATACACCCTGTCACCTGTGTTTGTTAAACATTAGCAGTGTTATTCTGGGTCATCTCAGTTGGCAGTTGAAGGAAGGTTAACTGCTAGATTGTTGCCTAAGCTACACACACACACAGCTGCCATGCTGAAGTATCAGTGTAGCTCTCCACCCGGCATCATCTATCTATTGCCACAAAGACTCTGCTCAGGTTCAAAGACACTGGCTGTCTCTGACTACATATCTCTGACAGCTGCCTCTCTGCCAGGGTGCTGAATAATCATCAGCAGATTTATTGGTGTAGTTATGGCTTCTCGAATTTCCCAACTTTAGGCCAGATAGGCATTTAGTTGTCTTTTTCTCGGTGTGTAAACAACATTTCAGGAAAAGACCTTAGACTATGTGTATGGAGTTTACAGCTAATGTAAAGTTACATTTACTTAAAACTTGAGTATAATTTGTTCACATGTTGATTTTTTTGAAGGTCAGATGCACAAAGTTTGGTTCACTGCATAAATAGTTATCTGCTGCCCAACCCAAACCTGTTTATGTCCTGCTCCATGTTCCAACTCTAACTCTGTGCATGTGTTTATGTGCAGATGTGTGTGTGGGTTAACCTTTGCAGAGGAAGACATTAGTTACCATTATTTTGCCAATTCAAAACCAAGAACCAAAGCTACTTACTAACCAGTAATGGTTTTCTCTAATCCAGTATGCTCTTACTTCATGATTATATTTCTCTTAACTGTATCTATTATGTGGGCATGCACTTATGGCCACTTTATTAGGTACACCTAGCTTTCAGAACTCCTTTAATTTGACATGGGATACATTCAGCAAGATACTGGAAACATTCATCTGGCCTCTGACATTTTGGTCCATATAGACAAGACAACATCATGCAGTTCCTGCAGATTTGACAGCTGCACATCCATAATTTCCTGTTCCACCACATCCCAGAGGTGCCCTGTTGATCTGAGATGTGGTAAGGGTGGGGGCTGTTTGTGTACAGAAAATTCACTGAGATGTTTAAGAAACCATTTTGAGATGGTTTGTGCTTTGTTACATGGCATATTATCCTTCTGCAAGTAGTCTTCATAAGATGGGTACGCTATGGCGATACTCAGGTAGGCTGTGGCAATAAACAATGCTCAATTGGTACAAAGGAGCCCAAAGTGTACCAAGAAAATATCCCCCACACTATTATACCACCAGGACCCTGAATGACTCATAAAGGACAGGATGGAGCCATGTGCAAAATTGCTGCTCACTGGATGCTTTCTCTATTTCAGTTCCCTGTAAACCACAAAGATATTAAAGCAGTTTCTGAAATACTCAGTCCAGCTGATCCGTGCCATGAAAGTCACTGAAATCAGCTTTCTTGGTCTGTACTTCAGCAGGTTATCTTCACCGTGTGCCTAAATGTACTAAGAAATGAGCAGTTGCACAGTTCTACCTAAAAGTGGATAGCCCTGTGGCCACCGAGTGCTAAATGTCATCCTTCTGTATTATCTCATTGCCTTAGATCATTATGTCTCTTTAAAGAACATCAGCAAATTTAGTTCTTTGTCTTTGTTCATAATATCCGTGTTTATGTTTGTTATGAAATGGATTTGCTCACAATATTTCATGTGGATAGTAAGCATGACTCAATAGGAAAAACTAAAAGCAGAGAAATCAGGTTCCCAAACATTTCTACATTTCAGTGTCAGGGGTCACATTAACAGAATCTGTCTATTTTTCCAGACTAAACTTTAAATAATTGCACAAGAAAAACCACATCAACACATTTTTTCTTTATCTCAGGAGGATTTTTTTTTATCTTGCATAAGTTCAGATTTATTGATTCTCCAAAGGGAGTGCTGAACAAGATAGTGCCAGCATTCATCTGGTGCCGACACAACAAGCGAGGTTATGAACAGTCATAAAACTTTGTCACCAACATTTAAAAAAACAATACTCCCTGAATTGCACGACTAACAGGTTATTCCAATGATTAAAGCTCCCATTCATATGATTTATAGCATAATAAATCACTTCCACTAATGACTGCTTAAGTTTTGATTCATCATCTTTCACCATCTCTCTGGAGCTGACCTTGTGGTGCACAGCATAGAGGAGTTCTATTAATTACATCAGATCCATAAAATTAATCCATGGATGGTGTTGAAATCTTGTCCCAGAGTCACACCAGCTCTGTGACTGTGCAATACCAAATAAAATGTCACTGGAACTTTTAATAGTGTGGCAACTGTTTAAAGTCAGTTGTGTTAATATAACGACGTGCTGTTTACATTAAAAACAGTAATGCAATTTTAAACTTGTGCATGTCCTTTTCATTAAGTGCTTTTGCAGCAAGAAAGACGTAAATTTGGCTACTGAGAAATTTGTTATGTTGTATTTGGGGTATTTCAAGCACAGAGTGTCCTTTGATATCAGTGGTATTCTAGACTTTCTCCTTCTTCTTCTTCTACCTTGTTCCTTTAGGAGTCGCCACAGCTGATCCTCTGTCACACCAACCCTCTGCATGTCCTTCACCACATCCATAAATCTTCTCTGTGTTATTCCTCTCTTCATCCTGTCTGACAGGACCATAGTCAACATCTTTTGCCTAACATCTCCACCATCCCTCCCCTGCACATGTTCAAACTTTGTCTCCAAACCACTCAACTTGATCTCATAGTGTCTACTCTCAAATGACATCAGAGTATCTTCAGCTCTGCCTCCTGTCTTTTTATCAGTGTCACAGTCTCCAAACCATGCATCACAGCAGGACTCAAGACCGTCTCGTAAACTCTCTTCTTCACCTCTTTTGTGTACTGTCTATTGCTTTGGTTGGCGACTCCAGATATTTAAACTTGCATCTATTGACTTCTTCTCTCCCGGCTCACTTCCACCTGCCCCCTACTCTCACTGAAGATCACAGTGTCATCTGCAAACATCATAGTCCACAGAGACTCCTGCCTGACCTCATCTGTCAGCCCCTCCGCTACCGTTGCAAACAAGAAGGGGCTCAGAGCAGATCCCTAACATAATCCCCTCTCACCTTGAACCCATTTGTCACTCCGACCCCACACCTCTCCACGTACTCTCAGTCCTCATACACGTCCTGCACCACCCTCACATACTTCTCTGCCACTCCACTTCTGTCCTAGACATTTCAATACCTCCCACAGGTATGCCATCTGGGCCCATACCTCCCACAGGTATGTCAAGTGTACTTTAGACAACACACTCAAATCCATCAGTGTAATGGATGATAAACATCCATTGGGGCAGGGATAGCTCAGTAGGTAAAGTGGTCGCCCCATGATCGGAAGGTCGGCGGTTCGAATCCACTTAACGGCTACCCTGAGGTACCCCTGAGCAAGGTACCGTCCCTACACACTGCTCCCCGGGCGCCTGCTTAGTGGGCTGCCCACTGCTTCACTGAGTGAATGGGTCAAATGCAGAGAAAAACAAGTAATTTCCCCATGGGGATCAATAAAGTATCCATTATTATTATTAAACATCCTCTGGATTCTAAACCTCTACACTCAGGCATGAACTTCATCTTGATTTCCCACATGCTGCCCTCCTCTGTAAATATTGTTTTCATTCCTTTTGATCTATCATTGAAAGAAGAATCCAGCCATGTTTACTGAGAAATGCTTCATAGTTCTCGACTTTTTTTGCCTCCTCAAATCTTCCAGATAAGCACTGGCTTCTTGTATTGTTGTGCCAGTCTTCCAGGCAAGTGGTCACAGTGTCTTGAACACTAAAAAAGTATGAGTGTTTTCTTATTTATTTTTTCTTTCAACATCCTTCTTATCACAAAAGATCATTTTTATGTCTTTCTTGATTTTAATTTTGTCTGAACTGTTTCTTCTGCTTTGTCTGGAGTCGATCCAGCTCCTTCTGCAACTTTCAGATTAGAATCTTTAAGGTAATAAAAAGTTGCGTGCCTATGCATTCTTTCATCAGCTGTTCATTTATGACAGGGCTTTTTTGTGTGTGATAATGACAGCCCTGTGGCTCTAGTAAACATAGACAGACACAAAGAGAGACAGTGGCAGAACTCAATGCTGTGACAGCGTTTCTCGATGGCAGTTACGAGAGTCTGCCAAAAACGGAGCATGTGCACACAACCTGAAAAAATAAGCGCAACACAAACATGCATACATGGAAGCAGGATCTTTTACTGTCACGACATAATCTTTCTCTTGAACAAGCACACATTCACATCTGCAACACCCGAACACAAGAGGTGTACACAGAGTTACTACAGGAATTTACATATCTACTCTGTCAGTATTTGTTTTGTTGTACTAGCAGAGGCCGAGACATCCCTTCAGGGGATTTGTCAGGGCTGCCAAAGCACAAAAAAGACACCGTAGCACACTCCACTTCACTATCGTGAGTCAGTGCCAAGCCTGACCGTCTTCATTCCTTGATGAAACACTCTTATCTTTGGCAGCATTAAAACCAAGGAGGCACCCATTGCACCATGTTTTCCCATCGCGCAACTCATACCTTTGACCCCTCCAACTCCAGCCTATAAACACCTACTTTTCCCTCAGTTCACCCTCTTCCCATAGCAGACCTTGACTCATGCACCCCAGGGGCCACCCAATGTGAAAAGCCAGACACCCACCCCCACAACTACTCGAGCTCATGACCCCCTAAGACCACAACAGGAACCACATTCTTTCCTTTGTGGCCAGTCTTTCATCCTTCTTCACTGCCAGAGCAACAGAAATAACCTGTAAAGGAGTATTGTGTGGCAAAAACGAGGCCTTGTGTTCTGGCTGTGCCATGGCGGGCTGATAAAATAAACACACGGTGCTCTGCTCTCTCACTTTCTTTTTTGATTGAATCTTTTTGCGTTATTATCTTTTTTGCCTACATGAGGGAGTGACAGGTAAGTCTGGCCTAGTGCTTGCTTCATGAATGAAAAGATTTTCATGAAATCGCGATATGATGTGGTTTTGAGTATGAGTATGCTTAAGGAGTGTCAGTTGGTGGATCTTTCTCATATAAGTACAAGCTGTTCCCTTGAAACTGAGATAAGTTGGGGTGTAGCGAACACACCTAGTTTCATTTTTCTTCACGTTTTCTCTTCTTCAACTTTGCCCACACTGATAGCGTTCTCTTCTGAGAGTGCTGCCTCTGACGTCCTCACGCTAAACCTGAAGCCTTGTAGGAGCTTAAGAAGCTATGCGCATGCAGCTGCCGATTCTACCGACCCAGAGGTAGCAGCGATGGCAGCAGCAACAGAAAGTCAGGCAGAGTGAGACAGGATCTGACAGGACAAGACAGTATGAGGTGTGGTGTGTTTATCTTTTAGTTAGGCTTCCTTCATTACACACGCACTTCCTGAATTATAGATAACCCCCCCCGGAATTGAAGTAAACACTTCCCTATTTTTACACTGTATATTCATTTGTAAGGACACAATTACACCCTTTAAATTATATTCAAGTTTATATAAATTCAAGGAAGTTGGACATTTTGAGATTTGCATTGGTGGAGGTATAGATGAGGGTGGTCAGGCTACAGCCAGCAGCAGGTTAGCTTAGTTTAACATACAGACTGGAAACACAGGGGCAAAAGGCCACCAACTGTAGCTCTGTTGGTAGCTACCAGCATCCTCAAAGCTTACCTATTAACCAGTTATATCTCATTGGTTCACGTTAAACCCATTAAGTATGAAAATAACAAGTTGCCCATTTAAAGGACGTCATATGCTGACAGATTCTTGGCTCTGAACAGTAACTTCCTTGAGTCTCATTTGGTTGCCTAGCACATGGTTCCAGCCAGGAAATAGTCTGCTAGATAACTCCCAATAAAACTGTACGCTGCAATTTTGGCACTTTGCTTCTTGTATGGATAAAATAATAAAGTGAGCGTCATGTACTGTTATACAGAACCGTGCCAACAGTCTCCTGCAGCTTTCAGTCTATGTGCAATGCTAAGCTCACCTGCTGCTGGCTATAGTTTCATCCTTTAAAGTCACAATGATAAATCAAGAAGGATTATCATATTGGAAGGAACAGCTTCACTATATAGTAAAACTAAACAACCATTAAGTAACCAATCCATGATATGCTGGATAATATCTAACCTGATGGGTAATTACAAACACAGATGTTTTGTAATCACTATATAGAGAGCACCAGCAAAAACATTCCAACACAAAATGATTCAGTAAAAGTAATGTAAAATTTAAAAAGTAACTAATTTAACCATTAGACAAATCTTACATCTTGACCACCATCACAAGGAAGTAATAATTAAATCAGGTTATTCTAAAATAGTTACAGTTAGCTCCATAATTTTTGGGACAAAAACAACTTTTATGGTGTTTTTTAATCAAACACTCATGATGTGATTGAAGTGCAGACTTGCAGCTGTAATTCAAGAGGTTTTACAAAAATCTTTGCATTAACTGTTTAGAAATTGCAGCAGTTTCAATACTTAGTTCCCACAAGCAGTTTCACAGCCAGACAAAGCTTGGTCCCTTTTTATTTCATGAGAAATGAAACAGGCATAAGATCTAAGGTTGAATTTATATTTTATAGGTTTTCACTGTAATTACAAATAATGGCATCTTTGAAAAAAAAATTCTTTGTACAGATTAAGCGGAGATACACTTGTACCAGTATGATGGGAAGAATGAGATCTGACACATACCACATTATCTGTCCAACATTGTGAAGGCAATGTTATGGCATTGGGTGTTATAACTGCACGTAGGATCAGATCACTAGTGTTTATTGATGATATGACAGCCGACAGAAGTAACAGTATAGATTCGAAAGTGTACAGTGCTATGCTCTATTCTCTAAAATGCTGCAAACCTGATCACACAAATAAATGATGACCCAATGCTTAATAATGACCCAGTCCAGTAGATCATGCTTTTCGGTTATTAAACACAAAAACTGAAAACAGAAAGACCCATTAACCTGTGCCTGTTGATTTTTATCAGCCATGGTGGGGCGCGTTGTGGGGTCTGCAGGCAGACAGATGGAGAGCAGAAACCTTACACCAGTCAGTAGAAGAGGAAGAGACGACTCCTCTGAGAAGTTTACAGTACCACAGCTGTTTGATCAACCTGCATCATCGGCACTGCATTTATCAGAAAAAAAATCCTGTGCCGATGTAGTGTTGAACTGACAGTTTAAAGATAGCACCATGCAGGGAATTCTCCCTTCAGTGTTTCACAAAAGAAGGAAGAGTGGTGTTTGTTTTGCATAAAGCCGCAATTTCCATGTAACCACCGAGTGCTTTTCCTTCACTGACATTTGCTGTTGGACCAACACCTTCAGGGATCCAACAGGCCCAATGCCAATAACGACACGGTGTTCAAGTAATTCCAAGTAAAACACACAGGGCAGTGTTTGCAACAGGTTTACAGGCAAAATAAAAGGGACAGAAAGAGTCATCTACTTGAAAAACCGGCAGTGCCACAAGCTTGGAGTTATTCCAGTCAAAGATAGAAGCAGACAAAGAAAACAGAATAAGCCACAGTGTTTGTTTGTTTATTCGGTTACTTTGTTTATTCTGAAAAATCTTTTTTTTTTTAATGGATTGCATTTATATAGCGCTTTTCTAGGCACCAAAAGCACTTCACAATTACACTATTCATTCACTCTCACATTCACACACTGGTGGAGGCAAGCTACAGTTGTAGCCACAGCTGCCCTGGGGCAGACTGACAGAAGCGAGGCTGCCATATCGCATCATCGGCCTCTCTGGCCAACACCAGTAGGCGGTAGGGTAAAGTGTCTTGCCCAAGGACACAACGACCAGGACAGAGAGAGCAGGGGGATCAAACCGGCAACCTTCCAGTTACAGATGAGCTTCCCAACCCCCGTAAGCCACGGTTTTTAATCAATACATGTATCATCTATGGGCTTAATGAAGTAAATGAAGAACTGAGCGATCATGTGAAAGATCTCAGTTGTTGTGATGAACCCAGAGAAAATTATTCCAACTTCTTTGATGATCTCAACTCGGCAGAGCGTTTAAGTAGACAGAGTGTTCTTTCAGCTGATTTGCTTGTTTCTTGTGCAGTAAGCAGATTTTTGGGGGATAAATCAAAGACTGTATATAAAGATAAGTAACCACTGTGACCAACCTTTGAGCTAATGTTTTGAACTCAATTTCTGGCATTTTGGCAGTTTAGCAGTTTGGCAGTTTGATGTCGTGCTTTTCTGAAGCCAGAAGCGATTGGATGAAATGGTAAGCTACCAGCTGTAACAATCTGTTAGTTTGCTTAGCATGCTGTGCCCGTCAACTCCAACAGTCATAATGAAATTTCTCATTTTCATCTGCAATAATTATAATGCCAACATCTCTCTAGAGATCACACCTACCTCTCCTTCCACATGCTTACATGGAAAGTCACAGGAGAAGAAAGCAGCAGCAGAGGTGGTTGCAAAGTAGCTTGCATGTGTACAGCAAATGGAGACAGAGTAAATAAACTTAAAAAGAACCCCTTATATGAGATGTGCAAACCAAATACATAGAGAGCTATCAGGTAAGGTGTCAGCTGATGTGGGCTGGTGTTGAGATCAACTGGTCTGCAGAGAGTGTGACTAAGCTTGACATCTTCAGTAAAATATAAATTAAGTAATTATATTTGCTCACCAAGAAACTTCTTTAGCTGTCTGTTAATAAAAATAACCACATACCAAGACACATAACTGAATAGATATGTTTGAGTTTTGGTTCAGTGACTCATGTCAGGACACCTTCAGTTATTCTTACTTCCTGTGTGAGGACATCAATGTACAGTATATCAAATCCAGTTCTTATGGGTTACATCCTTAAAAGATTGCTTGCCAAAATGACTGGCTCCGAAATATTATACATGGGTGGATGTTTTTTCCTAATGTCCTGAACCTTAAATTTTCTGAATTAGAGGAAGCTTTTAGCAAATATTTAGATGGCTAAATTACAGGTGTGTAAAGATCCAAAAGAAGCTCAACAGTGTTTATGTGCTAATATGTCTAAACAAAAAAAATGAGATGAACACCCAGTGTGTTCTGTCTTTCTGTCAGTGCGGCCACAGTATTTTAAGTGGTGAGGCCGTGGGGAGAGCAAAGGAGAGACGAAACATATGACACAGATTTTAAAGCACTTTGTGGCTGATTTTGGCAGCTGGAAACACCACTATAACGTCTATGCTATGCACAGGGGGAAGATAAAATGGAGTGAAGAAAATGAAAGAAAAGAAGGAAATTGCCTTAAATGAAACCTCCCTTCTTTCTGCAAGGAGACTTTCCAAGTCTTTGAGTCCACCCAGATCCATGTAGATGGCTCCATATGGGCTTAAACCAGTGAGTATATGTTTACCAGTCTTCCCCTGCAGAGGAAATTAGAGAAGAGGAAAAGATAATCTGATAATTTCGCTTGACAGGGGCTGTGTTTAGTTTAATGCAGAAACAAAATTGTACAGCTTGGAACACTCAAACGTTACATGTGAGAGAGGGAAGAAAACAGAAGGAAAAGGAGACAGGTTAGTGGGGAAGAAAGAAAGGCCCACAGTGACTAATACTGAAAAGAGAAACTGGGGCTAAAATCTCATAAAGCTCCTTCCACCTCCTCTTTTGACACCCAATCAATCAGTCCTTGACATTCAGTTCTCTGCACGGATCCACCCATGAACACATACCTTCATGTTGAACTATTTTGCTCTGCATATGTTACATAACAGTTTGTTGTTAGCTGACAGGAACTTTACCTGTTAACAGTGTACTCATATACAGATTTCACTGCAATTTTTATGTCAGTGTAATGTTGATTTCAAATCATGTGGCTATCCTAAGTTATGAAAACTCCATAATCAAGTATTGCCTGAAGACAGGCTTTAAGAAACATTTACTCTTTTCAGGGGCATTTATCTGTTTGTTTGCTTGTCAGCAGTGCAAGAGCTGACTTACTTGTGCAACTCACTCCAAGATGTATGAAAAAATCAAACCGAGGGGGAGTACAGTCACAGAAGAACCCATTAGATTTTGGAGCAAATCCAGATCATTTCCTTTAAATTTGCTTGAAAGGCCATTGATCTTGTTGGTGGATGATGTGCTCTCTGAACTGGAATGGCATTTACAGATCTCTGCAAGGCCAATGTCATTTTATTTTTAAAGCCAAAAAGCAAACAGTTCTTCCTCTTCTTTTGCACAACCACTTTGTCTAGTGTCATCATGTTTGCCCTTGTGGTTTTGTGTGAAGAGACAGGCAACCTGCACCCAGGCTTCCACTTTGAAAAGCGAAATTCATGAAAAATTGATATTGTCTTGGAAAAGGAGACAGTATACAACGAAATACAAAATATATTTTACAACCATTTAAGCTTGTAAAGTATAAGTGATATAGTGTGCATAAACATGCAAATTGTCTGGGTATCTAGAGTTTAGACAGTGTCAGAGGTTTGTCATGGGCTTCTTGGTAACTTCTCTCTGTGCCAATGTGTCTAGGAGCCAAAGTTTGTTGCCCGCATGTGTTTTTTGTCTCAGTGTCTGGCAGTGGCACCATTAAATGAGCTGGTGACTTATATCTCACGCCTCTTGCCAAGACATGTTTTTCCTCTGGACTGTTTTGTTAGTCTCCTCTGATCCTTTTCTAAATCATTTCTTTTCTTCATGCTGGCCATGTTTTCTTCTTTCATGTCTTTGTTTGTTTACATTCACACGGGATGGAAATCACAGACGCAGGAAGATGCAGCCAGGAACAAAGCTGCTCTCTCCTTCTCTTTGTCCTTCCTTCCCCTTTTCTCCTCACTGAAATGCACGCGGTCTGCATGCTTGGGGTTTCCAAACTAGCGTCTGTGTTGGGGGTCCCTGGAGAGCAACTCCGCCATAATAGCCGGGTGGAGTGGGCTGGCGAGTGCAGGGGAGGGAAAATGAACAGCATGCTATGGGGTTTTCCAAATCCTAGCTTCTTACAAGGTCTTTATAGACTACATTGTAGTGAATTTTACTCGTATTTACCTCAGGTGACAAAATATCCAGTGTTCGATGAGAGACAAAGAATGAAAAATGTTTGTGGCCTGACTGGCTTTCTCACACTTGCAAGCATTGTGAAAAACAACAGTTTGGCTTGTAACACTGTATATTTGTAGAGGACAAGTTTTTAAACTTGGCCGCATGTGTTATTGCTGCATTCTTGGTCCAGTACTTTAAACAACTCTCCCCTTCACAACTCATTATCTCCCCATCATGTTTCTTCTTTTCTCACAGAGAGAAGTGTGCACAGTGTGCACTCGGACTGTACGCCTGTGGTATGCATGCATGTCAGTGCTTATGCATGGGTGTGCACAAATATCTATGTCTGTGCGTGCGTGTGTGTGTGGGGGGGGGGGGGGTGTGTGTGTGCGTGTCACTCTTTGTAGCAGCATGAGGATCCGTGTGTAAAAGAGTGGGCCATGCTACAACTGTAAATCTTAACAGGAAGCTTAAATTGGAGCATCAGTGACAGTTTAACTTCCTCTCTTGGAATGGACTCTGCTCCCTATTCTTGGGAAAGAGCTGCCACGTGCACCATAGAGGAGGGCTCGCACAGCTCCATGATGGAGTGCAGAGATTGAGAATAAAGAGGAAGAGTAGGGGAAAAAAAGGATATGGGAACCCCATATCTCAACTCCTTCCTCCAACACTCCCTCCCGTCCCTTCATCTTACTGATTATGAGTGCATGCAAAAGGAAGGGAGTCAGTAAAAAGAGCCCAAATAAAAGGAAACATCCAAATCTCAGACAAACATAAAGGGCATCAACTGACTCACTCAGTACGATACACAAACAGCGACTTACTCCTACACAGGCAACCGCATTCTTTAATTGCTAAAAGGCATACATAGACTGTGCAGAGAAAAGTACAGAAGCATGGTGCACACTCGGAAAGCACTCACTGTGCAAACATGGGAAGAGACCTTTCTCTTTTGTCACAGTCATGCAAACCTATAGGGAGGCAGAAAAAACAGACACTACACTAACCCTGGAGCTCCATTGTCCTCTGTGTTTCATTTATATCTATCATGGAGCATTTGCCATTACAAATACACCTACAGTTTGCTCTTGATCACCCCGTAGAGCTTTTATGGGCGGCTTGTTTGGTTTACTTTGTGCAACACAGAGACCAAAGATGTAAGGGGAAGTGAAAACATGAGGAGACAGACTCGACAGTCAAGTATAAAGAAAGTCAAAGCTTTCCAACAGAGAGCTGCAGACAGATGAGTGTATACACGCAGCAAAACCTCCCTTTGTCACTCCTTGTGTCGGTTACAGGTGTAACCTTTCCCTCTCTTCAAAGCAGACAGGCAAAAGGAAGAATGTATTCATTCTAACCTTGAAATCTTTGCTCAGATAAAATGAGACGTACAAAGAGTGCAACACACGATGCACTACTTCTAAGATATTGGCAAGCTGCCAGTGCTTTACTAGGGATTTTCTACGCACGCTAATTTTCTCTCTTCCCACCGAGATCAAACAAAACTATCTGTATCTATCCTTGACACAAACTCGCACCAAAGCAGCAACGCTGGTTCGCACAGATTAGAAATCAGTCAGTGCTTGGTGGGAACCCGAAAAGACTGAAAACAGCCACATCTAGAATATCTTCTCCCACACTCACAGAATCCTGTTTGTTCCTCCTCCCCGTAGATTTTGCTTGAAAAGAAATGAAAACATTGATCAAACTCAATCCATTCATCAAACAGGCATAGCTCCTTAATGAGCACTTTGCGAATTGAAATATGGGAATTATTATAATTGCTTTACAGGAAAAGCAAAGAGGTGGTTCAAAGAAAGAACATTGCCAAATAACTCCCTTAACAAACCAGTTTTGCAATATTAACTTCATCATACACTGTGTCCTAAGCAAAGTCAAGCGTGCATGCATATGTCTGACGATGACTTAAGTAGCTGTGACAACAGCGTGTCTTCATTAATTAATTAATGTTTTAAGTTTTTTGTGCAAGCCAAACATGCAGCTGCTATGAGCTGGAAAATACACGAAATCTTCATCCTAATAAAGGGGCTGAAAGTATTTTCAGTCTAAGAAATGTTAACATTTACTTGTCAAAGGATGAGTGGACTAATTGAAGACTTCCTGAGAAACAATCCCAGGGAAACTTCTTTAATGAAAGAATTATTTTCAATTTCAAGAAAGCAGTAATGACTTTGGGTTTGTATAATTGAAAGCATTTTCGTGCCATTTTGACAAGTCTGTTTGGCATTGTTTGACTGTAAAACTCTTAAATTGCGTATTTGATTTTAAGACTAAAAATGACTAAGAAGATCAAGCATATTTTGTTACTACATCCTTTTAATCTACTGACACAATCAAGTGTCAAATAGGTGTGTTTGTTCATCAGGCAGAAACCCACGAATCAGCTTATCCAGGGACTTAATTTGAACCTAATTAGCATTCTTATGTTCATTTGCTGTCTGCCCAGCAGCTAATGTCTCCTGTGATAACATCGGCGACTGCTGCCTACTCGTCTGCCTGTGTTTATAGACGCCAATGCAGGCGCCTTTCCTGGACACACCCACAGCGCCCAGCTGTAGGTTGGTAGAGTAGATCTGATAGACAGCAAACTTATTATTCTCGTATCTACACAACACACTTCTTAAAACACAACATATTTCAAGCCTGGTTTCAATTCATTTTGTTTTAGTCATATTTTGGACTGCATGTTTTTAATTCTTATTGAAGCAAATTTGCAAAGGCTTGACACTTGTTACAAGTGCTACAGTGCTAAAAAAAACAAAAAAAAAACACATTTCAGCATTTCTACTTTTTGCACGCCTGGAATCATTTGAGATATCGTATCTTTGAGGTTTTGGTTGTATTTTTTCAGTTGTGACCACTGGGGCTGATTTCATGTTTTTAGATGTATTGTAGAGATTTGAGAAAGATGAATAACCTCAGCCAGGATAAGGACTGCATGCTTCATAAACTGTTTGCAGTACCATGCACATACCTCATTTCTTTTGCAATTCAAACAGATTTCCATTTAAATAACACCAACAAGAATATGGTAGGTGGGAGTAAGAACTGTAAATTATCTTCTAGTGTTACTTGCTAACTATATAAAAAAAATAATGACAAATGGTAGCAGAAAACTGGTGACAAGCATTGAAGACAACCACGAAGCCATACTGGTTGTTATTCTGCTGATATAAAATGGTCAGTGAATCCTTCATTATTACTTCACTAAATTGGACATACACTTACAAGTCGCTTTAATAGATACACCTTGCCAATTATGGGTTGAACCAGACCAGTTAATGTTTTTCCAATCTTCAGTTATCCAATTAAGGTGAGCCTGTGCAAACTGTAGCTTGAGTTTCCTGTTTCTTAACTGATAGAAGTGGCACCCGGTGTGGTCTTCTGCTGCTTTAGGGTTCAGCATGTCAGCGATGGGTTTCTACTTACATAGTCTAGGTATTCTCCACTGACCTCTGGCATCAACACTGCATTTTCTCCGAGAGAACTGTCGCTTTTCTAATTTTCTAATTTTTACACTACTCTCTGTAAATAATAGAATGCTAGTCATTTGGGGAAATCCCAGTGGAGCAGCAGCTTCTGAAAATACTCACAGCAGCCTGTCTGGCACCAGCAACCACCAATAACTTAAACCACCTTTCTTCCTCATGCTGATACTCAATTTGAACCTCAGCAAATCAACTCGACTCGCTACACGTCTAAGGGCATTGAGTTTCTGTCATGGCTGACTGTCAGATCAAAGATTTGTGTTAACATTTAGCCCAACAGGTGTGCCTAATGAAGTGCCCAGTGTGTGTTTGTCCCTCTCTTGTTGTTCATGTGAAGAAAAAAAGACATACTATTTGTAACTCACTATTTTCCAGCCCCTTATAAAATAAAGTTACCTATCATGAACGTCTGGTCAAACTAAAAACACCTACTGCACATACATTTGACTAATGCAAAGCCATTTAGGTGTTGTACTGCATAATATATGCAGTAGTTTATCCATTTCAAGGTCACCATGCCAGTTGAAGTAACTGATGTACTAGATGTGTGAGAGGATACAGCTTGATAAATAGCTTATAACAGTTGGCTGGATAAATGTGTAGTAAGCCAGTAATTATATATATATATATATAATTATATATAGCCAGTAAGTATATATAATTATATATTATAAAAACAATATCAAACAAACATTTGTGTAATATTGCACAAATGCAGTGACATCTTTTTCTCTCTGTCTCTCTCATATTTTTACTTCCCATTTAAACATTTGCACTATGATATTTTTAATTCAGTTTGGTTCAGTTCAATTATACTTATAAAGTGACACATCATAACAGCAGTCTCCTCAAGGTGCTTTTTATTGTAAGGTAAAGGCCCCACAGTAATACAGAGAAAACCAAAACAATCAGACGATCACCTTTGAGCAAGCAGTTGGCGATAGTGGGAATGAAAAACTCTTAACAGGAAGAAAAGAAAGACAAGCTGTGGAAGAAAGCTACAGATTAATAATAACTAACGATTAAATCTAAAGGGGTGTATAAACACGTAGAGAGTGAGAAAACGTGAGTGAAGAAGAAACACCATCATGGGAATCCCCCAGCAGCTTAGGCCTACTGCAGCTTAACTATGTAAGGACTCAAGGCCACTCATTCCTAACCATACACTTTATTACGCAGGGACTACTATGTACTATAAACTATAATATTGCCTTACAAATGTGTACAGTAAAGATGTTTTCAAACCCAGGGGGTCGTTTTACATCCAATATCACAGCAGGTGGTGGTTACAAAAGTTCAGGCAGTGTGAGCATGACACCTCCGTGCTATCATCCACTGCTATCTACATTTATGCCCATGGTCAAAGGTGAACAGCCAAGCAGCAGCTGTGTTGACTGTCTTCTTGCTCCCGAAGCTGTTTCTCATAGTCACCCCTGAGTAATCGCTGATTTCAGTTTGATTGCAGACCAAGTGGCAAGTCCTGAGTCAACCCTGTCTGCTCTGGTCAGTCATTTTGCCAACTGGAGATGCAAAACAAACATCAGCGAGTCAAACTGACAGGGCAGCGTCCTCTGAGGACCTGAAGCCAGATTATAAATCAAGACTTTCATACAGTAATGACAAATCTGTGTGCAGTGCTTTTGCATGATCTAGGGATTTAACTCTATGCACAGTGTGTTACAGTTTCGTAGAAAATGTTGTTGCCACATATAAACTGAGCTGTTGTGAAAGGGCAAGGACGTATTTATTGCTTGTTGACAGAAAGACCAAAGCACATTTTCTCCAGATATTCACTGACTTAAATTTCCAGCACATGGCTAATATTTTGTCTTGATTCATGAGAGGCAGCCATTCTGGATGTACAGCAGGGGGAAAGTCAATCCAGGCAGCACTCGCTGACCCAGATGTAACCGGTGTGATGGATGGAGGAGGACTAGCCGCTGCAAAAACATGCCTATTTCAGTCTCCCATTGTTTGGTATTCAGTCATCATTGTGTATACAGCAAGTCAACAGCCAGTCTCCTGTGTGTACTACCCTTTTGCAAAAAAAAAAAAAAAAAAAAGGAAAAAAGGAGCATGTGTTTCCTCTCACTCAGCACACGTCTTTCCACTGAGTAAAATGCCCTTCTCCCACTTTCATCTCTCTCATTTTCTCTAAAACACATGCTTGGTTGCATCACATGTAGAACTGGAAATGTTTGGGTGGCATGGCAACACGTTTCCAAAATGGAATAAATGCTTGGCAGTGCACGTGTTGTCAAAGTCTGCTGTCAGTCTGTGGCCCTGTGGCACTTTTTTTTTTCTTATAACAGGGAGAGCTGGCAGCATTGATCATTGCCTTTGAAAAGCACTTGATTTGAATATGGCCTAAAGTGTTTATAGCTGCTTTTTATTGGTTTTTGTGTTAAGAACATAAATGTCTATTGATTAATAGGGCTGCTGGAAAAGGCAAATCAGGCAGCCAATAATCTTTCACTTTATTTTATAAGCACATTAACTTTAATTGTTATTATTTTTGTACTCATGAAGCCTACTGAAAGTCAGCTCATTAATGGATCTGAGATATCTACAGCTTGTGCAGCAGGGATTTTCAGGTGCTCTTGGGGCTGGTGTATAAGAAAACCAGTCATTACAGGATACTATGAAGATGTAAATCACACTGAGAGGGGGAAGGGATGGGACTGTGTTCATGGGAACCATGGTGACGACGTGTTGGGTTGCACTTTATCACCTCTGTGAGGAGAACTAGACAGTCACTGACATATGACACTCCCAGCCACCTGTCTAACTAGGTGTCTGCCAAAGCACTTCCAAGCACACATGTAGATGCAGGTAAAAGCAGGATGATTCATTTGTCCAAATGTAGCGTCAATAAACAGAAGGTGCAGCTGTCAGCATTTTTCTCTCATGGACAACGAGGTGGGAATGCCCGTTTGGGAGCTACCTTTACATAATTATGACTTTGGTTTTAACTGAAGCCTTTCTCTTCTTTTCCCTTACATGTAACACACACTGTGTGCTTATTAACAAAGTTTGATTCAATGTGAAGTAATAAAAGGCCTGGAAGCAATAGTACTGATGTCAATACAACTGCCAGTGCATTTTGTATTCTAAATACAATCATCGTTATTTTAAATGTTTAAACATTTTTATTGATGTTCACTTATTTTGCATTTACTACCTGAATGTTAACCCACAAAAGTTTGTGGGTTTTTGTGGTTTATGGTGTATATAGTAAAACAGTGCAAATGCTAAAACCTGAAATGATGTACACTAGCTGGCCACTTCATTAGGTACACCTGTTGACCCACGTGTTAATGCAATTATCTAATCAGCCAATCACAAGTCAGCAACCCAGCGTTTTTAGGCACGTAGGCATCATCAAGACGCTGATTTAAGCAGCTGTAAATGTGACATAATTGCTTACTAGACTGAATGTTTCCGAAACTGCTGATCTACCGGGAATTTCTTACACAACCTATCTGGAATTGTGTGAAACAGTGAAAATATGCAGTGAGCGCCAGTTCTCAGGGCTAACACATCTGGATTAACAATACATCAAACCCTGAAGTAGATGGGCTACATTAGCAGAAGACCAGTTACCCTGAGACCTGTCCTCAGAATTTGTGGTAAACAACATAAAAGCATGGCCCATTTTGCCATTTTGGCTCGTCCTCCCAATGGTGTAATAGTGTGGAGAATATTTTTTGGCATACTTAGAGCTCCCTAGTACCAACTGAGTCTACCTGAGTATCACCATAGTGTGCCCATCTTCTGATGGCTGCAAGACAATACGTAACGTCACAAAGCTCAAATCATCTCAAAGTGCTTTCCTTCAACATCACACTGTACTCAGATGGTCTCCACAGCCACCAGATCTCAATCTAACAGAATGACAAAGCACCTTTGGGATATTGTGGATTCATATTTTGAACGAGCAGCCAACAAATCTTGAGTAATTTTCTGATGCTATCATGTCAATATGGTTCAAAATCACTGAGGAATGTTTCCAAGACCTTGTTGAAACTGTGCGACAAAGATTTCAGACAGTCATTTACACAGGAATGGCATAATTACAATGGGAGACACAGTGACACTCAAAAAACAAACCACTTCTCTTGCTTGAGTGTATTTTTTTATACATATTAATGCTATTTTTTGCTCAACTCTTACTTCATCTGTTTCCCTGTTGCTATTCTTGACAAAGCCATTAACAAAACAAGCAGCCTCTGCTTCAAGTATACAGCCACAGACGAGCATAACCGAAGGAGACTTTGAGGCATCAAGCAATTCAGTATCCTTTAATGCTGAAGTGCAAGTACGACTCCCACCCATCTGGACGCAAACACTAGATTACACTTGAAAAGGCTGATGAAAATCTGATGTCATTAATCTCCCCTCCTCTGTAGTTCTCAAAGGACAGTTGAAGTCATTTTGCTGACAGTGTTTAAGTGAAGCTTTTTCTGAAAATGCAGCCAATGTCTTCTCACATGTAATGTAGGTCGATCAGTCCAGGGCGCTGTAAATTTGTCTAACGTGGCCTTTCCTGTCTCCCTCTCTCCAAAGTCTACATTTGGCAACCATAACTACAATGCTCCCTATTTATAGTGCTTTTACCTCAGATATTAACTCTCTCCCCCGCTTAGCATGCCACTTCCTGCCAAAGAGGAAATATGTGTGTGTGTTTTCTGCGTATGTGCGTGTGGTTTACTGACCTCTGGGAGCAACGAGTAACCAGACTACTGTTGATAGCAACATGATTTTATGTTTCCAGTCTTTTGTGTCCAGTTCACCATTGAAGTGTGAACTTTCAGACATCGTGTGCTTCTTTTCATGTGCCATGTTCAAAATCTGAGCCATGTGACCTTCTTCTCATCTGCAAATCCTTATTCTTCCAACATCAGATGGACCGATCCACTGGGAACGAAAGAGAAGCAATGGCTAATCCAGTTTTCCAGGCCAGGTGACTGGTTTTCTGTGTATACAAACATAGCACATTCAGTATCTATTTCAGGGCCTTTGAATAAGTGTACATGTTTGGGTGCATGTTTATGTAAGCCAACACCTAAGCGCTGAGATGTCGGAGTTCACCTTCCTTCAAGGCCATCATTGAAGGAAAGGCTGCAAGTGACTCCAACATCCTGTTTTCAGCATAAACAGTTTTGGACTGAGTGCCTTCCTCCCCATGCCGGAAAAACAATCTGTCCTATCACTTAATTTCAGCAATCAGCCTCCCTCGTGGCCAATAACAATGATGATGATGAGACAAGACTCAAATTTAATCTTAATAGATTAAATGGAGGCAAGTCTTATTAAGGTGACGGTGCTGTGAGCTTAGTTCAGAAGCTTGAACAGAAATGATAGGAAATCCCAGAGTGGAAGAACCCTGTCCGGTCTACATGTCTGGCTCCCCACACATTTTCTCCTGACATCACCTCTGTCCAGTGCAGGGTTACTGGACAGGAATATTCCATTGCTAGATATCCTGCCATTTTGTCTGGGAACTGCACACAACCAATATAATTTTCTTTGTTTTGTTTTTAAACCCGACTTGCTGTATTCTTCAATAGCCTAGGTAGCCACTGTACAGAGAAAATTTTTTACAGAGAAACGATTTGGTGCATAATCATGTTATGTACCTGCGGGTATTCAAAACAATACAAGCTGAGTGAGCTTCAATGAAATGGCTCTGAAATGTTATGCAGGAAACGACTGCGTGTGGGTATGGCTTCTAAAGATTATCTGGAAACTTTGCAGCGTGTTCAGACTTTTGATCTGTCTGGGTGAAAGCTATCTTTTACAGAAATCTTGATTACCACTGAGCAATCATTACAAAATTACAAACTCAAATTAAACCAGACAAGTGAGTGCAGGATGTACGTTTATTTCATATTCATTCTTATAGAACAAAGACCTTATATTCTTAATCCTGCACAAACAGCTCATTAAAAAAAAAAAAACCTGTTACTTAGAAAAATATACACTGATGTTAGAACTGACAATTTGAGATTCAGTGTTTAATTCAAAAAATACAATTTGTCTATTTGGGTCAGAAAAGGTGGCTTCGATTGAGGCAAGTTTCTTGAAGAGAACTGAGACAGCAAGCATCCAGAAGAAGGCACTTTACATTTTCTGAACTCCACATAAAGCTTATTGAGCCTACATTCAGCAAAAAAAACAAATCAGATTTTCACGTGTGCACAAAAGATGAAGAGGAAGGCCAAGGGTAAGTCTGTCTTTGCCTCTTTCTGTGTCACCCCATTGTTGATGCCCTCCACTTTCTCTGGAAAAACAAATTTGAGCTAAATATAAGAGAGCCCAGCTACTGCTACAGTACTACAAACTTAAGGTTAGCTGACTTTGGAAAGGTCATCAGGTTAAAAGACAGCGGGGGGCTGAGACACTTATTTAAGACAAACCCTCAATTTCCCACTCCTGAGTTAAGCTGAATATCTGATCCAACCCCCCCCCAAAAAAACAAACAAACAACAAAACAAAAAAACCAACACAAAACAAACTAAGGTTACTGCTTTTTAAACAAACAGTAAGAATGTTCAAGGCAAAGGTGTCATTAAAGAAGCCAGCCATTAGCAACATATGCAATGCTTCATCATATGTATCACCATCCTTGTCTTTTCAAAGCCTTTCCCTTACAAAATTAGCTATTATTTTTCCTCATATTTATCTTAATAGTCATTTCTCTATAACAGTCCAGACACAGTCTTAAAATCGTCGATGCAAAGTTTAGTTTCTTTCGATCTGTTCAAGATCCAGCTCTCCCCCAAGCTGAAAAATGTCCCTCTGTGTCCCACAGTCACCCTTCCAGAGGGTGCGTTTACCATCTTCGATGCCTACAGGAGACCCAGGCCGTGAGTCCACACTACAAGCGGAGTCGCTATCCTCGTAAGATGAATCTGCTTCCTCGTCATCTCCTATCACTTCCTGCCATGACTCTAGTCCCAGCTCAGACACGCCTGTGAAGTCTGAATCCGGTTGGTCGATTAAGTCCAAGGTGGGCGGGGACAAGACTGACTGGCAGTTGTCGCTAGATGAAAATCCAGGGCAGCTTAAGCTTTGTAAAGTCTGAAAAAACAAGAAAGAAAAAGAAAAGACCATGTTAGTCTGGACATTTTTGCACACGTTCACATCATGGCCTCTTTCTGATGAAGAGCTACAGAAGTCAAAGACTATGTCAGGGAGCTCAGAGTTTCCCAGAATGTCAGTTTGAGATTGGGTTTCAGTTGGGCATCTTAAAAGCCGGCTTTCCCTTTCACTGATGGCATGTGAACATGTAAACATGCAAAAACACCAGTACACGCACAAGGCATTGAAGAGTATACACAGAACGCTAACCCTCTGGTTTGTTTGAGCAAAACACTGAAATGAGCACCAAACCACTAAATGTATCTCGTGTCAAACTGTGCTCTAGGCTTATTTATCACTGGAAACCACTTTGAAACACATACCTAACCCAACCCTGTATGGTAAAAGACATTTCTTATGTCAGTCATTGTTGTTCACAGTTGTTATGATGTTTTGTAGCTCACACTAGGGAGTGCCAGGGACAATCTGGATGTGAACAATTGCCTGCGTTTTTGCTCTCAAAACTTGACCTTAAAGAGACTCAATTCACAAAGGCTCCTGGTTTGCTTTCATGCTCTCTTTCCACCCTGAATTCCTCTCTGCAACAAAGAAAGGCAGCCGTGCAGCACAGTGAAGGGGTTAATGATCTCTGGAGTGCCCTCAGCAGCAGATGTTGGAGGCATGGAGGTGAATAGAGATGAGGTTTTCTCTATAAAGCCCAGGCTTTCATGACAGACACCTCTAATGTTCCCTAGCATGTGTTGAGACATTGCCTTTCCTTTTACAATGAGCTTGGAGACACCCTTTCTCAAATCTCATTTTAGCAGGCTTGCCGTTTCCCCGTCCAAGAGAAAACTATAACATAGGGTGAGGCTGGCTAAGTTTAAGGTTAGCTCACTTTTCAGGATTAACTTTACATGCAAGTACCTCAAACACACCATGCTTCAACTGAAAGCGCTTGAGGTGATCATGTGAGGAGTGGGAAGCCTTTGCTGTAGTTACCCCACTGGAGTGGAAAAGGGGATTTCAGAGCTCTTGCTCTCTCAGTTCAACCCCTGGTATTACCCCACTACTAATTATCACAGCAGAGGAGGAGACGAAAGCAAGAGAGAAAGGAGGTGGAGAGGCTGTCTCTATACAATATGCTTTCTATAAAATCTACTGAGCCTGACTGGGATTTGGGTGGGTGTGGTGGTAGGCTGGGGGAGCAGGGTTAAATTTCTGCTGTGTACCCAGCTTTGCCAGATGAAAAACACCCATGTACACACACAAATCACTATTACCACACACATGGGCTCGCTACCCTGGACCTGTCATATCTCATATTACCCACTGCCATTACCAGGAATCTAACCATACACAGACGAAAACCACTTTAAAGTTATTATCCTCAAATGTCCTATTTAGAAACACACTTCATTTAAGGTTGGAGAACCACAATAAAATTTTTAAAAGAATATAAGAGCAGATTTCTACTTTTAGTCAAAAATGATTAATCAAGCACAAACAAAGCTACTGGAAAAAAGTGTAAAATAAAACTACAACAAAAACTGAAGCATGAGTTTGAAAGATTTTAAACTCTACACATCTCGTCCTAATCCACAGAAAATACTATGCAGCAGATTTTAAAGACTATGACTAATAAAGTGAACTTCTGGAGTCTTGGTGATGTGCTCCTTTCAGTTTTCAGTTCTTGCTGATTTGGCAAGTGCATTTAAATAGCATGGGTCTGGGACATCTGTTCTGTAAAATAAAATGCACATTGACCAGAAGCAGAAATACAAAAGAGGAATTATTGGGCCTGTTAATCTTATAGTCAAAAACTTTGGACTGACAGGGTAGGCAATATCATGTTATTTTAGTAAAGAAATTAATAAATAAGGACAAAGAAAACAACAGTGTCATCTAAACAGATAATTTAAAAGGATAATTAGTATTCCCATGATGATATAAATTTCTGTAATACTCAAAAGTAGAAATACCAGTCAATAATGCAGCTCAATCATTGACGTGTATTACTCTGTTTCACTCAAATGACTTCTCTATCACTGATAATTTGACCAAGAGCACCCTACATTCCAGCTCCAGCTACAACATGTGCAGTACTGTGCAAAAGTCTTGGGCCAGCCTTTTTAAAGTTTTTCTTTAGACACTGGCTGCATTTTCACTCATTTCTTGGTACTTCTTAAGCCACTTAACATTGACCTATAAATCACTCAAGCATAAAAAAAAAGGCACCCACTACATAGGATGAACCTATGTTATGCCTACATGTAATAGATAACTTAGGAAACAATCGATTTTACATTGTATTTTTAGACATTCCCCAGAGCCCAGAACAAAACAAAAGACAGTCAAAATCCAAAGAAGAGCTTTGAATGTCCTTCACGATGCCAGGAGACATTTTCCTGAAGTATACTTAAATACATTCCAAGAAAGCTTGCCTAAATGGTAAATGGCCTGTATTTATATAGCGCTTTACTAGTCCCTAAGGACCCCAAAGCGCTTTACATATCCAGTCATCCACATTCACACACACATTCACACACTGGTGATGGCAAGCTACATTGTAGCCACAGCCACCCTGGGGCGCACTGACAGAGGCGAGGCTGCCGGACACTGGCGCCACCGGGCCCTCTGAACACCACCAGTAGGCAACGGGTGAAGTGTCTTGCCCAAGGACACAACGACCGAGACTGTCCAAGCCGGGGCTCGAATCGGCAACCTTCCGATTACAAGGCGAACTCCCAACTCTTGAGCCACGATCGCCCCAAGTGAGTTCAAGCTTTTTTGAAGAATAAAGGTACACTTCTTTGTATGTTTTCACATGTTAAAAAAACCCCCAAGCAAACAAAAAAAGAATTTTTTTTTTACATTTTCTTAAGAAAATATAGAGAAATGAAAGGTGGCTCAAGACTTTTGCACAGCACTGTATACATGCCTCTGCAAAACTCAGCATAGTCCCAAGCAGTACCATGTTTTAACCATACAACTTCATCAATGCTGCCATACACATTAAGGGAAATGAGAGCATGGTTTTCAGTTATATCTGACACATCAGGTCTACCACAGCCACGCATGCCTTCCAGCAAGTCATGTTTGAATGTTGAATAGAAAAAGTGAACAAGACATGAGATCCACTGGATTGGTTTATACCTTTTTTGTTTTTACGTTTAATATTCACCAAAATCCTATAAGAACACATATTTTAGAGCTAAGTGGTGTTTTCATAGAGAGTGTAGATTATTTTATACCGTGATCTACACAACAATGGCTTGGACTGTAAGGATGTTATTTAGAGCATGGGTTCAAAAGGCAGCTGCTGTCGAAGAAGCACAAGCACATGCCAGGAGGTTAGGCAAATACCCTCCTGATGATTTGGGTAAACAACTAAAATCACCGAGCTAAATGCTATGCAAAGGCCCTGTTGTGAACCAAACTACAACCACAATCACACATATAGTACACTACTGGGAGGTGCAGGTACTTTACATTGCATTCACTGTGCAACTTCAGATTATTAGTATACGAGTCGATAGTGTTTCTTTGGTTTAGCTCTGTGCCGAAATTAGGTCACATAAACATTCAGAGACACACTGGTCTGAGGATGACATGCAATCAGACCTCCAGCGACAAACAACTGTGAAGCAAAAGAGAGGACAAGGAGGTGCAAGCAAAGACAGGAGACTATAACAGACATTCACGCACACAGTCTTTGTTTTGGTGTGTGTATTCATCTACTATTTTACTCCTCTGCAGACAGAATGCCTGGCTTATTCATGCAAATGCCCAGAGGTAAAATGATGATAAAAGACTAAAGTGTTGGGCTGTCAGATGTTGAAAAAGTGTAGGCGATAATAATGTGTGACTACAGACTAATGTTCGGCGATGCTCTACAATGCACATTTATGACAAGTCACAACATGTCATTATACCCGGTGAGAGCTGCACCTCAAGACGCCTACCTAGGTGTTCCCACAAGCATGCAGGGCTCAGTTATGATCATCATGTCTGCCATCCAAGGAATGAAGTGTGTGTGATGGAAGAAGGAGGGGAAGACCAGAGCAGCTTGAACTTGGGCCAGGAGAAAGAAAATATTAATAGGGAGGGATACAAGTTTGTGTACACACACACACACACACACACAGGACAAAAATGGACAATAGCCCAGCTGAAGTTAACTGACCAGGCTGGACTTAAGCACACAGCTTCCTCAAATTCACTGTGCAAGAAGTGTCAACAATCATTCAGTGAAGGACATGGAGTTTGCTATGCCCAATAGCCAGTCCATTAAAAAACAACAAACAAAAAAACAATCCCCCAAAAAAGACAATGACAGGCCAAGGTGGAAGGGCAGGCAGAGATAACTTATCTACATGGCTGACTGGGAGGACATTCAAGGAATTTTGGGGGTGGCTGCATGTAAATCCCCACGGTAGTCAAGTTATAGCTTATTAGCATGACATGCATCCCCAGAATTCACACCCGCCTTCATTGACGTGGTCGAGGAATCTAAAGGCCAAATTACACCATGTTCCACTAACTCACACTGAGGGCTTGTTGACCACCATGATCCTTCACTCGGCGAGTCTCTGGCGCACGTTCCATAGAAAATTAATCAAACAACACCTGTCTGTATCCACTGCAGTTCAGACAAATGTCACAGTTTCCTGCCCCATCTACAACATGTTTGCTATTCTTTTAATCAATGTTAGACAGTATTACTCAAAACACACCTACAGTGAAAAAAAAAAAAAAAATCTACTGTTTACGTAGGTATGAAAAGTAATAATGTTGTCATTAGGCTCACCCAGTTCTTGAGAAAGAGTGGGAGGAATTGTGTGTGCGTAACCAGGGAAAAAAAACAAAAAACTGCCACTTCAATGACACAGAGGCCAGTTAAGAAGTCTTGTGATGCTCAAATATATAACATCAGAAGAAAGATCACATTAAATAACTGATTTCCAATCAGAGTTGGTGAAATCTATTATATTCCCAACCCTGGCAGTACTTTGCATGTTCTATCCTCTGTAGATCAGACACAGGTTGTAACCAGCCCTAGTTTTCCACATTAACACTTCCTTTTCCAGACAGTCTGCCAGCTGGGATCTTTTTCTTTCCCTAGGCTCTCACAAAGGTCAACCACTTTTGGTAACAACAATGTCAATCTCCAGCGGTATCTTCTTTGTGCTTTTGGTTTATTAAATTTAGATTGAGATATTACAACGCTGCTTGTTTAAGTTCCTGGCCACACTTGACCTGGTTTAGTTATTGACATCAAGTCTCAATAACAGGAAAAGAAAATGAAGCAAGGGAGCACGTATTAATCATACTATCTTTGTTGTATGCAATGCTTTACTGGTAACTTTCCCGAGGTGTGCATGAGGATGAGAATTTAAACATGGTTACAGTAGATCTGAAATGACCCATCTAACCTGTACGACCGGACTCCTTTCATCAACATGCACTCATGCAACTCGACTCAAACCCCCGAAAAAAGTGAAAACATTTTTTGACCCACTAACCTTTGAGAATAGATCATTTGCTGACAATAATCTGTAACTGGCAGAGTAATGGCAATGACTAATGGCAAGTCGAGTTTAGGGCTGTGCGATATGACCAAAATCTCATATCCCAATATAAGACATCTATCGCCCGATAACGATATAAAATCACAAAAATTTAACATTTTCTTTAAATTCTGTGAATCTCTGGAAGCTCGACTTGCGTGAAGTGATTCCAGCTGGGCGTCGTGTACCTGGAGTCGAGTTTTTAACTGATGCGTGAAAATATATATTTTTAGACATAAGTTGTAACGGCTGCAGTTTTCTTTATGAGTATTTATTACACAGCGTGCTGCAGGGAAAAGCCTGTTCTAACGTTTGAGTCCAATCTATTTTTTAGCACCTGACGGTTCTTTTTTTGCTTCTTACCCGTCAATACTCTGCATACTATTTCACGTGATTCCGTTTATTTTGAAAAGTCTCAACAGGATCTTGAGCTTTATTGTGAAAAATATGTTTATGCGGAAAATAAACAAGCAGACACGCTAACGACAACGCATAAAAACAGGCGCTTGTCCGTCCGTAGTGTGGTTATATTAAATATAAGAGAAAAAGAGAACTTTAGGAAATGAATATAGCCACTACAGTGACCATCAAAACGCTGAAAAAAATATTGCTGTAAACAGTTTATTTTGCGACACCACGAAACAAACTATAGCGTAAAATGAAACGATAGACGTTTTTATATCGTCATCCGATATATATCGTTATATCGAACAGCCCTAGTCGAGTTAATGTAAAACTGGCTCCATGTGTGTGTTTGTGGATTCATTCTTTATATGTTGCATGCCTAATTTTTCCCCTCTTAGAAGCTGGCAATACAAGGGGAAACATGTTTGCTAGGCTCCATTACCCATGCCTTGTTAATCCAACCCTGGCTAGGTCCTAAGTATGACTGGCTGGGAACTAATATTATTTCCAGAAAGGAAAAGGGGGGTATATGGATGAACTGATGATAACTTTCTAGTAAGAGACAGGAAAATTACAATATTTTCCTGAAACAAGGTACTGTGAAGGATGATTTTTGAGTATCAAATGACTTAAGTGATCAGGAAAGGATGGGTAAATAGGACAATGTGTAAAATTCCCAGAGCATTCACATAAATAATGAGCTGAATGTGATACAAGAATCAGATCAAGATCTTTCAGGGCACTAGAAAAAAAGAAGAAACAAAGCTCTGCCAAATATCAAAAGAGTTCATGTCATTAAAATACTTCTCTGGATCTATTTTGGGTTTGGGTTTACTCTCTGGCTGTTGCACTGTTTCCTCTGACCTTACAAAAGAACAAAAACTCTTGACATTGGGAAATCCATCCAGAGCTCTGTGCATCCAAATATACGCATAATTCACTGCCGCTTTTTCTGACAGGTAGAAATATTGGGTAGGAGTTGCAGAGAGGAAGCAAATAAATGGTGAGAAGTCCAACCTTTGGATGGACTTGTTTACCCAACAGAGTTAATGAAATTATAAACCCGAGAGGGCCTTGCTAGAGAGTGGTTCAAGGCAGCGTGACTGAACATGAGGAATGCTTTCTTAGTAAGCACCGCTCCCTAAGCTAGAGGGAGGAAAGCCTGAGATCACTTAGCCTCGAAGCCTCGGACTGACGACGCAGAAAACTTAATACAGTTTAATTTAATACACTCCCTGATCAAACTCTGAGAGAAAGAGACAGACTTAGTTTTGTTTGAAGATGTCTTGAACTTCCCTTTAGTCTAAGAACAAAAAAGCATTTGTCTGTGTTGTAAGTGCATCTGGTTCAGGATTAAAGTGAATGCAACAGAGCGCATTTTCCAGCATTAAAGCAAGATTAGAAATAAGCTGATACTCATTTGTGTGCAATCAGCAAACACATGTAATATTAAACTCTGAAATTAGTCAAATTCCAATTGAATGCATTCAAATCAATGAATATGTAAGTGCTTGTCTGTGCAGGTCAACATATGTTCAACATTTCCAGCTAACCTGAGTCATCTTTGTCAGGTCCAGGGAGGGCCGCTGCTCCTGAGCATCTTCTGGTCTCCTGCGCTTCATGCCGACCTTTTTCTCATTTAGCACACAGGGCTGAGACCTGCTCCGAGACAAACACCCCTTTCCCCTGGCTCTCTGGCTAGCTCGTCTCCCCAGCTCTGGGGTGGAGTCTGAAGAGCTGGTCTCCGATGCCTCTTCCCTCTGGTGTTCTGGCAGGCTGATCTGCTCATGGGAAAGTGAGAGAGGCCTGAGGAAGACGTGATTTTGGGAGTGGTGATGATGTGTGGCAAGAGAGGTAGGGGAGACTGGAGAGGCAGTGAATTGAGGGTGGAGAGGCAGCGGCTGGTTGAAGAATGGCAGGTCCTGGATTCCATCAAAAGTGATGCTGGAGTGTGAGGGCAAACTAAAGCTGGAGCTACGCTGCATGGTGGGAAAATGGCTTCCCCCACCTCTGACACTCCCTCCACTGTGGCACCTTCGTTTCTCAACCGTTGTCCATACTCGGGACCCTTGGGGCCTCCAAGATGAGCGGAAGCCAGTGAATTCTTCAGAGAGTGACAGAGAGCGACACTGACGTTTGCTTGGGGGTGCCGTAGGAGTTTGGCTGGTAGCCGTAGTGGTGTAGTGTGCAGTGGCGGATACGGCGTGAGTGCTGTTGCAGAGACTCAGATCTCTTATCAGGCTGGTGATTGCTGTGGTGCTGCCTGGTTCCTTGGCACAGTGGCTGTTGTGATCAGGCGTCACATCCCATAGAGGAGTACCAGACTGGCATGGAGCTCTCTGCTGGATGGCACAGCTTCGCCCCATATCCAACCATCTATCTGCCTCTGTAATAGGGAAAACATAAAAGCCTCACACTAATTGACCTCAACAGCAGCCCTTCTGACACATCTTTATCTGTGCGGCAAGCAATATTAAGCAAAAACTGCATTTGTTAACTAGAGCATGATGAATTCTAGCAGCAATATCTGGAAGGATAATTTAGTACTTAACAACAAAGACACAAAGAAACACACAAGCAGAAATAAGCTTAAGGCAAAGAGGATTGGTTGGTGTAAGAACAAACTGTTTGGAAGAATAAAGGGAGATTATTGTCTGCTTACTGCAATGGTGAGCTATTAGACTAAGAAGAAAGAAACAGCTAAGTAGAAACAACAACAACAACAACAACAACAACAAAAAAAAGAAATCATGAGCTTTGGAGAATTACAAAAAAGGGGTGGGAGGTTGTTTGTCTTAACATGATTGAGAAGGTTATGCCTAGAGGAAATAAAACTACCAGTTGAACAGTTCAAACCAGTGCTGCTCCTCAGTAACTGTAATGAAAGCTGGACTGAAAATTCCCAATAATGTTGAAAGAAAAAAAAATAGTCAAAAAAGTCATTTTCTGGAAAAAAATAAAATAAAATCTGTGCATTCAAAGATGGAAATGTTTTAAAAGTCTTAAAAAGTTGGCTGCCCACCCCCCAAAAAGTCACAATGCTCAGTATAACACACTACATGCCGAGTAGGTCTCAACAAGATCACTGCCTGTCTGCTTGTTTTTCACATAAACAGCTGCAGGACATGCAGTGAAACCTCAGCTGTGAGTTCTTACTGGCACATTACTGTTTCCGAGCATGAGAAACACATTTCTGCCTCCATTACTTTTAGAGTTAAATATGCAAATAAATAAATAATACTGTGGTTTAAAACACCAACACACACACACACACAAACAAAACAAAAAACACACAAAAAAAACCCAGATTACAATAAATTCTCTTCCTCAGCTTGAACCAGCTCACTCCACTGACTGCTATGTTGGCCATTTTTTTAAGTTTCCAGCAGTAACATTCCTGACTATTTAAAACTTGGACATGCAAGAACGTTGATTCCAAAAACATGAACTGCACATTATGACAAGAATCAGCCAGTGAAACAGTTGGGCAGTCACTCCCATTAGTCAAGTGGTTAGTAGGATATGCGTCAAAGCAGTATGAATTTCCAGCTGTCTCACCATCGGGACAAAAGAGTTTTGTGGAGGATAATACACCTACAGTAAAGTGTGGCTAAGTTCGACTCTATTGAAGCTTTTGTCAAAAAGAGCCCCTTGCTGATCCAAAAACCATCCTTTTGGATGCTTGCCTCCAATTCTGGCACGCTCTCTCCCAGACTACTGGACGGAAATCATTGTTTTGGCTGGACAAACAATGTACGGGGGCTACAGTGACGACCTGACAGGAATGTTAGGAAAACAACTGGACAAAAGGAGAAAGGGATGAACTTCAAAAGGCCACCATTTGAAAGCAAAAGACAAAGTGGTTGAACTAACAAAACACGCTAGCCAATTTTAATGTCAGGATTAACAGTGGAAAAATCTTTACCCAAAAGAAAGAGGGGGGGAAAAAAAGGAAGAAAAAAAAGAGGGCAGTGGGAGATAGCTGGCCTTGTATTGACAGTAGTATTTCTTTTAACACAGAGGATAATTACACAAACACAGCTAAAGGGAAATTGTTGACATAGGCAGCAGAATATTCAATTACAGTTCACTCCCATGAGAGTGCTGTGCAACGTTGTGTGGAGGCAGGTGCACTCTGATCATGAGTGGGGGATGAGTGACAGATGGAAAAGGGAGAAGTGAGTGATCGAGTGTGGCAGGAGATAAACAACAAGACAACTGCAATCGCTGATTTTGATACTTCAACTTATTGGGGAATTAAAGGCGACAATTACTTGTGTTATATCAGTTGTGAAATGTTTTTTAACAAATAATCAGCCACTGCTTTTTTCCAGATGTTAAATGCAGAGCACAGAGGGATGGCGTTTAATAAATGGAAGCAGGAGCAAAGGGGGAAAGACAAACAGAAAGACATAACGAGTGATAATGAAGATAACTCACCTACGGTTCCACGGGAGAGGAGGGTGGTCCCTCTGCTCATGGTGGGGACCTCACACTGTTGAGGGCACAGGCGAACATAAAGCAAAAGTCAAGAACAAAAGCCAAGGAACAAAAGTTCAGCCCTCAAATCAAATGAGAAGACTGATTTGTCTTCATTTTGAGGTCAGGATTATTTACACGCTGCTGCCAAACGACCAGTGTGAAATAGCCAAAGATCTGCGTCAACCAAAGCCAATGCAAATGGTTACTTACTTTAAGCTTACTGTTTACTTTTTATGGTCTGCGAGTTTACCGTTTTGGTTCACAGCAACAACTAGCTCATACTCAGCAACTAGCGGGTGACTAAAGAATTAGATACATTTCTGAAGAGGAGGCGGAGAATAAGCAGTGCACAAAAGAGTGAACATTAGACTCCATGAATAAAGACTCCAAATGAATGCTAATTTGCTCCATTCTTGCTGAATATGTAGGGTGTTTCCCAACAAGCTTACTAAACAAAAAACTGCACTAATTTACGCTTCATAATAATTTACGCTTGTATATAAATTTTAATACATTTTTGTAAGACTTGCGCATTTAAATAGTTTCTAATGTTAAAGCTAGTTAAGTCTCAAGTCCTTTGACATCATAGTAAATTACAGTTACACCTACCCAAGCTAGCTAGCTAGCACAAGCAGCTTAACACACCATCGCTGCTATTGTTGCTACTTAAAACTCAAGGATTCAAGAGTGTAGTCCATTATCCAGTGGGTGAATTACACTCTTTTGGACTGGTTTTACACTTTCACTTTTGTCAGAGCTGGAAACTACTTCCTAAAGATTATCCTTTAACTCACTGCAAGGTGCATGAAATACCTTCAAGGACAGCTGGACAATGATTTTACAATACAAAAGAACGTTTAGCTAAATTTTGTAACGCACCTGTTTTATTTCTTGGGTTTAAGGTACAAAGGCTATTAGGGGAGTATAAAACAGTTTTGCCTACACCCACTTATCTTTTAATCAGACACCCATCCATCCCATAGTTAATTTCTTACAAGAGGGTGTTGGCTATCTGCACACAGAACAAAAAAGAAAATGCCACATTTCACTGCAGTGACTCGCCTTGAGGTTATTATAACAAAACAAAAAAAAAAAAGTTTTCTAAGATACCAAGCCTAGAACTCAAAATAAAGGCTATTGTGCCATAGGAGACGATCAAATGACAGAATTGGTACACTAAACCCCCAGGCCTTTAACGTGAGCAGCTGATGAGTGCAAAGGTAGCAGTGAAAAACCTCTGTCCATAAGCCTTTTTGATTTTTTTTTTTTAATTATGCATGCGATTACATTTACAGCATATTATATAAGACTTACATCAGTCTCTGAGGTTTAACAAAAGAAAAACATTTAAGACTTGTTGGGCCCAAGAAAATAATTCCTGGACGTTTCAGAACAAATCATATTGATGTTAAACGTGTCAAGAAATGTTTGTGATCCTTCACCATCCAAGCGCTTGAAGGAGTGTTGAGATTTTGTAGATTAAAAACTGCATATAAGCAGCATGATAAAAGCGGGAAAGTGAAAACTACTCTCCCGTGCTTGTCTGAATGGAGTAGTGAGATAAAAATAAAATGTAAATAACCCCTATTTTACTTTGAGAAGTGAAACCTAGGTGCTGGTTAAAAAAAACAAAAAGTGAAATAATTCTCAGGGGTGACACACCAAAAATAACATTTTGACTGAAATTTTAAAAAAGCTCTTTTTTGTTCCATACGTTGCTTTTTTTAAAGTTTTAGTCACACAGATCATTCACTAAAGAATAACGTTTATTCTCCTGACTGGCTCGCTGGAGGCCACTGACCTTTGTTGAGTGTAATCAGTCGCAAAGAGTATGCTGTACCAAAAACTTGCTTGCTTGAATATTGCCACAGTCACCTGTAGTTCTGATGTAAAGTGCAAACACTCTACATTTTCACTGCTGCTTGGTGGTGAGTTAAAAAGTGCTGCAGCCTGTAAAATAAAAGTTGAGCCTTACCGCTCAAACTAACAAATTTCAAAAGGCACAGCTTTTATACTGAAAGCAAATATCACCATTTTGCATCACACTTTTCACCATTTCACTACCGCTCAGAGTAGTTGGTGAGTGCTACGGGGGGGGGGGCGGCTGCAACAATCTGGGAGGAGGTTTTCAGTGCAGCATTCTTCTTCGCAACCAATTTCACCAACTGACAGCAAGCAACCTCCTGCAACCACTTGCCAACTGGCTGGAGAATACACATTTTTCCCAAGCAACCAGTGATTAGCAGGGGATTGTTAACCGGTCTCAGGAAGTGAAACTCTTGACATTTAGAATGTCTTTTGCAAGACTGTCTTGGCACAGGCAACATTAAACAACCATTTTTTTCAACTAGTAGGAAAAAGCTCCTGAAGAAACCCTCTTGTTGTGAGCCAATAGCTATAACCACTGATCCACCATGCATTGACATTTTGGAATGATTTTGAACCAGTTCCCTTTATTTTATTAGGGAACTGGTTCCTTCTTGTTCTAGGCTAACACATCCTAGAACTCTTTGTCTTCAAGGGACAATTATAAAGCTCACACTGAACGTCTCATCTGAGTAAGAGAACCTCAAAAGTGAAAATGTATCTATCATATTAATGACAGTTAAAGACATCTAAAATCCTTTAGTGAACAACTTATCGTGGTCTAACATGCTTGTGGGTACACTACCTACAAGCTTGCCTTGTGTTAAAGTCAAAACGTAAAGTTTCTCTCACCAGCCGTCGCTCGATGCTCTTGGACGTTACATCATTGGCAGCCTTCTTCTTTTCCAGTGTTTGTGAGAAAACAATCACCATGGTAGCAAGTAGCTCTGCTCCAGTCTGTTCAGGTGCAGAAAAAGGCCACAGGCAGCCATCTTATACGAGAGCAGAGGGCAGACAGTGCATTTGGGCAAAAAGCAGAGGAAGATTTCCCATTTGAAGAGCAGTACTTGTGAAGGTGGTGGAGGTAGGTCTCTCAAATGTCAGCCAATCTCTGTATTCATGGAAAAAAAGGGAAATAAAAACATTACTAATTTAATTAAAGTGCAAAGGATGTTTCTGGCTACAAGACATGGGCAAGAAGCAGGGCCTAAATAAAGCTCAGGTTTAAGCATAGCCATAACAATCAATAGTGTGCCAAATCTGGCTTCTTAACCCCAATTGTGGCTGCTTTAACTTGTTCTGTGCCATTCTCATTAAGATTTTTCACAAACACAAAAAGCATGGCATGTGCATTTTTGTCTTAAAACGTGTCTTGAGAGAAAGGTTTCTCACAAATACAAACAGGTTGCCTTTTTAATCAATCTGTGAGGTGATAACTGTCATTCACAGATAAATCACTTCAATATCTACATTCCTCACTGCTTTAACTAACATACCCATAACAGTGATTGAAAGGGGCACGGTTGAATGCGATACATGTTTGCTATATGCACACCTTAAGTTTTTCCATTCAGCATTTAAAATCCGAAAACGTACAGCAACTTCAGTCATCGATATAGATCCACACACTACATACACACACCTATCAACCTACTAGCTTTAAAAGAAAATGTGCTGATATATGTTAAACTGCTTCCTCATCCCTGTGGATAACAGAACATTTGGCCTGTCAGCAATATTACCCTGAACACAGGGGAATCTAAACATGTTGTAACAGAAGGCTAGCTTTAGCTAATTCAGGAAAAGACATTACTCACGTCACATGACTACAGATGTGGCTAGAAACCACGAACAGAAAAGAAGCATATATGGAGCTGCGGTTAACTCAAAGACTGCCTGCACCCACACATAGCAAAGCCCAGACAGAAGCTGCTTCGGTAAACACAGCCGTTAAAAGCTTTATATGTATGGCAGATGGTCTATATCTTTTTTTTTTTTGGGACAAACATGCCTTGTCACATCTGCTCAACTCAGCCTTTCTGATGTTTTTCAATGCATGTGAATGACTATGGCGGAGGATGGGCAAGTTCAGTTATGCTTTCTTTAATAAAAGTAGCTGCAGTGACTTTGGACTCCGTCATTTACCAACCACCAAACACACTGACAGTATCCAATTAGAGAGTACCAGCATAGTTCAGATCCCCAATCAACTGCTGGCTAATGACAGCTTTTGACTCCGGAGCAACACATGAGGCTAATGGATCTTCCAGGCCTACTATGCTATCCTGCCCATGAAACGTGGTTTTGTGTTAAGTAAGGGTTGTTGCACTTACACAAGATGCTTTAGGGAGAAGTGTGCACCACTGAAAAAAAACTGACTTCTGTAGAGGAAAAAAAACAAAACAAAAACAACAACAACATGGATCGATAAAAAGTGTTTTGTTTTTTTAAACCAGTCTAGTCATGTCTTCTGACTTAACAATGTCATCTCTGTCCCTTTTCTTGTTTCCAGCCCCATGACTACATAAAGACTAAGTAAATAAATGTTTCATGTAGGCCTGCCTGAAACCAAAAGCCGGCATATGACTCCCATTATCTGCATTCATTTCAGAGAGTCGGTGGAGCACAACCGGGCCTCCACAGGCAAGAGAAGGTGGTACTGTTAGTGGGAGTAAAAAGTAAAGAGTATGTTCTTCATAATCAGTTTTGCAGATTACTCTACTGATTAGAAGTGACTCTGAGTAATGGGTGGGGCAATGTATTGCAGTGTGTGTGTGTGTATGTGTGTGTTAATCAGAATAAGGGTCGAGGAGCGTGACGGCTGTGTGTAAAGGTTGTTATATTGTGCCGTTTGACTGATGCAGGTAGGAAGCGTGACTTGTCCGATCAAGGCTGAAACAGCATCTCCACACTGAGAACAAGAGCTAGCTGTGCATGTGTTTCTGTACATGCATGTCTGCTTATGCTAACCTGCACTTGTGTGTGTAGTGACTGGCAAGCAGGGTCATGGGAGAGGGCAGACCGAGTGTGAATTCAAGCCTGGAGCCATGCTTATTTAATGAACCGACTTCTCATGATGGGGAAACCAGAGCTTAATGGGCTGTGTAGAGCACTTGTGCAGAGCCATTTTCAGATCCGATCAGACTTTTGCTCTTCAAAACAAGAGTCCTTTCTGGCTACATCACACTGTTTGAAAAGCCTTTTTGTTTGACTAGATGTCAGTCCTAACAAAAACCCAGGAAATTATCAGTTCATCTGAGGTTTGATGAGTCCCTGTTACACACCACTGAGAGAAGAATTAAATATCATTTTTACAACTTTGGTCTTCAAAGATTATAAAAACAATCATTACTGTGTTTTTATATATCCAGCACAACATCAACCTTTTTCCTGTCTTGCCTCCCTGAAAACAAAAGCATTGTTCACCAAGCACTGGTGAAATGACAGGTAAGGTTGGATCATCTGAAAAATACCATCTTAAGAGAAGTTGGTTTTATCCTACGGATAATATGTCGTTGTGAAAGCAATCTTAAAGGGCCGCAGACGGACCTGTTTCACTCATGTGCTTGCCTCATGGTGCAAAGATAAAATCTGTGGGGCCATAAATGAACACCTCAAAGGCCTGCCTAGTTGTGACAATACTGCAGGGTAGTGGAACCTGTACTGTGGGCTGAGTGATTTGTGATAGTGAGGGTTGTACCCCACCCCTGAGGAAGGAAATGCACTGTTGAGGAAATCTACTGCTCAGTAAATTTGTGTTTCCACAGTAACTGAACAATTGTTAAATAGCTGTGATTATGATTTATGATCAAACAGCCTGACATTACACTATCAATTTTACTAAGCTTTAAGTTAAATATGTTTCATAAAGCCAGACAAAATCTCACAAACTCAGCTGCATGTCCCACACAGAAAAATGTCGTTTTTGTTATCATAAGTCAGGCTGATCATCAAACAAAGCAAGTGACTTAAATGACGATTTATCTCATCCTTTACAGTTAAGATACCAGGGAAGACATTGTGGATACTAAATGAGGCGTAAAACTGAAACTGGAAGAGCTACTTCTCCCTTCATTAGAGTCTCATATTACGATGAATGTGATGGGACAGGTGCTTTTTTTTAACTTAATACTTTTAGTATACTAATTACTTTTTTTTTATAGCTCAACAGTACAAAACAGTGAACACTACACAAAGCACCGACTGATTTAGTCAAAGACTTCCACTTGCTATAGATCAGGGGTGGGCAACTCCAGGCCTCGAGGGCCAGTGTCCTGCAAGCTTTAGATGTGTCCTTGATCCAACACAGCTGATTCAAATGGCTAAATTACCTCTTCAACATGTCTTATAATTCTCCAGAGGCCTGGTAATGAACTAATCATTTGATTCAGGTTTGTTGACCCAGGGTGATATCTAAAACCTGCAGGACACCGGCCCTCGAGGCCTGGAGTTGCCCACCCCTGCTATAGATCAACTTGCGATACTGCTTTGCCTGTCAAGGATAAAATGACTGAGGTTCATCAATTGTTTTGTCAGATCCCATCTCAGCCCTATTTGATTCAAATAAAGGAAATCTTTCCCAATAAATCTCAAATATATATGATATTTGCTGAGTCGTAACTTATCGAACTAACAAAACTTTGACCATAAGTGGGTTCAAATCCACTGGTACTTCAAGAACTGATTTGTGTATGCTGGGATGCAGAAAGCAGCTCTTGGCTCACAATAGTTAGTGACTCAGGAGGGCACAAGAAAGAGCAGCTAAGATAATGTGGCTCTTTGCCCAGGCTGTGATTTGTACAGGCAGATAAACAGAACCCTATTTGCGCCCCCCCTAAAGTTCTGTAACGGGGTGTTTGGTGTCCATCACTAATTGGCTCTGGTTGCTGCATACTTGTGTGGAGTGCGTCTGGTGTCAGGACTTTGATCAGTTGCTGTACTTTGAGGAAACCAGTTCAATTGGCACTAATGAAATGTTGAAGCCCAAATATTCAAAATATGGCATGGCTGGAAAGCCTCGGCAGATCATATTCTTGTTTTGATAAGATTAAATTAAATTACTGTCACAGTTTTCCTTAATCAAAGTGGCACTAAATGTCAGAAAAGGCTAGACGCTGACACCTGTTTTAAATAGTTCAGATGTCCATGAGAAACTAAATGAAAGCCTTAAAAAGAATAAAGGAGGCTTTCTTTTGTGAAAGCCTAAGATGTCCATTGTTAATTCAGGGTGAACACACAGCGACCCCTCTCTTGGATAATGTGGTCGAGGTTGTAAAAATGGTCTGGGAGGTCAAGACATACCATTGAATCTTTTGGCTATCACCCTAGTACCGTCTACTCCTTCAAAGGTACATAAACACTGAAAAGCTTATTCAGTGAAACTTTATGTATTTTAAGTAGTCAAGTTTTTTGGAGATTACCCTGAATGCTTCTCTCATGACAGTGACCATTAATCTCTGCATGAATACAGCCTTGAAGCTCCAATTTAAGTTGCTGTTACTCTTAACAACAGATCTACAATAGAAATAAGAGCAGTAAACATGAACCCCAAAGCTTTCTTTAGAATTAACTTGCAAGTCCAGTTAATACTGGTCTTCTTATCTCAACTATGTTGGCATGAAGACACTAACATAATTCACATAAGCAAGCACACTTCCCTTTGCACTGCAGGAGTTCTACTTCCCTTGTGGTCACATGACATGCCACTGCTGAATTGGGTGTGGAACATACTGACTTCATTACTAAATACATGAAAGGAGAAAGCCCCAAGTGATATCCACAGAGCATTGTGGCAACGAGTTAACTTCACATACACATATTCTACCATCATTTCACATTAACATTTATTTAATCATAGATTTACAGCCTGAGAGCGGATAGGTTATCTACTATATGTTAGGTAAAATTGTCAAAGTTTTTGTTTTGGGTTTTTTTCCCACAAAAATGAATCTCTGATACTTCCTGGGGTAGTTTCACTCTGACTTTAGACACAAAACAGTTGCTAGGTAGTACACTGTTTCTAGGATTTAATAGGTAGCCATAGCAGCCAAGCACACAACAGAAGACAACAATGACAACTGGTGATGTGAAAAAGGCAGATGTCACCCATCTAGTGAATAATAATGTCTGGACAGCTCATCAGTCTTTATCAGTAAATCTGTTTGTCATAGGAAACTGGACTATTGAGCAAGGCCAGTTTACTAAGGTGAAGCACTGTGACATGTAACCCGCAAACACACCACACTCTTTCTATTTAGGGTAGCCTTAAATTTATTAGGGGTTGACCTCTGTTTCTTAGACTAGGGTTTAGTTAACCGAAAGCTTAAGGAGCTTGACAGGCATAGGATCAGGTGTTTGAGTAGGTACCACACTAATTATACTGTCCTCTCCAACTGACCCAGCAATCCTTGCTTTTCTGCCTGTAGTTTCTTCCATTTTCTGTTCTGTACACACTAGAGCTCTAATCCATTAGGGGTACATTACATACACCAGAGGCTCCAGTTCTGCTAGCAATCCCAAGCAATTGCTTAGCTCAATAGGAGGGGCCATTCCTATGCTGTATAAACAAGTGATGTTATACTTACTGTCAGTACCAATGACCTAATAAGTACCCTATATAGTAGATTTTTAAAGATCAATATAATAACTCTAGTTTGAATGAGAAAAAAAACAACAAATTACTAAATTACTAGACACATACACCCCCCCTTCCAATCCAAACTCCACATTGTCTAATGAAAAGAATACAAATCCAAAAATTCAACACGCTTGAAAATGAACAGTCTTTGACTAGTGCTATTACACGAGATTTTTAACAGTAGTCAAAGCATAAGTCATCAATGACTCAAAGTCAATCTGAAAAACTGTCAGAGAGATGTGGCTACTGTATCATAGTTTAGCAATGCTAACCAAATTCTAACAACCATGCTTATTAGAAAAAGAGAGATCGCATGCTTCTGGCAGAGCAGCAGTCATCTTCAGTCTAACACATAATATTATCATGTATACTGTAATCACTAAAATGATAGAGCTCGTAATTTACAAATACATTTTCTTAAAACCAGTTGATTTCTATATAGTGTCGTCAGCATGTAAGTAGTCCATGAAAGTGTTGTATAGAGCCAGTGGCCCATGGTGCTGCAGCCGATATGAGGTTAAAAGCGCTTCTGTTGTTATGTGAAGCACAATGGTGTCAAATCAAACAAATGAAGATGATTTCGTGACAGCAGTGACTGGAGAAGCAGGAGGAATTGCTTCCTCACTGACATTAAATACGGCACTAGTGGTAAGTTAGAAAAGCTTTGTGGTGAAGTGTGCAGTCCAAATGAGCACAAAAGGCATTTGTGTAAATGCCAAACTGTGTACATCAAGGTTGAAAAATAAACTTTTATAATATTCATATGTAATGGTATGTTAATTAGCCATAAGCTTTCGCATACTCATGCTTATTAACATAAAGATATACAGTAGGTCTGCTGTTATATGCAAGAGGAGTCTAAGCAGAAGGGCTCTACAAAACAACAATTACACTGACTTTGTGTATGAAGCCGCCATGCAAAACAGTGCTGCACATACCATCATGAGAGATGGAGGCCGTTTAGCCATGCGGCCCTGTTGAAGCCAAGTTCCACCGATAGTTTCTAAAATATGTTGGCAGCACTGAGTAATTAATCAATTACTTTCTGCTGCTCTATTACATACATTTTTTGGAGATGTGGGTGAGTTTTTAGTGAGTATCGGTGGGAGAATTTCAGAACAAAAACTATGAGCAGCATTCCATCAGCCCATTCATTCATTCATGAGGGGGCTCAGCTCACCATATGGACCCTCTGACTGCTCAGCATAATGTGTACCAGGAATGTAAAACAGATATTTGAAAATCCCACTGAAGATGTGTCATTTTAAGTTTTTTTTCATTGAAATAACCACATACAGTAAATGTTGGACTCATGAGTCCTATGTTAAGCAGCACTGAATAGGAAGAAGACATATTATCGATTTAAAACACATCTGTTAGTTTCAACAGTGATGACTGGGAATAATTTAAACAAGCCATTTCACATTCAAATTGTGAGCTGCGCTGTTTGAACTCATCTTTGTTGAAAAACGAAAGCAAATCAAATTGGTGCTGGAATAAAGTAAACTGCTACTGTGTAAAGGTCAAGATAATGTCCGTAGACAAAGCTTTTACATTTCCTAGTTGGACCAGGAGCTTTCTTTGCATAGTAATACACAGTAGAATTCCAATCAGTCTCTGACTTAAGACTCTCAATTGTAATACTTCAGTTACATCTCCATTTACAACATCTTAATAATACCGTTTGTTATTTGGCAGTTAATAAGCTCATCTGATTCAAGTAATCTAATATGTTACACAGCAAGCTACTTGTTGAGCTTCTGTGTAATGACATGCAGGTGCATGTAAAACAAGTATGTAAAACAGAGTCCATCCCAAATACTGAGAACCAACATGCTGTACAACTCCGGGGGGGGCGAGAGTATGACTTTAGATTACCAATCAATAATAATGTTAGTGCAAGGCTAGTCATGAGAAGCCAGTGTGACCAGACAACCCTGTTTGTGAAAGGATGTAACACATTAAGTGTCACATTAGTATATATCAAAAAAATGATTGTCATTATTAATTAGAGTCCTAATACTTGAAAGAGGAAGTTAGATGCTTAGATTTTGTCACAACTGTGGAAAACAGGTTCTAAAAATACATCAGATAAGGCTGTCTGTACACTAACAGAAGCTTTCAGTTCTCTCTGTCTGTTTTTTTATTAAATAAATAAAGAACTCATTTGGGAGATTCCTTCATCAGGCTGGATCTACGGTAAAGAACGGCACGAATGAGACTGGAGTTATGCTTTGGCTCATATTGTAAGGAAAAGCCAATCCAAAGCAGTCGAGGAAAATAAACAGAAGAATGCCAACCGCTGCCATTCATAAGTGTGGTGTTATGATGACACAAGGCAACACAAGAGAAAATATTGGCTCACCTGGGATTTGGGGTTTTCCAGAAGAATACAGGTTATGCACATGCACACAACATATGCAAATGACTAAAATAAATAAAGACATACTTATTTGAGAGTCAAACACGGTGTGGGCATCCTTTCTTTCCCTTTTTTAAATAATTCCTCACTATCGCCACATAAAGACTAGAGCAGAGTGTTCATTGGAGCATTTCTATTGCATCCCAGAATGCTTTTCATCTTTAAGTAGAGTCTGGTGCCTGTCTTGGGGGGTTGGGGGAGTGCTTCTCTGGTGTATGTGAGAATGCCTCTTTTCTTTTCTTTTCAGCTGCTGGTCTGTGGCTCTGTGGGCGATTTGACGCCAGACTTACAAATCCATCATGTTAATGAGGAAGGAATAAACAAAACAAGGAATATTGACAATGAAACAAATACATTGACAGAGTCAAATAACCGAGGTATTTGTTTTTAACTTCTTTAAGACTAAATGGGGAGGTGGGGTGAGTTTAAATGTGTCTGAAGCCACAGCAATTATGACTGCAGGTCACAGAGAAGAAAGGGAAGCTTCTGAAATGAATAAAGAGTACTATGGTGGCAGAGACAGCCATGGCTAACAATCCTTTTCTGGTAGGTTTGCATAATGCCTTGGGTCAGGGAACAAGGGAGGGAAAGAGAGCAACAGTGGAGCAGTAGTGGAACAGAAAGACAAATAACAGTCAAAAACAGGAGAAATAGCATGATTAATAAATGCAAAAAAGGCAAAAAGCAAAGGACAGAGAGGGGTGAAAGTGGCAGCATGTGCGTCAGCGTGTGGACTGAGTGAGAGTTGTTCACACAGACGGAGAATGGGCCAGTGGCTTGCTCAGCACACAGGCACACAGCTGCCCACTGACAGAATAGAGTTCTAATAGGGCCTTTTTTCTGCAACACAAAGACCTTGCAAATGTGTGCGTCTTAAGCACACACTGGAGTGCAGAGCAATCCCCTTTAAAAACCCACCGCCCTTAATTGCCTCCATATATTATGTTTCTAGTATGTCCAAAACAAGCCTACAGATGAACAATACCAGAGCTGTTGTTGAGCACAATTGCAGTACACTAAGTACAAAAAGCGATCGCCAGGAACTGTGATGAAAATGTGTAAACTGCTTCCTTCGCAACGCGAGGAGTGTTTTCACTTTTTTGGAAAAAGTCCTATGGATTGACTTGTTTCAATATGCCTGCTTAGCCAGTAGCAACATTTCCAAACGTGTTAGAAGTTAAATAAAACAGCCAAAGTAACATATAGAAGACAACAGATTGCTTTTGTTTTCTGGACCTTTGCGGACCTCTGGCACCAGGACAGATCACTTCCACCCTGCTCCTAGTCAGACATAATAATTCGCAAGAGCAAACAGCACATTTGCAGATTCACAAACTTGTTCACACCAAGCTGAAAGGTTCCAGCAATTGTTTATTTTGGAAATCAAGGCATTTTGTAGTGATCAAAATCTTCCCCAACCTGGAAAAGTAGATAAGAAGTACTCAGAACAGGTTACATCGAAGTCAAACCCGCATTTGTGAAACACCTCTATCAGCATGCCAATAGTCACTAGAGTTGACAGGTGATTAAATCTGCCCAAGCACTCTGCTTCACTTCCAATCTGAACATCAGCTAACCTTTGCAATTGCGAAGACATTTCATTTTCTGCAAATATGCGTCCATTAACGTTTAGTTTACCAACCAACCTAGCCAGTCAAGGATGACCTCTTGCTTCTGTGTCCCTGTGAAAATTCCCAGATATTTCCAATTAATGTACCCTCATACCAAACCAGTTCTTCAGGGTATTGTGTTGATGGTGTCCACAAAGCTCAGCCAGCTGTGGTTAGAATCGGAAAGGGCAAAACATAAGCACCAAAACATAAGCGCCAACACTTCCTAACCCACAAAGGAAACAAAGATGACAAATAAGCAGTTTAGTGCTCTGCTGCCACTGTGCCCTATATTCAGAGTCCTCGTTTACAGTTTGAGCCTAAAACAAAACAGAGGCCTCATAGCTATGCCAGCGGATAACAAACCTAAATTATAATTGTTCTTATCAGCATCTTATCAGTTCTTATCATGTAGGTTTCAGTTTCATATATGCATAACATCATAGTCTTAGTTTATAATGCATTCATCTCTGTCACGTAGTCATAAGAACAGTGTACATTTTGGTTGAACTTCAAGGATTCAGCCTTATATATTAGCTGATAAAACAGAATTGAAATTGAGGAAGAATAAAGTGGCCAATAGTTTCGGGCTCCTCAACCTAAAAAAAGTACCTACTCTGATGCTCAGGGAAAAAAAAAGCACAAGATTTAGTAATTTCAGATTCCTCTCTGAAAAGAGAACAAAAACCTAAATGTGCGGTGGAGATTGGTGCGACTTGTGCAGCCAAGCCTTATGACTCAAAGCACTAAAGCTTCTCTTAACATCATCTCATGGGTTGTGGTGAGGAACTGTGTGTCAATGCTGCAAAGCAACCACACTGCCTCTCCACCTACAGGTACTGTGTAGTTTACAGCAGTCTCAGATTCACTGCATTGCCTGACAGATGAAGGGGGAGTTTGCAGCCTCAAAGAGCTTGCTGCCTGCGTGAAGCCCCTAAACCTCAAAACGGGTTATTATGCGGGGACATTTATAGCAGCACCAGGTCGGTCATGTAGATTATTTTATATACATATATTTATTTAGAAGCTCCATAGGAACTGAGTGCAGAACAATTAAGTTGCAGTCACCCAAAAAGAGTTTAACACGCCACATTGTTATTTTTTATTTTTATATGAACAAAAAAGGTTTATACTCTTTTAAGAAATTCATCCCACAAAAAGCCATTTATGTTTTCTTAAAGTACGTGTCCTTAAAGTAACCTAACAAGTTATATGGGGAAACCCAGCAAGAACAGAGTAAACTTCAGAGCAGTGAAAGAAACAAAGAAAAAGACGTTCAATGCATACAATTTAACTAGCGTGCTACTACCTGGCTAGCAGAGGCTCTTTCGAGGTTAGGTCATCTTCAACAAACGGAAAGCGAAAAAGAAAAAGTTTATCGCAGTTGCAGCCGCCAGTTCAGCGTCCTCAGCGTAGGACCAAGCAAGACTGCAAGCAGCTGAGAGCTGAGCTTCTGCCTTCAGCATTGATTGTAACAATATCCGCGTACACATGCAGTTCAAGTCAGCGGGGGGAGAGACGAGCAACAAGGTAACCGGCTACCAAACTAATGCGGACACGGGGACACCGGGTTGTTGTGCAGTGTTCTCGTAAAGTTATAATTATTATCCAGCAACACTAAAAGTCTTTAATATGTCAACACACAAGGGGCGAAGTTTTATTCACCACTTGCACCCCCACCCTTTTCGAGTTGGTACGTTCCAGTGCCCTCGGGCATTTACAATACTCGTGGTCATTTTTTATTACTATGCAGCCCGTTTCATTGATGTTGAGTAGATAAATGAGTGTTGACGAGTCAAAATAAGCAAAGATAAACAACTCAACTAAAAGTTGCTACCGGACCCATGCGTTTTGCCTAAAACAACGAGACGTGTCGTCACGTAATAACGTGAACCACGAGTAAATAAAGTTTATAATCGTCAATTAATGCCTTATTGCGCCCCAGTGTACCAGTGGTAGTCATTACTCAGTGCGAAAAGGTCTGAAATACTTGTTCGTCCACCTCTCGCCATGGAAAGTTCACCGTTACATGCTGAAGTAATTCAATCAATCCATAAAAATCCTATTAGGAGACCTTCAAACGTGTTTCCAGGGAGATGGAGTGAAAAAACATAAATATTTGAAGTATCACACTTGAGAAGTTGAAATGAAAGCATGGTATTCGTGCTGGTAGTGCAGCCAGCGGGTTATGGCACAGAGTCTAAAACCTTATAGGTTAACATTATGAATGGAATAAAAGTGTAGCTTGAGCCATGTGCCAACCCAAAGGCTGTGAAAGCGCTGATGAGGGTAAATCTGCTGCAGACTACAGCTGAGTTCAAACCAACACGTTTCTTGTCTAATTTTCCTTCATGATTGGGTGGCTGGAAGTAAAATATTTTTAAAGATGAAGGATGAATTAGCCCCCCCTATTCATTTAAACTGGTGTTAAACTTTTCTAACTCATAAGAGCTTCTTAACAACTTAAAAAAAATAGACACAGAAAGATTAAATGTTGATAAAAGTAAAGGACAGCCTATTTAGCTGAAGCTCAATGAAGCACATTTCTCTTCATGGGAAAATCTCTGTGAGAGCTTCAAATGTGGGCATAACATGCACATCCAGGCAGGATATCCAGAGCCTTGTAAATTTCCAGGCAGTAATTCTTGTAAAGCTTGCATGTGTTTACTCAACAGCATGCCTCAACATCGACAGCTCCCATTGGGCCACTGTCTCAGCCTGCAATTAGGATCCAGGGTTTGGCAGTTATTAATGATGCCATTGAGAAAGGAAATGGCAGACAAGCTTTCCTCCCACTGAAGCCGTGGCCTCTTGCTTATTCATTATGCTAGCACCTCTTAATCACAGTACCCAGGACCCCCAAGTGCCACTTGCTTCCAGTTTATCCAATTAGTTAGGGGCTTCTTTGCATGGTATGAAAGATGACTGTAATTAAGAACCTTGTTAGGCTGAACACTTGTTTTCTGAGTGTCAGGACTCATAACGGGGTCACTGCAAAGCAACTTTAAAGGTCAAAAGATGATTTATGGAATAAGGAAAAACACTGAGTACAAGCTACTGCAGAGATGACATAATGCATTTTGCCCATAAGCTTATGATCACTAATCAAATCAAACACTGACTTGTCGTCTGGATGCCTTTCTGCTACAATCAGCTTTGACGAAGCTATATTTCCATTAAATATTTTCCACTGGATTAAATAATGTTGTAACAGATGGAAAGACTTTGGATGGACATGCCATATCAAACTAAATTAGTTAACCAACCGTTTCAATGAAAACCTCTAATATAAACCTAACTGTGTATACATTGTGTGCCAACTTCGTTAACTCATTTAAGCAGTTAACATCATGCAATTCAGCACTTTTTAAAGTACAGACAAACATCAGTATTATTTGTATGTGCATTTCTGATCATAAACTTTTAAAATAAATATTTCTAAATTGGTGTTTAGTTAATATGCATTTAGTAATGAGGCTGATTGGAAATGAAAGGAAGCAAGAAAAAAAAGAGGTTTATTTTAAGAAAAAAAAACACCCCACTCCGTTGATCAACTTTGTTTCATTACACAGTCAAAAAAAAAAAAAAGAGTTTTAAAGTGCAAAGATGTGACGATTTCCTGTGGTGATATCCTGTCTGACGTAAATCAATGCACTCTTTTGAAGATGAGCGCTGCTACACTGTTGCCCGTCTTGCCTCCAAATTGGAAAGTGGGTGTAGACAACTCCTGCACAAACTCAAATCCTGTGAAGCAACACAAAGAAAATGCGCAAGTTATGAAATGTACATTGCAAAAAAACCTAGCAGATGGCCAGAATCTTTTATCATCTTCTGTGGTTTTGTTACTAAAAAAAAGGAGCAGAACTGAGTGAAGATCCATTGACCATCTGTGACGCTTCCTGGGGGGCTAGTGAAGACAGGCTGTCACTGTGAAAGATGAGATCTCAGAAAGTAGTGGGCCCTCCTCAGCCAAAGTGGACATTGCTCAACTATTAGGTGGAAATGACTTAGGACCAACTTAATTGATGACAGCCAATCACATTCAAAACATTAAAGAACACCCTCTTTTAACTCATTCACTGCCATTGACGTCTATAGTCGTCAATTGCAGTGAATGAGTCAATGGGTTTAACTCATTCACTGCCAATGGCTGGCAGTGAATGAGTTAATTGAGGAAAGCCACTTTGTGTTCTGCAGAGACTCCTTATTCAATCGCAAGGCCCTCTGGCCCCCTGCAGGCTCTCCAGAGTGACTACAATGAGGGAACAGATGATAGCTTATCTTACTGAAATTTTGACTTAACAGGCTCTTTTTGCCTGGAGCTTAACAACCTGCCAGGTAGCGATTGTGGAACTGTCTGTCTGTTAAATGAGAATGAGACAAAAAAAAAAAAGAGACGACTAAATTATACTGCCGCACACCCAAATGATCAACATGTTTTGGCAAATGCTTTAACCCATTTACAACTCAGCAAGTGTGCCTGTAGAGTCCCTGAGAACCCTAAAAAACAAACAAACATAAAAACCCCATAGAAAATAGGCTACTAAAGAAAGCTGAACTTATCAATCCTTTAAGTAAAAACAACAACCCCCCCCCCCCCCCCCCAACAAACGAATTTAATGTATTCCCTTTCTCATAAAAAAACAACAACAAAAAAAACCAAACAAAACAGCCAAGAAGATTTTTGTGTGATTTATTGCAGCAAATTCTTGATCTGGGTTAGGTCATCAGCAGGTCAAAGAAACAATTCACTCCCTTATCTTAAACAATGTTAGGACTCGCTCATTAAAAAAAGAACCCCATGACATTACTTGAAGTTAAAAGCTCCACTAAAGCCTTAGTAAAGTGTTTTAAACACATTTAGATATTTAATTAATATTTTTTCAACACAAAATACCAAAAGGTGCATATATAATTTTCCCAATTCTCCAAGACCAGTGCACTGGCCTTTTGCAACACCATATAAAAAATAAATAAATAAAAAAAATCAGGAAGCATTTAAGTAATATCAAGGTAGACTCAAAACTGCCACAGGAATTAATTAACATAATCCTTGGCTGCATAATTAAATGCGTGATCAAAGGTCAGGTTTACTTAAAGTGTCTAATGGGCCTGATGTAACCCATTTGCTTCAAGGTTCAATGTAATTCACTCACAGATGCTCTTCTTCATACCTTAGCAGTAGCAAGTGGTTATTTGAGCTACTGTTGCCTTCTTGTTGGCTTGAAGCAGTCTAGCCATTCTCCTTTGACACCAACAAGCCAATTTTCTCCCAGGAGAACATCCACTCACTGGTTATTTTCTCTTTTTTTGGATTATTCTCATGAAATCCTAGAGATACCTGTGTGGGTAAATCCCAGCAGATCAGCAGTTTCTGAAATACTCACAGCAGCCCATCTAGCATCAACAACCATACCACATTCATAGTCGCCTAAAATCACCTTTCTTCTCCATTCTTTTTCTCCGTTAAATATAAGCAGGTCATCTGGATCATGTTAACATGGGTTGCTGCCATTTGACTGGCATTGATATCAGCATTTAACAACAATATGGCCAGTGAGCATGTACATATTTTTAAGGCGTTCAGGTCTTCATCATCCCGTCTTTGAAATTTCCGCCAACTCAAAACTGATGTGACATTTAATACCAATCCTCAGCCATGATAACTCAGTGCACTCCAAACAGTAATGAATTTTTTCTCACCTTCACTGAATCTGTCAAGTAGCTGCTCTTTTGTCCAATTACAGGAAGTGATGGCAAAGAATCCATTATCCTTCAGAACATCTTTTAGGGCTTGGACATACTGTCTTTTGCCCTCGTTGGTGTTGACTGGGTTTAAGCTTATTGCATCAAATGTTCCTTTGTCGATACAGACGTCAAAACCTTTTAACTCCTTCGGACAACTTAAGAAGTCCATCTCCTAAAATTAAGAAAAAGCGAGAAGGTAAAAATGTAGTGATCAACACTACAGAAATGTGTGCAGTTACCTGCAGAAGAAATCTTTCAGTAGATCCCAAGATGAAGTGTGCTATACTTCAATGGTTTACTTTAAAACTAAATTCCAACTGTTGACATGACAGCACTTAATTTTGCTGAGGGTTCTGGCCCACCATACCACTAGTGAAAGGACTCCTTTATCTGGACAGATGGCTGAACACCAGATCTCTGGGGTGAGCTCTAGAGCTACCTACTCATGACACATATTAGATTTATGGAGGAGGATCAACAGAGATTCCCTGAGGACAGGTACAGCTATATACTGCTACAACTGACTTTAGTGTGAGTCTGTAAAATAGAAAAAAGTGGGAAGACGTTGTAGGAATGCGTGAAGGTGAAAGTGTCAAAAGAGCAGTAGACAGTGACTAATGGAAACTGCAAAGGGGTTCTGACATAGTTCTAAGAATGACCTCTGAGCGACAGGCACGTTCATACAACTTACGTTGGCAGTTGTGCAGAAATGACCCAGATGCCAACATACATATTTCTCTCTCACATACTGAGCCCTCCCCTGCACAGCTAAGGTCAATATTGACTTCAGTGGCAGCCTTTCTGCACAAGCAGAGCACGCAGCATCATAGGTGTGAAATGCATACAACATATATGCAACTGTATTATGCATGAAGGAGTGGAAAAGTCACTCATCACAACCCTTATAGACCAGCCAGCATTCATAACTTGTTTTTCTTGCGTGTATATGATAGAAAATGTGTGTTAAAGCCTGCCAAGTTATTTGGGGTATGAGGTTGGCAGACATCCACCACATTCAAGGCCTTCTTCCTATCCAACTCTCCCACATAGTAAACACAAGAAAGTTTCCTCCAACCTTCCCAGGCTCTAGGTTGGCTCACTGTATGCTGAAAACTATATTGTATTATTGGAACTTAGGAGGGATTCATTTTGTATCAAAGCGTGATTTGTACACTGCAGAAAAAAAAAGATTCACTTAGCCCTCCAAATATTTATGCAGAATCAATTAAAAGGTTTAAATGCTACGCTCATCATTGAGTGGCAGCAACTTAATGCACAAAATCCACACGTTTAAAATTTCAGCTATAAAGTGTGTTTGGCGTTACTGCTGGTCATTTCTGTGAACATGAACACAATGTATCATCTTCCTTACAAATTTAAATGAACTCCAAATCTTGACTGGACACACCTTTACAGTGACATCTGTCAGTTTCTCTGCCTGAAGCACACTTCTGGCCAATTCCACAGACGCATGAGAATAATCTATGCCGGTCAGATTCTTGTATCCATGTTTGGCCTGGTGGGGGGGAAAGCAAACAAATAATAAATAAATTATGAACAGTTACAATAATAACCTTTGTCCTTACTAACATGTCTGTAAAGATATAAACTAAACAATTTATGTGATCTGGCCCTGCGTGTGCTGCTAAAAACAGGACATTGAGTTAGCTGCTTGTAAAAATACTTCAGAGGAAAAGCAACAATGAGAAAAAGATAAGGGATTTTCTATTACAGTGGTACCAGAAGCGCCAAGTGTTAACAGAGGAAGGCATGGAAATGGGAAATATACATTAGCTGTAGATTTTTGGTTTAATAGCTGTGGATAAAATAGTTTGCAAAAGTCTCAGTTTCATTCTGGTAAGAAAAAAAAACAAACTACAACTGGGTTGGATGCATTGTGATTAACCACAATTTTCTTGGAAAGCAGAGTTCAATCCCACTAGCTGCACCTAGTATGATTACTGTCAGACATGCTGAATCAAGAAATTACTGAAACAGAACCTATATGACTAAGTAAAGAAAGCTAAAAGGTCTCAAAACCCAAGGCATCATGCCAAAATCTCTGTTCTTGAGGGGATTTTTTAAAAGAAAAAAGTCAGTGAAAGTCACTGACATGTTTAGGTCTGGAAGGGGTCACAAACCAATTTTTTTAAGGTTTTGAGCAGATAGATGGGAGAGTTTCAAGACAAAAATCACTGCCTAAAAAAAAAGATCACAAGAGCTTGTCTCATGTTAGCCAAAAAAAAAAAATCTTGATGAATATTCTGTGGACTGATGAGAGAAATTGTAAACTTTTTGGAAGGTTTGTATCCCATTCCATCTGTCTAACTAACACAGCAAGTCATAGAGGGACCATCATAGCTACAGTCAAACATGGTGGTGGTAGTGTGATGGTCTGGAGCTGCTTTGCTGCTTCAGGAACAATGAATGGAACAATGAATTCTGCTCTTCTACCTCCTCAGGGAGATTCTCTAGCCAGCCAGCAGTTTGTGTCCTAAAGCTCAAACAAACATGGGTTATGCAGCAGGACAATGACTCGATGATTTGGAGTGGTCTAATCAAAGTCTGGACTTAAAACTGATTGAGATAATTTGGCATGACCTTAAGAAGGCCATTCGTGCTCAAACCCTCCAACTGTGTTCATTTAAAAAAAAAAAAAAAAAAAAAAAAAAGGAAACGAAACGAAACGAAAAGAAGACTGGGATAAAATTCTCTATATTCATAGCAATATGAAACACTCATTGCCAGTTATTGCAAATGCTTGATTACTATTATTGCTGGTAAAGGGGGCACAATCAGTTATTAGGTTTAGGTGGCAATTACCCTTTCACATAGGGCCAGGTAGCATCGTATACATAAAAAAAACAAACATAAAGTGTCATTAATTTTACTCTATCCATACCAGCTCAACTAAAAAAGCTCCATTTCCAGTGCCAATGTCAAGAATGGCAGCATTTTCTGGGATCTTCGCTTTGTCCATCCATCGCAGCACACGGCTCATGCTTTCCTCACCAAACCTTTTAAGAAGCCACAGGTTATTGTGAAGTGAAGCAAGCCATCAGTTTGTCTCAAGAAATTATTATGGCTATGACCACTGTGGCCAATACACTGCATTATTACCATATCTCACCAACATCTCCAATATCGTTGAACGTCTCAAGCTCTTTTTGGTATGCATCATCCCAGCTGCAAACCCCAACCCCCCAGATCATTTGTTAATACTATGGCATACACATGACATGCTGTTAGGTCAAAACAAATTACTCAGGTAGCTCAGTAAATAAACAAGTCAGCAGCATGAAGCTAAAAAGCTCGTATTTAATGCTTACTTAATCTATTCTAATTTAATGGTTTAAGTGTTACACATTTCTACTTATACCATTCGCTCTATCAATGGTTACCTGTAAGCTTGTAACTAAGAATTAAACCTCTTCATGCTCGATTTGATGGCTATAAGTTGTGTTTATCTTATAGCACAGTGGACAAAATGTGTAAAGTGACTCTGAGAGTGGTATCCGCTAGCTAACTGTGTAGCCTGACACAAGACGTCCACCATCATAAATTTACGTTACAAACACTCACAACTCTTTAGTTCCGAGTTTGGACGTCCCAAAGTCATTTTCTGAGCATCGGTCTTCCTCGGAATCCGAGATATTTTCACAGCCACGCGTGCTCTCTCCGGCGTCTTCCATGCTTGTCTAGCCTGTCAAGACGTGTCCTACAGTTCCCACAAGACTTTGCGTCTAAACGGCGTGCTTCCAACCGCAGGGGTCATCGGGATTGATAGGGATGTTTCCATCATGGCGGCATCCATTTCAGGTTATACTTTTAGTTCTGTGTGTTATCACAGCGCCAACAGCAACGCGGATCATGTAAGTGTTTTAAACTGTGCTTACAAACTGTCATGCGATGGTTGCTGAGACGTGTGTAGCTCAATGGTGTGTCTGTTCGTTCACCGGCGACGTTAGTTTGTGTTGTTTTTTTTTCCCAGTGTCATCATCCTGTTGCTGGCTAGCTAGTATTGGTTCCGTCTATTTACCGGCAAGTATATTTAATCAGAGTGTTAAGTTTGGGCAACATGATCACAGGGATAGTAATCTTAAGGTGATGTCATGTGTTACAGTGGCACAGCTGTAACATATACAGCCATAGTTTTGCCTATAAAAGAACACCTGTTATTTCTATGGAGGAAATCATATTGGGAAAGTTTAGATTCCAGGAAATACCCCGTACTACTTAGCATGCTAGCTAAGCTACCAAGTTAAGTGACTTCCGCGTATAGGTACTCCTAAAAGTTAAAGTCATGTTGACCTTTTATTTTAAAGGAATTTGCTATATCCTCAAAACCGAGATAACGCCATAAATCAAAAAACGGAGTTATACAAACAGATTTGTTTCTCTTGTTTCCGCATTGCTAGATTAGCTTGGTAGCCAAATCGCTGATTTTCACTCTTAAGTCACCAGTGTGTCTATTTAAACGGCTGGGATGCGCAGATTTGTTTTTCTTTATTTTCTTTAAGAACATCGAAGAAACGTCGTCGATGAGAAATGATTTTAATAGCATATGTGAAATAAGGAAACCAGGCTGCCGACAGCCTCTGTTCACATCCGTTCTCCTCTTTTAATAGTCGCCCCTGAGCAGGTGGATAGTTGCAGCTTGACTGGGCTGCAAGTCTGACTGCATTCCTGGCATAGGCAGAAAGAGCTGATTGTTTACCAGCAGCTGGCGCGACCGAATGTTCACACAGGAACAAAAAGTGTATTTGTTGTTTAATATTACAGGTTACAAGGAGTCTTTTAATTGCAGTGGACTTATTTCACAGCAGATATTTTGACATGTAGTCTTAAGTAAACACAGGTGTTACTAATAACATTTTGCCTTCAGGTTACTGAGGTTACCATTCTCACAACCTCGGTTAGAGCCCACTTCTCGCATAAAAACTAAAGGCAACTGGGCCTGTGAAACCAGCTCTAAAGACTGTTTTAATTTGTTTTTACTTGTGGTTCGGTCAAACCCGCCATAAATGTTTTCAATTTCTGTTATTATGACTGTTTTGCTGTTGTTAGAATTTAGTTATATTTGTAATAATTTTATTATGTTGCATGATTATGTAAGTCCTATGTTTGCAATTGGGCTTTTGAGACCTGGATTGCAAATGAATGTGCCCATAAAGCCTTTTAGGTCAACTTCTGTTGTATTAAAATGTGCTATAGAAATATGCTGACCTGACTTGATATTAATGACAGTTTATTTTCTAGAATAGAAGGTGATTAGTTACATGTGTTTACCTACTGTGAAATAGGTCTTATGTTGTTGTTTGCTATGAACAGTAGAAATGTATCAGATTCCAATTTTCAGCACATACAAATAAAAATCACATTTTCTTGAATGCAAAATATTGTCTTCATAATAAAACTAAATATGAAAGACTACTCGTCTCCATAATTTTCCTGATGATGCTTTGATTCTTTTATTGCTTATAGTGAGGCTGCTGGCTTGCAGCCAGCTCTGAGCGCTAGATAACTTTATGTTTAGCCACTTTGTTAGCTTCTTTAAAATGACCATGTTCAGCTGGGTGAGCGCGATTTGATTAGGTTTGGTTTGATTAGGTTTGTTGTTGCAAATGTTTTTGCGGCGCTCCTCCAGTGGTTTAATTTGACAGACTTTTTTTACTCATTTTACCACTAATCGCATGTCAACATGTAGCTGACTTCAACAGACCAGCTTGAAGTCAGCCATATGGGAGGCTGAGAATGCTGAAAAATCTGATTCCTGTGTAGTGCCAAAAAGTGATTTCAGGTATTTGCCAAAAGCAAATGACTTGTTGACCTATATTCTGTCAAACACACTTGAAGCATATCTATTATATAGCGCTTTGAGGGCCCCAAAAGCACTATATAAATGAAATCCATTATTATTATTATTGTTGTTGTTGTTATTATTATTTATTTATCCACATAAAAATTCTCATGGTGATTCTGAATGTCTTTTTCTGAGAGAGATCTGGCCAAGAGGGCATCAGAAATTGCAAAAAATGTAATAGTTCTATAAAGATATTTTAAGTTGCCAAAGAGGACCGGATGATTTACTGTTTAGAAGAATAGATACAATAACACGGAGTCATAACGATACTTGTAAAACAGGTCATTTGTTTATTTTATGTATGACTCCTTTGTAAATCCTATTTAGTACAGCCTGTTCACCACTCTTAACAAAGATCTGGGCATCTCTAATGGAAGAGTGTTATTAGCAGAATTGGTAATCTACTGACCTTTATTTCACATCATGTGTTGCATTTATTACTAAATGACTTGTGACTTCATCATTTGATCAGATCATTTTATTTTTATAACACATCTAAAAACAACAGGAGTTGGTCCAAAGGCAAGAATAGGTTAAAAAACATAAGGGGAAAAATGTAGAAGCTGTTTGGTTGATAATCCAAATGACTTTGAGTTATAAAATGGAGTATTAAGTTTAAAAGCCAACCTATGGAGAATTTGAGGAGTAAAGCAGCATTTTTAAAATAATCAGGGAATGTGAACATTTATGTAATTATGGGTTTGTTGTTGTTTTTTTAATGTTTTTGTTTTGTTTTTTTGTTTTTGTCAGGTAGAGACAAGCAAACTTATGCTTAAGCCATTAATTAATTAGGAAATTAATAACACTACTTAACCACTATTCTGTGAAAACATCTTTACACAGGAGGGCTTCCTATTAGGAGATGTAAGGCAAGAAGAGACTGTGAGCATCAGTGACACACAGATCAGCAGCGCTGAACTGCTACAGGTAGTAGGTAAGCCCTGAAACAGACTAAACACTTTTGCGTTGACCGATTAACACAGGACAGAGAAGCTCACACATCACCGTTTTAAACCTCCTTCTCATGGCACACATGACAGCGGGAAATGAGCAGATTAAAATTAAGTACTGGTATTTCAATTGTCATGCTTTGATCTTAGGGTTTTTGTATGTGTTTTCTGACTCTGTCACACTGCCATGGCTTACTGAGAAACTTCCATTTCCTGAGACAGCGCAGGTGTATACAGACAAATGTTAACGTCCCTTTTACTAACTTGTAACTTTTATTGACTCCAAAACTAAGCTTATTTATTAATAATAAATGTAATTTAAAAATATCTACATTTACATCACATCATCCCTGCTAGGACATAGGATGTTTAAGGACTTTGGGGAAAAGGAAAACATTATGAGACTAATATTATTCAGCTGGACAGTCAGGCATTTTAAATTGGGGAAATCCCCTGTAAGGTGTTACTGAAGATTTTTTTTTAAATTTTTATTCTTTGTTGAGTGGAGTTCTTAAGTTTACTGCTTCCTGACTTTCTACTCATACTTCAGTGTTTCTAGAAGTGACAGTCAGTGTTCTTAATGTAGCTTGCTATCGCCAGTGTGTGAATGTGTGTGTGAATGGGTGGATGACTGGATATGTAAAGCGCTTTGGGGTCCTTAGGGACTAGTAAAGCGCTATATAAATACAGGCCATTTACCATTTACCATTCTTATTGTTTACTACATATTCTCATGCTTCTGCTTATTTTATTTTATTTTTGCTTATGATCTCCTCTTAAAGTATTTGGAATAGCAAGCAAGTCTAAAATAATCAGCAAGAGAAGCGTTTCTGCTTTCCAAGGTCATGTTTGCTGTTTGTGGGGCCCTATAGACATTTGTTTTTGTTCTTATAAGTTACACGTGTCTTGTTGAATTTGATAAATACACCAGTGTCAATGACATCTCATTGATGTTGTTTTGTGTTATATATTTAAATTGTGGGTCTACATGTTGCCTTAAATTTGCATCACACTCATAAAGATTTGCATACATGATGATAAGTAACTAAAGAATCTTGTCACTGCTTATTTTCACCAGAAATCCATCACCATGATCCTTGTGCACAGTTGTTTAGGTAAGATATGACCTTTGTTCACTTAAACAGGTTTCATTCAGTGTTCACTGTACAGTACACAGTATATGTACTAGTTTTTTGTTGTAATAGTGTAGTACAGACATTGTTTCATCCAAGCTAACATTGTACATCAGCAATTCGGTCCATTAGGGGTTTAGGAAAACTTGATGTAAAACTTTATTGTAACACACGCTTAACAAGATAAGGTAGGTGGATGAATTCTTACTGTAACTCATTGAAACCACGTGTTATTGTTCAGTCTCATTTTTTCTCTCTCAAAAAAACAGAGTATGTACAGAGTAGCTTATGGTATTGACAGTTGGACAGTAGATGGCCCCATATGACAAGGCTAAAGCAGAGGAGGCGTGGGAACATGATGAATCCATTTAAAACCTGTTTCTTCCTCTCTCTCATCAGCTTTTATGACTACGCAGGTAAAGTCAATGAAGAAAGTCTCAACAGCATTCTTAAAGATAGACGGAAAGTAAGTGAACTTTTTTTGTGAGACGACTGAATTGCTATGAAATGTCTTGTTACATTTATGCTGAAAGTAATCATAACAAATCCTATTTGTGAAATCATCATTGCATTGAGCTTAATGGCATTACACCTCCTTACATGTACATCCTTTGTTAAATGCATAAGTTTCATAATGACCAAAAGTTTCTATTTTTGCAGACATACTATGATGTCTTTTGTTCATTTAGCCTCTGCACATACTTGGTACTTTGTCCTAAACAGGGCATAGAGAGGCTTGAGCACATTTTAAAAGAGTTGTTTCTGTGGCCGTGCAGAATGTCATTGGTTGGTACCGGTTCCGAAGGAATACGCAGCAGCAGATGTCGTTCAGGGAACAGATCATCCACAAACAGCTGACCCAGCTGCTCGGTGTACCCGACCTCGTCTTCCTTCTTTTTAGCTTCATCTCCACCGCCAACAGCTCCACACACGCACTGGAATATGTGCTCTTCAGACCTAATCGAAGGTAATGACAGCTTTTGATAAATTATTTGCCTTATCCACAGTTAATGCATTTCTATGTCAATGGGATTGTATTGTGAATTGGTATCAGAAGATAATCTGAGTTAAGCTATTTAAAAGAAAAAAATGGATTGGTGCTACTTGTTACTTCTGATAACAAGCTGGTGCAGAATGGACTTTTTAAAGATGTGTAAATGGCAAAATATGACGCGCAACATAGTGTTTATGTTTCCTGAAGAAGTTTTTCATGGTTTAAAAGCACTAACTGGTTATATCCACTCAGTAGGTACAACCAGAGGATTACACTCTCAATCCCAAACCTTGGTAACACGAGCCAGCAGGAATACAAAGTCTCTTCAGTTCCCAATACCTCACTTAACTACGCAAAGGTCATTAAAGAGCATGGGTAAGGTCTGAATTACCAGTTTGTTTTGTTTAACTGTTTATCCTATGCCACTGGTAACTACCATTTTGGGGGGTACGGATTGTACAGCCATTTTTCTCCTATGATAAGAATGGGGCTGCAGCATCCACCTGTTTTTCACCTGATGCCATAGTATAGTTTACCCTTAAGGGCATAATTAGCAGCTAAATCCCAATGTGTGTATGTGTTTATGAAAGTTTATGGTTGACACTTTGTGCAAGTAGGATCAGCATATATTTGTTGGTGACTGCAGTGCAAAGCTGGTATGTGAAGGCCTGCACGTGCTTCATCTCTTATTTCTGTTTTTGTATCTAAACTTAGACCCTCTGTTTCTGCTGTGGAAGAGTACCGTGTGTGTTACAGGAAGAGTTTGGTCAGGCCTGTCTCTTCAGCTTATTCAGCTTGTACTTTGAAGAGTCAGTGGTTAGCTACGGTTTAACTTTACTATAGAAGACAGCACCAAAAACCACAATTTATCTGTGGTCTTGATTGATAAAATATGTAGGTTTTTGCTGTGTATCGTTTTGTTTTCTTGAAAGATGTGTTTGAAATCTTTTTTGGTGAATATGTCTGCAGGGCTGAATTTTTTGACAAAGACGGTGTGATGAAGGATATCCGAACAATATTTCAAGTCTACAGTGCACTACAAGATAAACTGCAGGTGGGTTGAATAATTCCTGTTATTTCACCTCAAACATTTTATGAACTTCTTTGGGCAGTAGAATATTTATGTTATTTTGTTCTATTTTGCATGAGATTTAATTTTTCTGATAAATTGTTTGCCCTATTTTTAGGCTGTTTGTGGTGAAGTGGAACAAAGTGAGCGTGTTAAAGAGAAAATTCAAGAGGAAGTGAACAAACTCAAACAACAAATTGCTCTCAGGAAACGCAAGACTGCAGAAGAGGAGAGAAGTACGTAACTGATTTGCATTCAGTATACTGGAATTATGTCATTAATATTTCAAATGCGTGCTGCTTTAAATTTTAGAACCACAAATTTGGGCTTAAACTTGGATGCAGACAGTGAACTAACATCTTGTAGATTATAACATCCTTTTAAGCTAGTAGCTAATAATGCAAAGCTACACATTCAGAGAAATTCAGTTTTAAGTTTTTAAGTTCATGTTAGACCAGTCAACAGTTAATATGCATATAAGTGGCATTTACATTTACCTTACATGTTTTTAATAGCTACATCTTTCTCTTTTCTCTGCAGGGCTCCGTGAAGCCCAAAATGCAGACTCCCATTCCACTCCAGAGGAGAACACAGAACCTTGTGAGGGTTCTCCGCTGTCCGGGATAACTTTCCCCACACCCTCTGCTCCGGAGCGGCCCAGTACCTCACCTAACCCACCATCTTACACTGACCTCATGTCCCAAGATGACTCTCTCCTGCCCTCTTCTTCCCCCCCTACTAGTGCTGCTCTGTTACCTCGACCCCAAGCTGTGGGCTCCCCAGGACACCCTACCCCTGGCCCTACGGTGATGGGCTTGGGTCTTGGCCACGGGCTGGGCCTGGGCCTCAGCGCAAGTTCAAATCCCGTTACCACTCCCAGCACTCCGTACCTTGGCAATGGTGACGGCTCAAGCTCTGACTCGTTAGACAGACAAGCTGCAGGGCAGGAAGACGATGAGGACGAGGAGGACGAGGACAGTAGCGAATATGAGAACTTAGTGAGCGAAGGTGCTCACCTGCCAATGGTCTCTGCCAGCGTTTTAGCTCAAGGTCGACCAGCTGCCCTCAGCCCTGACGGGGATGCTCATGGCTCGCAGGCCACATAAAAAAAAAAAAAAAAGCCACAGGATGTGTAAGGGACACAAATATGTGACACACCTTGAGAGGTGGGCATCGAAAGCAATCAAAGATGGGCAAATACAGACAAAAAAAAAGTGCCAGTCCTGAAAGTGAAAGGCATGTGCAAGTGATGTCCAACTGTGTGTATTCTTGTCTTAGTCTGATCTCCATTTTAAGGGGAAACCTACTAGGCTTTGCAGGCTTAAACAGGTGCATCTCACTGGGTGAAAAGTCGTTTGTCTTTATGTTTTGTTTCAAAGTGGGCCGGTTTTGATATTTAAGTGTGGCGTTGTTGGATTTCAGGGCGAGCAGTGAAGATTTAAACATTATTCAGGCCAACTGGTTGGCTAAGAGATTAGCCCATGCTTTCTGTATGTTAAGTGTATATCTTTTTGTTTCAAATTTGGATCACTGACTTTAAGCACCCACTCTTACATTACCTCTTGCACTATTTTTGTTTTCTTGCTTTCTTCTACACAAACCAACTATGAGAATGAAGGGAAAATATTCTGCGGCCTTCAAACAATTTTCAGTGAAGTAGGCAAATGGTTGTTTACTTTTTAATTTTAAGAAAGAAATATATATGTAACTAGAATTTATTCAATGTGCACATTTTGTCTTTTCGATTTTCAACTTGTTAGTGTCTTTTCCATGTTTCACGGTCTTTAATTAACCGTACCGTTGCCTATTAAAATAATGATTAGATTTCAAACAAAATTTACTCTGCCACTTCTAGGATGGGTGCTTTTATATATATATATATTTTGTCAGATTAACAGTTGATCTTATTTGACTGACAGTGTCAATGTCTCGTTCTTCTAGGATAACACTGAAATTGTATGCGCTTTGCTGCACTTAACAAAATTTTAGATTTCTTTAATAATGTGCTATACCAATGCTGACATGTTGTGCCACTTGAGTAGTCCTCTTTGACCACCCTGAGCCAAAATTAGCTCAGCTTATTTGCATTGTATGGGGTTCACAGGGCAAACAGTGTACTGTAGCTTTACTAACCAGATGCTTATGGTTCCCTTCTGCTGCTGCATCACACACAGAGAGCTGCCACTAAAAAAGAAAAATTGCATCCATCTGTACTTCATATAAAAACCTGGCTGCTGCTTCCACTTTACAGTGCTGGTTTTCTCAATACTACTGACCATGTTTGTGTTCATTTAACCACTTTGAGCTTACTTCTTACTAATATGTTCTTTATTAAAATCATAATGGAATTATGGCTGGCACCCCTGTACAGTGTGAATTGCAACTTTGGGAACAGAGACTGAGCAATCACCTTCACGTTTTTGCATAGTTGAATGCAGACCTCATGTGTTGTGACCTGCCTGATTCAGTGTAAAGTATAAGGACCTGGTTTAATGTGATGAAAACATCATGACCTTGCTTCAGTGCCTTCCACTCAGGGCAGTTTCAGTCTGCACACAAAACACATTCACAGACCTCTCTTTGGGGGGAAAAGTTGTATTTTAAAAAAAAAAATACTGTGTTGTGTTTGCAATAATCAACTTCCACATTTTTTTTTGTTTTTCTTTTTTCATTTTTATTTTAATTGAGCCTTGCAGTTTAAAGCATGCATTTCCATAATGTCATGTTTTGTCTCCCTGAAACTGTCTTTTCTGCTTCCCAAAGATGTTTTTTCCCCCCCCTCTTTTTACCTTTCCTGGTGGCTTCTGAGTGGATGTGTATCCTAATGTTGCAGCTGTGACTGCTTGCTTTATTATTTGAAACTGGAAACATAAATGTAAAGTCAGAACGAATCTGTGTCACGACCTAGCAGCACCCAGGGCAAAGTTGGTGAGGTGACAAACAGCTTTTTAAACCTCTGGCCCGTTTGAGGACAGCCATAGTGAGAGTGGTGGGGGTTTTTTGGGGGGTGGGGGGTGTTCTCTAGACATTATTATATTAAGCATGGAATGGATGTTTGCACTGTTTGTGGAGGTTGTTTGACATAGTGAGGAGGTTGCACTCAATTTGGAAGAGATTTCAGGGTGGAGACACTTTGCCTTGTGAACAAGCTCTGCTTTATTTACACAGCCTGTTTTATGTCTTTTTTTTTTTCTTTTTCTTTTTTTTTTTTTGGCCTTGGAGGCATTTGATTTGCCCTGATGTGTAATGCCAATGCATCACTGGTCAGGAACTGGCACTCAGAAATGTTGCTGAATAATCACCCAGAGTAACACAATCATGCAATGTTAAAAGAAATGATAAAATCGACTTGTTAGGAGTGTTTCCTTTGAGTACTGGAATATAATAAGGAAATAAATAATGAATGTATAGTAAACACGGGGGGGGGGGGTAGCATTTAAACTGAACTTACCGTATGAGCTTGTCTCAGTTGAGTGTTGTGGTATCGAGCAGCAGTTCTCAGTCTTGGTCCTCACTCTTGATCCTGGTCTTCAAGCCCTAGAAAATTTGTTTTGTTTTTTAAAAACAAAAATCCCTTCTGCCATCCTATCATGACCAGATGGTCAGATAGGAAACCAAAAGGACAGAAGACCACTGGTGTAAAGAGTGCGAGACCTAACATTGTTAGGATTGTATACCTTTTAAGCTCCAATACACTCATGTACTTACTGTATAGGATGACCTTTCACTTCCTCCGCCCCCAAGTGGTTCATTGCAACATAAACACCTCCCCAAAGCACAAAGTCCAGAGCGCAGATTAGATCTTCTTGGTTTTTATCTGGATTTGTGTACTTGACAATAGCTGACCAAGGACTTGCTTAGATGAGCACAGAGAATAAGGTTCTTGAACTGGGAGGGTAATAAATGAGACATGCATATGTGATATAATGCCTCTTTGTTTTGTTATTGCGATGAACAGTCTTCATTGAATGCTTTAAAGTTTCCATTTTTTCAAAGACATTAACATGTAAGTGGGTGTAAATCCTCATATGTGCATTTTATTTGGATGCATTGTCTTTATAATGTAAAGAAAACTTTGTGCTTAGAAGAGTTTGGGATTTCCTGGGAAGAAAAAAAAAAGCTAGTCATAGATTTTAATTTTATTATTATTTTTGCATGTGAAAAATGAATTGGGGAATCATTAATTATTGTGGAATATAAAAATCTGCTTTGATGATAGGAGCTTCTCACCAATATCGTCACTAGTTTCACGCTGGGAACTGTTGATCAAGCTGTCATGCATTACTGCAGACTGCTTGCTGCAGTATTTTTTTACGATGACATCATCCTTTCGTCCCTTTTTAGGGGGGAATACCACGTGGTTGATTGCCAGAGATGCAACATATTGCGATGCATAAATTATAAAACAAACACATTTTACTCTGACTAACTAAGCCTAGCGACTAAAAGAACGGGCGCTCTAATGGCTCTTTTCGTTATTTCTGTGATATTCGAGTCTGTTTTGCTTTGACTGAGCCTTTTAACAATTGGAATGAGAGACGTAGAATGTGATTGGTCCGTGTCAAGGGATACACATGTGTCAACCAATCGGCTTGCTCAGCAGATTCGGGTGGTAAATCCTGATCCTGCCTCTGACTGTAACACGGCCCAGAGCTCTCTGCTCTCCCTCGTAGTGTATTTTTAAGCCCTGCCTCGGTTGCTTCCCTTCCCTGTGCCGCCATTAAAGTCCGTCCGCTTGGTGTTTGTGGAAAACGGGAAAATGATTTAAAAACTCAGAAGAGACAGGCCGAGGGACGGGACCTGGGGAGGGGGGAGGGAGGGTTCTTGCTACGCGGTATGTGTGGACTGTCAACTGCCAAGTAAACGGCGCCCCCAAAAGAAGTAAATATGCGGCTAGTTTCGTCCAAGTGAGAGGAGCCTGAGTTCGGAGTGGAGTTGGTTTCTCCGACCGGGGGTGGGGTGGGGGGAGAAACTCCATTGGTTTTGGCTGCACCGGGCGTGGGGAGGGGGGACCGAGGAGTGTAAACACAGCAAAGCAAAAGGTGAGGGTTACAGCGTTAAGACACCTTCTCGTAGAGTTGATAAGGGCCTCTCAGACGGTTACGAGCAAAACATAATCCCGTAACGTTAGCGAGCCGCAGCCAGCTAGCTTGGCCATAAATCCTGGATGGCAACCGAGCGGTTGTTATGGAAGGTAAGTGACAGCTAGCTGGTTTCGTTAAGACACGACACAGCCGTACAGTGTCATTTGTTAGTTTACCACTACTGGCTGTAAATCACACTAGTCAAATGCTTATTTAAATAAATTCAAGTATATTATAGCGGAGTGTCTTGACAGTTTTGCTAGTTGCTTGTGAGTACCAAAGCTACTTGACACAGTTGTTTTCAGAACATGCAGCTCACAAAAAAAATGTTGAATTTCTCACTGTGTGTTGGTAAACTTGGGAGGCGTGGCGTAAACAGTAACGGGACTACAGACCTGCCCTGTCGGAGCCAGCCTTATCTTTTATTTTGGTGTTCATGGTTCAGAATACAGCGTGGGACACATACAGTTGGATCATTTAAGGTCTTAATTAGCTTTACGGCGAATTTTCTTTCTGTGCATAAGTCTCTTAACCAGTCACGCGCCTCCCTGCTGGGCGTCAGGTTTCATCTGTCCTTGTCTCTTATTACCTTGCCTGGTTGTTGTAGGGCGCATGTGCCTGGTGTATATAACTTAACTGTATGTGTTTATAGTCAGTGTTGCACTCTAGGCTGCAGTTTTGCCCTTGCACTTTGTTTTTGTGGGTCTCTAAACAATAGTTTGGTTATTACTACAAATTAATACCAGATCAAGAGTGGGCATATCTGTTTATTAAAATTTTGTTTGCCAGTCAATAATTTGAATACACAGGTGGCTGTAAATAAGTAGGCTTTGTTTGGGACATTTGGCAGTGTATTTTGCTCATTTAAACCGAGAAACAAGCTAATTTTTAATCCCTTTACCTTCTTGAAGTGTTTGCCTTTGATTAATAAGATACTGTGGTTTGTCTTTTTTTATTATTTATTTAACATATCTGTTTGGGTTTTTCCCCCCCTTTAAACCTTAGTGTGCTGCTTGCTGTGTGATCTCCTTGAGAGTGGATCTGCCAAGCTGAGTCCCTCTGAACGGCAGGAAGCCTCCCTTAGCGGCGGTGCGACGATGACCGAGCTGGTTGCCAAGTGGGCCTGTGAATACTGCACATACGAGAACTGGCCGTCAGCCATCAAGTGCACCATGTGCCGCGCTCAGAGGCCCAGCGGGGGTGCCATCATTACTGAGGAGCCCTTCAAGTGCAGCCCTGCCCTGGATGCCAGTGTGCATCAGTGGGGCCCTGCAGACCTCAGCAACAGTCCATCTCAGGGGGGATCTAGCTTACTTATTTGTCCAGACTCCAGCGCCCGACCCCGCATTCGCATTGCTGACGTACCTGAGCCTAGTAGTAAGTGGTCGTGCCACATGTGCACCTATCTGAACTGGCCTCGAGCTATCCGGTGTACTCAGTGCCTGTGCCAGAGGCAGCAGGCTCAACAACAACAACACCAACAACAGCATGGGCAGCATGCAGCCCATCAAGGACATCATACCCAGCAGCCACGCAGCCCCACAGAAACACCCCAGACCTCAGGCTCTGGATGTCGCCCCTCTCCCCCAACCACCACTACAGACACTTGTGAGGAATATAATGACCGTAACAGGCTCAACACTCATACACAGCACTGGACCTGCACTGCCTGCACTTATGAAAATTGGGCCAAGGCTCTCAAGTGTGTTGTGTGCGATCACCCCACACCCAATAGTCTGCTGGCTGAGCCCATCGAACTGGCATCGGAACCTGAGAGTCAACAATCATCCTCAAAACTTGACCAGGACAGGGACAACAGGAGGGCTGTTGTTGGCCACATGGTTAGTCAAGGAGTAGGAGGTGTGGTGGGTGGTGTAGGGAGTTGTAGCAGCAGCCAGAGGAGGTCACCGCCAACGTTAAAGCGGGAGTCAGAGGTGAACATGGACTTTCAGAGGATTGAACTGGCATCAGGCGCTGGGATTGGGAGCAAAGAAGATCTTGAGGTGGATTTCAAAAAACTCAAGCAGATTAAGAACAGGATGAGACGGAGTGATTGGCTGTTCCTCAATGCTTGTGTTGGTGAGTTTTTAAGGATGGATGACTTCACTGAAGTATGTTTGACTTGTATTTTGCTTATGTTATGAGATGGGCAGTGAGTCAAGTGAATAATATAAGGCAAGCTAACACCGTGAAATGACATTTTTCCCAAATTTGTGTGAATGATTCACAGTATGTTGCTTAACAACCTGCAAGGCAACTATTTACTAAGCAGTTTATAGAACTGTATCTAGATTATCTTGAATGTAATCTTAACATTGCAGACACACTATGTATGCTTGGAAGTCCTCTGTATTCAGCTAGTAAAAAATTCACTATAAAGACAGCAAGTGTCCTGCCACCCACACTGTACACTGGCGAATGCAGAGTGGGAGGAAGGATGCGCATTGTAGGAACAACTAGTTTTTTCTTTTTTTCCCTCTCTCACACCACTGTCTTACTCTTTCTCTTGCCTTTTTCATGGATGAGTAGCGTTTGTTCTGTATGCCCACTCAACCTCCCGTCTGTTTTCCTTATCTGTCCCTCTGACAGTTGATTATTCTGTGTTATATATACTGTATTATATATGCACAAATTTGACAGTCATGCCTGCATTTGGTATCGCAATGAAGTCCTTTTAGTGATTAAAAATTGTGCCTTTTTTCCTGCTACATTCCTCAAAACCTGTAAGAGCAATATCACTGCAGATAGTTTGTTTCTGGCTCTGCTCTGGGTCTCTTGCTGCATGTCAGATGTTGAATTCCCTCATGTCTGTGTCGCTTGTTCCCGTGGGACAAAGTCTCATCTGGTCAAAAATTTCTCTTGCAAGTAGGCATGATTTTGTTTAGGCTTATTCAAGTGTTAACATTCCTTATCTGATTGGAAATGTCTCCTAATTCATTCCTCTTCTGTTAAAGGAAAAGAAATCAAAGACATCTCTTTAAATTCACTCCCTATTTGGCAGGTTCACTAGACATACTTCGGAAAGTTTTATATCAATATCTGCCTCATGCCATCTGTTCTGATCTGAGGAATAATATCTGTGTTTATCAGCACAGACATTATTCTGTGTCTTAGAACTGCTGCTCATGTGGAACCACAGACACATATTGTTTGTTTTGTCGTTAAGGTGCTCAAATGCTGCACTACTGTTAATAAGAGAAAGTAAATAACAAAAAGTGTCAATAATCCTCCATTTTAAAAGTATCTGGTATACTTTTAAGTATAAAATGATGCTTTACAAAGCTTTACAAATTAATACAACCTTTGTCACTTCAGTCAGCATTGACACATCAAACCTGCTTTGGATAACCTTGGGCTATGTTCAGCATGAGTTCTACAGATACATGCTATAAAGACGGCTGCAGCTTCTGGGTCTGAAACGTGAAGCCTCTGCAGATGTGCCGATGTGCCTTAAACCTGAGAAGCTTTTCATACCCAGCAGGGCCACTTCTATTTGTTGCCAAAAAAGTTCACTTGTATAGAAGTCTACTGGAAAACTGCCCTCAGCCCACTTTGTGATCTCGAGCATTTTCTTGATGACTTTTTGGTTAAGTCACTAGATTGAAGAAATTTTGAATAAAACATGAAGCTCAGTTTGTAAATTATGGTAGTTATTAGACACAGAAATGAGGATCATCCAGGGTTATCCCTATTGGTTAATGATTTGTTAATCTTAAATTGTTAGCCCATTACTCTACAGTGTCCTCACTGTCAGAACCACTCCTTGCTTGTCAGCTTTAATTAGAAAACATTTGAAAAAAAGATGGCAATGGTGAAAACGCCCAGCTTGAGACTTGAGACATAACAGGTCTTCACTAACAAATGGGAGACGTCACGGTGGTTATGTGGTTCTACATCAGGCCTGGTCACGGGTTCTGATCCTGCATGAAGCCAGACTAAAGCGTGAAATATGAAATAACACGTCATGCAAGAGTAATAGAAATCACATGTTTTTAAGGCTGCATGTTTTGACAAACAACATCTGTTGTGCTGCCAAACATTTTTGTGAGCTGAAGTTCATAGACATACACCGATCAGCATGAAAACAATAAAATCACCTGCATAATAATATGTAGGAATCCCTGGTGCTGTCAAAGTAACTCTGTTTTGAACATGGACACCTCCTTGGGGTGTCTTTTGGCATCTGGTACCAGAATGCTCACAGCACATCCTTTGGGTGAAGTGCATAATAGGGTGTGTCCTGAGCAACACTGGAGTAATTACTTATAATGTTTTGAAAAACCTAAAACCTTTTCTTACTTAATTACTCCCTGCAGAAAGGTAATTTATTACATTACTCGATATGTTCTGCAGTACTGTACAACATGACCTGAGATTTATTGTCATATAATTCGAATGTACAGTCCCACACATTGACTCAAATCCCAGTCCTAAAGAGGATCTTTCTTTTAGTGTTTTATGAAAAACAGCCCAAAGAGCACTTCACAGATGTGCTGTGGCCACGGAGAGTCTACTGTCGCACCAGGTATGGGTACAAGCCCGTCTGCTCATCATAGCTTTTATTATTTGTTCAAGCTTTGGCTAATAGGCTGGGGTCAGCATGCACTCTGGATCCAGGGTTCTTCACTGCTAGCTTCATATGACCATGCCGTCTTTGCTGATGCTTACAAAGAGACACAAAGTTGTATTAGCAGTAGTGGATAGTTGTTTCTGCCACTTTACAGTAACATTCTTGTCCTTTCATGCATTAAAAATGAAAGTAATCTGAGCTCTTCAAAGTCTGTAGACCGTTTTCCTACAGAAGCCAGTTTGAATAGTTTATATAATACAAGTAACAGCATAATTGTTGATTAGGGACTAATGTAATTATTGAAATTAGTACATAAATGCATTATATTATTACAGAAAAATGTAATGTGATTACAGTGATGTCCTCTGTGAATTGGGATGGTTCTGCTGACTCTGCTTGCTGATGCTCAGTCACATAAGGGTGATGAGTTCAAGTCAGTGCTGTGAAGTTTGCCATGGTCCTCAAGCCACACCTGCACATTGTATTTTAAATAGATTGTTAATGTTATTCACTTCAGATTGTCACTGTCAGTAGTTTTAATGTTATGGTAGAATAGTGGATGTGACAAACAGCCTCTCACAAAATCAAACCTGTGATGAAGTGCTGGGGGCAAAGAAGTTAAAATTTCACTCCTATAGTTTTGAAACTGTGGTCACGGTTTCCCAATACCTAAAGTTGTTTACTGAGGAGCCTGATGCACTAAAATTAGCACGATCCATGTAAAATAAGTCAAAAATAGAAAATGCCTGTGGCTGTAGAACTTACCGTCACTCCTACAGTGTGCATGACCCATGATCCTTAAACTGAACACGTGTGGCATTTGTGTTGGTAAATAAACAAAATGCTTAGTATTATGTCATTAAATACCCAGAGGTTTTACTAGAGAACCACACTAATATGGGCAGGATGTGGTTTGGCATCATCTTCCTAAAATAAGCAAGGCCTTTCCTGAGAAAGGTGTAGTCTGGTGTAATTTTGAATTACCGGCACATTTACGGTTGTGCAAAATACTCATGCAGTGTGCGTAGATGCACCGCCATAACATGCTGACATTTAAACTTTTGCTTACTCTCTCTCCTCTTTGACCTGAACTTATTTTCTTGTGTTGCTGGCATCAAATTCAAAATAACCATACATTTTTCAGAATACTGTTCCTCAGATTTACCATTTGATATATTGTTTTTGTTTTGTTTTTTTTAATTATCAGTTAAATAGGATCCAAATGATTTTACAAACCATCACATTCTGTTTTATTTACATTTACACATTTCAAATTTCTTTATTTTAGTAAAAAAGGGGAGTGCTCATACAGCATAAAGACTTGGATCCTCCTACTTTAGGAATGTGAAAGGAAACAGGTGCATAGTCAACGGAAGCCAATGTGAACACAAGGAATGTGCAAACATCAAACAAAATCATGTCCTCCTTTCCCGGTTGAAGGATAAAAGTAATAATGCAGCAATATTTCCACACATTTATACATTGTTGCTATATATATATACTTATATAGTTTATGATATAGTTCAATCAGAACATTAATTTAATTCAGTCTTTACCGAAGTCTCATTGTCAGATATGGACAATATCTATCTACAGTATATGGACAGATTTTCCACAGTAAGGGTCCATCTGTAATGTCTCTATCTAGATGCAGTTGTAATGATGGATTGTTTTTAGTTCCCTTAAGACCATGAATATTAATAATTTTATGGTATTCTCTTATGTAATATTTACTCCAAGCTGGCATTAAATATATGAAAAACAACAGAAGTGTATGCAATGAAACTGTTTCTTAATGCCTGTTTTTCCACAGTAGTGTTGAATTATCAGAATCAGAATACTTTATTAATCCCGAAGGAAATGCTAACATTTGTTACGATGCAGCATATCACAATGTTTATAAATCATATTGTTATATTATAAAATGCTAAAACAATGCCAACTTCATTGTTTTGGTTAGGTGTGACATACTAAGGGATTGTCTTGCTAGCCTTTCAGACAAAAAGCAGATTGGTGTGTCAATACCAGCAGGATGCTCAATATAATGTCAGACTACTACAAACCTCATTCAGGGCCATCATTTTGATATGTGATTGCAGGGAAAAGCCAACATGTTACTATTACACCAACAGTAACAAAACAATACACTAAGAAATGCCACTTAGCCAACCCACACAGTACAGAAGAATTTATTACTATAAAATGTGTTTGTAAATTCAGTTGCGCTTTATTAATTTGTGTTTTTCTTCTACTTTTACGTACTTTTTTCAGCAGTGCTCCTGTTAAATAAAGATGTCTAATATGTCCAATCCAGGTGTCCTTGAACAGGAAGGTATGCTGACAGAATATTTACTTCTTCTGTTTTTCTCTCTGAAGCGGCTGTTTAAACAGGAAACTGTACCAATCACAAATAGACTTTGAATCACCCACATCCATCTGTTGATTCTGCTATGATGGAGGCGCCCGCTATCACCATTATTGAAATGTGCATCCTTTGTAGGAGAAATAGACAAGACAAGAATCACTTAGCCTGATCCATTCTGTCTAATTAGTCTGTCTTTAAGTGTATGTCTGTTTGCATATTGGAGCCTTTTGTGTTCACCAAAGGATCTGTGAGTACAGTACTGACTGCAGGGCTACAGGCACACCCACGCTAATGGAGTGTTTTTTGGAAAGTGGTTTTGTGATCCTTCTATCACGCTGCGCTGCTATTGTGTAGTTTCTCTCCTCATCCCTCACCGCGCTAGCCAGCTCCACATGGCACAGCAAGTCCTTCTACCCACTCCATGTCTCTCTCGCTCTCACTCACATGCAGATTATGCAGCTGAGCATTGTGTGTGGTCCTTTGACGCGAGAACAAAAGCGCAACAGTGTTTTAAGCTATCAAATGTACGAGAGACTACCACATGAGAATTTACTGTATACGCTAGAAATGGGAAGAGGATATTTCTGTGGCTGCTGTCATATTTGAAAGAAATTTACACTTTGATTTTGTTTTCATTACTCATAAAAACACATTTAGCTCAATGTTTTACTCTGCTTAAACTACTAATAGGTTATTTTGTCTCACTGTGGTTGATCACAGAACTAGAGGCTTGCACAAGAGTTATTATAGCTTTGTATTTTCTATCAGTTTTTACCCCTCAGCTGCAAAAGGTTGATGGGGTATTGTCATCACCCTGCAGGGCAAGCGTACAGGTGGCGTGGACACCCAAGTTTGTGAATGCGATAACTCGAGAACGAGACCACGTAGAATTTTGAAATTGATACCATAGGCGCATCTACTAGGAGGCTGAGGGATACCAGTACTTTCTTTGTTTTTTTGTAGGGTTAACTTTTTGTTTTCAGTTCCGTTTCAGTATTGTTTTTTCTTATTTAAATGTAGCATTTATTGTATAAGTGTTTTAATTATGTTTTTATATTAATTGCAATGTCAGGATTAGTTTGATGATTATAATGCTGATAATAATTTGGCAAATTGTAAGATTTACGAAGTTCAGAAGAGTACAATAATAAAATTCAATATTGCAAAAATCAAAATAACAAAGACTAAAGCTGAGCACATTTCCTGTTCCTGATTTTTTTTTTTTTTTTTTATTATTATAGCTATTTTTTTATTTACACAATAATGTTTGAGTTAGTTTTTTTTTTATTTTCTAAAATAAAGCTTCTATATAAATGTTCTTCACAATCTAAGAGGTATTCGGGCAAGAAGCTCATCACACATTGGTTTGTTGCTGATGGTTGGCTGCTAACAGGTGAGCCTAGCTCCGGTTGCCTAGGTAACCCTTTACCATATTTACAGCCCTGTGATTTGTCAGTTAGTATCCTTCGCTCTCATTGGTAGCCACTTCAATCACTCACCTCTAAGTTCTCTCCTCGCCACATCGAGATGGATCGCTTCTCCTTTAATTTGAGCTTTTTCTTTAGTTTAACTTAAACTTCATTAACCTTCCCTAACAAAGGATGTGAAAACCAAATATGTCAATTTATTTATTTCATTCTGAGCAGAACGTGTTCATAAAAGTCTCCGTCAACTTATATTAAAACATAAAGCTGACTATTAACAGTTCATGTCCGCAAATCACGTGTGTGAGTTCATGGACAAAAATTAAAATTATACTATAACTCAATTTGCAAGTAAACATACAATTTTGCAGTGCTTCATTGCATATGCAAAAGTTAATATATTAAAAAAATCTGCTGGTTTTTTTTTTTTTTGTTTTTTTTTTTCACAGAATGACTCTTCCTGCAGTAGTGTCTCATTAGCTGGTAACTATTTGAGTTTGTTCTCTGGAAGTTGGTTGTTTCATTTACACTTTGCACCAGAAAAGAACAGACACACCAACAGCTGCTCAAACATATCCATCAACGCTTATGCTACAACATAAACATGAAGATTAAGGAGGTGAAAAAAAACATCACACTCTGATGATCACACTCTGCCCCCTGATGTCTTTTCCCCTTGACTTCAAAGTCAGCAAAGTCTCAAAGCTGTCACAGCTGCCACAGAGATAAAGCACATTCAGATCTCCAATATTTCATATATTTTAGTGTAGTGTAAACTGACCTCTGCGCAAGGTTGTCTTTTTATGTCTCTGCTGTGTTAAGACTTGGTGTGATTCGACTGCATTGGTCAGCACGTCTGCTCATTTCCTATTTTTTCCACAGCCAAAAGTGGACTGTTAAAGGATTTATTTTTCTCAGCAGAGCCTTTTCATTTTTATATTTTAAATGTCTTCATGAAAATGATTGCCAGTTAAATGCACAAAATTTGTGCTAATGTGGGGCAAAGCAGGAAAAAAAAAAAAAGGTCTTCTCTTCAAAACTGTGTCCACAGTGATCACTTGGTAACATTGTTTATTGATGGGAGCTTTCTCCTTCCCCCTCTTTGTCTGAAAGGTGTTGTAGAAGGTGACCTGGCAGCTGTGGAAGCCTACAAGACATCGGGAGGTGACATCGCAAGACAGCTAACGTCCGACGAGGTGCGCCTATTAAACCGGCCCTCAGCATTCGATGATGGCTTCACGCTGGTTCACCTAGCCATCCGCTTCCAGAGACAGGACATGCTGGCAGTGTTGCTCACAGAGGTCAGTGCAGACTTGGTTCGCTTTCAGAAATCACCTACCCTAAGGTATCAACTTTCTGAATTATGTTTGTAGATTATCAAAGCACTAGACCATATTAAATACGTGACTATATAGGTCATACTGTAGATGATTAATTACAAGACGCTTTGTCGGCTGGGATCTTCATGTTTAGCTTTTAAGTCCTTGTAGCAGAAATTGTGGTGCCCAGTTTGTGTCTGTTTTCATAGGGCTTCAGCTGCACAGAGTAAAGGATTTGGGGATCTTGCCTGAAGTCCTTCAAAACGGCAGGAGCATAGTTGGCTTAAGTTGGCATTTTAATTGTTTTTAACGCTCCGTTTCACTTCACTACAAAGGCATACTTTGTATATTATAACTTCTGTGTTCTTTGTAGGATGTACTCAACTGTAAATGATAGTCTGCAAAGCTTTGCATATAACCAACACACAACCATGGTGGTCTCTTTTGTCTGTACAAGTGTCCTCGAAGTGCTCTGCTTTCCTCTCACAGTCCAAAAATATACCTGTTAGACTCACTGGCGATTTTACAATTAGCTGCAGTTGTGAATGTGAGAGTGTGAATGGTTGTCTGTGTCTGTGTTAGCGCTGCTTACATGTACTGGTGACATGTTCAGGGTAGGGTTGCACAATTATGGCCAAAATGGTTATCACAATTGTTTGGATCAATAATAAGATCACCGTTATCTACTGAATTATTTATTGATTTTAGCGACAAAATGTTTTATTTATAAATGACACTCCCCTACACTGCTCCTTTATTTCCGTTGCATTGTTTTGCTGCTTGATGATGGACAATTCATACTAGCAACCATTTAATTATTTTTCTTGGCCTTCGTGTATTGATTACACTGTAGTTAGTGGTGTGTTTTCAGGTGGTTGAATGGGTTAGTTGTGTTGGTTTGTCGTGCAGACGCAGCTCTACAGGACTCTTTGAATATGGTTCATTCTTGGTTAATACCACTCGCCCTAAATCTGAAATATTTTCAACCAACCAATGATGATCCACTTCTGGGAACAGGTTCTTCACCTTCTGCTGTGCCAGACATTTAATTTTTGTTTTGTAGTTTTGTCATTTTAATAGGGCTGCTCAATTAATCGAATTTTAATCACGATTACGATCTGGGCTTTCAACGATCATTAAAAATGACTGAGCCGATTATTAGCCCCTCCCTCATGCTTTACTCTCGCGCTGCTCCGTGTGGCAAATCAAGCGCACTGCTCTGCATTTCGAATACTTAAGAGGACCCGAAGGAAGCTCGGAAAGCTAAGCAGAAGTTATTTGGAGAGGAGAGTGACTGCCGTTGGTTGAAAAGAGAGGTAAAAAAAAAAACCTTCAGTGGTGTGGAAACATTATGGGTTCGCGGAGTCAGACGTGGATCAAGTAGACACAGTGTGTAAACTTTGCTATGGTGTCGTAGCTGCACCACAGAGCAACACTGCAAAGTTTACATTTTTCATTTATTTCTTATATTGCAAACATTTGCACTGTTATCAGTATTTGCACACTATTTTATATTATTTTTTAAAGTCATTATTCAATACATTGTTATTGTTAACCCTTTAAAGCCGGTCAGAGCAGCATGCTCGTTTTGTGTAACTATTTTTAAATCCCTGTAGAACCTGAACTGCTAAGCTAGCACAATAAATTTTTCTCCATATGAAACCAGAGGAGTTGTACTTACATCTTATGCCATCAGCTTGTCCTAGGTCACGGTTTCCTTCCACATATAGCTTTGCAAAAATTGCATAAAAAGCGCTTGCAGGAACAAAAACATAATATTCCAGAAACACGCTTTGCCGATCCGATCAGCTGTTCATAACACTTCCCACATTGAAAAAGACATCAACGGGAACTATCGCAAGTGACGTCATTTTCGCGGAAAATGTAGTTTTTTACTTGTAGGCCTTAGAACTCGAATTGCACTGCTGGAAATAGTTTATTTTGATGCACATGCACATTCTTTGCAAATTTGCATCATAGGATTGTTTTTTTTGTTTTTCCTGCAGTGTATATAAAAATTGCTGTATCTCCAAAAATAAAACTATGAAGACACTCAAAATAAATTTCCTGTGGTGGGAAACTATTTTTTGGAACTTTTTTGTATTTAAAGTTTTGAGGGATAAACCTCTTAAATTTCTCCAAGTAGAAATATATGTAAACAAAACAAAAACGATTTTCAATTTTTTTGTAGTTTATTGCACTTTTTTGCAATTAATGTAGTTACTATGGACTTAATACATACACATTATTAAAATATAGGCTATAACAGTTGTATTGATGTATAGCAACTTGAAATGCTCCCACAAATGGCACTACAGCATGTAAAAAAAAAAAATAATATAAGCTCTGGCGGACTTGGTTCTATGGTAGATCTTAAAGGGTTAAATAAATATCGTCAAATAATCGTGATCTCAATTTCAGTGAAAATAATCGTGATTATCATTTTTGCCATAATCGAGCAGCCCTACATTTTAATGTAGTGTTACTTGTCCAGGCTACATCCAGGAAACTTCATGCTGCATAATACAGGGAAAACCACTACGACTGGCACAGGCAGGCACGTCATCGAACTGTAATTTAGGGAGCGCTTGATCTGGTTTTTCTTTGTATTGTTGAAGCACACATTTTCAGTGTCGGCTGTTTGTGTTCATTTGTTTTGTGGGTAGCCAAAATCACAATCGTGATTGACATTCGATTTATTGTGCAGACCTAGTCCAGGGTGTACCCAGTCTCTCACTCAGGCTCAGCTGGGACAGACTCATACACCCCATGCCCCTAGCTGGAGATGCGATTAAGAAAATGCATGGATGGAAAGTAAAATTAGGCTCAATCTAAAAAAAAAAACAATTAATTTAATTAGATAACACCTACACATGGATACTTTAAATAAATATTAAATAAGAAAAATACTATTGGTTGAGCTCTTCTACTCAACCTAGTAAATGTAGTTTTATTTCTGAATATGAGTATCTGCATGACCCCAAAATTGGCTTCAAGCTTCTTCTCCTACTCTCATTTAGTGAGATCAGCCAGGAGAAGTCCTAGGACCAGAGTGTTTTTAGGAAAGAGAGGGACTAAATTCAGCTGCACACTCCTGTTCCACAAACTGTATAATAATATGTTCCTCTGTCAGTAATTATTTAATAGCATTGGTATTATATGTTCAGCATCCTGGTGTGTCTGTGCAGTGAGGCTCGCTGAGTTCATGTGTGTCTGCTTGAACTGTGCATGTGCTGATGTTGATTGCACCCCTCTTGCCTTCAGCACTGTGATCCCGGATTATCTGTACACACACCTCTTCACCCACACTCAGCCGCTGCCCCAGTTTCTTTTCCAACAGGGTTAGTGAGTAACCACTGGATCATGTCTCTGAAACGCCCCAAAGCTGACACCTGCGTGAACTTGCTGTGTCCTGGAGGTGATTTAGATTTGATTAGTGAAAGTAAAATTAGCTCAGAACACAGTGAGCTAAGTCTTCTGCCTACAGACCCCAAAATGAATGACTTTCCCAAGTATTCAGACAGCGAATGTGGTAGAATTTGTTTAAATGGCATCTCCAGAAATTTACTAGGTTTATTTAAAAGGAGAGATAAATCGGATGCTTCACACAGTCATAATTTTACCGCTTTGCTCATAATCTCTCTCTTCATAGAAGGTTTTGGTTTTTCAGTCTAGGTAAGAATATAAAAATGAACTGACTTCTTTTCTTGTTCTTGGCCTCTCTAAATTGACATAACGTATCAGACAAAAAGGATTTGTTCAGAATAATCTCTCCAGATCTCTTTATCTTAACTCCATCAGATATTATCAAAGTCAAGTGACTTTCAGGGTGCTGAAGCTGTGACTGTTAAATTTTATTCTTCTTAGGCCTCGGTGGAGCAATGCATTCAGTTGGTTTTGCATTAGTTTGTGGTTTTATGGTTCTTTGTAGTTGCAGGAAATGCTCTTGCTTTTTTCTTATTCTGTGCATCCTGTACGCTTTATGTAGATTTAAATTCTCTCTCTATATGCTCTCCTCTCTGCAGGTATCCCAACAGGCAGCCAAGTGTATTCCAGCCATGGTTTGTCCCGAGCTAACAGAGCAGATCCGTCGTGAGGTAGCCGCCTCTCTTCACCAGCGCAAGGGAGACTTCACCTGCTATTTCCTCACCGATCTAGTGACATTCACCCTGCCTGCAGGTCAGCACCGCATTAGCAGACAAACGAGTAAATGCAGCCAGAAAAAAAACAGTTTACAAAATATCATAACATAAATTCCAGAAGCCGTTCAAAGTGTCTGTAGCTGAATAAACCCAGCCAAGCCATTCCGTCTGGCTTTCCGAGTGTGTATCAGAATGCTTGTTTTGTTTACTTCTGGCGTATAAGATTGCCTGTTGCTCGATCGCTGCGGGGACATAATGCCACGGTTGTCTGTTTCCAGCTGCCACAACATGGAGGCTACATTGTTTGTGTATTGTAATAGCAAACTGAAAATACCACGTACTGCCAACTATGCACCAGCCATGCTTGACTTTCATTCATAGCAAAGCCATATTTAGTGTTTTGCCAGTGTGTTTTGGTAAAATTGCAGGCATTCAGTGCTATTTCTGTTGAATTGTACTGTGTGGAACTGATCTAGTGGTTCAGTCTGAAGCTGGTAGCTAAGCTAAGGATTTTTGTTTTGCAGAGTGTTCAGGACATGCCGACCTTGGCTTCTGGCCACTATAGAAACCCATTCTGTTCAGTTCCACTAAGTCAATGCATTCATTTATTTTAGCTAAAGAATAAGCTACTGTGCTGAGCAGAGCTCAGGGCAGAGAGTGAAAGCCACGGGCTGTTGTGAAGAGAACAAAACATGGTGGCTTGAGTTGAAATGAGTCAGAGAAATTTTTCTGTCATTTTAGTAAAGTTTTACAGGTAGTTAAAACAAAGATGCACACATCTATCAGGGTAAAATGTAAATCAAACCAAGACCTGCTCCTATTCCTCTTCTTTGTGTTTCAGACATTGAGGACTTGCCTCCAGCAGTTCAGGAAAAACTGTTTGATGAGGTGCTGGACCGAGACGTACAAAAAGGTGGAAATATTTACTCTTTTCTGCTTTATGAACACATATCACATGCCGTCCTCAAGTATCCATGCACTTATTTTTAGCATGTGAGAGAGAAACCAGATCCCCTGATGGTCTGACTGCTTGGCACACAAGGGGAGTCCCCTCACAAACTGTATACTATAACAGGGAGGCAGCAGAAGGCTGGCTATGTTGTCTAACTGGTATTTTCTTGCTTGCAAACAGTTTTTTTTCTTCTTCCTGTTTGTCAATCTGCCAAGCGCTCTCACTTCAGGATATGTACCAGTTGCCTTTGTCCTAATCAGCCTAAATGAGTTTTAGGAATTTCTTTGATCATTGCTGAATGATTGTACTTCCTTTCAGGTCACACATAAACGCTTATAAAAGCCGTCACCTTTCTTCCTGAAGGTCCCTGCTCTTTTGTGTAGCCTTCTCTGTGGTTCACCGTCTCAGTGTGTGTCAAACATTGTATTAGGGCATACAGTATCTTTATTTCTGTCTTTATCTCTTTTTAGGTTTCCTGTCATAACCTGAGCCTGAGTAGTCATTTGGTTTTGTGGTTTACAAGCAGACATTTTTATGTCACTACTATTTTCACAGATGTGAGCAGGCATTAGCTAATACTGAAACACCATGACCACTGTACAACCACACTGTTGCACTTCCTTGTACAGCATGTTTCCTTATTATTATCGTTATTGCTTGAATTTTATTTTATTTAATTTTTGAAGAGATATCCTGCCGTCTCCCCTCTTGTTTAGAACTTGAAGAGGAGTCTCCCATCATCAACTGGTCCTTGGAGCTGGGGACTAGGTTAGACAGTCGACTTTATGCCCTGTGGAACCGCACAGCTGGGGACTGCCTCCTTGACTCTGTGCTGCAGGCTACGTGGGGCATCTATGACAAGGACTCAGTACTCCGCAAAACCCTCCATGACAGTCTGCACGACTGTTCTCACTGGTAAGGCGACGCCACGGGGATTAAGTGTGTAGTTCGAGCTGATTTGCACTTGTCTTTTAAATCAATTCAAATTATGTTACATTGAATGACACAGTGCACCAAACATAAAATTTAGACAGGTGTTAACAGAAATTGGAGCTTGTATGTTGCTCTTTTTAATGACTAGTAGTTAGGAGACAACTTAAATAGGCAAAAAAGCTACATTTTTTAAGTACTATAGTCTGAATAAACAGGGATATGTTTACTCTTAACTTATTGCCGACAGACATCCCTGTCTCGTCCAGTGTTTCCTTTTTTTTTGCTTAGCTGACCTTTTTACACAGAAACATTCGTGGATCATGAAATGACTGAGCTCAAGTGCACCACTGAAGGAAAACAAAAGCTTGACTTTCAAAAGTGTCAAGTTACATTTTGTTTTCCTTCAGCGTGTCTATGGAACATGTGGTTTAGAGGCCGGGGTCTACGAATCCTAAGTTTAGATTGGCAGCTTATAAAGAGATCAGAGACTTTGATCTGGAAATAAGAAACAAGGGCTTTTTTATTTTTTATTTTATGTCCTCAAAGATCTGTTATGACTCCTGCATCTTCTTAGTTTAATTGGAAAAACCCCCAAAACATTCTCTTCTTTAAACTTCCACACGAAATTATTTAAGTTGCACCCTGAATCACGAGTGGCTCCAAAATGATTGCGATGTTCCAAAACATGCTCATAGGTGCAAGTGTTCAGGCAGATGAAAATTGAATGCAGGCTTCTGGTGTCAAACTCACATAAATTGTTCTGTACACGAAAGAGACAAGAAAAAAAAAAAGAAAACACATTTTTGAGTGGAGGGGCACGGAGTCTGACTCCAAAGCCCAGCGTGACTCACGTCTATTTGTGAGAAACAGTGGGTTTTTTGGTGAGATAATTGCTGTTTAGATATAATGAGTAATGCCATCCAGCCCAAACCACGACAGACGTGGAGGAATGTAGTCAATTGCAAGCCCATGCCTTGCTGCACAGAGGTCAAATAATGTCACAGGCTAAACAGTTTGTGTGCGTGTGTATCTGTGTGTGTCTGTGCAGGTTTTACACCCGCTGGAAGGAGTGGGAGTCGTGGTATTCCCAAAGCTTTGGTCTGCACTTTTCCCTCCGAGAGGAACAGTGGCAGGAAGACTGGGCTTTCATACTGTCCCTTGCCAGCCAGGTACATGTACATGGAAGTAAACACACTCACACACAAACATGGAGGACAGGAGCTTGATGTGCTTAAAACGTGACACGCTAATAATGCATGAATTATGCAAGAAGTTTTACTGCTCTTGGTGCAGTATACTTAACCTGTAATGCCCTCTGAAAGTGCATCCTGTCTGTCATCAGCACTTCTCTGCTTCTCACTGCTCTTTGTGACCTCACTGACTAAGTATTTGGGTGGGCTGTTATTATATCTGGGTGTGAAAGCTCATTAAATTAGTGTTTTCCATGTTGTCACATTTAGAGTATCCTGGCTGCATTCAAGAACCCTCATTTTATCGCTTCCCTGAGTCCTAGAGCATTGTTTTGTATTTTTCTGACTTTGTGTGTGTGTGGGGTTTTTTTGTTTTTTTTTCTTTTGCAGCCAGGATCCAGCTTGGAACAGACCCACATTTTCGTTCTTGCACACATACTTCGTAGGCCTATCATCGTCTATGGAGTAAAGTACTACAAAAGTTTCCGTGGTGAAACACTCGGGTACACCCGTTTTCAAGGTGAGCAAGAAATAACGTTTCGGTCAAATATTGTTTGCTGTTGTGCTCAGCATCATTCCAGCGGACGTAGAACTAGACTTCCTTTGTGAAATAGTTCCAGCCTACGTGTGTGTGTGTGTGTGTGTGTGTGTATAACTTTCATAGGTGACATAACTGCCCCTCTGATCCGTCAGTAATTATTGTTTACAACAGTTATTAGTCTAGTGTCTTTCATTTAATGGGTAATTTTGCTCCATGTTGCTCAAAATAACAAAAACAACATAAAATGCCAGGATGAGTCACAGGAGCACGGAGAATTCATATTGTGGTTGCAGACATCCAGATACAGCTGAACATATGAAAATCATCAACAGTCAAACAATCCTGAGAGCACCGAGAGCGGGGGCCACCTTTACAACTAGCAGTAAAAACAGTCTGGATTCAATTTGCCTGCTGAGTGATGCTGTACAGGGGATGATGAAAGTGCTATGTAAGGGCCAACTGCTTGTGGTAAAGCCTGCCTGATGGACCAGTGATTTACTGTTGCCAGGAGCCAATGTATACACACACATACACACACACACAGAGGAAGGGGTGCTTATGGGCGCCTATAGAGAGGGGTGGGGTACCTCAATTAAAGTGGTGAACAAGTGAACCCAGTAAAACCACAGCGGTTACTAGGAGAGTAGCAACACACAGGCTCCTCAATAGCGGTGTTGGTTACAGATGTATTCATGAGATGCGAGAGCTGCCTTTGTGTGTTATGGAACTAAAGAAATATGAGACACTCTGTGTTGTCATCCTGCATTGTTTTGTTTTATAATCAGTCTGGTATTTGCAAGTCAGCATTGACTGTTGTGAGACATTTATTCAAGCATTGCTTTCAATCCAGGGTAACTTTGAGTGTTTTCATTTCTGTTGAGCTATTCTTTTACCCTGATGCATGTCAGCACACAGTGTTCTCATAACTATTTCTACATTTGTTTGTGAGGGTTAGTTAGTACCTACTCTAGATTATAATAGCTTGTGTAAAACAAAGTCGTGTATGTGAAAAAGACAGTTTGAGAGTGAGAGTACCTCTATAAAAGCACATGTTCTAGCAGTTTGCTGGTCTGAAGCATTCAGGTATGTGTTCAGACAAATTCCACAATCTTCCCAGAAGTGGTCAGATGATGCACCTCTCTCCTAAAAAGAACAGAGCTTGGGTTCACAGTGTTAGAGCTAAATAAACCACAAGACATCTGGAACAATGTCATTTGAACGGCTGAGACCAAAGTGGAGATGTTTGTCTATAATGCACACAACCACATTTAAACACAAATGCCTCATATCAGCTGTCAAAGGGGTGCGCTGAGAATCTGAATGACCGTACACTAATCACCTCAACAGTGTGACACCAGTGTGTCTGCTGTGTTGAAACTACAATGTGCAGAGGGTAGACGGCAAAACGTGCATCTAAAGTCACTATAACATATCCTTACCGTGTTGTTGTGAAAAATATCAATTCATTACAAAAATCTGGATTTTAAAGACGAGTCAACATCTAGAGCCAGACTTGCTAACAGTCAGCAGCAGTGCAAAGCTTTCTTTCATCATTAAAAAGCTTCTGGATTTACTAAAGAGGCACAGTGTCAGTTTTGTGACTGCCAGTTGTGGATAGTGCTGTTTTTGCAGCTGACCTTCTGGCATATGTGTTTGCAGGAGTTTCCCTTTGAAGAGGAAAATATCTCAGTCACTCGAGCATGATTTGCTAATGTTCATGGCATGCAGTTTTACTGCAAATTCCCCTAAATCAAACACCAAAAACAGCCTGTTCTGGTTGTGATCGCTGCTTCTAGGAGTGTTTATTTATTTAGACTGAGAGGGGGAGATTTTATCAGAAGGAGTGCCTAATTGGAATTTTGGTTCGATGGCTCAAAACTGTGAGTACAATGCCAACACTTTGGCTCTGTCCTAAAACTCTTCACTTGAGCATTTAAAGCTGAGCCCAACTTACTTTAATACTGGGATTTTCATGAAACAAAGCAGAAATTAATTAACTGAGCTGTTTATTTTTCCTCAGCAGTGTGCACACAGTGAACGACTTCTCTCTGCTATTTCTAGAACAAATAAAAGTGTATTCATTAACAGACAGACGGCTCATTAATAATTGTAAATAGTGTTTGTGTACGTACAGATCTCAGCTTTATATGGTGGATTAGTTCATAACAATGCAGCTCTTCTTTGAATAAATCCCGAGCTCCACCTGAGTCTCAGTCCTCAGGACCTCATGCACATTTTAATCCTCCTTCAGCCTCCTCTTATTGACCTAAATGGCATTTTCAGAGGGGAACGTGTAAAACCTGAGCGTGCGCTGTATTTTGATTGGTAGGTTTGCATCAAGCTCTTCCTCAGCTTCCTCATTGGGTCTGCTCGTTTTTGAGACACTAACCTGCACCGCTCACCAAAGAAGGCTGATTATTCCCCTGTAATTGTGGCATCACAATAATCACTTTGTAAATGTGTGAAATTAAATGCATCATGTTTTATGTAGTGATTGATTGTAAATCCTTCCCTCCTGCTTGTTTAGAAGTTCTATGACTGAAGCAAAATATTCTCCATCCATCAATTATCCCAGCTGACTCAAAGTAAAACAGACCTTACTAATGCCCTGGAATTATACAGAATACACTTTGATAAATTAGTTCATAATCTGGATTTAGAGATCAGACATAGAGAGTGCTTGCAAGGCTGGATGAGAAGCAGATTTTCTTCCAGCAGCATGATCTTCAGAGTCTAGCTGTGCATTTAACAGGTTATTGCTGAAAATACAAAACAGATTATGATATGAAATGGAAAATACATGGTCAGATGGTCCATCGCAATGATCCTTTCATAAAAGACAGCCCCAGTGTATCCTATCCTAAAGGAGGTAGTGAAAGTGTTGAAACGCCTTTGGAGAAGTCAAACAGCTCCTATTATGGTACTTCCAGTTTATGTAATTCGGTTAGGAACTTAACTGAGCAAAATGAACTACTGGAAAATGCACAAGCTGTTGCAATGGACTAGTAAAAGACCATGCCAATCTCCAACTGACTACAATGTTGTGGGTGGGATCTTTAGAGAGTTGTGCATGAACGAATGTCCACAAACTTCTATAAAATGAAACGATATCTGAAAGGAACGTGACCTAAAATTCCCCCACAATGATGTGAGAGATGGATAAAGTCGTAGGGGAAAATATTATGTCAAGTTATCGCTGTTACAAACCTTTAAATCATGAGGTGTACTTAGTAGTTGTTTGGATCTTTTTTGTTTTCTATTTAAAGGAAGTACGTCATAATTCATCTTCTCCTTGAATCATAACACCAAAATAATTCAAAATATTCAAATTAAATATTTTAAGTTTGCTCACAAAAGTAGTAAACAGATGTGCATCCTTTTTTGTCAGCGTTTCAGACTCTGCTGCAGTAGTGTAGTAGTCTATTTTTTATATATTTGTACAGTATATATTTATGCAGTACCAAAAGATATAGTATAGTGAATTTGTGTCTTTTACGTCCCTCCAGGTGTGTACCTGCCTCTTTTGTGGGAGCAGAGCTTTTGCTGGAAGAGCCCCATCGCTCTGGGATACACGCGGGGCCACTTCTCAGCGCTGGTGGCCATGGAGAACGATGGCTTTGACAATCGCGGCGCAGGCGCCAACCTCAACACGGACGATGACGTGACAGTGACGTTCCTGCCTCTGGTCGACAGCGAGAGGAAGCTGCTTCACATTCACTTCCTCTCAGCGCAGGAAGTAAGGCACTCAACAGACGTGGTGTTTTTCTACTTTATTAAGTGGCTGCATTATGCTCATTTACAGGTACAGGAAAAGACTGTAAGGACAGATGTCGCCTGTATGCTTTCCATTTTTCTTTTTAGCTTTTCACCTGCTTTTAGAAACTACAAAATAAATTGCTTAGACTGTATTTAAAAGATGGATGTACCCATCATGATGTTACCCAATGATTTCTGGACTCCAGATTTTGGAGCCTCAGTGTGAGTGTTTTGGCCAGCGCTGTTAGTTGAAGGAGCCAGAAATGGCCACAGTTAGACCAAAGGGTGGAGAGTTGTTATCAGCTGGTTAGTGTGGTGCTTCCATAAACTATATGTGTGCAACAAACACACAGAGATTTGCTAATTAGTAACACTGAAGTTAAGTTCAGTTCTTTCTACAGCATAAAAAGTGGTATGAAAACACAGTGACCCACTTCCAGTGTTGTTTACTGGACTGGTGGCAGTGGTTCCTCTGAAATACAGCTTTGACGTAGCTGTGGGCAATGGTTAAATGATCAAAACTAACAGCAGCATAGCCACACAGCGTTTAACATTAAGGATTTAATTACTATTCCAGGGACGGTGCTGCCAATAATAAAGAAATTCACTCAGTCTGCAGTTCCTCTGGTGTCAGACGTGCAGAAAGGAAAAAGTATCTGAGGAGTTAGCAAATGCAGATCTAGCCAGTAAATAACAATGTCAGACTTGGAGCTGCCATTCTTTGTTTGTGGGTATTAAAACTCTCCACTAGAGGCGTTATGCAAATGTGTTACATACAGAAAAGCCGTGGGGGAAGAACCTGTACTACAGACTAGCAGTTTCAGGAAGTTCAGCAGCAGGTAGATGTGGTCTGGACCGTGTCACTTTGTAAGCCTTGCTTCTCTTATTCTGTTCTGAGTTACTGTTCAGAAGGAGTAAGCGGTGTTTGGGCTGTAGTGAGGTGACAGGGCTCCCTCTGATGGTCATGTCTGTCCCCTCCTGTCCTTCAGATGGGTAATGAAGAGCAACAGGAGAAGCTCCTGCGGGAGTGGCTGGACTGCTGCGTGACAGAGGGCGGCGTTTTGGTTGCGCTTCAGAAAAGCTCCCGCCGCCGCAACCACCCGCTCGTCACTCAGATGGTGGAGAAGTGGCTGGACGGCTACCGCCAGATCCGCCCCTGCGCCTCGCTGTCCGACGGCGAGGAGGAGGAAGACGACGACGACGAGGAGTGACGAAGCTGAAGTGGAGGGAGGCTATCTGCTGGGGGGCAGGACTCCTCCCCCATCCTCTCTCTTTTAGTTTTTCTTTGAGTTGGGGATTTTTGTTGTTGTTGTTGTTGTTGTTGTAGTATCCCCCCCCCCCTTTCCTGACACGGACAAACTGTGAAAAATCTTCAGGAGAGGGCAGGGAACCACGAGCCCCCACCAGACCTCCACCTGACAGAAGACACTACTGCTCTTCTGGCAAACACAGGCGCTCGGATATACACAAACACTTTTCTCAGACCAGCCTGAGTCTAACGGAGAGAAAAAAGATTTACGAATGCAAATTTTTGATTTGAGTTTTAAATGTAAAGGAAGAAAAAAAATATCTTTATCCATAGATGTAAATGCATGTGGTTGTAAAAAACAAACAAACAAAAAAAGAGTGTAAGGAAATATACCAGCAGTGATTCAAATACTTTATATCCATTCAATATGGGCACTGGGGAAAAAAAGAAGCGCACATCCAAGTTTTTTCCAGATAAGAGTTGGCTTGTTTGGCTTTTTGTTTTCAAACAGGCATGGACAAAGCCAATAAATCTTATTATCTCCAGAAGATTAATGAAAAAAATGAGAGATTCTGTAATCACAAATGACTTTAATCCTTAATACTAAGCACTGCACATTTATTAAAACATTTCTATATAAATACAGTATCATTGCTTGAATTGAGGTCACATATGAAGCTCTTGAAAAGGGAGATGTTCCCTTCACAAGTCAAATCTACACTCACTAAGTTTTAGCGCACTAACGTTCATGTTGGATCTCTTGGTTTACCTTTTTCAGACTGATTGAAGTCGTGTGTGTGTGTTTTATCTTCTATGAATTTATTCTACATATTTATTGTTTGGAAACTTATTTGAGCTAATAAGAGCTTTCTGTATATTATTTTCTCTCTTTTTTTTTTGTGGTTTTGTTAATGATTCAATCTTGATGAAGACACATTGCACAGAAACACTGTTGCCGCGAGGAAAGAACCAATCATAACCATCAATGAAAAAGTTTACTTGGGTTTCTTGCGTATGGTTTTTAGTACCTCATATGGATGCCTAAAACCTGGTGCTTTTATTTTTTCTGGGCAGGTGAGTGTGGACATAACCCCACCCCCTCTGAGTCACGCTTGTCTAATCGCTGTCTTGTAGTTCCTGTTTGCCCCCACCTTCCTTACAGCCTGTGTTGTGGAGGTCACCCTCATGGTACACGTGACATCGCTGCCTCTGTAAAGCCCGTTTGTTGTCATCATGTGAACCCACTTTTATTTGATTAGTGACAGATTTCACCACGTAAAACCAAAGCTGACAGAAAAAGAAAAAAAAGTTGTTCCTTTCTCTCTCTTTTTGCTGTGAGTGTTTGCATCTTGTTTCCTCTCGCCATCGCACTCTGTAACCTCTTTGTGTTTCATTCAAGTCATACACGTTTTTGAGCATCACCTGTATGTTGCTTTGTATTTATGCAATATTTGCAGTTGTGACTACGATGGTTTGTGGATTTAGGCGTGACTTCGCTAAACAGAGTGTAACACAAAGAAATGGGCAAAAATAAGGAAAAAAAAAATAAAAGAACCTTTTTGAATGTCCAACTAAAACGCTTCCTGTCACTTCATTTATCAGCTAATGATGTCCTCAACATGTCCACGGGTTTAAGTGTGTCACTTTTTTTGTATTTTTTTTTCTTTTTTTTTTTAATTGGACCTACTTTCTGAAGCTTTTGTCATGTGTTCAGGTTACAGCGCCCTCTAGTGGAACTAAAACCAGGTGAATTGAAGGTCCATCTTAAGTTATTGTAGTTTCAAATATAAAGTTTCCATTAATTTACAGAAAACAGTTAAAAGGTCAAACTCTGTGGTCAAATATGAAGGAGCACATAAGGTCTGGTGGATTAGATCAGAGCCTTATGTTTGACACCCCTGTATCAGAGGGTAGTGGCATGTGTAGCATGGGGGGAGGCTAACCTGGGTACCATTACTGGATGCAAGCACTGACTGGGATTTGAACCCCCGCCCAATTATTTCAAAGACCGTAATGACATAACAGGAACTTAAGGAACAACTGGAGCAGATGTGGAAAGTCAAGTTCAACGTGATCCCAGAACCTTAGAAAGGCAGAACCCATTAAAGTCCCAGGACTCGGATCGAGGGCCCAAGCTTCATTATCACAAACATACCACCCCCCAGGGGGTGAGAGGGAGATTTCTTTTTTTAATATACATATAAACGCATATACATTATGGGCTAATTTGAATTTTGCACTTAAGATAAATGGATTGAAGTGAGCCATGGCTAGAACCTAGAACAAAGTGACAAGCTGTGCAGCCAGAGGAGACTGGCAGGGATATTTGGACAATTTTTATAGTACTTGAATGTTTTATCCCTTCACTGTTCACTGTTTGGATGAACAGTCGGTGATTTAGGGAAAAGCAGTTTCAGGCAATACATCTAACGCTGTGATGGAACTGTGACGGCAGTTACCGTGCTTCAGTCATAACAATCAAGAAAACAATTTTGTTGAAATTTGACAAAAACTGTAGCGTGATCACAGTGTGTCCTTTGCTCTCCCCTTCATATCTACCTGATCGTAGCAGTTGGCTGGCAATCCCTGAGAGCGCTGCTGCTGCAGTTTTCTTCCTGTTAATTTTCCTTCCCACCATTGCCAAGTGCTTCCTAATAGAAAGTCATCTGACTGTACAACAGTAAGGTCTTTACCTTACAATATAAAAAGCAAACCAAAAAACCTTCCACGGAGCCAATCGATCAATCAGAACAGTAAGTTTTATTTATTGGTTCCAGCTGCACTGTATGCTATATGTTCACTTTGTACAAGAAACAAATACAAATACTCACACTAAAAACCAAACAATCTGCGAGCAGCCGCCTCTTGCTAACGTCACGGGGCTAAAGGGAATGAACGTGGCTGCCGTTGTTCCAAGAGGGCTCGACGCCGCCGAGGGCGCCACAGCTGGCTTTCATTAGAGCAGAAAAACAAGGAGGAAGAAACTATAAGGAGGAGAGGACGCGGTTGGTCACATCAGACTACGATTATATGAACATTTAACAAGGCAATACAAATCTAACAGGAGTGAAAAGCTTGAACATCAAAAAATGTACATTTGATATATAAAAAATACCACAATGGAGAAAGACGTGGAGACGTGAGGAGCAGTAATCAAGACCTATTTTCTTTTTTTAAACTTTTTTCTATTCCTTTTTGGACAGAATTGAAGGTTATTATATTGTTCCTGAGTCAGTAAGAGATTTGCTGTTTTTGTTTTTCCAAAAGCTGTCATACTTCAGAAGCTTTTTTCTTTTTCTCCAAAGGTCCTTTGGATGCAAACAGATAATATTTGGGACACTGTTCGCCACTTTAACTAAATAAAAGTACCTCAGTTCAGCAGAGTTTGGAAAAGTTACAACAGGAATACATAATTTAAGTGACGCGGTCCATGTACGATATTTAACCATGAAAGCCTGCCATTTTTTATTCTTTATATTTCCTCCTTTTTGGTTTGAAAGGATGATTTTTCCACATCTACTGCCCCGCATCCCATCTCTTCACTCAGGCGGCCTCTAGCCGGCAAAGATGGAGTGCAGTTTGTTTTTCTTTTCTTGTCTGAAAACTGTAAATCTGTTCATTTTCACACACTGAAGAACAGAAACACAGTAATATAGGATAAAAAGAAGAAAGTCTAAGAAAAAAAAAACTAAACACAGGGTATGTTTGTGCTGAAATGGGCGCGACTGAAGGAAACAGAGTCGTCCTGTTGAGCTTGAGGGGAGGGTTTCCATCCTGCACGTGGCTACTGTCAACGTGTCCCATAAGTCAGGAGGAAATCTCCCTAAAATATACTAAAACAAAAAGTATTGTGTAAATCGAGAAGGAATGAAGATAAAAGATATGAAGGGAGGGGAGATTTCAGATCCGTGTGGCAGCTCATTTGTGTATTAACGTCCACTGTCCTCACTTAGTGGTTTCACAAAAAAAAAAAAGAAAGAAGAAAAAGTGTGAAACGTTGCCCGGCAGGCAGTCTGCTGGTAGGTTCGGATGGCTGAAATCAAGCGTACGTATAGTCGGATGGTTGAGTTGTTAGGTCGCTGGGTTTGTTTGTTTTTTTAGTTTACATCAATTTTTAGTTTCCTCCTCTTCTCAGCTACAGCAGCAGTCCTATGGCTCAGTCATGTGCTCTCTCATGGGGTCGCCGTGTTTGGAGGGCTGATTGGGGGAGGTGGCCTGTGACGGATGGGTGCCAGGGGGCAGGGTGTGGGCGATGGGAACTCCCCCGGCAACCAACCCCTCCATAGGTCCGGGAATCCCACCGGGGGCGACGCCCACCACGCCAGGAGGAAATCTGGAGATAGATAAAGCGTGATCAGCAGATATGTTAAGGAGCTAACCTTTTAATAAGTGTTATTTTCCCACATTTTACACTTTTTTTTCCATAAAAAACTAATATTTGTTACTCAGGATCATTTCTGTATGAAACTGCATGTTAAAAAAAAATCATGATTAAAAACGTAATGTGAAATAAGTAATGCACGATGACGCACTGAGGATGCAAATAAACCAACAGAAACTTAACAACTGATATGCAGTGAACTTACTGAGTAACATCAGCTTAAAAATGTCCAATAATGGTACAAGTGGTACAGGAGCATCATCCTGGGATTAATGTCATGGTACTTTGGGGCTATATAAATATATGCATACAAGTGGTGCCAATGGCTCTACTTATTAAAGAAGCTCCAAGCTTTAACTTGACGAGGCCAAAGGCTGTTTATTTGTCGTTGGTGATCGGGATCTGAAAGGATTTGTTTGACATCATTCACTGGATTGATCGGAGCAAATGGAAAGCCCAAGGAACTGAGTGAAGATCTGAGAAAGAGAACTGTAGATTTCTACAGTTAGAGTTGGAATTGTCTAGTGAAGTCATTTCCAAATAACTGCAGATTATTAAGAGCATCAACATTTATGGATCAGAACTTATTCAGTTGTGTCACCACTTTGCTGAGGCCTGGAAGAAGACCCAAATTAGTCAGGATGTTCAGAAAAAGCCCAGGAACCACCAAGGCTGAATCCCACTGGACCCAGAAGACGTTGACCAAGAAAGAAGCTCCTGTGCAAAAAAAATGGCACCTTCAAGCTCGACTTAAATTTGCCGTTGCCCACACAGGATGCAGAATGGCTCCTTAAGAAACGTTTTATGATCAGACGAGACACAGATTGATCTTATTTGGCCACAGTGACGTGAGGTATCTTTTAAGAAGTGAAGGTGAGGCTTTCAACATCACACTCTGAAGCTGTTTTGCTGCCAGTGGTGCTAGAACATCGAACAAACTGGATAGAATAATGACGGAGGAGGACGACCTCCAGCATTACGCTTCTGGACTGGCCTTCTGAAAACCATGTATACTTTTGTGTGTCTTAGAGAAAATCCAAAATCAATTTAAACTGGAACGTTCTTGTTTTGGCTTTTTTTAAGAGTCATTAAAGATGCACAATGATTCCAACCTGGAAAAATAAATCTTTAAAAGCCCCAAATTACCATGACTTTCATGCTCATGATGAGTGCATGTACACTTCTGACCACAACTCTAAATGATAATGTCAGGGGATCTTATCTGAACTAAAAGGGTCATTCGCCCAAACTACAAACAAACAAACAAACAAACAAACAAAAACCCCATGACAACAACAAAACAGGAGAGATAGGCTGCGTTCACACTGCAGAGCCTTAGTATTCAATATGGATGTAATCAGATCCAGCTTCTTTAAAAAAAAAAAAAAAAAAAAAAAAGTGGCTAAACCTTGTCGGGAATTGTCCAGAATGCAAAAACAACCATTTTTGAGGTGAGTGTGTGATCCATTCAGTTAAATTAATCGGTTGTGTGTGTGAGATTAAAGATTAAATTAAAGATTAAATTAGTGCTGTCAGCGTTAATCTCGCGAACATGACGTTAACGCCATAAACGCATTAACGTCCGTTAACGAGCTAACCGCGCTAACGCGTTGACGTCATGCAGCCCCACGCACGGGGCGATCTGCGTTAACTCACTAACAGAGAGTTAATCGCGTTAATGCGGTTATGGCGTTAACGTCATTTTAACGAGATTAACACTGACAGCACTAGAATAAATATAAAACAGAATTTAAACGTAGGCATGTAACATAGAACAACAAAACTACTGTAGCAAACAGGAACACTAAATAGCCTCATATCTCATGCCTGAGATAACAGTAACATTTAAATGTGAGTTTCTCTCTGTAGATGGAAATAGATTTCATGTAATTGCCAACTTGACCTCATTCAATCACAGACTTGATGAGAGCAGGCTGACTACCTCTTATGGCAGGTTTTAGTGTTGGCTGTGCTCACCGCGTAGCAAAACACATATGGAAATGGCCCTAAATTAAACTGGAAAATATCTGATTCTGTGTGTTTGGTGCTGTTCTGAAAAAAAAAGAAAGAATTAGATTTGTGTCCACTTTTACCTGCAGTGTGAACCTTTTTTATTTGATCAGATTTTAGGATTTAAGATTTCAGTGAACTGGTTATAGCTCCTCCCAGAAAAAATAAATACAGCAGTTTGGGTGAATTGATCCTTTATTATAGGGCGGGGAAATGTGGGGGGAAAACGCTCACTGCAAACAAAATCACAAATAAATATTATAAATTAAGATTTCTCCGCCAAATCCCTTTCTAGAACTTTTATTCTCCCCCCAACTTCCTGCTTTCAGTCTTCCCTCGTGAACTGTAAGAGTAATGGCGCCTTTTTCTACTCAGTCCACATACATAACTACAGATGTACCACTTCCTTACAAAAAACAAAACAAAACATCAAACATTAGAGTGACCCTGTGTACTGCTTTCCACTACTTCAGGGAGGGGAGGGCGAGCTGGGGGAATCGATGGGATGCTGGGTAGAGTGGGTACAGTTACAGAACAGGGAGGTTAGAGTGAGAGGCAGAAAAAGGCTACAGGTTTCACAGGGGTTTTATTCATGATGTTATTCATTTGCCCTGGCCTGTTGGCCAGCAGTGATGGTATTCATTTACCTGGTTGGGAATTAGGTATATAATTTGTCCTGCATTCCCCCCGTTGCTATGGCCTGTACCATGGTTTGGTTCACTCGGCTGTGTGAGAGAAGCAGTTCAGTCTGGTTTAGACAATATAGAGACTGAGAACTTAACATGGGATTCATTAATTTGGGCCAAGTTCTATGTATAAATACGCCACAAAAACTAGGACCCAGCCTATTATGCAGAATTGTTACAAACACACATATGAATATTTAAGCTACCCCTCCCCCACGTATTAAACCTCACTACTGCAGGCGCTCAAAATGACAGGTGATCTCTGCGTTATGCTGGGCTCACATAAATCCACCTCCTACCTGTAGGCGGCACCGTTGATCTCTGGGTGAACTTGAGGCTGCTGCTGCTCCATCATTCCCCAAGGCGCCGTGGTAACAAAGAACTCTTTGTTGACGCAGTTTCGGAGGCTCTCGGGAATACGGCCTGTGTCGGGGCGAGATTGAGCTATGGTGAGCAGAGAAATGAGAAATTTGAGAGCGAGCGTGGGAATGTGTGCCATCTAAGACGTGTCGGTACCGGTTATGGCTCTGCGGATTTCTGTGGCAGCGGCCTCTCTCATCTCCAGCGATGCCTGCTCGCTGTACCAGGCAGTGTGGGGTGTGCAGATCAAGTTGGGGGCGTCTTTTAGCGGACCTTGGGAAAAACTGCTGAGCAGCAAATAAAGACAGAAACGGGGAAGTTAAATACAAGAGGAAGAAAACATTATTTCTATTGAACTGAACTTATAAACAAAGGATGATGCTGAAAGCACCTGAAAGGTTCTGACTCATGGACGTCCAAGGCGGCGCCCCGTATCCTTCCTTCTTTCAGGGCCTGAGCCAAAGCCTTCTCATCCACTAGACCCCCACGTGCACAGTTGACCAAGAAAGCACCTTGACGCATCTACACACAGAGCAGCGCAGCATTCAGTGTTCATCTCTCGATAAAAATGTCTCACTTCAACAAATAACAGCATGCGTGCTTTTGTGATGGCACACACAGAGGGCTGCTGTCACTGGCTCAATGCTGCACGGGAAGCAAAAACAAGGCTTCTGTTAATAATAAAACGGGACACGTAAATGACACCGATGCCTTCAAATTCAATTGCTTTTATGTGATGATTTCAGTTATTAAGGTAAAAAATCTACCTGACTCCTATGTGAAAAAATTATTCCTGCAATCGAGTGTTTGTGATAACTGATATTGAGTCTTTCACGTTGTTGTGGAGGAATTTTGGTGCACTCTTCTTTGCAGGATTGCTTTAATTCAGCCACATTGGAGGATTTTTGAACATCAACAGGCTTTTTAAAGTCATTCCAAAACACCTCAATCACATTTAAGTCTGGACTGTGACCCGGCCACTGCAAAACCAGTCGGAGGTTGACTTCCTGATGTGCTTCACATCACTGAACTTCTGCATAACCCAAGTGTGCATGAGCTGCAGGGCTTAAATTGATAGCTGGATATTCCACTTCAGGATTTTCTGGCAGAGGAAGGAATTCATGGTTCCACCTACTACAGCAAGTCACCCAGGTCCTGAAGCAGCAAATCAGCCCCAGACCATCACACTACCACCACCATGTTTGACTGTTGCTATGATGGTTCTTTTATTGAGTGGGACTCAAACCTTTCAAAAAGGGATCATCAGGATGTTTGTTCGCAAGCATTCTTTTTGGTAAGCAGTGGCTTTCTCCTTGAAGTCTCCCATGGATGTCTTTTTTTTTGCCCAGTCTCTTTCTTATTGTTGAATCATGAACTCTGAGGCACACAATGCCTGCAGTTCTTTAGATGTTGTCCTGGGTTCTCTTCAAAATTATTCTTGCAGTAATTTAGGTAGGTTGACCACGCCTGGGAAGTTTCACCACTCTTCCAAATTTTCTCCATTTGTGGATAATGACTCTCTCTGCGGTTCGCTGGAGTTCTAAAGCCCTAGAAATGGCTTTTTAACCCTTTCCAGACTGCAAGATGTGGGAGCGAATGGTGGTGGAACATGATTCTGAGTTTTTATCTTTAGAGTGTGGCCCGAGTGAGAGTTTCTGCAGAGCATGGTGTGATGTGTGGGGTTTTGGGGGAGGTTTTTTTTTTTTTTTTTTTTTAGATTTTTTTGCCTAATTCACTTTGTCAGACAGGTTCTATTTATGTGATTCTTGATTCAGCAGAACTGGCAGGAATCAGATGTGGGTGTGTCTAGTGAAAAGACTGGGGGTTGGGGGTGGAAATCATCACTTAAACACTGCTTTTCTGATTTACTAAGGAGAACTTTGTCTAATATTAAAATCTTTAAATGATCTGAACCATATAAATATGACAAATGTGCAAGTTGGCTGCAATCATGATAATGCTTAAGATCAAACAGCTCAATTTTTGTTTCTGTAAGATAAACACAAGTACTAATATGCGCTTCTGTACGTTTGCAGTACAGGTTAAGTTCTATAGGTGGCAGCAGTGACCAGGAAAAGACTGTAGAGGCGCTTCTTGTATTCTTAGTGCTACAGAGACAAAAACTTGACAAGACATGTGTTATACTGCTAAAAAACAGTTTATTAAATATATAAGAAAGTCAAGTTACTGTGTTCTATTTGGGTCAGAACTATTTAATTTCATTAGCATTTAAAAAATAAAAATATATTTTCTGTCCTATAAATGTACTGTATATGGTTTGTGAAAAACATGCACCAGACCATACTTTGACTGCACATGCTCCTACACCCACATACTCACATATACTCTGGCAGTGTTTGGGAGACACTAGAAAGCTACAAAAGGACAGAAACAACATGGAAGAACAGCCTGATTATGTTAACACCCCCTGCCTACCACTTTACAGATGCAGATGGATCCGCATATTTGATTTGTCACAGATTTTTACGCCCCTTCCTGACACAGTCCTCCCAGAGATTTGTGCCTCCACCACCCACCACTCTAAAGAAAAAAAAACTCAGAATCATGTTCCACCACCATCCACTCCCAAATATATAATCAGAATTCAGAGATTGTCCAAACACCTGTGTTTCTTTGCTTGATCCTAGCACTCATTAAAAGCTCGCTTTAACAGCCTGTTATTTTAAGTTGCCAACAAAGGAGCGCTGGCAGTCTAGATAAACCCAAAGCTGGCTGACTCGGCTGCTGGTCTGAAGCTGTCCTACCAGCCTCAAGGAGAAAGCGCTCCTGCCAAGGCGAGACAATCTCCCTTTACCTCATGTCAGAATTTCCCGGTCCCCCCACCTGTTTGATGGTGAAGTCGTTGATGAGGTGGTGGTTGTGTTCGTTCAGGTTGCAGTGCAGGGAGACGCAGTCGCTCTGGTAGAGCAAGTCCTGGAGAGTATAGACTCGCTGCACGCCCAGCGAGCGCTCCAAGCCGTCCTGGAGGTAGGGGTCGTAGAAGATCACGTTGAAGCCAAACGCCTTGGCCCGCATGGCCACTGCCTGGCCTGAACGACCTGAGGCGGCCACGAGAGGAGAAAGAGCATCAACTAACCTTACTTTTAATAGGTGTTAGTGAAATGTGTCGGCAGCTGCTTAATGTATTGATAGGAATTCAGGTCAGACATTTAAATATTATCATTAGCTTCTGCTATACTTTGTGTTCAGTGCCTATTATATAATATCAGACTCTGAAGGTGTCCTGATGGGTCATGCACAGGAGGAAGCAGATCCTTTAATCTGTGTAAGACGCACATTGTGGTGGGATCTGGGCAAGTCGTTCTATAAAATTATGCAGTGAGGCAGGGTGCACCTGCTAAAAGAAGCTAGTGTCCTTGGGGAATACACTAGCTATGAAGAAGTTTGGTACTGTTAGACAAATAGATAGTATGTGTCAAAGAACATCCACACAAATGCTGGAACTCGAGGTTTCCCAGTCGAACACTGCCCGGAGAATCACACTGACGTCTGTTCTCATCTCGGGTTAAGGTTCATCCAACCAGCCCACCTTTCTTAAAGTTTGGGTGCTCATGTGTCTACTGAATTTGCTTTGGGCAGTGGATAGAGGACGACGTTCTCCAGTTATAGAGGGATATGTGTTTTTTTACTTCTCTTTCAGAGCCAACATGAAAGTTTTTCAGCATTTTTGCAGTTGTAACTAAATAATCATTGTTATTTACTTGACCTACAGAGCTTACCAAATGTATTAGACCAAAACTTAATGCAAGAATTGTTCCAAAGTTGCACTAACAGTACTGGTAATTACCAAAAATTATTTTGTAATGAATCTGTGATGAATAATCTATCAGTATGTCCAAGCTCTTTAATTAAAACGATATTTTTAAACCTAAAATATAATTGTCATTGTTATTTGTGAATATTCAATATGTATTTACATAAAAGTAGAAAAGTAGACTCTTTTTTTTAAAATAAGATGCCAAATAACAAATAACAGGTCTAATGTTATGCAGAGAATTGGATTCTGTTTGTTTTGTGGTTAATAAATAACAATATAATTTTAAGTTTTAAACATGTTTTTGACAGATTTCGAAAATATTTGTGGGTTTTTTTGACAGGTGGTCTGTATCATTGGTTTCAATGCTGTGGCTAATCATTCAATATGCACTTTTCAGCTCTGCACGCTTTCTGCAATAAAACCCAAAACAAGCAACTTACCAAATCCGATCAGGCCCAACGTCTCTCCTCGGATCCTGGCTGCTCCTGACGCCACCTCCCGGATCTGCTCCACGCTCTGGACCCGCGTGCCCTCCCGAAGAGCCTGGTACAGCCAGGTGTTTCGCCGGTACAGGTTAAGGATGTGACAAAGCGTCGAGTCTGCTGTTTCTTCTACGGCCGCTGAGGGAATATTACACACTGCAATGCCTGGACAAGGAGAGATAGCAATTTAGTCGACTACTGCTGTAACAATATTGTTTCACAGATTACTGTCACTGCTTTGGAGAGAGAGAGAGATCCATTTGCTAGTATTTTATTTTACGAAATAAATGGCAGGATATTTCTCCGTCTTTATGACTTACTACAGAATAAAATCCCGCTGTGTATAAAACTGAAATATGAATGATAAGAGGATCGTTCTAATTGCTAATTATGCCCACCAAAAGACTGGCAGCGTACTGAAATATAGGAGCGCAAATGACAATAATTAGGATATCACACAAATCCTGTTCTCATACCAAACATATGCCGACGGGGCCAAATGGGAATCACAGGGAGAGTTTGATATCAGTCGGAGCAGCTGCTCTGCATGTGAAATTAGCTCTGTTACATCTACTGTTTACAGTAAACTCCTGTACATATGTGTCGCGTAAACATCGCGAGCAGAGTTTGATTTGGTCCTCCTCCGCGATGCATATTTTCCACTTGATGAATCATCCTTTATGTTTTCTCTTTGTAGTGAATGAGCTAGCCACACGAGCAGATAGGCTCCTTCATTATTCACGCCGCGTGATTACGCTCCGCGCCTGAGCCGCCCTGCTCGCAACGCTCATCTTTCGTGTGCATCTGTCCCTCAGTCTCACCGAGCTCCCCGGCAGCCTTGATGTCGATGTTGTCGTAGCCGCTGCCGATGCGAATGATGATGCGCAGCGCCTTGAACTTCTCCAAGTCCTCTCTGGTCAGGGTGATGGTGTGGTACATCATGGCCCCTACGGCCTCATTCAGCACCTGGGGGACATCAGAGAGGATAAGGCCTCATCATCATCACTGCTTATGTCCACAGCCATTATTAGTTGAACATTTTCATCTGCATTTATATTGCTACCCCAATGTCATTACTGTTCTTAATCATCCTCAACCCGGCACTGATATTCAGATGGCTCTTCTGTAACAGCCAACATGAATATGCGTGCTCTCGCTACCTCCCATCTTCCCAAAGTTTATGTCCGCTATTCTTCATCTAAATGCAAATGGATGGTTTATATGTGCACTAAAATATGAGTGATTGCCTTTGTGTTTACTGTACAATGAGTGCTTGCCAAAGCTGGTTTTTGTCACAACACATCCATTCAAACTGTATGCAAACAAGGTTAGAATGGATGCAGGCAGAACAATAAAGTAGACTGACAGCTGCTGAGAAACCCACAAAGCATAAACAAGTAGATTCTGCAAGCCAAGGGCTGTTAAGTAACCGGTCTGAATTCACATCCTGCTAACTAAATTAACCCTAGCCGAGCCAGAACAGCGCAGCCGTGAATTTCCACAGAGCATTCACAGTGGAGCTATCTGAAGGAAGGGCTGGGTGCTAAACTCAAGGTTAAAGCTCTCCTCGTGCATCGCTCTCATTACTCGAGTAAAGCGGGCCAGCTGGAGAAGGACAAACAGGGATACAAGCTGAGTGTACATGAAGTGGAAACTGTGAGAAAAATTACGTTTTCTTTCTGTGGTATTCATGGCTGTTTAAAAAAGTGCCGCTCTGAGCTGATACATCACGTGCTCCTTCGCATTTAAACACAGCAAAGGATCGTGATTACTGCAATCCATTTCAATTTGTGTGGAGATTAAACTTGAAATATGTTTGCAGTTGTGTTTGAAAGGTGAGAAGAAGAATATTTCTGTTTTCAGTCTTTACACTAAACTAAGCCCAACATATCTCTCCTTTAGCCAAATGAAAGCGTGTGCCACTTACAGTCATGTGAAAAAGAAACGGCACCCTCTTTCTGATACATAAGGTTTTATATATCAGGATGCACTGACAAATCAGCTGGCCCATATCAGGTCTTAAAATTAGGTAAATATGTCACACATTTCAATCAGGTCATTGCAGAATCTTGATTATTTTCTATTTCAGCCATTTCAGGGATTGTTGTCCTGTTGCATGACCCAGTTTTAACACGATGGCCTCACATAATCTAGAATACTTTTGTATAAGGAGGAGTTCATGGTTGACTCAAAGACTGCAAGGTGACCAGGACCCAAATCATCACCCCTCCACCACCATGCTTCACCGTTTGTACGAGTTATTTGTGCTGAAATTCAGTGTTTTGATTTGTTTTCTTTATAATTGGTACTGTGCATTGTAGTCAAACATCTCCACTGTGAACATTGTTCCAGACGTCTTGTGTTTTTTTTAAGATGAACTTTGCAAACCTAAGCCGTGCTCCTTTAGAGACAAGGGACTTTCTCCTGGCAACCCTTCCAAACAAGTTAGTTTCTGTGTAACACATCACGCACTGTTGCTCACACCAGGTTATATTTACCTAATTGCATGACCTACTCAAAACCAGATGACTTTTCATTCCTGTCCTAATCTGTAAAATCTTAGAACAGAGAGAGGGTGTAGTTCCTTTTTCACATGACCATAGCTTCTGAGGTGCCGGTAGGCTTATTGTTGGCTTTAAACCAACAAGCTAAGCTAAGTTAATCACCTGCAGCTGCTTCTAGCTCCAAAAGCCATTTCACTACAACAATGAAGCAAACTTCAATCAGTTATTTGACCACTTTCCTCTGCACTTTAAGCACCTTGTTATGCAATCACAGGCTTGGGGCTTCAGAGGAAAGTTTTGAATTTTGGACTTGGGTTTGTTGAGTTTTTGTGTCGGAAAGGGAAAAAGGATTGCTGATCGGCAGCTAGTGTGAAGATGGAGTTGATGGAGGGATGAATGTAAAGAACAAATCAATTCACTTCAGTTTTACTTATATAGCTCCCAATCACAGCGGCAGTTGCCTCAAGATGCTTTATATTGTATGGTAAAGACCCTACAACAATACAGAGAACAGAGAAAATCTAAGACACATCAAGTCAAGCACGATCAATTTTTTAAATAATACATTTACTGCTCATATATTTTAAGACTATAGCTGAACATCTTTGTTTAATGCCCTACTTTTCCTAACACTTGTCAACCGAAAGCTTAAAAATACTAAATTAACTAACATTTCTCCAACATAAAATCTTTTTCTCAATTATATCTGCAAAAGTGGTCACTTTTCAATAGAATATCAGCTGCAGTTACTTTTATAATGACGTCAAAGACACTTTTAAAGCGCACCACTTTGTATCTTCAGAAATCCAAAGGATCTTCTTTGTCCTTTCAAGGACGGCACTGTTCCAGGAAATACGCCAGAAGTACTTTCTAATAAATTCCTTTTAACGCGTGCTCGGCAGAAGTCGAGGTGTTTTTGGCAGGCTTGCAGTTGCACATTGAGAGCTCAAGAGCTACAGTTTAGTACGGAGTCTTTAAGTGGAGCATAACTCAAACACTGCATCTGCTCACTTCCAGGCAGTCACAGAAAGAGACGGCAGCATGCTTGTGTTTGCACCCTAAGAGTTTGTTTATGTGCACGTGTGTGAACACTGCTTCAGCTCTTGTAGTGAGGTTGTCGGAGGGTGTGTGTGTGTTTGTGTGTTTAACCTCTGCTGCGCAGTTACAGTCATGGGACCGTTGCCAGCATCTATACTCCCAGGTGGATCCTCTGTGAGAAATGTATTCATAATGTCTTACTGGACGCTTTTGTGTGTCGTGTGTGTGTCTGTAAGGTGAAAATAAGGTGAAATATCAACCGTTTGGTTTCTTTTTAAGCATAAATGTTTTCAACAAATTCAATCAGACCCATTTTTCATTACACATTTACAACAACTGAAATATGGTAGCATTTTCTCTGAAACTGACATGGCATGAATTGGAAGGCTTCCTTTCCTCTTTGTGAGCGTGAAGACACAAACCCTCCAGCTTGGAATGTAAAATTGCTGCTCGCTGGCTCCAGTGCATAGACAGTAAAATAAGACAAATGTTTCACCCACTCTGGCTGAGAACAATTATACTGCATTTCTATTACCAGCCGCCTCCTCCTCCTCCTCCTCGTCCTTATTTAACAAAGCAGCACTTCAGCACCCAGTGGGATTAGAGTCAGTGATGAAACCATTATAGCTGAACTGGGAGAGTGGAACAAGCCAGTGGGCTGAAATATTATTAAAACATTAGAGAGGAGGAGACGGAGAGGGAGGAAAGAGATGATTCTACTGCACTCGACTGAGAGCAAATATTTCAAGAAAAACATTAAAAGTCCACACTGTGTCAGTATCACAGTCAGTGCTCCTGCAGATACTGCCACTGGGGCTTCTACAAGTGTTACAGCGAGGGGCATCACCTTGCAAGAAAACGTCAATAATTGGTCTGACATAAATCTAATATGTAGTGCATCTTAAAACTGTTAAATGTCAAAATATGGAAATTATGAGGAGGAAGAGTCAAATCTCTAAGTAAAGAAATGGAAAATGTTGGGCTTCTTTATTCAGTTAGAACATAATAATATAAAATACATTATAATATAATAATAATAGACACAATGGCCACTTAGGCCAGTGAGCGTGCCTTGCTAATACTGGATTTGATCCACTTTTGCCCTCAGAACTCCATTAATTCAGAATGGCACAGATTCGACAAGGTGTTGGGAAACCAAAGGTTCATGGCTTGTTTGAGCTCTGGTTATTGTCAAGTTCAAAAGGCCAGTTTGAGATGATTTGAAATTTGTGTAATGGGACTAACATGGCCAGCAACAGCAATACTCAGATACTATTGAGTACTGGTCCCAAAGTGTGCCAACACTATTGCATCCTGAAACACTGATACAAGGGAGGATGGCTCAATGCTTTCATCTTGTTTACAGTAAATTCCTACTATCCAAAAAGAAACTGAGACTCATCAGACCACGTGACATTTTTTCCAATCATCTACTGTCCTATTTTGTCGAGTCCGTGTGAACTACAGCCCCTGTTCCTGTTCTTAGCTTGCAGGAGTGGCACACGGTGTGGTCTTCTGCTGCTGCAGCCCATCTGCTTCGAGGCCATTCTCCTCTAACATCTGGAATCAACAAGACTTCGCCCAAAGAACTGCAGTTCACTGGATAGTTTTCGTATCAGAGCATTTTCTGTTAACCCTAGAGCTCGCCGTGTGGAAAAATCCCAGCGGATAACCAGTTTCTGAAATAGTCAGACTGGCACTAACAACTATGCCCCGTTCAAAGTCAATTAAATCCCCTCTGAAATCTGACGGTGTACCTTTTCATGTATCTCCTGCGTGGACTGAGCGTCACAGAAAGCCACGGTGGCCAGATCTTTGAGGATGGGCATCTCCACAGTGCAGTCGCGCCCATCCAGCAGCGCCACCAGAGGGCGCGGGTGCATAGGCCCGTTCATAATCTGGGGCCGAATACCTGCAGGGAGACAGAGAGGAGAAGGAGTTAATTATTTATGTTTGGCACACACCGTCAAATGAGCGAAGGAAGAAGCAGGAAAACGCAGGGAAATCCATGTCGCAGTGGGAAGTGCTGGACCGGTGTGTGTGTGGGCTGTGATATCAGTGGCACACACACACACACACATGTGAGTGAGATCGATACACTTAAACTTGACTTTAAACCACTGTCATCATCTCCCTTACCTGGCAACACTGGTCGATATCACACACTCGCACCCACACACCAGCGATATGACTACCCCCCTGGTCTCTTGCTGTTATCCACACTGTTTCCAGGCAACAGGTCCTTTCACCCTGTGAGGTCATCACCTCCATTATCCTATCACCATACAGAACCCAGCAGGCCTTCACTGTGTGAATATCTGTACCTTCTGGACTCTGACAGCACTCTATCTGCAGTAATTCAATTTAAACTTGATGCTCCTCTTCAGGAGTTTGCAGCTGGTCACTGAGACACTATACAGTGGCCTGTTAGGGTAAAAAAAGTGAGTGTTCTACTTTAAACACTTTCCTGAAAATCAATGCGATGATCTCTTCTTTGGGTGATCATAAAACAGCGCAGCTTCTATTAAGAAAAACAATCTCACAGTGTGGAGCCAAAGTCTGGTTAAAAGAGGGAAAAGGAGGGAAAAGAAAGGAGGAGGGGGGTCCACACACCATCACCACCACCACCACCACTCTCTGGCTCCCTGCTGCCTGTTGTCATGGTGATTAGAGGATTTGGGCAGGATTATGAAATATTTTATTTAGTGGCATCTGCGCTGGTGGTGAGGACGTCCAAGCCTGCTCGCGCTATGTCTGTCTCTCTAACTGCTCCATAGCAAGGACAGTGTTTGTGACCTCCACAACTACACCATGTTAACATATGCACTGCAGGCAGATCAGAAGAGAGTAATGTAAAGCAAAAGAAACAAAAAAAAAAAAAAAAAAAAAAAAAAAGGAAGACGTGCATGCAGCAGTATTTCTGCGCCAGCAGGATTGTTTTTTTGGTTTTTTTTATTCTGGACAGAAGACAGCCTTCTGAAATTGTATTTTCTTTTCTTTTAAGGACCTGGAGATAAATTTTCTCAGTCAGCTCGTTACTATGTTTGACACAAACCCAAACACTTCTGCAAAAGTTTAAATAGCCTTGGCATTTCTGTGCATTTTATTTTTTTTTTTTGGGGGGGGGGGTAACACTTCCTGCACGTGCAAAGAGTTGGGGGAAGCTCTCTATCAATGATATTGCATTTCTCTTGTTTTTTGGAATACATGGCAGCTTGGCAGCATCGCGGCTCATTGGTTAGCACTCTTGGCTCACAGCAAGAGGGTCCTAGTTTCAAAAGCAGGCAGGGCCCTTTTCTCTGGCAGCTCTGGTTTCTCTTGCAGAAATAAAACCAAACATACTTGTTTATTGCCACCGTTGTCAGGCCAGGCTGCTCTTACAAAAGAGATTTTTAATCTCCAGAATTTCAAGAAAAACCAAGAGTCCAATATTTATCTGTCGAGTTGAGTGTTCCCACTTTCATCTATGACTGGTGACCAGAAGAATAAGGCTGCGGATACAAGGGGCAGCAAATGATCTTCCTCCAGAGGGTGGAGACTGATAAGGAGGAGTAGACCAAGATCCTCACCCAAAGGGAACCAGCTGCAGTGGTTCAGGCATTGGATAGGGCTGCCTACTGAACATCTCCTGGGTGAGGGATTTCAGGCAGTTCCCACTAGAAGAAGACTGTGGAGCAGAAGTAGTACACTTGGTAGACATTATGTCTCTCAGTTGGTTTGAGAAGGCCTCAGCATCTCAAGGGAAGAGCTGGAGGAAGCAGCTGGGTAGAGGGTGGGCTGGCGCTTAGTGTCCTGCCCCCAAGACCCAAGCCCGAATGAGTGGCAGAAAATGGACGGACAGATGGATGGATGGAGCTGTGTGTTTTGGCTGCTGCCATCTTGGATTTTTGAAGGGACAGATCTGAAGCATAAACTGTTTAATCATCTATTTGACTCCAACTGGGAAGATAATTACAAAAAATATTGTGAATAATAAGATGTGAAACCAGAGATTGAGACCATAAACTCACCAGGAAAGTGTTTAATGAGGTGATAAATGAAGTGAACATTAGCATCAGTTGCTTGCAAACTTTTATACACTCATATAAAGTCGCCCCCAGCTGGCCGTTAGACATTTCTACAGCGGCATCACTTTTCAGACCGCATGTTGTCAAGGTATGCAGTGCATATGCACACATGCAACAGGAGGAGTAACTCATGGGGAATTCAATGACTGCACACATGAGCTACTTTGAACTGCTCACAACAACATAGCATGTAGCTCAACATGTTTGGTTTGGGTTTTACCTTTCCTGACGCAACCCCGAAGGGATTTGTGACTCTGGCTGGAATCAAACTTGCAACCTTCTGCTTGCCAAGCAAATGTGCACGCAGTCTGTACACATAAAGCTACACAAAAAAACGAATAACAGGCTGTTGTTCTACATCCAACATTGAGAAATGGAAACTCTGGGTTAATTTAAAAAGGAGCTTTGCAGATTGTCGTCACCATCCCAGCTCTGGCTGTGATATTAGCTGACATACAAACACGTGCATGTATTTTTATGGGGTTATTTAATCGAATACTCTGGTTCTATTGCTCTGTTATACTCAGTGAAATGTCAAAATATGGGGCCAGGGAGTAAAACTGCAGTGAGGAAAAACTTGAGACTCTGTATCATCATATCTTTAAAATTTAACAGCTCAAGTGGATTGCCTATTTGTTGGATGGATTTGAAGACAAGACTGATTACTTTTAAAGCTCCGGATGGGCATTTAAAGGAGCAATACGCCAATCTTTCACCTCACAATTGTATGAAATCTTCTGCAACCCCGGAGGGAAACGAAAGTGTGTGACATTATTAACAGAAGGCATGAGTCACAAACTCAAGTAGCGGGGTATAAAAGAAGCGGAGTTCGCAGGGTGGCAGGGTTTAATGAAAGAGGCTGCAGAGTTGCATTATGGGAAAAGTTTCTCCATTGAGGCCTCTGTTGCTTTGATTTTAATAACGCTTTTCAAAATCTGTTTCTTCTGAGCTCTAACTCTATGAAAGCACAGCACACAGGCCTCCCCCGTGGCTCTGTTAGCGAGCTCAAACTAGCAGATTGATTATAATCTGTTAATAGCTGCTTGAAATTCACTTTTATAGACTTGTTTAGATGAAATGATACTCTGTTAGTTATTACTGCCATTGTTTTGCTGGTGATTTTTTTTATGTTATTGCTTTGGTTCTATGTTTTATGTTTTGCTGAATTTATGAGTTTTACAACAGATATATGAGCCACTTTATAACTCAGCTTCATAAAATACTTTGGAGATAAAGAGACAGTTTTTATTATATTCTATTATATGACAGCCATTACTAATATTATTACTGTGCAGCGCTTTGGGGATATTATTGAAGCAATATTATTTGCAAATGTGTGCGGACAGTTGTGACTATTTCAGTCTGTATGTCTGTATCTGATTTGTGAATACAAGCGAAGATCTGTCTTCAGATTAAAACTGCATCACTTGAAATGTGTGCAATCACCAATAATATGTTTTGCTGATGTGTATACAACTTTAGAAAACTGTAAATGCAGTCAAAAAAATAATTAGAAAACTCTAACTAATTAGTATCAAGAGCAAATGATAATTATTAGTTTCCAGCAAAGACACTTATGTCGTCTTTCTATAGCCAGGGTTTTTATTTTACTTCACCTGCATTCTGCTTCCCTTGCGGTGAATCTACAGCCTGTGAAAGTGGTGGAAGTGTCTAGTGATTTAACCATAGTCCTGCTGGGCTGTAAAGGTAGATAGTATATCAAAAGCAAAAAGTCAGGCACCAGTCGCCCAGGGCTAGAGACCAGTTGGTGACTGCCTGGCAACCACTGGTCGCCAGGGAAAAGTGAGTATTCCCCAACTTGCTGCATGTGAAATCAACTGCTAAAACTACAGACAAGTATGCTTTGACACCAGTCAGCGACTGTCCTCCTGGTAAGCACCATTTACTAAGGAAAAATGTGTATTCACAAACTAGTTGGCAGTTGCTTGCTGTCACTAGGTGAAATTGGTGCAAAGGAGTAAACAGTGCTTCGCTGAAAACCTCTTTGTAATCGATTTGTTCACCAGCAGACTGCAGCAGTTTGCAGCAGTTGTTTGCATGGAAGACACCTAGCAAAGCCAGCACAAGGAGATTTTTGGTGCAGCTCCCTCTTCATGACTGATTTTACACAGCGATTACCAGCAGCAACCACTCTGCCAACCAGTTCAGGGAATACATATATTCTTCCCTAGCGACCAGACATTCCCAGATAGATGCCATCTGGTCTGCAGGGTTTTGTGACTGAGGAAATTGGGGAACTGTGTTAGCAAAGGCTGCGATAGACTGTTTTGTCTCTCTTTTCTGCTCTTCTCGTCCTCTGACTCCTCATTGGTCAAGCATGGCAGTCCCTCCCTGGGAGTGGTTCTACTGGAGGTCCCTTCCTGTTCAAAAGGCGTTCTTCCTCCCCAGTGTCACCAAATGCTTGCTAACAGGGGATCATCTGACTTTTAGAGTTCTCTAGTTTACCTTACCTGTCGTAAACTGACAGTAGGTACTCTAAACTGAATAAATATCACATGCTCTTGGCAGGTGAGTCACTAGTTAATTCCTGATGGCCCCTCCATCTAGCTTTGCTGTCATAACTGAGGAGCATAGAAAATGTGAAAAAGTGTCTTTTGTTAGCCTTTGAAGCAAAGCATTCACAATTTTCACTCATAATAAAAAGACACACAAATGTTACACACACATTGAGAGGCTTGTCCACTTAAAATTCTCCGTACACAAAAAATGAATATATCTTTGGAAAGTCTCGCTCGTATTTAATATATATTATGTTTTACACCTCTATTAAGAATTCCTGCTGAAAGCAGTACTTGATACAAAGTCTTCAGAAGGTATAATCTGAAAAAAAGTGGCTTCACTGTGTTTCTTCAGAGTATAAGATGAAAGCTTTTATTATTCTCACTGGATGGACTCATTTTGTATGTGTAGGTGTGTTTGATGTGTGTTAGCGAGGTAGGTCCAGAGAGAGGACTCCAGCTCGCCAAACACACCTGTGGCTCCACAGCTTTCCCTGCGCCTTGCCTCATCACACTCCTGCCGAGTTCATTATCCGACTGCAAAATACTGCTATCATCCAGGAGTCACACACAAGGAAACATATTCGACTTGTGCATATACACACGCGAGAAAAATGCAAACACACACATCCAGAGATAAAAGGAGAAAATCAGTTGCTCATACTTTGTACACAGATAAACAAGTTGCAGCTGGCGGGAAAAATCAGTCACTTACAGGAAGTAGGTCAAAAAGCTGTTGATTAATTATTTCCTGGTGGTTAATCGTCTTTCTCCGGCCTAATAAGGCAGAACGTGGCACCGCGGTTAACACATGATGAATCTGCGGATAATTAACACTTAACAAAGCTGTTAATGTGAGTCTTAATGACTCGGATCCCTGACCAGTGATTTGAAGGAGCTCACTGGTGCTGAACAGAAAGACTGAATCTTCCTTCAGACGCTAAGCTACAGAAAAAATGACAGCGTGTCAATGAGCAACTGTACGTTTCGTGTACTACAATTAAGAGACAGTTCACACAATAAGAGCAGCCAGGACAGATACTGATGTATAACATCAATAATTCTTACAACTTTACCCTCACATTTGCAAATTTTAGACTAGAAGAATCAACCGATTAAAGTAACTGCAACAATTTTTAACTGCAATAACAGTATGAGGAGGAAAAGCTCACCTAGCAGTGGTGCTAACATACACTTTTCCTTTATCATGTTTATTTAAATGAAAAATTTTGTTCATAGCTAATTGTTTTTAATCATTCCTCTCGATCATTCAGTTCCTAACAAAGAATGTCTGGTTCACTTTATGGTTCAGCCACACTAGAATAAAAGTAGAACAACAACCTCCTTGGGACTAGGAAAAATTGGTGGTTGCCAAGTGATTGGAGTGAATTTTTTCCATTTCACAGACTGATTACAACTACTTGCAGCGAACAACTGATGGCCCAGAGATTCTCTAAGCAACCACTTTTGATTGCACGATGACTCTTGAGAGCTAGCCTGTCTCTACATCACAGCAACAACTCTCAGACAGACTGGCGAAAGTTTGCAAATTGAAAATTTTAAGCGCAGACAGATTACCAACGTGCTGACTCAGTTTGCACCAGTGTCAAAATTGGTGACCAATCATTTGGATATTGTGGAGATTTTAGTTGTGTGGAAAGGCAGGATGAGTTTTGGAAGTGATCCAGTCAGAGGTGATCTCTTCCTGCAGTAAGAATTGGGAGGAAGACGAGAATCGACATATGGACACATTTTGCATATGATGTCTAGGAAAATAAAACACTAGTGGAGCAAGTGTAAACAGTGTGGAGCAACTCTAACTGTAAAAACCCCAAAAAATGTTACGCTTTATATTTTAGTCAACTCAGTCAACTTTAGATTTAGTCTACTATAATCTTATGAGATTTACTCCACTAAGACTAAAAGAATTTTAGTCAAGAGACTACAGTGTCGAAGTGAATGCTTGTCTGCACAAATGAACACAACTCATTTGCAGCTGCAACTATTTTTTGGTTACATTGCTATGTCTACGCAAGATTGCAGATTGTCTTGGGCACCATTGTGCAGTAAAACGACATCATCATTTGTGGAATTTCTGTTTCAGATCCATGGTGTTCTGGCTGGAGTTTGAATATAAGCAGTTCATGGGAATTTCTGTCAATGTGAATTACTGTAGATGGCAACAGGTTTGCAACAGACGGCAACATATTTGCGATTTTTGTCAATTTATTACAAGTAATTGTCAATTTATAAACAGAATACATGTCAACTTGACTCCACTGAATCACAAACGGAAGTTGCTTTGCAGATGGCAACTGACTTTGAGGGGTTCCAAACCAGGTACACTATCACTAAAAATTCACAACACAAATCCTGAGGTAACCAGCCAGAAAAATGGTCGAAACACCTTGTTTGCATTGTAAGCCATTAAGGTCTTCATGCCGTAAGCTCATCATCAGTTTTGGAAGTATAGTTGCATTATTGTACGTCTCATTACTACGGGCTTCTGTAAACCACACGTTGATTACCACAGTGTCATTATTGGTCCTTGTGGAATATAACTGGGAATTAATCAGCTTGTAGCTGCACGCGGCTGTAATAACAGTCATCTTTATAAATGCGAGCAGAAAAGTACCTTCTGTTTGCTGATTTTAGATGATTAGCTTAAGAGAATCAGGCACACTTTTTCCCCCTAATAATTACAAGATGACAATTTTGGGTTGTGTTAGGATCATGCATTAGTTATTTTGCGCTGATGAGAAAACAAAGCCGGCTTGTGGAGGTCATAAAATAATTATTCCACAGGAAAACAAACACATGACAAGCTCCGCTGTTTATTCAGATGGTAAAAAGCCCACAGGAGAGCACATAAGTGAGTCTTATCCCAATAATTCATCTCTATTTGTTGGTCTCTTGTAGAAAACCTGATTGCATCTGGTTGCTTTTCTGTCTGTATATATTAGAGTATCTGTTTATGTGCCTCTCTTTGCCTCCCCGGTGGGGTCAACGTCAGCCTGGGGTGTTTATCAGCAGCTTGCCAGCTGTTCCACCCAGCAGCCAAACCCAGAACCTGGACTCAAGGAAACACAAAAGCAAAGCCAGAACTCTCTCCGTGTCCAAACAGAGTCCCACCCAATACCAGACTCGCAGCAAAAATTCACCACGGCCATTATTCAAGTCCTACTTGCTGTTACATAAACTTCTGCAAGCAGCAGAAACAACACGAATGAAGACGGTTTACATTAGGCTGCAAGATATTTTGGCTGGTAGTCTTAGGGATAAAAATGCTAATTGCTTGTGCCAATTTCCTGTTATTGTGCACAAAGTATTTATCAAAGCACAACAGCCAGCATTGTGTATAAGCCAGCAAGTAATAAAGAAACAAAGCCAACAGCTTGACTAACTAAATCTAAACCATGTTCAGTGTGACAGCAGATAGGCTTATCCAGTGGAGGTCATGTGTTGCTACATCCCTCGTGGGATGCTTGAATGGCCTAAAGTTGATATCATCCTAAGCCAACGCTAATCACAAACTGGATGATTTGTCAGGAAGTATGAAAACTTTTGGCAGAGCTGGCAAGCGCGAACTCTCAACCACAAATGGATTACAGATGTTCCAAACTAAAAAGCCTTTTTGGATTGTGACAACAGAAATAGAAGCAAAAGAAAAGGAAGCAGGACTCGTAGAAATATCTCTCCTTAGTGAATACGATCTGGTGTCTAATTCTCTCATTTGGAAGGACTGATCTTGGAAAAGCAGCTCAGACACTGCCAGACGCTGTGAGTCACAGTTTTCAGAGGGAGAAGAATCATTTCCTAAATAGAGCGCAAACAATCAATGAAAGAAAATAAACCTTTGCTCAAATAAACCTCAAACCTGTGTCTCTCCCCCTGGATTTGGAAACTGTTCTTTAAATTGGTTTTTAATAACATCACACTACATCAGTTATCTTTTTCTCCTCTGGCTCTATTTTCTCACAGATTTTGAGCTCTGGTTTTCAACATGACTTGGTTGGTTTACAAAGACCAATTTATTTGGAAGTTAATCCACTCTCTCCCCACCCCCACCCTCCAGATTTACTTGAGGCTTGTTTTTGTGTGTGTCCGTTTTTTTTAGGTTGTCACACACTTTGAAGTGCAAATGGTCCACTCTGGGACTGCAGAGACGTATTAACTTACCTGCACTATTGTGATTTCGTGAATAATTTCACTGTGTAGTCTGCCATCTCAAATCTCTCATAATGGCTTTCTGAGACAAGTTAGCGTCCTCACTAACAGAGGAATGAAACACTTTAGAGACTCTTTTATATCCTGACGTCATTTTAACTGACTCTCAATTACAGGTGACTGCTTTTATTAAACCCTTGCCACCCCAGCCGCTCATTCTTTTCACTTTCCTCTTGCCCTCACTTGCTCCATTTCTCATTTCCTTAAGTGAAAGGTGGTGAGATGCTGCTAAATTAATCGAGCCGGTGTGACACATGCCACGGACGCTCAAACACTGGCCCCCGTATCAACAGAACAATAAGACTGCAAAAACAAAAGGAAGTGAGGAAGATTTTCCATGGCACGATGATGTCAGGGACACAGTGGCGGTCGCTGAGTTCACAGCGAGCTTTCAGAGAAAACTATTCTGCAGTTGATGCAGGACCAAAATGGGCTCAATGGGCTTAGGACCAACAGCTGGTTCTGGTTACCTAGCAACTCCAAAGCTGGGGGGCCTCAGTGATGGGATAGTCCAAGAGTGAGAGGAAGGGGAGGAGGAGGTGGAGGAGGGGGCAAGCTGTGGCAAGTGCAGCAGGTAGACAGGAAAAGCTTGATTAGGGGATATCAAATCTTAACCCTTCGCATGCCACCCATACCTGGCAACCCAGTGAATGAGGTCTGTATAGCAGAAGTGGCACAATCATGTTTATCTGCGGCATTTTTCTTCCAGGGAGACATTGGGAATACAAACACAGCTCAGTCCTGTGCACACGCACACACATCAACACAGAGTTTGGCCGCACTTAAGTTCGCACACACCCACAGATGATAGCCATTAATGACCAGCGTTTATCCCGGGTGTCGCAGATCTTGTTAAATAAAACACCAAAGGGCATTTGCGCCTCTGAATGCGACAGCCCCCATCTACTCTACTTCTTTTTTCATTGCTTTCGTGCACGTCCGTTCACATGCTACTCAAAATCTAAACCACCAATGTCACAGTCTGCAACTGTGCATACATGTTAACAAGAACCCGGCGCCTGTGTTCTTGGGAGTGTCTGCTTTCTTGAGTGTGTTTACGATCCCTTGGCATCTGTAAAAAAAGAGGGGGTGTGTGTAATCTTTTCTTTGGCAGACTTGCTTTCTCAAGGCCCCCACCGGACCAGCTACGCTGCCGCCACCCTAGCCTGTCTCTTGTTCCACTATGTGGACACACAAAGACATTGTTTGTCCTCCCCTCTGCCTGCCTGCACCCCTCCCCACTCACACCCCCCCCCCCCCCCACCTCCAAAGTTATCACCACCAAAAATGCTCTGCCAGATGGGTGAGGGAGTGACGGGGATAGAAGAACAGGACGAAATGAATGTGTGTGTGTGAGAGAGAGAAGCGTACGCTCGCATAAAGATATCACAGGTGCCGTCTGTGGTAAAAACTGACCACAATGCAAAGTGAGGATGAAGACAGGCATCCATCCTCTTTAAATGCTGCCCTTTGTGCGCCGCTAGCGTGGACTACAAACAATCGGCGTTTGGAGGCAAAAGCAGCTGTCAGAGCTGATAAACAGCAGACAGTGCACTCCGGCTTTACTTCACACGCACACATCGAAAAGAGCGCATCCAGGTCAGGAGCGCACGCGCGCACGCACACACACACACGAGGGGTGGGGGGCGGTGGATATAACATCTCAGCTTTGCTATCATTCACAGAAAGCACAGATACAAAATCAATCAGCTATGTCCTTGCAGCATCATAAATGGAACTTGTTTGAATTTTGCAGGATCCCAGTGAAAACTAAAGGTTTCATTTACTACTGTGAAAAGATGCAGCTCTGCTTTTTGTTTACAGTAAACAAATCAAACAAAATACCCTTTTTTGCAATAATTGCAACCAGTTATTAAAATCATAAACGGTTACAGATCAAGTTTATTCCAAAAATGCAATTTCCATGCTAGCACCGATTGCGCCTGTATTCTCAAGTAGAAATAAATTATTAGACTTGGCAATACAAAAAATGTGTTACAGGCCACAATCGCACAGCAGACCATTAACCTTCACGCGCAGCTAATCACACGCTCATTCTCCTGTGACCTTTGACCCCAGAAATGACAACTCATCCAAGCTCGCCGTCCTCTCGCTGCTGTGTAGAGACCTCTGTGGTTTCAAACCAAGGAAGCACTGAACGCACTCACATGGGTGCTTGCCCTCGTGCACGCACACACACTGTTTTCATGACACACTTCATTGCAAAAACATAAGAGGCTCATTAGCCTTAAAGCCAAATCCAGCCTCCCCCCACTCCCAATCCACACACCCACACCCCTCACAGTCACCCACACAAACACACACACACACACTCCACAGCTTTTTATTATTATCCTTGATGAGTGTACGAACGCACACGTATGCATAAGACAATGTGAAACATGCTCCTTGCCTGGGAAATGTCTCCACATTCTTCAAATCAGGTGCTGCACATGGCAGAGGAAACGTACTGATGAGGGGCAGAAAATAAAAAAGAAAAAGAAGAAGAAGAAGAAGTGGGCGTTGGTGTATTCTCACACAGTATGCCCTGGGGTTATCCTCTCCTCTCCTCTCTGCCTCCTACTCCAGCCTCCCTCCTCCCTCTCTGTCTTCCTATGCTGTCTTCTCTTGCTCTCCCCTCTGCTTGTTTCCAAATCTGTCCTCCTTCGTCACCTCACCCCCAGAAGTTCCATTTCAATTTCTCAGACGACTTGTACTCTTAAGGGGAGGAAAAAGAAAACCCAACCAAAACGTATGGTGGCACAGGAGGGCAGTGGGTGAGGGGGAGGACAGGAGAGCGAGAACTACGATCGTCACTCCCCCCACCCGTGCAGTTAAGGCACTGCTTTCAACTCCTTTAATCTCCAGAGAGGAGGAGGGGAAAAAAAAATCGGGATCTCTATTTGTCTTCAGCCAGCAATCAGCACTTCTCTAGCGCTCTCCTCTTTCCGCCTCTTCAGCCAGATCAGTCGTATCTTTCCTCCTCAGCCTCCTCTTCCCTGCTCCGTCTTCCTCTGCTCTCCCTTCACAGCAGGTTTGGGCTATTCATTCAGACGTCAGGCTCACTCCGTCAGCCTTTTGTTGCAAGTCACAGAAAGACGGAGAGAGAGCCAGGGAGAGAGAGAGTAAGAGAGACAGAGAGAGAGAGAGGAAGGCGTGGGGGGAGAAAAATGTGAAAAAAAGAGAGAGAAAAAAAAAAAGAGAAAACAATCCGGTGTCACGGCTATGCAGAAGAATTTCAAAATGAAAGAGGGGGGAAATAAAAGAGTCGAAGGAGAGGGGAGAAAAAAAATCCTTGAAGAGCACCAGTCACGGGGAGAGGTGCAGCGCTCCTGGCACACGTACGACTCCCTCTTTCATTCTCTCCGACCTTCCCCTCCGCTCAACATATTTTCCTTTCGCTCTTTTTCCCCTCCCCTCCCTCCTTTCAGCCTTTCCTCCCTCCCTCCCTTTCTGTTTTATTATTTGTGATCTGGCCTTCATGGTCCTTTAAGAGTGCCAGCTCTCCCCCACCACCACCACCACCAACTAGCCCTCCGCCCAACCCTTTCTCAGTTTCATTCCCCCTTGTTCACAAACTCATCTTCACAATCTCAGCTGCATTTTTCTCTTCCGCCACCCTCTCTTCTCACTGTTTGAAATGGACATGATTAGATATGTTTTTCACTTTATAACCCCTTGGATGAAATTTCAAGGCTTAAACACCAGGATGTTTGTCAGTTGCAAGCTTGCACAAAGATGTAAGATGTAGATTTTGGTTGCATACAAGGACAAAACGTGGTCGGAGCCTTCACATGGGGGTGCTATCATATGCATGCACATTTCTGATTTAATAGAAAATCCAGCAGTTGCGAAATTAATTCCCAATATCTAAAAGTTTGTAGACTCTCTCTCTCTCTCTTTCTCACACACACTGACACTCACCTGCTACTGAGCTCTTTAGAGCTCCTCCAAATGCAAGTACAGCAGATCCCTACAATTAAAGTTTTAAAGTTACGGTAATCCTTCCTGGAGTCTAACGGATCCCGGGATTTGAAGAGTAACAGATTAGGATGTTTACTACGACACCAGTCTGAGAGGATGGCTAAATACCGAGACGCCGTTTCTAAAAAAGGACTCTGATAGTAAAGGTTAACAAGTCTGTCTGAGTTTCTGGGTCATTATTTGTACCACAACACTGCTTTTCAGAACCCGAAATCCAGTTATTAAGATGTCAGCTCATTTCTGATACAAAATATTATTTTTTGCCATACACGAGTCAAAAATTTCAGGTTATTATCTTAAAATTTTGACTTAATAACTAATTTCAAGTTGGTTTTTTTTTCAATTTCTAAAGTTCAGATAATAGCTAAAAATTTAGATTTATAGAATTATTTCTTTTTTCTAAATTGTTCAAAAGTAGTACAGATAATTAAAGATATGAATGATGTGCATTAATGCTTTATAGCTGGGGTGTCATACAGTCAAGCATACAGTCTAGGGGCAAGAACTGAGCAAGGCAAAGGGTCTAATTCAGCCTACTGGTTGGTTTTAAAGAAGAAGATTTGGACTTTTTTTTTTTTACTGTATTTCTGTCAGTTTTACAGCCTTCTAAATTACAAAATCATCAAGGTAAGTAAGTGGCAGATAAAATGACAGAAACAGATGTTTTTATTGTTAGTAATGCATCAAATAACAGAAAAGTCCATGTGTTTCATTATTTACAAAAAGTTGGGTTTTGTTTTTTGCAGTAAAATAAATACATGTATCACGCATTAAAGAACTTAGAGTTCTATGTTTTATACTTATGGGACAAAGTTCTCCTAATGAGTTCATTTTCAGTATTTTTCACATTTATTTCATGAGGTTTAACCCCAAAGAGCCATCTCTATTAGCAAGGATTTATATTTGAAATTACACTTCTCTTTCTTAAGACATGTCAATGATTAGATGTGTAGTTAAACTTCTTTACACTGGCTATGTTCACTGATCCAGTCCACTAAACACCTAATTGGGTCGTGTGTGGCCCATGATGCAAAATGAGACTGACACCCCTGTTTCATAGGTTAAGGTAGATTTAACCTTTAGGTTTCTAAATTCAAGTTTAAAGAAGCTCCTGAGACAAGTTTAACCTCTTAAGCCCCAACGCACCCTGATACGGGGGCAAAAGGCAGGAGATCAGTTAGGCTTGGGGCTTAAGAGGTTAAGGACCTGACATAATAATATCTATTCAGGCTGCTCATATATTTATGATCTCCAAATATGCAACAAGAGTGTTTTATTTTTAATTTGGAAAAATTAACACACACAAATGTGTTTCATATTTGTTGTAAGATGCCAACTAGCTTGTTGTAAAAATGGTGAATTTACAGGATTTCTACTGCTCTCTTTCTTTCCTTATCAACCACTCAAAGTGTTTTACATTCCAACCCACAATCGCCCACTGACACACACGCATACATCGGGGCAGATTTATTTTTTAGGTGGTTTCAGCATCTTGCAGTAGAACATTTTGAAACCTGTACCGGAGAAGCCGGGAGGTCAAAACGATGACCTTCTGATTGGTGGACGACCTGCTACAGCTCCAGAGCCGACCGCCTCCAGCTGCCCAAAACGAATGTCAAATTTTGCATCATTCTGCACACCGAAGGCCAAACATCTAAGATAAGCAACGATAAACAAAATATTTCTTGGAGTTGATGGTGGACTTACAATGTTTTATTTATTATGATCCTATTTCAGCTGTGAAAATGTCTTCCATATACATTTTTGTGTAAATGTCTTGAAGTGAATAAATTCTTACTTTTTTTAAATCTTTAAATATTGGAGCAGGGTTAAAAAAGAAGAAGAAGCTAGTTTTAGTCAATAAACCAAGGACACATGCTGCCATCAATGTAAAGCACACAGTGTGGCTCAGCATGAAAGATGAGAGTGGATGACATGAATGAACTGTGTGAATTTGTTGAAACGGTAAACTGATTATTTCTTTTAGTTAATCAAAGAAAGAAGCCAAAGAAACAACCTTGACAATCTTTTATTGAAACAATGGGAACGCAGCATACTTTTTGGACTGTCACTATATTGCAAAGTTAAAAAAAAGCAAATGTTAGCAAACACTGAACACTTCTGATTAAATAAAGAACAAAGTATACCACGTGTATAGTAACACTGGCGCTCACATTGTGATGTGTTTAGTGTAAGCCCAACCGAAGTGTGGTGAGTTTAAAGGACTTCATTGAGGAGGTTTGGTTACAACATGTAACCAGAGCCCGCAAACCAGGCCTGGAGTAAAAAAGTCTCATTCATGAAAAGAGAGTGCCTGACTAAGAGAGCCTACTGTATAATTTGACCTCTAAAATTCGCCATCCCATCTGCCTCCTGTGATCTGCATGTCGTGCTGCTGCCAAATGACTGAAGCACAAACGGCATTCCGGGGGGACGAGTAAGAAGAGAAAAGGGAGAAAAAGACATGGCACAGCTGCAGGTGGACAACAGATGCTGAATTTCACCACATAAATTCTTGTTCCCATCCACTCTCCTTCTGCGCATCCCTCCAGCTCTCTGACTCGCCATCATCTCTTCATCCACCTTTCTCTTTCTCGGTGACTTGAGCCAACTGGCTTCACTAGAAAGAGGATGAGATGTTAAGAAGATGTGAGAGACTGAGTGCGTCTATGTGTGTGTGTGTGTTTGTGATCACGATGAATGGGGGGAAGGCATCACTTTTTTCAGCCCTCATCCCGGCTGCAAATTTGGACAAGTAGAGTGCAGACAGGAATCACATATCTGATTTCGATGTAAGACGCTGACTCATTTATCAGTACTCTCTCTTTTAAATAATTTTTAAAAACATAATAGAAATTCAGGATTGGAAAATCCAATGACGGCTGTTCATATGCATGAAAACACAGGTACGCACAAACGCAAATCCTCGCGCGAGACTAAAAACACTGTGAAACACAAATCCTATTTACAGCCCCCCTCCCGTGATCCTTAACACGGCTGACATACCTACTGAGAATTGTACAATATTTTCCTTGGGTGCAAATGAAATTCATCTGCACCTCTAAACATATCCAACCCGTTGGCTTCTGGTAAAACACTGCCGAGCAGAGTGTCAAGTTTTGCGCATATTCACGTTCAGCTTATTCGTTGTTCGCCTCAAAACACATGAAGATTTAATTTTCTCAAAATGAATAATTCAGAGTGACTCTCTGGTCACTGAGGAAAAGAAAAGAGAGAAAAAACAAGAAGAAATTAGACAGGAGGTGGTAGGAAAGAAAACGAAGGGAAGGAAGTGAGAGGAGAAAAGGTCTTTTTTTGATGAGGAAAGTAAACATAAGCTTTCAGCTTCTCAATTTATTGCTTTCTTTTTTCTTCTACCTTTGAGCTACAACTGTTTGAGGATTTGACCTCGACTGCCTGTCTTCTCTTTGCTGTCTCTTTCCATTTTCCACATTATTTACAAGTATGACATCAGCTTCTTTGGATCTGGGAACAGAGCTCTGCATGGATTGGCAGTGTCCTCACCCTGCACTCCCTCACTCGCTTGCTTCGTGATGGCACAACAGAGTTTAAAATAATCTACCCATTTGTATTCCTCAACCATTTCTAATCTAATCTATAGCATCCTTCTCTGCGCTGAACTGCGATCTTTGGTCTTTCTTCCTCAATCTGTTCTTCTGTCTTTGCTTGGGTTCAGTCACCTCACATCTTCAGATTACTCATTTCCCACATTTTCTTGCAGCTAGGCTCTACAACCCACAACCACAGTCAAGAATGAATGTGCTGAGCTATTACGTTTGAAACATATTTCTCCCATTACCTCTTTCTCTTTTCCCTAAGAAAGACCAAGAGGCAAGTATGAGACAAGAGGGAACGACAAAGAAACACTGGAAACAATTTAATGTTAATTTAAGACAAAAAGAGGGGAAAACATGAACGGAAAATGACTACTCAATATTCGTATAGATGTAATCCCAACAGAGTCAGTGCCTGATAACGGGAACATCTGGAGGGGAGAGAGAGACTGAGAGACTGAGCACCGTGCCTTAACAGATGCCACCAATACCATCTGCAAATGTCCATTTACACAATCTCTCATAAACACATCTTACATACACTCACAAAGAACTTAACTGGGAACAGCTGTGCAATCCAATGCATTTTTATCAAGCACTTCAGTTTTTAATAACATTGCACACTGTACTATCACTCCCGGTAGTCTTGGCTGCTGTGGCGTAGGGTCCAGTAAGGGGTATAAATAAGAGATAAGATCCAATAAGACAAGATCCAACAGCATAGCAACTGAATTCATCCCAAACTGTCCTACAATTAGTAATTTGATTCTTCTTAACAAAACAATTGAGGATCACAGGTGATGCCTCTACTTACTTTGTATGCAAAGAAGCCTATCAATTTACAGTATCTCTCACACCATTGCATCACCAGCAACAGCCTGAACTCCTGATACAAGGCAGGATGGAACCTTGCTTTCATTTTGTTTAAGCCAAATTCTAACTTTACCGTCCGAATGTTGCAGGAACAATCAAGACTCATCGGATAAGGCAGAATTTTTCCTCTATTGTCAAACTTTCACAAGCCAATATGACCTGTAGCCTCCTTTCCTGTTCTTAGTTGACAGGAGTGATACTCTGTGTGGTACTGCTTCTGTACTCCTTAGCTTCAAGTAGAGCTGGGCGATATATCGAGTTTTTAAAACATATCGATATATTTTTATACGAGATATAAGATGTGACAATATCCTTTATATCGATATAGTCTATGTTACGTTATAATTATAGTTGTGGAGCCGCAAGTTTGCCTCTCTTTCGTCCACTTTTGTCTCTACGCAACGTTACTCCGCCTCGCCTTCACTGAAGACAACTCCCCCTCCTCCCCCATCGCTTCACGTGCAGGCAGCGACAAGACGGACACGGCAAATCTCCGTTAACGAGTTACTGCGCATCGCCCCATGCATGGGGCTGGACGGCGTCAACGTGCTAACGAGCTAAACATGCTAACGAGCTAACAGCGCTAACCCTAAAATCCTTTCATTCTCTCAAAAGTTGACAGCGCGCCTTATGTATGAATTCTGGTTGTGCTTGATGGCCGCGAACCGATTTTATGTGGTACACGGCGCTCAGCAATCTGTCAAAAATGTTTGAGTACGACTTTGGTAAGCTACGGAGCTGCACCGCTTGATAGATTGTCGGCGCATTACGGCTACCGAGGAGCTTCGCGGAGTGATACGTACTGTGCATCAACGTAATATTACCGTATTGTGTGTGTATAAGGACCATAAATGGCACCTGTAAGAGACGTGGTTATGAAGCGGATTTCAAACTCCAGGCTATCAGTCACACATTAAAACTTGGGAACAGAGCAGCTGTGAAATCTGTCTGTCTTTGTTATTACGCTCAGCGTCTTTTAGTTTACATTTTGACTGCACAATTGTGAGCTCTTTGTTTAGCACAAAAACAACCTTGTTTTCTTTTATTTATGGAGCATTATTATTTAATGAATGCTCATAATTTAATTTTGAGTAATTTTTTATGTACATCTGTGCTGTATGTTAATAAAAGTGCCTGTGTGACATCTGGGACACAGCTTTGACTAAGAACTCTCTTTTTGTTCTTACTTTATGGCTTAAAAAAAAAAATCGAGATATATATCTTATATCGCCATCCAGCTAAAAAATATCGAGATATGAATTTTGGGTCATATCGCCCAGCCCTAGCTTCAAGGTTTGATGTGCTGTGTTCAGACATGCTTTTCTGCATATCTTGGTTGTAACGAGTGGTTATTTGAGTTACTGTCGCCTTTCTATGAGATTGAAGTAATGTCACCTTCAATAAGGCATTTTCTCCCAGAGAATTGATGCTCACTGGCTTTTCTGACCATCTTCTGTAAACCCTAGAGATGATTCTGGGGGAAAAATCCCAGTAGATCAGCAGTTTCTGAAATACTCAGCGCAGCCTGTCTAGCACTAACAACCATGCTGCATTCAAAGTCCCTTAAATCAACTTCCTTCCTCACTCTGATGCAAATAAAGTGGTGGTTTAAAGTAGTGAATGATTTAGCCTTACATAATAATGATAATAATGTGGTTCATGTATGCAGATGGCTGTCCCCTCTGAGCCTCATTCTGTTGTACGTTTCTTCCTGTTAAAAGGGAGTTTTTCCTTCTCACTGTCGCCAATTGCTTGCTCATTGGGGGTCTTCTGACTGTTGGAGTTTTCACTGTATCACTGTGGGGTCTTTACCTTAAAACATAATGTGCCTTAAGGTGACTGTTGTTGTGATTTGTTGCCATATAAATACAAGTGAATTAAACTGAATTGTTTAATCCTTTTTTAAAAACGTTCTTAAGCACTTTTTAGAGTCCTATGCTAGACTGGCAACCTCTCCACTATGCATGTATGGATGCATGGCATTTATTTGGTGGGTAAAAAAAAAAAAATTGTGAGCAAGGAACATGGTGGCTAGCCAGAAAAAACCAACCAACCAAACAAAACAACCTTTGACTGCCACCCAGATTTAGGCCAATATGTGACCTTCAAAAGCCAGATGAAAGATTGACAGCCAACCTCATCTCTATGGAGAGTTTAAGGTTGACTGACAGCTGTCAACGCCCCGTTTCCCCACCCCACCGTGCAGCTTGAAGTCATCATCTATCAGAAGCAGAACTATGTCACTTTCTCTCCATCGCTCTCTCTCCCTTTTACTTAATCCCTCAGTCAGTTTAACAACTGTCTGTAGCTTTGACCTGGACCCCGTTAATACATAATCTGCTATCTCCAGAACGAACATGCCACAACCCTCCCCCACCATCGTGCCAGGCCTAAGCAAGCAAGAAAATTGCGGCTAGTGTGTCAGTCATGCATTGCAGAGCAAAGCAAAGCTGACGTGAACTGGCACTGAGTCACCTGGCCAAAGTCCGTGATGAGGGGGTCAACGCCCTCAGCAGGGGTGGAAGTAAAGAAGGTAGAGTCCTAGAGTAGCTTATATTGTGTTTATGCCAGTTTGGGGGTGGGGGTGTCCTAGTTAGCCCTGCTCTAGGGTATTCCATAAAGCATCATATAGTGAGGTTGGTGGGGCCATGCCATCTGCATTTACACATGGGCTATTAATTCAAAGGGAAATTCTTTCTGCTTCTGGATGCAACATATTGCTAATGAATTATTTGAGGTATTCAGAATATCCAATTTACAATCTCATAACTTATTCAACAAAAAATGTTAGAGAAGCATTATTGCTGCCATCTATCCATTTTCTATTACTTGTCCAGATTCAGGTTGTAGGGACAGACCTCTATCTCCCCAGCAACCATTTTCGGCTCTTCAGGGGTGATATCGAGCCACTTGTGAGACCTCATCTCTCTAGTGTGTCCCGAGTCTACCTTCACGAATTCTCTTGGTTGGAAAAACCAGAAACACCTCACCTGCCTGGAGTTAATGCTGCTATTAAGACTAATAGTGTTACCTGATAAAACAACATTACAACATTTTACCTGACAGGCTGAAACATACTATATTGCTAAGTCTGAATTATGTTATCTTTTTTGGAAAAAAGTAACCAAAACCTCCAAATAACTACTTAGCCATCCCAAAATAAGTGGATGATTTTTTTGCATTTTTTTTTTCTAAATGCATTAGCTCAGCCTGCCTTTTTGTATAAGGAAAAAAACGGATGGAGTAAATTTGCAGTGTTTTATGACAATGGAGCGACCCTTTAACCAAAAGCAAATCTGCCTACGATTACCACCAAAACCCATGTTGCCTAGCAACGTACAATTTAGGAACATGCTTTCAGAGCAGCTTTTGCGGACGTGTCCATTAACAGATGAAATTACCAAAGCAACAAATGTCAGCCACATGCAAATGAGGTCTACTCTGCTGACTGTGTGTGTACTAACAATGTGATATATGTGTATGACGCAGACATGAAGAAATCTGTTTCCAAAGCATATTTTGACTATCGAGCAGTGGGGTTCTTTTAATGTCTGCTCTTTTGGGCTTAAAAACAAAAGAAAACAAAGGAACAAAACACACACACACAAGAGGACAACAAAGCTGTCTCCGTTCAATAATGTGTATCCAGCCTGTCCTGTACATTTTAAGTCTATTTCAATCCACTATCTATGTACAGAAGGTCTCACGGAAAGCCAGAAGGCTGGTCTGAGCAAAATGGGACTATCTATGGATTACTGCAGCAAAGGAAGGATTAAGCCTCACTCCCTGTACTCATCAGAACCTGCAAAGAGAGAATGACACAATCACACATCGGCCATCAGCAGTGTAATTCGATTTTATCTGACCAGTGATGCTGCTAGTCAGCCTCGGGTGAGCTGGTGCTGATGGAGAAATCGGCCTTTATTGCCCAGCCTATAAAATCAACTTCTATCAGGCCATGGGATTTAAATATAATTTAGGTAGCCACTCTTGTGCTGATTTAAAGCTTTAATCTGATATCCAAATAAATCTGACCGACTACACAATGAGGATGAATTGACTGAATGCATTTTATTTAATCCGGAATTGAAAAGTGAATTTGGGACACAACCCATTAAATAAACACTAAAAAAACAGAAACAAAGAGGAGTCTCAGAAATAAAATGAATTAGCAGATCTGTTCATGAGGAACAAGGTAAGGCTAATTGCTATTCTACGCAGGTTGGCGGTACACCTTGGCAGGCAGAAGGGCCTGAAGGAATGCTGTGTGGCCCGAGTGGCTATAAAGCTTTTCGAGGCTACCGTGATGCATCCTTATTATCACAATGAGGGAAGATATCTGTGTTTACTGCAACAAGGGCTCAGGGGCCATGGGGAGACGGTGCAAGGCACAGAAAAAGAGGATGTGATCAAAAACAGCTGCAGTTACAATGACACCCCAGCTGAAGAGCTACACAACTAATGCTGCAATCACCATTATGCAACATCTTGAATCCTATACAGTTGTGGCAGAACAAATTCTTTTTTTTTTCTTAAATGGCCTGTTGATTTTGCTTTTGCGCCAAATAGTTACCATTTGATACAGCAGATAAGAGCTAAATTATTTTGAAAAAAGCATATCTGCAGAAGGAGTCGGTGGCAAACTCAATCCCACATACTGCACACAGATGCACACACAAGCTACCTCCTGTTCCCACACAATAATTGCACACAACATCTGACTTCTCTAGTCAAAGAAATCCTAATGTGAACTGTTCACACATGAATGCGGTGACTGACAGACTGTAACATGAAGACCGTGCACAGTTGTTAAATTTTAAAACATATCAGAAAGGCTGCTGACAGCTGTTCCTCCCAAATCCTCTATATTGCGCCTCGTCAATGCCATTCGTGTTGTATTTAATGGGCGATATCTCATTCTGACAAAGGAACTGCATGAGATTAGTGAAATGACAAAAGGTCTTCAGAGAAAGTAACAGGAATTCTGACAAATCAGGCTCTCGCAGAGATAAGCAGACGAGAAAGTGAGATGTAAGTATCGGCTTAGGACGTGGGGTAGATTACAAGAATGCTTAAAGCAAAAAGTTATCCTTTTATGGTAATAATTCAAAATCTGGACAGCAGCTTTATAAAAAATAGACAAGGGCAGCAAGAAAAGACACATCATTTATCTACTGTTGATGTAATTAGTGCCAAGACAGGAGAGGAAACAAATGACAGCACAGACCAGAAAGATAAAACGATTCAAAAAGTCTTCCATTAACATTCAAACTGTGTTTGGATTTTTTTAAGGTCAAGAATCATGCATAGCATACCAGTATCCATGCTGAGCTAAATAGATTTCACATACCCCTAGTCTGAATGCTGGTATAAAGCAAAGTATGCTGGTATAAAGCGAAGGCTTATCTGGTATTCACTTACTCATGATTCATCACGACAAAGGATGAAAATAGATTTACAGTGTCTTCTCCTTTTATTTATTTTTTTAAAGAAACAACTGCTGAATGGCTCTTAGAAATTTCAAAGTAATATTTAAAAGTTGATATGATTTCTAACAAAGCAGCAGCACTGCTTTGTGCTGCTCCTGAAAGCAATGAGAGGAATGGGAACTGGTATCTTACATAAATCACACACAAAATGAAGAGCTCTGTCACAAGTAAACAGCCTTATCTATTGAAAACATGTGAAACAGCCAAGAGCACATCTATCATGAAAACAGACAAATACCAGATAAATCTAAAAGGAGAAAAAAATAGGATTTACTTGTATCTGGAGATGCCATAGTCGACACGATGACTGGTGGACCCGTGCGTCGACTTAGCTTCTGGTTAGCAGCCAGGGCACCTTGGCCTTGAACGGGTGCTCCCACGGGAACGAGAGCATTGTCTGATCCTGGTCCCCCACCCTTTCGGATCAGCTGAGGACTAGGGTGAGGGCTGTGCATGGGTGACAATGGCACTAAGTTCCTGTCCCTCTTCATCAGCTCTATGGGCACTGTGTAGTTGGTAGAGTATGCTTTTGGTACCTGTTGCGGTGGCTGTGGTAAAGCAGGCATGGATATAGGCATCTGCTGTGGCATACCTGGCATCGAGTGAATGGACCCCGCAATGGCAGGCATTGACCCAGTCATCTGGTGAGGCATTATCTGCATACCTGGCATAGGCACCCCTGGCATCCCAGAAGAGTAGGCTGACATGGGTCTTGACTGGACAGACATGAGGGCTCCAGCGTATGGCCCTGGTGAACGAGGGGGTTGGCCTGGGTATCCTCCAGAGGCCTCCAGTAACTGCTGCGAGGGAGCACTGCTGGGCCTTCTACCGATTACTTCTCCCATCCGCGGAGAGATAGTTTGCATGGCCCCAGGTGTTGGTGGGGGCATTAGTTGGGGATCTACTGCTAAAGGTTGTGGGGTATGTGGTGGATGATGATGGTGGTGGTGTGGTTGATAGATGTCTGCGCGATGGCTAAAGCTATTAGAGCGACCTCGCATGGGCGTTTGAGGTTGGGAGGGGGCTGGTGTAGCTTCTATTGGGCGCTTGTAATGGTGGACCAGGCGAGACAGCACACGAGCCTGACCGAGGTTTGGGGCAACTGTGCGGACATCATTCTCCTCCATGACAGCCAGCATGCTAGTGGAGTCAAACCCCTGCTGGATAAGTGAGGAGATGGTGCTCTCTGAGAGGCCCTCGTTTCGCAACAGAGAAAGAAACTCTGGATCGACCGACTTCTTGGGATCCACCGGCAAAGGAGTCTGTGGGGCGGTTGGTGGAGGAGCGGGAAGAGGGGCAGGGAGTGGAGTAGCTGGGGGAGGAGGGGCTGGAGTTGGAACCACTTGCAGAGGTGGAGGTGCAGCAGGGGCAATTGCTGCAGTATGGACTGGAGTAGGTGGAGCAGGAAGTGGTGCAGCCATAGAAAGGTTAGGGTCAGTGACCGGCATGGTAGACGGAGGTGGCAGAGGTTGAGGTTGTTGCTGTTGCAGATGGTGTTGCTGCAACTGTTCTTGCTGAAGATGCTGTTGCTGAATTTGCTGTTGTTGTATTTGTTGCTGTTGTAGTTGTTGCTGCTGTAACTGCTGCTGTTGAAGTTGTTGCTGTTGGAACTGCTGCTGTTGTATTTGTTGATGCTGTTGTAACTGTTGCTGTTGTATTTGTTGCTGCTGTTGTAACTGTTGCTGCTGTATTTGTTGCTGATGCTGTAATTGATGCTGTTGCTGGATGGTTAACGGTGAGGCTGTCTCTTGCCTCATAATCATGCTTTGACTGGCTGGATCTACCACTAGACAGGTGGCAGCCTGCTGCTGCGGATCCAGAGGGCGGCCATTAGCATCAGTATAAACGGACTGACTTGTCAGAGGCGGAGGCTCACTGGCATACCGAGGAGACGGCTGCTCCATTCCATAGTGAGCAGGAGGGGGGTCTCGAGGGGATATCTTAGCAGAAGTTATAGCACCAGGTTCCCTATATGCCCTATTCAATTCATGAGTGCTTGGAGGAGGGGGAGGAGGTAAAGGTGATGGGGGCCCTTGAGATCCAGCCCGCACTACCTGACCTTGATCCCACGCAGTACGAGCCCCAGGTGTCATTCCTAAATGTGAGCCCGACCTGCTGAGAGGATGAGGCAGCGGAGGCTGATGCTCAGATCGGTAAAAGGCCTCCGGTGGCCGAGGAGTCATGGCTGGGTCATGGGAGTAGTAGTCCTGGTGTGGAATGGATCCTCGATGAGCCATGGGCACTCGTTCGTAGTGGTTTAGATCTGGCACAGAGCCCTTCCTAAGCCCCCGTGGGTCGTGTCTCTCGGCGTAAACCTGTCCGTAAAGGGAATCTTGGTAGGAATACGGGTCGCGTTTCAAATCGAGGTCAGGAAGACGCACCCCAGGTGGTGGCTCATACCACCCTCCTCCCTCTCCGTATGACAAAGAGCTCCGCCGGCCTGTTACTCTTGCCTGCTGTTCGTACACGCTGTCAGGTCTTTCCCACTGACCCTCATTCCCCCCTAACGTGTCCCAACTGTGGGAGCGTCCGAGGCTCACTTTGTTAGGGACAAGCATTGGCGAAAAAGAAAAAAGCTGAAAATCTGTTAACAGAGGAAAGAAAAAAACACAGAAATAGAAAAAATAAAGAGCTCCCAACAGGCAGTGTGTGTGAGAGAGAGAAAGTTCTCTTTCAGGTCTTCATGTGCAGCAGCAACAAAAAAATTGAACGGAGTGAGAAAGGATGAAGATGAAGCAAAGTCTAGCGTTTCACCTGATATCTGTTTGTAATATTGTAAGTCCGTACTATCAGGTGACTTCCCCCTTTGCTGGCAGCCCTTGAATAATTAATCTCTGGCCATGCTGGCTTGTTGCGCATGAGGAAAGAGGACACCACACACAAACATATCCACATCACACCAAACCACACAAACACTGCAGAGGTAGAAGACACAGAAACAGAGTGCATGCTTGAGCTAGCCAGCAAACATTCATCCAAAAAAAAAAAAAAAAAGGGGGGGGGGGGGGGGGGGAGAAGTGGATAGGTTGGGTTATAGGTTGGGATGGGCAGGGGCTTGTACTAATCCAATAGGGTTTAGCTGTCCCTTCTCCGGGACATTTTACTTGCTCTGCCGATTGCTATGAGGGATTACACCTAAATAAAGCCTGTTTAATTCCACATCCAACTGTGACGTCATGTGAACCAGATACGAGCGTATCTGGTGATGGTGATGAGTATCGTGATCATGGTAATGCCAGTGATTTTGATTCCATTCCCAAATCCCTTACCCGCTCTTTCAGAGACACCTACCTGAAGCTGCTGCTGATGCGCTGCCGTCAACAGGTCTCAGAACGTAGTTTGGCCGAGTGATGGCGAGGGGAGGGGAGGCCAGGCAAGACGTACAGCTTCATTGAAAACAAATGAAATACAGGTCTCCCAGCTAAGTCCCATGTGCTGTCAGTAAACATCAAATCCACTCTGATTGGACACTAATCCTCCAGGCCCCATGCTTGCAGCAGAGCCACCACGCAACTGCTGCCCAACTCTCTGTGAAATGTCCTTGATGGCTCTGTGGTGCTTACTGACAGTGCCTCACTCTCTTTGATTTGGGATCAGTCAGACCTGCTGTCTGTATGTAAAATGCAGGACAATGAAAATTGTGATTGCAGAATGCATGATGAAATCCACACGCAACATCTGGCCTCAAAATGAATGAGTGAAATACGTCACTTTGTACAGACCCTCAGTATAATTTAATCTGGCCATTTATATTACAGTTCTATCTATATGCATCTTACTGTCAGTAAAATACAGCACCTTCCCCCTCTTTCACAAATCTCCTCTGATCTCCTTCACTTAGGGAGGCTCTGTAATCTGGATTTGCCCCTTTGCAGAGAAAACTAAAACACCGGGGAGGGGGATACGAGTGTGTGCACATATGTGTGTGAAGGGGGAGGGAGGGATCTTTTTGTAACAGCAGTTAATCCCAATGCACCTACAACCTTCGCTGAGCAAGAGCACCAAAACACAATCTCATTTCAATTTGTTCAAACAAGGAGGCGTATGAAAACAAAACAAACTGTGCTATGTATCATCCAAGAGACATTCATTAAGTTGTAATTAACTGGATACATTTATCATTTCAATTAAAAAAGGTGATTTTCATTGCGTGGCTCTAAAGGTGTACTTACCCAGCTTTCTGCAGGTCTTACTTCATGCCGTTGTGGCTGAAACCCGATCCTGATCTGGATCTTGTTTATTAATGCATGAAAACACATGTAAGATGAGGAAGTGTCCATCTGAAATTCCCTCTCAGAGACAGCGAGGGTGTGGTAATATATAAGACCAAAGCCTTGGTTAATATCGGTGTTAATGGAAAACTCCTGAATACTCATTGGCACTAATATTTTGCTTAATCGGAGTTGTGTAATTAAAAGAAGGAAGAGACCAAAGAGGGAGACTTTTTGGCTGTTTTCTGAGAGCTTTTCTGAACTGCTAGCCTGCTTCATGTGAGAAAGGAAATTAAAAGGGAAGGAGAGGAGGCACGAGTGAACCATCACAAAGATCTAAAACAGACTGTAAAGATGAATTATTAAATCAAAGCAGAGGAATGGGGGGGGTCACTTTTGAATCCCATTTTGAATTTATTAACCAATGGGGGGGTGGGGGGGGTTACATTCATTCAATCTACGGGTGTCATTCACCACCTGAAGACGCAGTATTTTCTGTGTTTAATGTTAAACTTGGACAACACAGAAGCAACTTTCCATGCTGTCATAATCCAAAATGATTATTCATTTCCAAAAGTCAGACTTCACACATATCATTCCTAATTGAGACGCTTGCCTACAACCATCATCACAAGGCTGACAGTCTTTATTGAGAACTGAATAATGCTGCTTAGAGCTGGAAAAAGAAATATCGCTAGCTCTCTGTCAGTATATTCATTAATATATCCACATTTGTGTCAAGGGCAGCAGGGTAGTAAAGACCGACTTCCTTCCCTAACCTCATCCGCTCCTCTCATTACTTTTTCTGCCCTGGTTCTCGAGCGACTCAGTACAGCAGAGCAGATCACTCATGCCCATAAAGTCAACTTCAAATAGAGAGACGGGAGCAGAGGTGTGTGCTCAGGGTTTGCGGATCTAATCCTAACAGGAAAGCAAATCACGGCGTTCTGTTTGCTTCAAACTAAACAATGTCTGACTGTCAAATTTTAATGTTCCAACATTTGCCATACTTCCCCGACTGTGCACACAACGCCAGATTTCCCGTAACAGCAGGATTAAGGAATTAAGCCGAGGATTTTTAGAACAAATATAATACCACCCCAGCAGAAGCTTATAGAGACCCTAGACTGAATAAGATTTGACTGGTTAAAAATTCAAAAGCTCTAAAACGTATAGAAGCCTCAAGTAAATGAACCTGGAGTGAAAATGCAGTTATGGCATTAATAGATTACAGAAAATACTTCTCTATGTTTTCTCTGGTTTTACTTTTTAAGAATCAGAAGAGTGCACTTTTCTCAGTATTAAAGAGAAACGCATTAAGAAGCAATTTACATGAATGGTGTGCAATTGCTAGACCTATGGCTAATCCATTGCACAATACGAACGCCATTGTTTAATAAACATGCTTCAACTCTCTGTCACTCAGCCCTCTCAAACATTGCAGCTAAGCCAGCGGGACAACCAGACGTGGGTCACTTTATGTGTCCACATGGTCTTATCATGCAAAATGTTTGCATGCTTTACCAAATGTCAAATCAGAAGGTTTACATGCAACAAGCAGATTTAGAAATCTGAGGTCTCTCCACACGCACACACAGATATTTGGCTTGAGCAATCCCATATCCCCACTCAGCTTTTTGACCCTGCTCTGCTCTTCTTCTGACATGCAGCACAGACAGCAGTGGCCACGGTGCTTCATTAATGCTCCTTTTCATTCACACGCGCAGACTGCTGCTAAAGCCTTGGCCTTGGTCTAGTGTGCATACATGAATAGGAATCACACGCTAACTCAAAGTGAATATAACAGGAATAAAAAACAACTGTCTCCTAGAGTGTGACACGCCACGTACCAAAGGCATGATTCGAATGTTAAACACACATTGACTTATGCATGAGCGCGAGGCAGGAGGCACTAACTGGAAATGGGATTACAATGCCAACACTGCTGCAAAGAATAATGCTGTCAGATGAATTGCAATGCAGCCTTAACAGACATTATGTACATGACTGGCTTATATGTGATTCCAGTGGGATTATTTGTCTCTAAAGGCAACTCCATGGGGAATGAATGGACAGTAAAATGGAGGTAGATGACAATGAAGCTGGTACTTATCTAAATGACAATCATACACAGGGCAAAATTCATAAGTGACACACAATTCTTTCCATTTTTGCTGCTACATATACACACACAGCAGCAGAAGCCCGCAAATTCTCCAGAATTTCCTCTATGTCAGCTATGTTACACTGTGATCCCTCTACACATAATCCATCTCCATTGCGTGCATCCCATCATCCCACCTCTCCAGCCCATCCTTCATCCAGTCCCTAGCCTGATCCAAGGAAGCCACAAGTCATTAAATACTCCTTGTCGTAGCTGAGGAGTGCATTTGATTTCTTCCAGGAGACCATTTCCAACTTTTAACAAAAGTGCTGTATGCCAGCATAAACAAAGCCAAATAGAGGCACTAGACGTAAGAAAACAAACAAGCAAAGTCACATGCTAATGACAATAACAACAAAATCACACATGACAGTGTTTTTCCCTCCAAATATAACACTGTTGTATCTTTGCTTTTCTGCTCCCCTCGCTCAGTTATGCTCTCCATAAAGCCTATAAAGGGGTCGTGGATTTTGGTGAGGAGCCTGGAACAAGCCCGAAGGCAGGGTGGTGGGATGGTGGCGGGGGGAGCTCTGACCCAGACACCACTCCGATGACTTCACACAAGAGCTGGATGCCAGAGTATGGAGAGAGTAGGGTGGATAATGGGGGGCAAGGGAGGGTTAAAAGCAAAAAGGTATATGTAGCAGAGCCCCGAGTGTGCTAAAAAGCTCAGGATACAGAGGCCCCATGCACCTCACCCCCTCCCCCTCTGGGGGGTGTGTGTGTGTGTGTGTGTGTGGGGGGGGGGGGGGGGGGGGGGGATGACATCAGGACAACTCCACCCTTTTTCCCCCCACTACATCCCTGCTTGTCCTCTCTGTTTAATTTGAAGCGTTTGGTTATAATGAAAAAGCGTGCAGGTCCGTTAAATGCGAGGAGATGAATAATTCACGGGCAAAATTTTACAGTGTAGCGGCTTGACTGGCCACATTATTTACTACTCTCTGTTAAAACATTTCTCCCCGTTGTACACATGACAAAACAAGATGCATTATCAGGCATTAACATATTTATTTAACTGCCAGCTAAAGCACTTGGAGTCGCCATGACAAATTCCACTACCCCACCTTGTGGTGTTTGCGTCCAAGCACAGATTCTCAACTTGTAAATCAACATTCAGGAACATGCTGTCGCTGCGACCTAGTTCACATCGCAGCGCCATTCACACCCCGTCTCTGCCTGGATCAGTCAGTTAGCTCTGGCTAAATAGCAATGGCAACAACTTGCATTGCTGCCCAAGCCAATGCATGCTGGGTACACAGATGGAGCAGACAGAAGGAGACAGAGAGAGGAGAGAGTTAGAAAAAGGAGGGGGAATGACAGAGTATGGGAACTGATGCTCACAACAGATGTTTGCCATAGTTCCCTTATTGCGGTTACACTCTTCTTGGCACTTTATCAAACCCACAAAGAGGAGGAACATTTGCACTATATAAATTTTAGAAGCTGATATCAAAACTAAACAAAAGAGAAACAAGCGGAAACATCTCTGTAATCAAATAGGACTCACTTTCATGATGGATTAATAAGTTTAATAAACTCCCTCTATGTCGACACAATTAGCTGATTAGTCAGTAGTTGGTTGGTGCAGTTTTTAAAAGTATTGTCATACATGTGCACCAAATTAATTTGATTCTGTTGTTGTTTAACTCCCAACAACTACAGATTCATTACGTAGTTCATACAAGGGGGGATACAGTACAGTACAAGCTCGGGGGCTGGAACCGGCCCTCACACTATCTCAGTCCAGTCCCCAGTGGCCTAAGTCAATGAAAGCTGTCGCTTCAGCAGGAGGCCTGTGCTACCCATGATTTGTTTTTTAATACATGCATAAATCATACTAAATGTATGTTTCTCATCACTTGAACTGACTCAAAGTGCACCTCATTAAAATGAAGTTTGTGAGGGTACTCCTTCTGCTGCTCTGCAGCATCAGTAGGATAACACTGTAGCAGCACAAGAACCAGTTCTCAACTAGCTGCACGTCCTGGTTGGAGTGACCCTCCAGTTCCCAGAAAAGAGAGCAAATCAAAGAGTACCGTCACCTGCAGTCTGAAACGGGTCGTGAAGTTTGTCGGACTGCAAGATGAGTCTCACAATAATAGCCTGAAGAGCTTCCCAGTAGAGAAATAGGATACAGAAAGTGCTGTGGTTGAACTTTCAAAACAAGAGCACAATCGACTGCAAGAGATTATTGATCACCGCTGTCACAGTTAATATATGGTGCAAAATCACAACAACTGTCACCTTAGGGCGCTTTTGATTGAAAGGCAAAGACCCTACAGTAATACAGAGAAAAGCCCAACAATCAGAAAGCCCCCTGTGAGTAAGCCCCTGGTGACAATGGGAAAGAAAAACTCCGTTTTAACAGGAAGAAACCTCCTGTGGGACCAGGCATCTGCACCAAAGAGCTGGGGTAGGGGGAAGAAGACAGGACAGAAGACACACAAAAGAAGAGAACCAATGAGACAGTCTCATAAAAAATAAAATAAAATAAATAAAGACATCGTAAAATATGCTTGACAAGACTTCCTGAGGAATTGGTGACTTATTTTAATCTGTCATGTCACTAAAAGTCATGAATTTCAGCATTGTTCAATGTGCAGTCTTTTGATTACTGCATCAACACGGGTCTTTTTCTGATTATCCAAATCAGGGTCACGGGTCTGCTGGAGCTTATCCCAGCTATAATAAGGCAACAGCCAGGGCCTATCATAGTGCTAGCACAGAGAGACAACCATTTATGCTCACATTCACACCTAGAGCCAATGCAGAATCACCAATTAACCTAACATGCATGTCGCTGCTGGGGAGAAAGCTGGAGTACCCAGAGGGAATCTAAGTAGGCACAAAAGGCCCCAGCAGACTGGTGTATACAAATCTGCTGTGAGGTGACAGTGCTAACCACCACACCACTGTGCTGCCCCAAACACCTGGTCATTTAAGCTCTAAATCTTAATAAATTGAAGCATTAGGGAAAAGGGCAGTGGTGCTGTTTCATGCATCTAATGAGTGCCTTTTGTCCACTGATACAACTGAACAAATGACAACATTGTTTCCAGTTCTGGGAAGTTTACCAACTTTCCTAAGACAACTTCTTGCGGGAAAGCCCAAACTGATTATTGATTAACCGTCAGAAGTGCTTCATCAGGCAAAAAGCCGAACAGCATCTGTTTTCAAAATCTCAAATCCGAGTATTTGTTCTATACTGCGATGCGAATATCTTTGGACGGTGAATCACATCGGATATCTTCAACAGAAAAACACTCACCGTTCCAGTAAATTCTACATTCCAGCACCGTGACTACCTTTGATGGGAGTAAACAGCCACACTTGATCAGCCGTTTCGAATTCGATTTAGGCCGCAGGCGCAGCTCAGTTAGCCACTCATCACAATGAGTAAAGATGTAATCAATGCGCTCTGCTGTGAAACAAGTATTGGATTGACACAGTTATCCTCAGAAGATAAATGGAGATTACAGAAGCTCCTCTTGCCGTCTCGCCAAGTGCAGCCCACGACAACAACACAATCACAATCACTCCATAACGTTCTTATTTTTGTCAATACACATGATATGAACTTTGATTTAAATTTCACGCCTCAGTCCCACCACTCTGTTTATAGATAATAGTGGGTGGCTTTGACATTATGGTGTAGAACACCCCATGCCTCTGGTTTTAAAATACTCTTTTTATATGGTTCAGTAGATTTAATGCTACCGTGAAAGCAGCGTGATTCACCACCCTCTGATCTTTTAACTTCCCTGATGTGAATCACCCTCTTCTACAGATTTTTTTAAGAGCAGCTGTGATGACTAACTGCAGTAGAAAAAAAAAAGTCCCCCTTCATCTTTGGCAGTGACTTCATTGTTGATAAGTAGTGCAGATATGGACACTGCTGACACTGTGGAACAAACAAGGCAGCTCACACAACACTGTTATATATTGAACAAAGATGGTGCCGGTGTGTGCGGCTCACCGTCTGTCTCTGTCAATTTTGTGTTTGTTTGTTTTGTTTTTTACAATTTGTGCCACCCAAATCAACTCGCGACTGGTATATGAACGCCAAAAACTTTTGGATCTTCAATATTTTCTGACAAATCAGCAAGGACAAACAACAGGGTATCCCCCATCTCTGGCTGATGTTCCTGCTTACCTGCTATGCGGAGCGCTTCCTGCTTCAACGCATCGTCGCAGATGCCGCAGTAAACGAGCCGATCAGCTAGTGAAGCTTAAAGCTTGCCTTACTTTTTCTCTAGCGGCTGCTCCAGTGGATTATAGTCTGTTCCATCGCATCCCAAGGCGTCTCCTGAATCATGTTGCTCCTTGTCTGGTTCCTTGTCTGAGTGGACGTGTGCCTGCTCGCTGGTGTTTTTCACGTCTTGGGCGCCGTGGAATAAACTTTGTGAATTTGTGCCCATTAACTTGAGTGATCAAGATGGCGCCGAGTATGGCAGCCTCGTCGCGAGCTCCCCCAAGCAACGGCTTTCTTCTGTGTTTAATTTTACTTTTCCTTTATTTTTTCACGAGCAGCACTTGTCTCCTTGTGTACGACCGACAAACCTTACTGGACATAAAAGACGGTCTTTCTTATAACTTTCCGGAGTTCAAGTTTTGCAACACGGACGCTCCGTTTGCAGACCCCCCATTCATCTCACCTGAGACGCCTTTGTTCTCTGGCCCTGGAGGCCGCAAACGCCGACGCAGAGGGAGAAGATCTGGCGTTCTGGTTCGACTGAGACGGCGCACTAACAGACCACCGTTACCCAGTTTATTACTGGCTAATGTGCAGTCTCTGGAGAACAAGCTGTGCGAGCTTCGGGCACAGATCTCATTCCAGCGAGAGATGCGGGACTGCTGCGTGATCTGCCTCACAGAAACCTGGCTATCGGACAAAGTACCGGACTCCGCAATACAACTGCCGGGGTTCTCTGTGCACCGCGCGGACAGGTCACAGGATCTTACTGGGAAAAGCAGAGGCGGTGGTGTGTGTTTCATGATCAACAACAGCTGGTGTGATTATGCGAACGTGCACCCGGTCAAATCCTTCTGCTCACCGGACCTGGAGTACCTGATGATTAAGTGCCGGCCATTCTGGCTACCGAGGGAATTTACAGCAGTGATTATTACGGCTGTTTACATTCCCCCACAAGCCGACACTGACCGTGCACTCAGGGAACTGTACAGCGCGATCAGCAGCGAGGAAACCGCACACCCAGAGGCGGCGTTTATCACAGCCGGAGACTTTAATAAGGGAAACCTGAAGAAAGTCTCACCAAAACTCCATCAACACATCCTTTTCAACACACGTGGAAACCAGCAACTCGACCACTGTTACACCTCTTTCCGGGATGCGTACAAAGCCCTCCCCCGCACCCCATTCGGCCAATCAGATCACTGCTCCATCCTGCTCCTGCCCGCCTACAGGCAGAAGCTGAAACAGGAAGCTCCAACCCGGAGGGCGGTGCACTGTTGGACGGACCAATCGGAGTCTGCGCTGCGGGACTGTTTTGATCACGCGGACTGGGAAATGTTTCACGTGGCCGCCAGAGACATTGATGAATACACAGACTCAGTCTGTGGATTTATCAGGAAATGCGTGGAAGATGTCGTCCCATCCAGAACAGTCAAATCCTTCCCAAATCAAAAACCCTGGATTAACGGAGATGTTCGCGCGGCACTGGCGGCACGGAACACCGCCTTTGCCTCCGCGAACACATCGGACTACAAACACGCACATTACCAACTCCGGAAGACGATCAAAGCAGCCAAACGTGAGTACAGGGACAGGGTGGAACAACAGTTTGACAACCCTCGGAGTATGTGGCAGGGACTAAACACGATCACAGACTTTAGAGGGAAAACCAGCACACCGCAGACCACGGCCTCTCTGTGTGAGGATCTAAACGTATTCTACGCTAGATTCGACACAGCGAACACCATGAGACCGGACAGTGTGCGCACCGCGGATGACGTCAGTGCGCACACTGTGTCTGAGGAGGATGTGCGGAAGTGCTTCAGGAAGGTGAACGCACGCAAAGCTACTGGTCCGGACGGGATTCCCGGCCGCGTCCTCAGGTCATGCGCGGCTCAGCTGGCTGGAGTGTTCACGCACATCTTCAACCTTTCCCTCTCTCTGTCTGTAGTCCCAGCCTGCTTCAAAATGGCCACCATCGTCCCTGTACCCAAATCCTCCACCATCTCCTCATTGAACGACTGGCGACCTGTAGCCCTGACCCCCATCGTAAGCAAATGCTTCGAGAAGCTGGTCAGGGACTTCATCTGCTCTGCACTACCCGACTCACTGGACCCTCTACAGTTTGCATACCGCCACAACAGGTCCACTGATGATGCCATAGCCCTGACACTACACACTGCCCTGTCACACCTGGAGAAGAGAGACACGTATGTGAGGATGCTGTTTGTAGATTACAGCTCAGCATTCAATACCATCGTTCCCTCGAAACTGGACAGGAAACTGCAGGATCTAGGACTGAGCAGCTCCCTCTGCAGCTGGATCCTTAGCTTCCTGTCTGACAGACGCCAGGTGGTCAGACTGGGCAGCATCACCTCATCCCCCATCACACTGAACACTGGTGCTCCACAGGGGTGTGTACTGAGCCCTCTCCTGTACTCACTCTACACCTACGACTGCACAGCCACTAACAGCTCCAACATCATTGTGAAGTTTGCGGACGACACTACAGTGGTGGGTCTTATCACCAACGGTGATGAGACGGCTTACAGGGAGGAGGTCAGCGCCCTGACCCACTGGTGTCAAGACAACCATCTCACCCTCAACGTCGCAAAGACAAAGGAGTTGATAGTGGACTTCCGGAGGTGCAGAGAAGTACACACCCCCATCACCATCAACGGCGCTGCTGTGGAGAGAGTGAGCAGCTTCCGGTTCCTTGGCGTACACCTGGCTGAGGATCTTACGTGGTCAGTACACACAAACAAAACAGTGAAGAAGGCCCAGCAGCGCCTCTTCTTTCTCAGGAGACTGAAAAGATTCGGCATGAGCCCCCGCATCCTCAGGACCTTCTATCACTGTGCCATTGAGAGCATCCTCACTGGATGCATCACCACCTGGTATGGCAACAGCACCGCCTACAACTGCAAAGCTCTCCAGCGAGTAGTGCAGTGCTCTGAACGGATAATTGGAGGTGAGCTTCCCTCCCTCCAAGACATCTACAGGAAGCGGTGCCTGAGGAAAGCGGGGAGGATCATCAAGGACTCCAGTCACCCCAGCCATAAACTGTTCAGACTACTTCCATCAGGAAGGAGGTTCTGCAGCATCCGGTCCCGTACCAGCAGACTGAGAGACAGCTTTTTCCATCAGGCCATCAGACTGCTGAACACGTCATAGACACCTCAGCTTCACTACTGGAACTTCAACATTATGCACTCCACACTGTATATAAATGCCACTTGTTTTGCACATATTCAACTCTGTATATTTTATATATTTTATTATTATTATTATTATTATTTTATTTTATTTTTTTACTATTTAATTTGTAAAAATGTGTATACACACACACACACACACACACACACACACACACACACACACACACACACGTAGGAAAATATTTAGTATACACATCCAGAAATGCATACACTATTATATATTGTACATATATTTATTAGTTTCAGGTTGGCCATTCTTGTATTTTGCTCGTTTGTGTTGTTGTGTTTGCACATCTCTGTTGCTTGTGGGGCTCGCACACAAGAATTTCACTCGCATGTGCTGTGCCAGTGTGCCTGCACATGTGATGTGACAATAAAAAGTGATTTGATTTGATTTGATTTGATTTGGGCTTCACAGACAACTTCTGCCCAGACTCCAGCTCCAATGAGGATGGCTTTAATAAATGCCCGGTCCATAGCAAGTAAAACGTTTGTCATAAACGATTTCTTTTCTTCAAATGGATTGGATCTCCTTTTTGTGACTGAGACATGGATGAAAATTGGTGAGTCTAGCTTCATTTCTGAAATATTGCCCTCCGACTGCTCATTTTTAAATGCTCCAAGGATATCAGGTAGAGGAGGAGGAATATTGACAGTTTTTAAAAGTAACTTTAATTGCAAGCAACTCCATGTACCGGTTCCCCCCTCCAGTTTTTAACTTTTGATGTTTGAACTGGGATGTTTTCAACCGATTGTGTGTGCAGTAATCTACCGACCACCAAAGTTTAACAAAGACTTTTTAAATGACTGTGGTGGGGCGTGGTCTGCGGTGCCGTGCGGACGCACCTGCACGGCATCCACAATCACGCCCGCCATGTTAAAACACGGGGATTCAGGGGTTGGGGTTGTGTTGTGGTGAGATGTGAATAAAGATGGCTCTAAATGATACTCCGTGGTCCCATCCATCCATCCATCCATTCGCTTCCGCTTATCCTTTTCAGGGTCGCGGGGGGCGCTGGAGCCTATCCCAGCTGTCATAGGGCGAAAGGCGGGGTACACCCTGGACAGGTCGCCAGTCTGTCGCAGGGCTAACACATAGGGACAGACAACCATTCACACTCACATTCACTCGCACATTCACACCTAGTGGCAATTTGGATTAATCAATTAACCTATCCCCACAAGCTGCATGTCTTTGGACGGTGGGAGGAAGCCGGAGTACCCGGAGAGAACCCACGCAAACACGGGGAGAACATGCAAACTCCACACAGAAAGACCCCGGCCTGATGGTGGAATTGAACTCAGGACCTTCTTGCTGTGCGGCAACAGTGCTAACCACCGTGCCACCGTGCTGCCTACTCCGTGGTCCCGCCGTGCCTTATTCTCGCCACATTGGTGCCGAAACCCAGGAGGCGGCACGACGGGCCCACAACAGAGCCAGGGAAGGGAAGAGCTGTCCCAGATGACGGCTGAGACAGCGGCTATCCAGCGGGAGCAGGCGGCGGAGGTGCGTCGCCAGCAGGAAGAGCTGCGGGACCAGACCGAGCGCCACCTGAAAAGGATTGGGGATCTGGCGGCGCTGCTCTGGGCCTGGGCACCACCCCCCACAGGGGTGTTCCGACGGTGGTGAAGCAGTGGAGGAGCCACGTAAGGCACTTCAGCAACTGGAGGTGGTAGACGAGAAGAGCAGCGGTCCGCTCCGCCGGAGGAGGAAGAGCAGCCGGGTGAAGGGCTGTTCCTGCCGGAATTGGTGGAGGAGCCGCTCCAGTCGGAGGCGGCGGACGAGGCACGCGAGGGTCTACACCTGCCGGAGGTAGAGGAGCTGCTGCGAGAAGTGCTGCTTCAGCCGGGAGCGGCACTCCAACTGGAGGCAGCGGACGAGGCGCGCGATGGTCTGCACCGGCCGGAGGAAGAGGAGCTGCTCCACCCAGAGGTGGACGAGGACCAAAAGGGGCTGTGCCTACTGGAGGCGGAGGCGCAGCACCTGACGTCTGCCCAGCCGCCTGTGAGCAGGAGCTCACGGCCATGCCTGTGGGGCCGTGTCCGCTTGCTACGCGGGCGACCTCCGGACCAGCTTCGCCGTCGCCTGGCCAGGGGCTGGGGGCGCCGATGTTTTGGGCCGAGTCTCGCCCCAGTTCGCAGGGGGGAGTAGGTTCGGTCAAATTGCTCCCCGGCCTCAATCGGGCGATGGGGGTGTGTGGTGGGGCCCCACACACCAGCAGGGGCACACTCTTGACCTGGTGTTATCATGCGGTTTATCTGTTTTTAATTTGGAAATTGGAGATTCCGTGTTTTCTGATCACAAACCTGTTTTATTTGACATTTCTCTTGTGCATGAGTTTAAAGCTCGTGCTCCACCCAGGTGCTGTCGAATATTTAATTCTTCCACTGCTGCTCTCTTCTCCTCAACTTTTATAGAAAAAAATGCTTTTATTGACCCTGAAATTAGTTTAGGACTTAGTCTGGAACCTGTATTGAGACCCTAAACATTATGGCCCCATTAAAAACCAGGCGCCCTGAATGTATTCCCCAGCCCTGGTTAAATGAAGCCACCTGAGCGGTCAGACGTCAATGCAGGAGAGCAGAGCGAAAGTGGAAGAAGGACAAATTGCAGGTTTCTTTTGAAACGTTAAAGGACTGTTGGAAATGCTATCAAAATACAGTGAAAAATGAGAAAAACAGCCATTTTTCTCAGGTGATTGCATCAAATTGTCATAATCCCCACGCACTTTATAAGACCATCAGTTCTATTTTAAATGTGCCCCAGTCTGCCACCCGGAAGGCTCTGCTAATAGATGTAATCAGTTTCTTTCTTTTTTTGTAAACAAGGTTGAGTCCATCAGGTCAGCAATAGTACCTCCTACATATGACCCATCCACGTTTAGTCCCTGTTAAGCTGCCTTATACCAGTTTGAACCCATCTCAATTACACTTCTTAACGAGATGGTTAGTCAAATTAAACCTTCTGGTTCTCCCGTGGATGTGATCCCTGCATGGCTCTTTAAAGAGGTTTTCCCTTCAATTGGAACCTCAGTCCTTGCTATTATAAATAGCAGTATTACTTCCAGTGTGGTTCCTGATGGTTTTAAACATGCAATTGTTAGCCCTTTATTTTAAAAAAATGGCCTTGACCCTTTAGTTTGCTCAAATTTTAGACCTATTTCAAGACTTCCATTCCTTTCAAAGTTATTGGAAAAAATAGTTTTTACCCAACTGAATACGTTTCTTGATGCTAATGGCATCATAGAGATTTTTCAGTCTGGTTTTAAGCATCTACACTCCACTGAAACAGCACTTTTAAGTGTTTTTAACGATCTCTTTTCAGCTACTGATTGTGGAAGTTCCGTGATCCTTGTGCTTTTAGATCTTACTCCAGCGTTTGACACTGTTGACCACAATATTCTTATCTCTCGTTTGGAACACCTGGTTGGCATTAAAGCTGCAGCACTGGATTGGCTTCGCTCATATTTGAGTGGCAGAACGTTGAGTGTTAAAGTTGAAAATTTTGAGTCCACCTCAGCCCCCCTTCCTTGTGGGGTGCCCCAGGGCTCAATCCTTGGCCCTCTTCTTTTTTCATTATACCTGCTCCCTTTGGGGTCTATTTTTATAAAACACGAAATATCCTATCACTGCTACGCAGACGACTGCCAAATTTATTTGCCTTTAGCACCAAATGGCCCAGGCTCCATCCAAATCCTTTTGAACTGCCTTGAAGATATCAAAGCTTGGATGGCTCTGAACTTTTTGAGTTTCAATGAGAGTAAAACGGAGGTGATTGTATTTAGACCTAATAATATTTCATGCAGCCCGCTTGTAAATTGTGGTTGGCTAGGGTCTTATATCAAGCAGCATGTGACAAACTTGGGAGTCATTATGGACTCAGATTTTAAATTGGACAAACATATTAGTTCGGTGTTGCAAAAAAGCTTTTTCCAGCTGAGGCAAATAGCTAAGCTGAAGCCAGTTTTGTCAAGACGTGACATGGAGAAGGTAATACATGCCTTTATTTCAACACAGCTTGGCTACTGTAATGCACTGTTTTTTGGAGTCAGCCAACGATCTCTTGCTCGTCTTCAGCTCATTCAAAATGCTGCTGCCCGCCTCTTAACTGGTACCCACAGCTATGAACATGTAACACCTATCCTGTCTTCTCTTCATTGGCTTCCTGTTCATCACAGAATTAATTTCAAAGTCCTAACACTGGTTTATAAATGCCTTAATGGTCTTGCTCCCCCATACCTTTCCGAGTTACTTCAACCTTATATTCCTTCACGGACCCTCAGATCAGCTGACCAGCTGCTGTTGGTTGTCCCAAAATCAAGGCTTAAATGTAGAGGAGAACGAGCCTTTTCAGTTATGGCCCCAAAACTTTGGAATACGCTGCCTCTAAATATTAGACAGGCATCTTCGTTTCCTGTTTTTAAAATGCTTTTGAAAACACACCTTTTTTCGATAGCGTTCAGACTGGCTTGAGTTGATATGGTTTTTATGTGTTTTATTATGTTTTATGTGAGTGTCAGTGGTTGTATCTTGTGTTTTACCCTGTGTTTCTGTACAGCACTTTGGGCAAACTTTTTGTTTTTAAACGTGCTATATAAATAAACTGGATTTGGATTTGTTTAAGATATTGCCTCCACAGACAGCACACTGTAATTACTCTCCATTAAAAAAAAAAGAGGAGGGGAAATGTGTTTCCATGCAGGGTTGGTGGTTTGGAGAGGTTTGAGATGCCACATGTGGATCTCATTGTGAGGGTGGAAACTGAGAGCATCAAGGATTCATTAAGAAATCTATTAAGTAGTGTTTCCCAATCTTAGTGGGTTTTTTCTTCTTAGAAATAATAAAGTAAGTTTATATGTGATGTGTTGAAGGTGTCCAAGAATACCATAATATCATGCAAATTACTAAAATTACTTCTTTTTTTTTTTTTTTGCATGCAAAAAATATTTGCTTATAGTTTTTGGCAGCTTTAATAAAGACAATTTTCATTGACTGCAAGACTACATTCATTTGATAGACAGTCCAATTCAGACTGTCCAGCTCTTTTTCTCAGATTAATTCCAGCTGAGTTTAGAAAAATCAGGTCTGGACATTGTCAAATTTGCACTTTTTCACATGTAGTACAGAGAGGCAGACGTGTTCTCACTACTGGAAACACTCTTTGATTTAGCCGAGGGTCTGCTCTCTTGTAGGACACATGCAGCCCACTCGCTTACTATGATTTCACCTGTGCTATTTTAACACAGAGCCAGTCATCCCCTGGACTCTGTACTGGGGATGTGCCATATCTTAACATCCACCACTATACAGACATAAAAAACATTTATGGGATAGATAAGTGTCCCATCATGATATCAATGATATAACAACACCATGCATTTACATTCCCAAACATGCACAATGACCCAAGCCCAGAGATGTCTGAGAGCGAGAGAGCAGCGAGTCAGCCTCCATAGATGATTCAGTCCCTAAAAATGAATCTAACCTCCAACAAAGCCAACAAATACTTTGCAAAATTTCCACACAAAAAAAATAATCCTGTTTCAGGATTCAGTCAAAAACACTATATTAGCAGACACTAGCAGGTGATGATGTGCAGGAAGAAGAAGAGAATAACTTGTTAAAAAGATCAACCCAAGGCACAACATCCCAGGCAGAAAATATTTTCCACTTTAAGTTTTATTATGTGACAATATGGTGCAAGCTCTTGAAGAATTACAAGAATTACAAGTAACATTAGTTATTGTTATTGTTAAAGTGTTAAGCAGTTATTTATACTTTTACTGAAAATGTCCAGGGAAAACTGCCAAGGCTACTTTGTCTGCTTACATTTAACTTATGCTATATCACCCTTGTCTATAATGCAGCTGCTCCTAGAACCACAACAGATTTACACTTCAAATGAGGTAGTTTGTCATCAACGACACAAGCTTACTGGAAAAGAAGGATGGAAAATATCCTTCACTTTGTTCACACTAATAAATGCTGCTGCCTGCAAGCTGCAGTCACAGATAAAGTGTTGTTCAGAGATGCCACTATTGCAAATTTCCTTGAAATATCATGGTATAATTTTGAGGCTATATTCCTCACCCTGCATTATACCAGGGAGCTGGCAGGTTAAAGAATGTTATGTTATGTTAATGTTATGCTGGACATTTGCATTCATACTTTAAACGCCACTGGTAAACATCTAGGAATTCTCAGGGGTAATAAATAAACAGCAAGGAGGTGCAGCTAATCATTATTATAAATATCAGTTACTTTGATTAAACAATAAATCGATAAACCTGTAAATTATTCACAAGGCTTGTTTTATCTGACTGTCGAGGTTGTTGAGGTGTAAGATCCCCGCATTTTTTCAAATAAATCATGAATTAATGAGCTTGTAATTTAGCTTTTAAACACACTTTTTTTGTGTGCTAAATTTATCTCGATGGCTTGTAGATCTAAGACAAAGTGCTGAGTATGGCACTAAAGTGTTGGTGCAGCTGATGAGTTTGGACAGATGCCTGTTGATTGTTCGGTAAAAAACAAAAGACAAAATGCAGAAAAGAAAAGTTTCTTGTTTTGTGCTTCTCTCCATCTTAAACACACAAATCAACTCCAACTCCACCAAATCCCAGGGCTCTGAGGAGTGCTTCGCTTTATTACAGTCTCCCTACTTCATTCTTCCAGCAATGTGGAAACATCGAACTCAAGCCTCAGCCATCAACCCAAACACACACACACACACATTTTTTTCTGGGCTAGACATCCTTCAAAGATGAAGTTTGGAGCCTCGGCGGGTCCCAAGGCTCCCTTTTGACACACACAAACACACTTATGCAAACGATCCCGCTGGCTTTTTCACTGAATTTTGTAGCAGCGGGCTAAAAAGCTTAAATACTTGTGGAAACTTCAGAGTGAATTACTCAGACAAACTCAAAAGTTATATGTGCCCACTCAAAGTCACAAGAACGCCTGCAACCTAAAACAAAATAAAAATCAATATTTGAATGTATAGCCAGCATTTCAAATGTAAACACACAGAAACAGAGAATGAAGAAGTTCGCCACACTCACCCTCACAGATTCTGTCCAGCCGCTGGCGTTTCACTTTATGCTTGTCGATTAGAGCCATCTCGTCACAGCTTGGTGGATGAAGTGACTTCTCCTCTCCTGATTTTTGACCCTACCTCTTGTCCTTAAAATCCCAAAGAAGCTAAGAGAGTTGATATTTTACACCTGAAATTCAAGAAAGCAGTGACAAAGATCATTAATGAAAGGATGCCTAGATGGAGGGAGGTTGTTTAGAGTATTTATACTTTTAAATTTTTAGTGAGCTACCACACATATATCAGGGTAAGCGTGATAAGTGATGAGCTATACTTGGAGTTAAGATAATTTGCATCAGCAGTCCCCTTGGGAGGCAGCACCTCGCACACAATACTTAACAATGCAAAGCAGCACAGTGCATGCATATAACTGCCAATAAAATGTAGAGCCAGTGCTTAGAGTTAGGTGCCTTTTAGCCAAATCCTTTATTTGGGATTACCATAGATTTTAAATACAGTCTTAACATCTTCCAATCACGATTTCTGGACTGTCTGAAGTGTCATCAGGCAATTCATTATCGCTTCATTTACTATGTTTATTAATTTACCTTGCAGAGGCTGGTCTTTCCACCAGAGGGAGCCTCGTCCCAGAGAGCACATTTTATTTAAATTAATTAAGAAATGTCACTTGTGCAACCCGTGCTTTCCAAATTGAGTAAAACACAGCAGCAAGCAGAAAAACGGGGAGTGAGTAAATAAATGAGGCATTTTAGCAATCATTATCTTCAGTGACTGATGCTACTCTAAAGAGCATTCTTCTAATTGGCTCCTGCTGAAGCCTGAGGGACACGGCACAGTTTTTTTTAATTTTTTTTTTTTTTTGCCAGGCAGGCAAAGATAGAGAGGATGGTACAGGAAGGCACACAGACACACACACACACACACTGAGGGCACACAGAGGAATGTGGGTCAGTTAGTCAGCAGACAGGAGGAGGTTGTATCAGCAGAATAAAGACATAAAAGGGGGTAGGTGGGAGAGAAAGTACTAGAAAAACATCATCTAACAGGATGAGTACAGCGTGACACTATCCTCCTACATTTTAACTGTATGTCTGTCAGCACTTTTATAACTCTGCGCTCTCCGTTTCTTTCCATTTTTTGCCTCTGGGCCTAATCCTAGAGTGCTACACTTTCAGAATGGCTCTCGCGTTACCATTTACATGATGATATATCGATATTTGCTCTAAATGCAATTATAACCGGTGTGTTTTTGTGGGGCGCGGGGTGGGCTAAACAATGTGGCTGAGTGATGAATTGATGGTGCATTTTAATTTGGCCAGTTGTTGGGAGGGAGCGAGGGGAGGTGTAGTGCACTGCAGTGAAAGGGAATTTAAAAGCAACACCGGAGGAGGTGCCACAGTTTGGCGTCTTTCTTTAAACCCAAGCACAGTTCAGCTCGCCCCACCAGTCAGCTGTGCTTCAGCTTGCCTCCTCCACAAGATATGCCTCCCTGCCAAAGAGCTGGAGACCCACATGTGGGAGTCAGAGGAGAAGTAATTGAGCAAGAGTGAAAGCAGGAAACAGTCACTCAGAGGCGGGGGAGTCACTCTGCCTCGTCTATGAATAGACCGGAGGAGACATGCATGGGCATCTCTGATTCTGTGCTGCAAAAGACGTAACCCTATAGGTCACAAGTGAATCTGGCCATTAATTATAAGCTCTCCTGATACAGACTTCACTTTGCTGATGGCTGCCTTGGTGGACAAACTCTGTAACACAAGAAGATGTCGGTAATGATGCAGCGACCGGTGCAGACAGAACAACTTGGAGTGATGTATAATTACACGGAGTTGCTTAGACAATGTGATGATGGGAAGAAAATGATGCTATCACAATGATGTGACATCTAGTATAACTAGCTTTTTAAAGAGAAGCTTGTGTAGAAACAAGATGAAACAAATGAGCTCTCCGTTTATTTTTAATAACGCATACTGAATATCGCAGGCCGATGCTAATGCAGATATTCAAAGAGCAGTAAAATTATGTATACTGGCTGACATTCATACATATAAATACATACTGTATGCTGGAGTTATTCTGAAAAGGAGAGGCTAACATTTCATTAACTTTTCAGGAATTCATTTCACAAATTACTTTGCAATTCACAGTGAAGACTCTGCATATGTCTGTTAAGCAGAACAGACTGTGCTACAAGAGCTGCAGCACTGCGAGTATTGTATACCGTATACAATACTGTACAATTTTTAAAAGACTCCAAATAAACTTGTGTATTATGCATGATTAAAAAACGTGTGTAGTCGCACTTTATATATGCCTGTACCACTACATGTGCAATAGGTGAATATCAACCACCCAAGGCATCTATCAGACTCTAATTTTTAATTTAAAACTATACTTTGTCGAACTGCATTAGGGTGATAGAATTATAGGGTTCACACTTGTTTTTCTTATATTATGCAATCATAGACAGCACAAAATATGGATGTATTTTTTCTCATACAAGCACATTTTCTATGCTTTATGTAAGCGCTTTCTATCTAACATTCACACTCTGATGGATGCATCGGAGAGCAACATGGGGTTAGTATCTTGGCCAAGGATATTTGGCATACAGACTGGAGCAGATGGGGATCGAACCACCAACTTTAAGTCATACTGACTGAAACATTAAGTTCAGCTGTAAGTTAGTTATTTCTGGACTCAGAAAGGAAATACTCATTGGCTAATGACTTATGAATCACTAAATGTGTGGATTCAGTCAAAGCTACTCAGTTTCAAACAACTAAGATTCAGCACTTTGCTAACCAGTGGATGCTGTCATGGCAGCTATATGCACGTATAACAGTGAGACATTCCACATCAATAGAACTTGCTTTTATATGGTTCTTTTGATGTGATACATAAGGTTATTTACATATGAATACTATATAATTTAGGCCTATATAGAATACTGTGCAGATGTCTTGAACCTCCCCCTGTTTCTTTATTTTTCTTGTTTCAGACATGAGAAATAGCTGCATTGGCATTTTTTAAAATTGTTGCCATGCTGAAAAATGAACCTGTAGCCAATCAGATGCTCTCCAGGTGATATTGTATGTTGGATTCAAATCTGAAGATCTACCATCAATTTTACCAAGATCCCCAACACCACTGGCAGGAATGCAGCTCCAAACCATGACTGCTCTGTATTTTACAGATGGCTGTTGACACCCACTGCATCTCTCTCCTAACCTTCTCCATATATACTGATGACAATTTGAGCCAAACATTTTCAGTTTGGATTCATCCCTGCCTAAGACCAGTTGCCACCGATTTTCAGTCGAGTTCTTCTGTAACGTGGCATACGTCAGTCTTTTCTCCCTATTTCTATCTTTAAGAATGGTTTCCTGACATCCACCCTTCCATTAACAGCATTTCTGATGAGGCAGCTGGATCAGCTGAAAGGCCAGATGCATCTCTGAAGTCCTGTGTCTGGTCTTTGCTAAATGTGCTTTTTTTTCCTTAAAGACATGACTTTCAGCTACTGCTTTTGGCAAACAGTTTTTTAGGAATCACGTTGTTGTTCCCAAAAATTGGATTTTTGTCCTATCAAACTGTTTTATCTTTGACATTTTTCATATATTTAACTAAAAAAAATGGAAATAAATGACGTGATTTTGTGACAATCTGCTAGTAGCAAAGTGACTAAAGGCACAATTCAGACATGAATACTGATTGATCCCTTGAATTAGATGGCTTTTTATGCCTGGATGATCACTTTTAAGTGGCTTAACAAGCAAACAAAAGGCATTCTTTTGGAAATGGTCAGGTGCAAGGATTTGGCTGAAAATGAGTGAAAAAGAAACCAGTGTTTAAAGAAAACTGTTGAAAACCCCACAGAAAGCCTGGAGAACTATTGCTCAAGACCAGTTTAAAAATTACAACAATGCCTGGCTCCTTGGAAGAAAAATATAAACAAATGAGGGATGGGTCAAAACTTTTGGCCATTACTGAATATTAAAACCAATAAACCATTAACCAACCAATGACCAAGTGTACTATTTTCAGTTTATCAATTATACCAAAGACACGCAGCCCCAAACCTCTGCTGCTATCATCTACACCTTAAAAACCATTTCAAATATGACATTTATATTCCCATGCCTCAAATGACAGGATGGCAAACCACACAGGCTTCCAGGAATGGCCTCCTCAGCAGTTTGAGAGCTCCAATTTTTTCATCAAAAAACCCCAAACTGTGGTAAATATGACTTCATTTCCATAAATTAATTCCAGACATTTTGACTCATGTAAGAAACAGATCCACTCCATTTTCAAAAGAAAAAAAAAAAAGAAACATTTCAACTCCACCAAGCGGGTTGAAATGTCAACAACAACTTTAAGCACAGCTCTCAGTCAGAGGAGTGCCAGAGAGGAAGTACAGTTATCCTGCGGCCCTTAGCACCGTCACCGCTAGATTGTTACTTCACTAAGTGCTGTTATGTAACTTAACAATAAGGGGATTGACCTGAGAGAAAATACGTGCTCAGAGTTGGATGAGAGGAAGAGAAAGAGTGGACAAAGTCACACACACACACACACACTCAACACATATGCAAACAACAGAAATACACAACCCTTGAGACTGTCTGGCTCAGCCTACAAGAGGGCTCACTCTGCCCAACACACACACACACACACACACACACACACACACACACACACACACACACACACACACACACACACACACACAGGACTGTTAGCTGTGTTTAGGTACTCATGTTCACAAGTCTGCGACTGTGAGCCAGTTAGAGTGTGACTAAAGTAACTGTTGCTTGATCTGTCGAGTGATGCAAACCTCACAGTATTCTTGGTAACTTCTTAACTGCGCAGGCAGAAAAAACATTTACTACAACTACATATAAACTTCAGCCTTTTATGAGCTACAGTGTGATTTACGACAAAGACACACGACATTTAGTGCGCACAGTTTCTGCAGTATAGCCAGTCCACAAGTGTTACTTTGTAATTGCATCTTGCCTTTATACCTGGATGCATTTCATGCACTGTTGGACTGCATGCCATAATGCTTAGATGAGACCATTTTGAAGGTGTATACTGTTAATCTAGAGCAGGAGTAATAAACATAAGGCCCAGGGGCGAGAATCAGACCCCAAATGGACTTACAGAACTAGACGACTTTGAAAAATGTGAAAGGGGGGATACATTTTGGACATTTAAACATATTTTAATAAGTTTTACAGCTTTTCCTCTGGATAAAGAGCTCTCCCATGGACATTTATACCTTACTATTGTAATTAATTAATTGATTGATAAACAAATAAATGGTCAACTACTGAAATTTCTGTCTTATACAGCTGGTCCACAGTGAAAAAAACAAACAAACAAACAAAAAAAAAAAAAACGGACATTATCTGTGAACTAACAGAAACTCTCTCATTTATAATCATAGGATACTCCCGCAATGAACTACAAGAACCCTTTCTGTTAATTGAAACATTTATTATTTTACAATTGTGTAAATTTGTCAGGCTGACAAGTTTCTTTCATTTCATTTAATACAGTTTCACTTGTCTGGCCGACTTATGTGGACCACAATGTGAAATGAGTTGTTCTGATGATGGCCTTGATCTAGGATAACATACTATAGGTTCATAAGTTTGGCCTCCAATGTGCCGTCCACCACACAGTCCTCAGTATCTGAATTTTGAACAGGTTTTCAGTTTCAACTAAAAGAAATCTACACAGGTTCTGATATAACTCCATCTCCAACATGTCTGCGGAGTGTAACACAGTAAGAGTTGAACCCTCAAAAACACGGACCCCAAAAAATGCACTCAGCTGCAGTTTAAATGCCACTCGCAAGATGGACTTAAAGAATAGTTCTTTTATGCACTTTAACGGTGAATAAATGAGGCGCCAAGCTGAGATTTGCTCAAAGTTAATAGCTTTTTAACGGTTGTGAGAGGTGGCAGATGTGCACCACAGATGTGCTCCCAAGCACAATGCAGAGAGAGTAAAATCTTTATCAAAATGCCACAATAAAATCTTTTGAGTGCTTCGCCAGGAGTTACATTGCTTTGTCGCAGCAGTTGCATCATCAAGAGGTTATGAATTTATACAGCGCCTTTCAATCTGACACTGTGGACATCAAGAAATTTCAGGAGCACAAAAAGCCACTTTATCACTTCACACACAAATCTCTCTCGGTGTTACATCTCTTTTACTCGTGCTCAAACTTTTTCTGTGAATTTCTGTGAAGAGAAGTGCGTAAAATTGCAGCCTAGGAGATCTTGTTTAGGTTGGCAATACCACTAAATACACAGACGGAGAGAAGAGAAAGTGAAATAGTGAAAGTGAAGAGGTCTTTTTCTGACTGAGGCCATTTCTCAGAGGAGCCCTCTTTCCAGATTAAGAAACCTGTGGGTTTGGCTGAAGGTGAAAAGGCACAGAATGAAGCAAAGCTACAAAACACGTGCACGCCTTAAATATCTCAGAAGGAGTTACTACAAGGGAGAGTTCTCATCATGAAAAAAAAAAAAAGAGCTGTATCCTTTTTTTAGCTCATCAACCAAGCTTCCAGCCCTTGACCTCAGTGAACCAGTTTAACTATGTGAATTTGGTGATGAACAGTCTGTACACACAAAAAAAGAACTGAGCTGCACGAGTATGGTTATGCAGTAAAAGACTCACAAAAGCTAAAGAGAGACCTGGTGGCCTTGAGATAAATCTTATAAAGACTTCTCTTCTTTTTTTTTTTTTAACCTTCTAAAGCTTATAAAAAACCATTCAAATTTCTTTCCTCTAGCAATAATCTAAAGATCTGTCAGTTTTCTTTCTTTTTCATCTCCTTTTCTTTAAATCTTTCATATGGAAGCCTTGTGTCTACATCTGCCAGTCAAAGCCTTCATCCTTTTGAGGGTAAAGTGTGACATTTAGGAAATACGCTTCTTCAGTTCATTCAAGGATGAATGTAGTTTAGAAACCAAGAATCCCCAAGATTTCTGGACACTAACTGCCTTAAATCTCATTAATGCAGCACATCAATGGACAGGGAAATCCTACAGTCAACATTTTGAGAAATACTTCTGTGCCAGCTACCAAAAATTACACCTTAAGAGTCTATGATTATTGACCCTGAAAGTGCAAGGTAGCAGAAACAGAGGAGGCAGCGAGGCGAAGGTAGTTAAGGTTTCTCTCCTCTCATTAATCGGATAGTTGGGGCTCTGAGGGGCACGTAAAGCTGTCACTCAGACCACTGATTTACACCTCCCTTCTCCTGGCAGGCTTCTTCTTCCTCCCTGTCTAAATACACCAGTTACTGGCAATTACAGCCTTCCTCTTTCTGCCTCTCCATCATCATCACAATCCCCAATGTCTGTCCGTCCATTTTTGGGCTTCTTCATGTATCCTTTTACCTCCTTTCGCATGTCCTGTCAGCCTCTGGCAGTCAGCGTCCTTTAATTTTCTATTTCTCCTTTACATCGCCTTTTCTCTGAACCATTTTCCCCATCTTCTCCCCTTCGCCGGCTCCCCCTCCTCCCTCTCACATTCTCACCGTCGTTTTCTCCTCGCAGCTCTAAATGAAATGAGACCGCTGCAGTACTAACTGCTGACTTGGGCTAATGCACAATTTTGTAATAATGCCTATTCGTTTAAGTCACCCAGGAAACGCATAACTGTGACATTATTGTGCACAGTAGCCTGTTACCCTAACCCAGCGAGGCTTTCAGCATAGCCTGCATACCACCTTTCTCTAGTTCCTTACAGCTAATGAACATAAACAAAGTCTGGCATGAAATATCCGCTGTCATAATTGGCAATTTATTTATACACAGCATCCCAAAACTACACAGACTACTGAAGACTCAACAAAGAGGGTCCACGTCTAAATTAAATAAAAAAAGACATTGTAAACACGTCTCTAAATATGATTCTGCTGTGGTGCAGTTTCTCTATTGCCTGACAGGCTATATGCGGATTTACTGATCTCAACTCAACGAGCGCTTTTCGTGTAAAAACACACACACACATAAACAATCATGCCTAAATTTCTATTACTTAAGCTGACAGGTAAAGAGCTTTGTCACAATAAACCCCTTTTTAGCAATAGGCTTTTACTGTGATAATAAATCATACTATTCTGCTTTCATTCAACATGATGTCAGTGACCTCGGTCCTATCTCTGCAAGTGACGAAGACCAGTCCTGGGTGCTAAACTCCGCGCGTGCTACTCTTACATGTAGGAGCATTACACTAGAAATTTGGGGCAGATTCTCTTCAAGGTCAGCATAAGAGATCAAATTCCCTGGGGATGAATGCTAGACATGATAATGAAAGGAAATTAAGGAAATGTTACGATGCAGCATGAGCAACCAGGTTGGGAGTTATACTGTCTAATAAGTTGCATGGCACCAAAAAAGAGCCATCATGAGCTAATACCCAACTTTCTCTTCCAATTAAATCAAATAGTTCTATTTTTTTTCTTTCAAAAAGTAAGAGTAAACACACCCTGTTTGTTTCAGTTTTACAAACTGTACTGGATTTGCCCAATTGAGCAGGCTTTTTCCAACATATTGGATTTTTGGCAACCCTAAAGAGGATTTAGCCAGAGCCAAAGGGCCAAAGTAGTGTAATTGCATTTGCCTGATTACAATAGACATCTTTGTTTCTCAAATGGGCCTACATCACAAGAAAGTGCATAAATTTGTGCCAAAAAAAACTAACAAAAACTCCGAAAAGACCCATTCTAAGCCAGAAAAAAACCTGCTTAGGTGTGAACTGATCATCAAAACCATCTAGAAGTTCACTAATTCTTCTTCAGATTGCACAGTAATGTAATTAATATTTGTAGAACTTGAGTGCCAAGTCAAAGCTAAACAAAAATTTAGACCTGTATCAAATAATGTTTGATGTTTAATCATAAATAATGCCAGAATCATGTTTCAAACAATCCTTGCAGTGCACTTACTATAAATAAAAACGAAACACAAATAATTGTTTAATCACTTAATTGAAATACAGAGACAAAAATAAAACAACACCACAAATACCATTTTCCACAACTTCAGTGGTCCCTTCAGAATGATTTTAGTCTAATAAAAAACACTTCTGTGTGGTGATGTTGGCCATTGGTAATATTAATTGTTGAACTTGATGATCTGTCTTTTTCTGCTGAGCACCTGATGAATATGAACCAACTGAAAAATCAATTAAACTGTAGAGATTAGTTCATGACAAGAGTGCAAATGCTCACATTTTTTTAAAAGAACTAAGTAATGAGACAAAAATGTAAATCATTACTTAAGTTTCCTGAACTTTCTTAAAATGCTGTCTTCTTAATTTATTAAGCCCAACATCAAATCCATTGACTAGTGTTTAAATTTTTTTTTACATCTTCAGATTTTGAGTTTGCATAAAAAACCTGAAGTCAATTTATGAAAGCAAACTCTGGCCTTCATATTTCTGGACACTTTTGGAAGTTCTACTCAAGAATGAACACAAATGTTGGTAAATGTTGGGTACAAGTGGTATACCACAAGTAGTTTTTTTCCCTTATGAATTCCTTATTTCCTGAGACGTACAGTATATGCTAGTTTTAAATACTACTGATTTTCTCATTTAGTTATCTTGTGTTTTTTCATTGTGCTCCTCCTGTCTCATCTCTGTATGTCTTTTGTTTCCATTTATTTTATTTCCTGTTTTATTTTGGAAGCTGTTTGTTCTTCTTCTGTTTTGTTTTGCTTTATTTCCCCAGCTTGTTGTCTTGATTGTGTTCAGCTTCCCCACCTGTTTCTTCTTCTGTTTTCTATCTCCTGTGTATATATTGTGTTAGTCTTCCTTTGTCCTGTATTTCTTGTATTTCCTGAATTTGTAGTCCATGCAATTTCTGAATATTTGATGGTTTTTTGGATTTTGGACTTGCTTAGCTAATGCATTGCAGAGCACCAATCCACACTGACATGTGATTCTCTAGATCAGGGGTCTCGAAGTCCAGTCCTCGAGGGTCGGTGTCCTGATACTTTTTATGTGTCCCTGTTGCAAAACACCTGAATAAAATTAGTAGGTCATTAACAATCGTATAGAAGTTGACTGCATGCTGAAGTGGCAACCACTAACCCCACTCAAGTAAATTTAAGTAAATGTAAGTATTTGGAAAAATGTACTTCTAAAAGTACTTTTATTGCACCATGTTCATGCACTCATGAGCTGCTGTAACATGAATCAAATGGCTGAAGTGCCACCTTAGCATGCAGTCAAGTTCTGTAGAGTCTTGCTAAGTTCGAGACCCCTGCTCTAGATTTAAGAGCATTAAAAGCTCAGTTTGTGTTCAACTCCTGGATCCTGTTCTTGGGTCCACAAAACAATAAAAAAGTTTCTCCCCCGTAATTTCTCCTGCCTCCTAAAACTTTGGAACTTTGGTTTAATCTTATCAAACTTTGGATTTTGTTGTAAAACCAAAAAAGTTCAGTCTCATGCTAACATTTGAATACTTGACAGCATTTATGATTTCAGGTTTTGTGGTTCCATGCACAGCCTTACCAACAGTATGTCTGAGTAGAAAAACTGTCACCAGGAGCTTAGCTCAGCTGTCAAAAGTGTAAGCGGTCTCGTACGCATTAAAATAACTAGAACAAAATGAAAGTAAGTTACTAAGCTGTGAGCTGAACGTCTTGGAGCATTTTTTCAAGGTCGAGAGACTTTAATTGGTGTGAGCCATCTGGCCTGCTACAAAGCCAGTGGGCTCTGATTACAAAAGGTCAACTAAAGCAGGTACAGTAGTAATATGCCCAACACTAAACAGCCAAAAACATCTTGTAAGGTTCTTTATAATGGTAAACTACATATGGCAACTGGACTGTAAGTACAGAAAATAGGGAGTAAATGGGGTTACGAAAAGGCCAAGCTTGCCCCAGAGGCCAATTCGCCGTGAGCTGAACGCCACTGACCTAGATTAATACCAACCACAGCAGCACCAGGACTATTAAACACACCCCGGTTTCCTGTATCCTGCCTTTCTGTCTGTGTGTGAAATGATTCCATCTGTCAGTCTCAGCTGGGCTGTGAGAACATCGCTGAACGCTGCTGCACACACACACACACACACACACACACACACACACACACACACACACACACACACACACACACACACACACACACACACACTGTATGTATGCGCATATAGAGACAGACACCAAAAAACACAGACGTGTCGGATGGGAACTGGGGCCAAGGTGGGTGTCTGGCTGCATCGTGCCTCTAGGGAGGGGGTCTGAGAAAGTCTGCCCAGCATGAAAGGCTTGAGGATGGGGAGCCAGACATGAGATAGTGACAATGGTCATGGACATCATTCCAAATAGTCTTCATTTAAGGTTTTAGTCTCTCAATTCTGACTACTACCTGCACAGAACATTTAGTTTCAGGACAAACTGAAAGAACTTCTTTTTAATGACATTTTATCTCTATTCATTTCACCTCTGAGGACAGCCAAGCTTGTGGGAGTTCTTTTCAGCTTCTTTGTGAAATTACTAACTTGACAACATATAATTGCATACATGTGCACGCTTTCCTGCCTTTGTCTGTGTGCAGGCATGTGTGTGTGCACCTGCTTTCATGTATATAAGTGTGTATAAGTCAGGTCATACCAAGATGAAACCCCCATGCAAGGACAGAAGCCAGTATTCATACACCAGAGAGAAGAAACATAAAGAGCCAGCTATGAAAAAACAAAAAATCACCACCTGTGAGTAAAAGCATACAGAGATGAAACTGGAAGGGGGGATAAGACAAGGGCACAGACGGATTAGGAGTCATGACTGATATTCATAGAAAAATAAGGGACAGAGAGCTTAACTGTGAAGAAAAAGAGCAGAGAAGAGAAAGGTCAGGGATGAGGTTTAACCAAGGGAGAGAAGACACTGGCGAGTAAGTAAAAACTGGAACAGAAAAAACTATGTTCTTTGAGTTATTTGAAATATCTCACAAGCTCAAACTTCCCCTGAGGCTGAATTGAGCAGAAAGCATATAACCTTCAAGTTTATCATCATTTCACATTTCTGTACGCATTCAAATGAAAACGCTTTTCTCAGGGCACAAAAAAAGAAAAATGGTGTTAAAACACAGTCTAATGGGTAATATTTAGAATACCAGGACACAATGACTGGTGTCAGGAAATCCTGTATTTCGTTTTGTATGTGAATTTTATGAAAAAAAAAATTTGCTTCCAGCAATGCTGCACTGGCTCCATGTCTAACCTGGATAATGTGACTTCTCACTTTCTTTATATTTGACTATGCTGCCATTTTAAACAGCACATTCAGTAGAGCTGTAGGTATTACACGGAGCTCATGCGTCAGCAAAATCGCTGACAATGGCAATAGCAATGAACTGCACACCCCTCTCTCCTCATGGCACAAAACTTAATTATTGGAAAAATGTTGATCAGCTAAAAAGATGCTTGGAGGTAGATCAGCATGTCAGATATTTAGTTTAAGAATAAAAGTGAAGAATAAAAGTACGTGGAGCTTAGATGTATGTGATGTCAAGAGTTTGTTAAAGCTGCCTTAAAAGCCCAGCAACACCTATTTCCAACCTCACGAAGAGTCCCGAGGGGGGTACTCACAGAGGACTGAGTAGGAGTGACCAAGTCTGTGGATTTTCTCTGGCTCAGTGAAACATTAACCCACAGTAAATCCTTTTTGTTCAGGACCAGGAATCAAACATCTCTACATGGGGGGGAAATCAAACATGTCTTTGTGCGAACAAGCTGACGAGTTGAAAAGCCAACCGTCCCACTGAGCACCTCAGCAGCACAGAATCAAAGCGTTAGCCTCTGGCTCGCCAAACATTGATGATATCCATATTCATACTGACAACAGTTAAGGTGATAAAACTCCATCTATCAGTTCCGCCATTTGTCTCATCAACAATGTGATCAATAAGAAGATAATAGCCCATTTTTCATAACAGAAGCTTTAGCTCTCCATACAGCAACAAGTAGATAACTTATCTTATGTGACAATGTGTAAGCATGTGTGTGTGTGTGTGTGGGGCTGATGCTCCGCAGGAGCTAAACTGCTGATACCCACTGCTCATTTAAATCAAGGAGAAGTGCATCCTCTCACTTAACAGTGTGCTTTAGGAGTCAAATGGTTTCATGGATATCAGCCAGATTTTTTCCGCCTGGAATCCTGCCAGTATTTATGCAAGTAAAGAGGCTGTTCAATGCATGAAAATGTGCCACGCAGAAAGCAATAATCTGGACTGGATAGCTAAAATTATGGCATTAAAAAAAAAGTAAAAATATAAATTTGGAATTTTATTGTTCTGTTGTCTGAAGCACCCACTCAAAGACAAACACAGATAAATATTACAGTGAAAGTGTAAAATTAGAACAACCATCAATTTGTGGATTTAAATCAAGAAAATAGTTCAAGTCACTAGGGCTGTGCAACTGAGCCTTTAATCACTTAAACACCCTGTCTAAGGAGCTTGCCATCTAGTTACCTAGCTTTCCAAATCAAAACCCTTTGTTCCTTCTTAAATGACTCATAACTGAAATTATATAACAGTGCAAACAAAATGCCAAGGATGAGTAGATAGACCCTAGAAAAAAGAATTTTTTTCTCAGTGTCACATTTTACCTCACTAATGTTGCAAAGCACATTAGTCTAAAAACCCTCCAGAGATAACGACAAGTTAGCCATACTCCCTAAAAATAGTGTCTTGGAGGCTGTGCTAAGAAGGTTGGATCATCTGTGATGGTTCAAAAAGGTAGGTAGTAAACTGCTGTTGTTCACAGTCCTTCACATGATCACTGAAAAAAAACAGAACTATTACTTCAGATTCCATTGCAATTTACAGGTAATGAGTATATTATATGCTTATAGGCATATTACCAAAACCATATGCTGGAAATAAAGATGTCTATATTTTTCAGGTCAGTGCAGACATGGCTTAAACCTAGTGTATCATATATAATACATGAGTTTTTGAATTTTCTGGCAATTGTTTCATGGTTTGTGGGTAAAACATAAAGTAACAATAATGACAGGAATATATATATATATACACATCTATAATTTTTAATATTTTTTTTTTTTATTTTGGAGAAAAATGTGGGAAAACTGCCTCAGATTCAACTTCATCTTTTACTGTTTCATGTTGACACAATGCAAAACCTAAAGGGCAGAAAGAACAACTAGATAAAACACTTCAGAAGCCGATGAATCTCCAGTGAGATTCCTGGCACTTCTGGCTGGCTACTGCAAAGAAAACAAGGAGCCGATGCCTCGCAACAGTGCTACCCAACCAGAACCCCAAGGGCCCTTTCTTAAGGACTAAGAGCCTTACTCTGCCACACAGCATCAGTAAGCTTGTAAAATAAGCTGTTACACTTTATATGCATCATAACCATTGCAATAATACATAGCAGATGCCTGATTTTCACAAACAGATTTCCCTAAGGGTTTTTTTTCCTGGGTATAAGCCTGTTCTTTGTCTTTAGATAATGTCCACACTTCCATAAAGACAGAATGGAATCTTTTATTAGAAAAAAACCCCACATTCAGTTAATAAAATAAGCTGTCACACCTTCTACTGCTATTAGAAGTAACACTCAAAAAGTGTGCATGCATGCTGAAAGTATACGTACTGCACTACTCCAGATTAAAATATCCTATTAGCACGCACATTTGCAGAGCCATTAGCATTTAAAAATGCAGGCGCTGCGCTCCTTTCAAAATGCCATTTTTACTCTGCTGCGAGGAGAGTTCTCCAGTTGTCATAAACAACTTTCTTTTTTTTTTTTTTTATTCAAGGACCTTTTCAAATGTCAGGGCCAATCAAACACAACACGACAGGTCTCTGGGTGGAAAAAAAAATACAGCTCAGAGGGCAGAGAAGAAAGCGGACTTATCATGCATATTCATGTCGTAGGAAGGTTCAATGACTGCTGTCTCTGAGAATTGTGAGCAGTGGCAAAAAAGGTTTGTCTGTTAAGAGACAGCTGAAAAAAGTAAGCTTTTAACTCTTTCCACCCCTTCGACCACCAAGTCCAAATGTCAGTGTCAAAGAGCCACAATGGCCAAAGCATTGTGTGCCCCCATGAGTGACTTTCAAAACCCAAACTCCATCTTTTTTTTGTCCCTTTTCTCCTCGTCAGCAAATTTGGACAGAAAAGTTTTCTCTGTGAAGTAGTGCTCAGCAGAATGGCAAACAAACAGAGCCATCTCTCCACTGGCCAGGGCCCACTTCAGCACTTTAGACATCTCTTTCAGTTTACAGCTTGCCTAAATCAGCAGGATGGATCCTCCTGACACAAGTCTATGTCAGCTGCACTGGAATAGGGTCTCTGCAGAGACACAATGGAGCTTGCTTCCTCCCCCCTACTCCTCTTTATGCCACCTCCCTCAAGAGACAGGAGAGAGCGATTAAGAAGGAACGGGGAAGAAAAAAAAAGCGAAGAATTTAAATACAGTACATGTGCCTGCACTTTCAGCCTGTGTGTATATGTGTGTAATCTGCAGGAAACTTCACCAGCTAGGAGTGCGAGAGCTGAACGCCCCACTGGTATTCTCCTCTCTATCTGTTCCTGTCTTTCTCTCTCCTTCACTTCCTGCCTCTCTTCATTAGTCTCTGTCTATTCTCTTTGGCTCCAGCGAGGCACAGTCATCCAGGAGGACATTATTAGCTGTCAGCATTAACAACCAGCGTAGCCACTGCAGAAGCAGAGTCAGTTTCTTAAAAAATGCTCGCAGAAAGCTTCTTCTCTGCCCCAGTGAGCAGAGCAGGCAGTCAGGACAGCCTGCTGTGTGCAGATGGTGCTTTGTGTTTGCTAGTTCCTGCAAAAGTGACACGCAGACACCAATCGCAAAAACGCACAGCGACTTGCACACCTAGCTGGAACCTGGTACTACTATTCATTCCTAATCCTCTGTGGTTTGCATGAAAGTTAATGGCAGGTGTTTAAAGCTCCGGCTATGCCAAGTGAGGGAGGGGAGGTAAATGGGAGAAGATCAACTCTTTTTTTTTTTCTCCGCTGGCACACACACACACACTTTTCCATGTTGAAAAGGTGTATTACAGTCCTGTTAGATCTCCAAAGTATGACCCTTCATCCATTGTTATCCTTCCCCTCCTCATCCTGTCTTACTCTGGCATAATGTCCATGAATGCAGTTGAGAGTAATTAGGACTTCTATGGAGGAAAATAGACAGTCATTAAGAAGGAACAGTGAATCCACAGTGTGATAGTTCGTGCCAGGTGGGAGGCTATTACACAGCCAAGCAAGAGTTAGCAAACTCCCTCGATCATAAATATAAGGAAGAGCAAACATCCACCACTGCTCTTCCACTGCTGCCAAGAGCTTTCCTACAATCATATAATGAGTTAATAATTTAGAGAAATGCTCATCTCTTTCCTCATCACATATTGTGCCACATTCACTATAATATAGGCTTCAGTCACCCCCCTTGAAAAATCTAGAGTGTGCTTATTAAAAGGCTCGAATGATGTTACAGACTCCTAGGCACACATGTTTAATGGAGCCCTAATCAACATGGTGCAGTGGTCAGGCTTTTTCCTTTTTCTTAATATATTATTCTGCACAGGGCAAAACTCATTCAAATTCTAAAACAAATATCCAGACTTTTTCTTTAATCAATCAGACATAGATGCAGAGCATGTACTGCACACTCTTCATTATGGAGAGTGCAGTGTACCTCACTTAAAAAGAAACACAACACTGCTCGAAACGCCTTATATTATTTAATGTTGAATGGGAAATACAACAACCAGATCTGTTGGGGGTTTTTTTCTTTTATTGGGGGAATACAGAGTTCACCGTACACTGTCTTCCTACAAATGCCTGTCTTTCTCCTGTTTTCCTCCACTGCTCTCCAAGTTTTTTCTGTGTCTATCAATCAGCTTTACATTCCCCTCATCTGCCATCTTTTTCTCTTTTCTTCACCTCTGTCTTTTTCTAGAAATGCGAAAAAGCCACATATACTACAGAAAAGACGAAACATAACCCAGTATTCTGTTTTGTAATGTCAGGATTTAAAAAATTAAGGAATTTAGACATATGAGATAGAAACAGCGGCTCTTATTCATTATTTAGAGCCCTGTACTTCATTAGAAAAATGTAAAGGAAGTGATGTTACATCAAAATTAACACAGAGAGCTTTTTTGCTTTTTTTTAGCAATAATTTAAATTTAAGTCGTCCCAGACTTTAAGTTGTCTCTGCATGATTGTCATCCTCTAAGTCTCCGTCATTGTTCTACTCTGTCACAACTTCAAACTTTATAGTAAGTTTAGATTCGATGGCGATCAGTGAGAGCACACTGAGGCGCTGTTGAGTCTTTTACGTTTAGTTACAGCCAAATTCAAAAACATATGAAGGGCTACAAACACGTATGGGAAAAGCTGTTTTGAGATGTTTTAGAGATGTATCCTGTTCATTCTGTACAAAGCATCAGAATTGGGTCATTTCCTTTGCAAAGTTATGATCTAAATCAGACCGGTATAAGCACACGGTGCATCAGCTAGTTTATGAGCATGAATATTCACATCCTCAGCTTCCATGTGCAGTAGAATCCCAAATTTTCACTAATGCTGCCAATCTGTGGTATAAACAGGCACCTCACTTGTCAATATTGAGGTTAAATGTTTCTACCGCCTAAAGATCCATGCCTTTCAGTGTTACTTGTGCTCGGTAGATTCATCTGCAAACACTTTAGGCTTCTTGGTGTGCTGCAGTTCACCTTTATATGACTGGCACACAATGGGAACACTCACTGCATATCTTGTGATCAAGCTGATCTATAAGTGAATTATCCCATGTTCACAAAGAGACGAAAAGCAGTGAGTGGATCCATGTCGGCCTTTTGTCACTTTGAATATGCTTAAAACACGGTCCCAAAACTGCGCCGTGAATTTTAAGACAGCACAGCTTGGGAAAACAGTTCTGCTGCCTCTTGGCATGCATTGCATTTTCCATCCATATCAGAGGATATGTCATTAGGAACATCCATTATTGCACATAATTTCCACAAAGTGCTTTAGATGCATCTGCATGGAAACTACAGCGTGTGAATATAATGTCCACTTTAATGTTGTTAAAAAAAAATCATTTTTAAAATCTAAAAGTACAAAACACATAAAAACTGCAAAGGTCAAAGAAACTTTCTGCATCTTAGCTGCGTCCTTATATACTGTTGACATCCACCAAATTCAGAGATTAAGCTGCACATCGATTAAGGGATTTTTTTTTAAGTGAGACTGCAGCCCATTATACTGGCCCGTCATATTACTTACATATCATATGCCTGGCTTCGACAGTTTTTAGGATCTATGTTTAAACTGCCAAGCATGGCCAGTACGACCTCAGGCAGGCTTTCCCGAGTGACTCCGAATTGGTACAAAGCCAACAAATCTTTCAACTATTTTTCCCCTCCCCACGAATCCAAAATTAATGTAAGCTAGCAAGTATGTGAGAGATCAGAAGTAGAGTCTGAACTGAACTGAAAAATTGCCTGCTGTATTTCTGTGACTATATATGCTTTTTTCTTTTCACCCATTTGCTGAATCAATCCCTCACATACAGTGGATGAAAGATAAGATGTGCTGCCTCTGCCCTTTTTGTCCAAACTTGTTAATATGCTTAGTAAGAAAAGAGTCAAACTTTAAATTGATTTCAGTTAGTTGGAGATCTAAGTGATCAGTCTGGTTTCACCTTAAGTGCTTTGAGGTTACTGTTGTTGTGCTTTGGCACTATTAAAATAAAACCAAACTTGATTAAATTGAATTGAACTTAAAAACATGTCAGTAACTTCATGCTTCAGTGCCACTCTCCACTACTGCATCTCTCCCTCAAGCTTCTGAACTAGCTTGGTGTTCACCTTCCCGGTTCCAGCGGCTAAAGAGCACAAATCAAAGTTAACATGCAAGTGCAATGATCAGATCATTTTTTCACAAACACAAAAACCACTAACAAAGTGTCTTTTTCCCCATTGACGGAGAATATATAATCTTATATAATCTTCTTACACTTTTTCACCATTTAGAAGATGACATGTCAGAAGGTTGTTAGTGAGAGAGCATAATTAACCTCCTAAGCAACAATCACGAGTGGAGGCAGGTTATTTGGATCTCTGATTATGAAAGGCAGTAGGCCCTCAACTGATAAGGAAATTGCGAGCTTGGTTTAAGAGGGAAAACTAATCTGTGAAAGGGGGATTGGCATGGAAAGATTGTATTTTATGAGTAATATTCTGTGTAGGAAAATACAAACATGCTCTTGACTGGTTTCAAAAATAAATAAATTTTTTTTTAAAAACTTACTTTTGGACCCCCAAATGGTCCAAGCCCCTAAACACATACCCAGTTTGCCTTATGGATGATGCAGCTCAGCTTTTTATAGTTAATAGATAAAAAAGCTTTTGACTTTCAGGGCAGTATGAGCATTTACATCATAAGCAGGAAAGTTAATTTCTGTACATACACCATGCATTCATATTCAGAACGCAAACATTTGAGAATCTAATCCATTTCATTCCAGTAGGTATAGGCTCTTCAGTGTTTGGAGGGTATGTTAACAAACAATCTACTAAAACACATGCAGAGTGTGAATCGTGAAATATGCATGCTTCAATAATTGTTTACTGCATGTCATATCTCTATTGTAATATTAAAAATATGTTATGAAATATTGCAGAGTTAAACTCCACCACCAAAGACTCTTTGTAGTCTTTGTGTTTCCATTTGAAAATCTACATAGTAGTCATGCAATCACTAGAATAGCATCCAAATATCAAAAACAGCCGCTATTGACCCTGTTAAGTACTGTAAATGGTAAATGGCCTGTATTTATATAGCGCTTTACTAGTCCCTAAGGACCCCAAAGCGCTTTACATATCCAGTCATCCACCCATTCACACACACATTCACACACTGGTGATGGCAAGCTACATTGTAGCCACAGCCACCCTGGGGCGCACTGACAGAGGCGAGGCTGCCGGACACTGGCGCCACCGGGCCCTCTGACCACCACCAGTAGGCAACGGGTGAAGTGTCTTGCCCAAGCACACCACGACCGAGACTGTCCAAGCCGGGGCTCGAACCGGCAACCTTCCGATTACAAGGTGAACTCCTAACTCTTGAGCCACGATCGCCCCATGTAGTCTTTCTTTACATGCGAAGAAGCAGAATAAGGTCATCTACAAAAACAGGAAAAACTACAAATGGCACAACAAAATCTAGATTTTCTAGTGGAGCTGCTACGGTAGCTCCAGCTTAGTATGGAAGTACTCTGTGTTTGGGATGGACGATCAAGGGGCAATAATTAATTCAAAAAAGGCAAAATGCAATATGCTTTCAGTCCAAGGGAGGAAACAGATCCAATTTAGGAAAGCACTTAAAATAATGACATTTGGATCTTTTTATAGAATTCAAGCTGAGTAAGTTTCAGTCCATATTAACAACATCCAAAGTATTATTTACCATTTTGTTTGAGGCCACTGACACTGCTATTGTGAAATTCAAAATGTTCCATAGGCTTATAGTAACATTAGTAGGCTACTCAGCAACTATCTTAACACTTCAGTCTGTTTCCTATCACTTTACCATATATGCTGAAATGTTCGTGTTTAAGTAGCTACTTTTTTTTTTATGTAGTAGCAAATTGGGTATCCAGAATTGTATTAATCCTTTTTTTTTACCAATATTAGTCCTGTTGGTAGCGATTATTACATTTATGGCATCGTGACATTCCTAATATGATCCCAGACATCCAGAAATTACGCAGCATCTCTCAAAAACAGTACAAGCAACAATGCACCTCAGTGATGGCATCACTTTGGATTTAATGTGTAGCTTTTGGCAACACTATGATTCTGCAGTTTTGCGTTTGATTGTCTCAATTAAAAATCTTAATGCTTTCAAATACAGCAGTGGGCTAGAACTTGCTTATTTCCTGGCTGCTGCATTAGCTAAACTGCAATTCAAATACATTATGTGGAATTGGCTAAGCTTTCAAAGAGGCTTGTAAGACGCCAGTGTTGCAGGACCAAAGTAAAAATAAATAAATAAAGAATACACCCATGAGAGTATGGGGAGGGGGGAAAGGGTTTGGCTGTACATAAGAGCAACCACTGAGGATGTTTTCCTTTCTCCATACTGTGTATATCCTATCAGTGGTGGCAGACAAGAGTGCATGGCACCCACATGTACAAACAGCGAGTCAGAGAGCGCAGCGACTTTTAAGCACACTGAGCAAACAGGTCTTATCAGCGAGGAGAATCAGACACCTGCTGCTGTCTGCTGCAGTCCACATCCACTCTCCCAAAACTATCCTTGACAAGCAGAAGGAAAAAAACGACACACTCAGAGACACAGCACAACAGCACAGGGAGAAAGCAGGTGCAGAAGATTTGCAAAATGCACCAATTAAACTAAACACAGCAGATTTTTAAATGTGTGTTCTTTGAGAAAAAACTATTACCAGGCAGCAGCAGTTGTTAACATAGCACAACAGTTGCTCAAAGAATAATTAAAGTACAACTGTTCCCTCATCATTGTAATGCCTCTCAAGTGCTCAGCCCTCGGTTTGCAAAGTGCACTACATCACAGCGCAATCTTTGTTTTCAGCATCAAAGCCTTAATGCAATCTGAGGATTGAGTTGTAAGATGTCTAAAGATCTGTGTCACATGCACTGAGGTGCAAAAAAACTTTTGTTGTTGTTGTGTATTGTGTTGGGGGGGTTTTTGTTTGTTTTTTTAACATGCAAATTTCAACTTCAAACTGTGACGAAATAAACTGAACTGGATAATTAGCTGTAGTTGATTTTTTTTTTTTCAAACAAAACTCGCATAAAGAAAATCAAAACCTAGACTTATCCGATAAAAGATTAATTGCAGTCATGCTCAAAGAGACCTGTGGTATAGTTGGTACATTTTCAGCCTCTTGCAACTGGCACAGTGCAATTTCACACCCGTTACCCCCTCTCCACAATGCACAGCAAAAAAATCACATGACAGTACAATCCTCTCAAACCAACCTACGGGAAGTTTTAGGGAGCCGTTAGTACTCTGGCTATTATGGGAATTGTCAGAAGAGCTCACAAGAGCTATTCCAGCAGCATCTAAATTACTGTGTTAAATGGAGAATTAGGCTCTGAGAATATGATTAACCAATTGTAATTGCTTTGCTTCTGTGACTTCAAAACAGGCAGTCGATGCATGATTATGATTTTCCTTTTGCTGTTGTTGTGCTTCTAGCTGTTCCTCTTTACAGAGTAATCATATCAACAACGGGACATGGATATAGTTCAAGTAAGTGCTCGCTTTCTTAATAAACAAAACATGCGACCTCTGTCCAAAGAAAAGCAAATGCCAAATAAGCGGGCACATGCCAGTAAGAGCAGCTGTGCTTTCAAAGACTATCATCTTTTCCTGCTCTGGTGCACTTGCTCCCCAGTTTGCATCTCAACTCTCCAGCATGGTATAACACAGCGGAGACACACAAATAAGTCCCTACACAAGCATGTTGCACAGCAAATCAGCCATATACAACGGTGCTCAGTACAAGCACAAATCATGTTCCTAATCACAGTACAGTGACTCCAGCAGTCACCAGGGAATATCTGTTGAGGCAAATGAGACTCCTGTTTTCCAGTACAAACACAGGCGCACAGGCACATCAACACCGAGCGCTACCATGAAGCACAAGCTGTGTCTGTGTGTGTATGTATGTATATATCATAAATATTAAAACGGTGATTTTGCATTTTCTTGGCATTTTCCCCTTCAGCGATGAATCAAAAGGCCTGATAGGAGCTGCCATGTACACTCTGATGCTGCCTGTGATGCATTTGCCTTGAGAGGCCAGCTTTCATATCTCAACACACACAGTCCACAAAGACAACAGGAAAGTAAGTTCAACCACCACCACAACTCCCCCATCAGAGCTGAAGGTTGGCAGATGAGGGGAGAGATAGGGAAAGGCAAACGGGGAGGGTGGTGCTGCAGGTGGGACTGAAGGAGCTGGGAAAAACAAAATCAGAATATCTGAAACTCCACATTATCTGATTCAAAGCAAGCCGAATTAAATGTTCGGCTAAATGTAGCGTTTAAAATGCAAACCCTGGGATCTGGAAGGGTGCAGGTCATGGCCTGCACATCATTAACAAAGGTCTTTTCTCCGCAGGAAGGCTCCACACTAAGTTTCCTTGCCTGTTGTGACAATGCCCAAGGGGGTAGAGCAGATGTCCGTTGCCAGCAGCACATCTGCATACAGCCTCTTATCCCCACCCCTTCACTGGCCAGACAATGGAGCCGCCCTCCTCGTCCTCCTCCTCCACTTGAAGCTTTCTTTCACTAGAGCCTCCAAATGCAGTTTTTTTAAAAAAAAGAAAAGGGAGTGAGAGTTATGAGAATCAGTGCCTACTCTGTGCTTCTCAAAATTAAAAAATAGAAGGACCATCCTCTGTGTGAAAATGTGCAGATGCTCATATAGATATCTGATTGAGTGATTAACTTATTTGGCACTCACTAATTAGTATGCTACAGCTGATTAGAGATGTCCAAACTGATGCCAGGAAGAACTGCAAAATAGGCCTGCACCAGTACTAAACTTTTAATCAAACTCCTTCCGTGCATGTTCTTCCTGGTTTCGGATGAAAAATGAAAAAAAAAAAAAATCTATCAATGCAATTTTTTAAATTTTATTTAAAGCACTCATAGCTGATCTTGATTGGACGTTTAATGAATGTTCACCGTTACCTTTTAATTGCCCAGCCTCATTAGGAACTTAATAAAGCCAATTTCCACATCACTATGAAGTGGAGTATCGGCTAATGTCTACTCCCACCCTCCCTTGTCTCTCCTTGCTGATGGCGCAGGGACACATGGACAGCGATGCGAGTATAGCTTTCAAAACTATACCCCGGTGGAGCACACACCGACATATTTTACACCACCTTTGCAATAATCTTGAATCCTACCTCGACTGGATGTTTACTGAGAGTTCAAACGTCGGCTTTGGGGGCTCCAGAAATAGCATCGCAGGCTACGCATTTCAAATTCGCTTGTTATCTCGGATTTAGATAATGATCCACCTTTAGATGACATAAAAACTTAATCCTGAACGCAACGGGACAATCTCCGGCGCAGGGAAACGGTGCCTGGTGTCGGTTTTTACGGGGGGAAGTAGCCTCGGCTCTCGGTGTGCCTGGTTATCCTGCTGTTTACTTATACGGTTCATAAACACTCCTATTCTTTTCCTCCTGCCAGAATTGAGAGGTGTGTATCAGTTTGCTTTTCCTTTTTTTCCCCTCTCGCTTTTTGAGTGAGGCGGAGCCTTTGCCCACTTCTCCCTCACACACACACTCACACACTCACACACACTCAACACTCTACACGCGGGCCCGCGCGCGCACAGCACAGATGAGAGGCTCTCCTTCCAGTTGATATAGATGGGACAGTAGGAATTTTCGAGAAAGGCGATTCAGACTCGACTATTATTCAGTACATTTTCCTTCGTAATGTTAAGCCTCGGTTACTACAGTTAAATATGTTTGGGGGGGGCTTGTATTCATTGTCTTTTTCTTTGTTGTTTGTATGGTTTGTCTGAAAACTCTTGTCTTCTTACCACCAGCTCCTTTCAAACTTATTTATTGAACGTCTGAATTGAGATGCAGCAATGATTCCTTGTAATATCTTCTCCGACCAGTACAGAGACAATATATACAAATCTATACAGTGTCTCTAATACTAATTTAAGTACAGCTTATTAGTGTGCACAGGGTTTTAGTCTGAGCAGATAGACAGGATAAGCAAGTGTTATGTTCAACTCACATTGCTATTTTGTTACCCTAAAAATAAATAAATAAAATGAACAGACATTAATGCCTCACCTTTACAGCCTACACAAACAAAATGAAGCATAAGCAATCTATCATGACCTGATATATATATATATATATATATATATATATATATATATATATATATATATATATATATATATATATATATATATATATAACACCCAGCACGCCCCTGCGGGCGGTTTATCCTTCAAGCTCGGGTCCTCTACCAGAGGCCTGGGAGCTTGAGGGTCCTGCGCAGTATCTTAGCTGTTCCCAGGACTGCGCTCTTCTGGACAGAGATCTCCGATGTTGTTCCTGGGATCTGCTGGAGCCACTCGCCTAGCTTGGGAGTCACCGCACCTAGTGCTCCGATTACCACGGGGACCACCGTTACCTTCACCCTCCACATCCTCTCGAGCTCTTCTCTGAGCCCTTGGTATTTCTCCAGCTTCTCGTGTTCCTTCTTCCTGATATTGCTGTCATTCGGAACCGCTACATCGATCACTACGGCCATCTTCTTATATATATATATATATATATATATATATATAATGCTCAAAATAACATAATACAACATGCCTGGATAATGCTAACAGTGTTAGTCACATAACAACTAACTGACAAGACTAACAGCCTGTTAGTATATATAATTTTTAAAGTAATAGTATATACTATTAGTATATTCTAAGATGGTCACACACTGCACAGATATTTAATCAAAAACAGAATTATATTCTACAAAAAATATATATAATATGGCCCAAATTTCTAAATTGTTATGCTAGTAATTTGCCAAAATTCAACTAGCAGACCTAACATTAGCTTACCCAGATGGTGCTTTTATATGGTGTAATGTAAAATGTGCTTCATGGCTAGCACTTGAGTACTGCTTAACTGGGGGGTTTTAACTAAGTAAAAAAAGAAAATAATAACATACATATACTATTATTAGCCAAATACCACCAATTAAAGTAATACATGGAATTTTAACTCAGATGCTTATGTGCAGGTTTAAACTGTCACCTGTGTTATACTGCATAAGCCCATGCACTCTAAAATCAGTGTCCTCAGTCATGGTGGTGCAGATACTTTAAGCTACTATTAACTAAATAATTAAAGCACCTTGAGGCGACTTTTGTTGTGATTTGGCGCTATATAAATAAAATTGAATTGAATTGAATTATTGTTGCTGAAACAACTGATTGGTTATATTTTACTTATAGTTGTAAAAGTATGTCAGTAGGATTCAGCTGAGGAAGCACAGTGACCTTTTTGGATGGTTCTGGAACCCCAGGGCATGTCCATAACCCTAATGCTGAGTGTACTTCAATTATGCTAATCATGCTAGCCAAGCTTTCTAATAATAACAGCCTACTTGAATTTAAAAGTATTCTCATATAAAAACAAATTTTAAAAAAGTTAGCAAACCCGAGCTAACACTTGTCAAAATACTATCTGATGCCTAAATTCTAAAACTAACATAATACAACATGTTATGTTATGTCAGTAGTTTGCCAGATAATGTTAACTCCCATAACTAGCATTAGCCATAACCTATGGTGCTTTTCCATGTTATATAAAATATGGCTGACAGCTAAGACTTTGAATTTAATTAATTAATTTGAATTAAATAAAAAGAATATATAAATTAGACCTATTAACATACAATAAGATTAGCCAAATGCCCAAATACCATCCATGAAATTGATAAATGTATTCTAGCTCAACTGCTTAATGCACAGGTCAGAAGTATCACCCGTATTATATTACATAACCCCTTTTACACTATTTAAACACATTTAGCTGTAGGCATTAGCATAATACTGATTGATCACTTGAGATAAGCTTCACCATTCTCTTTGTCCGTGAAGTGCAGTTTAAAACCAATCTTATTTAAACAACATTTTGATTAACTGTCAGGTTAACCACATTTCATATTAAGCTGCCTCCTTTTGTTTTTATCTGAAATCCATAAACATATTAGCTTACACATAGTTGATATCAGCTCTGGGCCAACAATTAAGTAAAGAAACTTGTAATTTAGTGTTATATGATGTGATAGATAGATGAAATGCAAAGATTTTTGTTCTTCGTGCCACAGGTGCAGATAGCAGCAACTGCAGCTGTTCTTTCATGTCAAAACATGCAGCGTATATTCCTTTTTAGTTCCAGTCCCTGCAGTACAATTATTTTAGACCCTCGATTCACTCACACATTAGTGCCAGCCATATAACACGGCACAGATGGCGGAGAGCATGGTTGGATTTCCCAGTCACTTCAGTCTCTGCATAGTTTTCCAGCACGTCCAGTAGAGCTCTCCACAAAGACAAAGAAAACCACCTCAAGCAGCAGACGAATCATTTCCATACTTTCTGTTTGTATCTGCTGTACCATGTATCCTGCATGTGTGGTCCCAGGCCTGGGGGGTTTTGGCCCTGTCCTGAGACCATCCTTCCCTGTGGTCATCTTGTCTCCGGCACAATGTAACTACTGGGCAGAAACCCAAACACTCCAAAGACCATCACTAGCCAACAAGGGACACCAATAGAAGCATATGTTCACAGCGCAAAAAGAGGGGAAGGGAGGATAAAGAAACAGAGAGTATTTGTTAGCCACAAATATATTTAGAAGCTAATGACATATTACATCATTTAATGATATCAAATGACATGCGTAATGAAGTATGTAAGACCCATACATTAATGTGCTTTTATTAGACATATGTGGCAGCATCATCTGTTATCTCTGTGTCATTTTGAAGGCAAAGGGTGATTAAAATCAGCTTTTTTGTGACAAATTAAATCCTGCAAAATGCAATGTTTGCTAATCATGAGCTGATCCTCTTTTGTGTTTACTGCAGTTTACATAGTTAAAGCCCTTGCTGTAAAAACAAATATGCAAAGGCTTTATTTGCCAAAGCACATCTGAAAGTAAAAACAACCATTAGGAACTGTGCAACTGTGTGGTTCGATCCACGGCTCCTCCAGTCTGCATATCAAAGTGTCCTTGGGCAACATACTGAAGCCTCTGATGCATTTGTCTGTATGTGAATGCATTATAGGTAAAAAAGTGTGTAAAGGATATATAAAATGCGTTGTGAATGAGTGGATGCGGCTCATAGAGTACAAATGCACTATTTATATATTGATAATAATTGAATATGTCTAATTGTAGAAAAATTGATCAGTGCTATCTTCCACATTATTGAAATATTCACCACATTTGGTTTGATACAATATTATGATTTGCCTTTGTTTATACAGTAGTTGTTAGAGGATGTCAGTCAACACACACACACACACACACACACACACACACACACACACACACACACACACACACACACACACACACACACACACACACACACACACAGAGTTATAATCTATTCACTGTACAGTGGGTATTGGAGAGGATCAGTGGTGTGCGACTGCATATTTCTGCAGAGAGACATTATTTCTTCCCTCAGTTCCTCCTGGCAGAGATCTGAGTGTTTGACCTTTTTAAAATGCAAAGCGATTCTTCTACTCCAGAGAGTGAACGGGAGGCTCATGATTGTGCTACTAAATTTGAGGGACTTAATGCAGTAACTCAAAGAGAGGGAGAGCTGTTCTGCACCTGCTGAATTCTGACTTGGTTATGGGGATACAATAACACCTCCAAGGGTTATGTTAATCTTTAAAGGCGGGTTATTCTTATGCTGCTTCACTCTTTACCTCATTTGAATGAATATTTCACTGCAACCTTGACTCAGTCTCTCATGCTTAAATCACCTTATTGCATAGCATTTCCTTTTACTGGCTCTTGATGCTGTGTGCGTACTATAATACTTGGCTCTTTTGATTTATATGTCTTCTAATATCAACATAAACTGTGAAGATCTTTATTCATTCAGTCCATGCATCCAATATGTTGCTATTCAAAAATAACCTTGTATAAATCAGTGTGCATAACTCCGCTACTTTTACACTGGCTACATCATTTACATCTTTCGTCCTTCCCGAGGAGGAGAAGTGCATTTAATTTAAGTTCAACTTCACCACTAGAAGACTTTATCCACAGCTAAAATGTGGAGATCATGTTAAATTGAGATTTTAACAACTTGTGACACATTCCACACATTGTAATGAGCGGCTCATGGCAGTGTAATTTACATTTGATAATAATGTCAGATTCATGGGAATATGCCATTGTACATTTAGTAGACACACAGTGAAGCAGTTTGTGCTTTTTAGATGGCACAAAATCTCATGATAATAACAATGGCCACACTCACATCTAATTATATTTCTCTGCATTAAGGCTTCTGTCATATCCGTTAAAGGACATAAGAATGCCTTCATTGCCTCATATTTATGCCTTCAATAGAATGCAAATGAGGCAGATTTACCCGTTTGACTGGAAAATAAGTGTGAAAACGGTTAATTAGACTTGTTGTGAGGTCTGCAGCAGGAAATAGAATGCTGTGATTATGAGATGTTGAAGCAGTTTTCAGGGCTGACTATATAAACAGTTACATACAGTATGCGGCGGGGCTGAAAGCAGGAAGTTACACAGGCTCTCTGTCGGAGCAGAAAATAGAATCTCCGTATTTTAGCTGTGTCACTTTGCTCTTCCTATGAGAAGACTGAGGCAGCCTTCACTTGTTGACATATTTTTGATCAGCTTCCTGTATGAATGACCCCCTTTTGTTCAAGTATGAAACACTGCATAAGCACTCTTGGATGTGTGTGTGTGGCCTATCTCTGGTTCTGTACATTGCATTATGCCTTTTACTAATGAGATTAAAATGTGGTTATGAAGGAGCAGTGTGGTGGAACTAAGAGGTGGAGCTTCTTAAGCAGTGATGAAACACTTGGTAACATTGTGCACATGCAGCAATCGAGTCAAAGCTTTTGGGGCTATAAAAGTGTGTTTCTGAAGAAAACTATCCTCTGTGGTTTGTGCATTGTTTCCCCTTATTTTAAATATATAACAAAAGACAAAAAATCAAGAATGCATAAGGCTTATTTTGCTTGAAAAACAGCTCATTTTTCTTCATGTTGCTATTTAATTACAGATACAACAGCTATGAATGCCTTCATGTAAAGCATGCATTATAAATTCATCCATCCTTGTATAAACTACTTGCTTGTTCTTTCTCTGGTGGGATACTTGAACAGACTGCTGCTTGTAGGTCTTTGTTTACAACCAGGCTAATGTAATTATTCTCACCACCTACGCACAAATTAACATGCAAGCCTTGTCGGAGGTTTGAAAAATGCATGGGGGAATGTGATTTAATGCAAGGATAGGCCTGATCTTTTGAGGCAGCGTCTCGATCGGAGCCTGGCGGACCTCACAGCTGCAGCACAGAAAAGAGCTGCAGCTAACATGCTCCAAAGTACTCTGTTAAGGCACACATGCACAGTGCAAAGACACACACACTCAGGCAAACACAGAGCTTCCCAGCTGGGTTTTAGCAGGGGAACTCTTATCTCAACTGAACAAACTCTTCAAGTGATGGGAATGTTCTCAGGATGTTATCTAGTCCTCTGTGGAAATGAGATAGCCAGCCACCTTTATCACCACCCTCAGACTCAGGAGGGCCCCTGACCGTTACTGCAACAAGGACCACTAAGGCTGCCAGGGGACACCAACCAACTGGCTGCTGAAAAAATAACACTGCCAGGGAATTGGAAGCACTGCAAGAGAAATGACTGACAGGAGATTGGAAGGAGTCTTAAAGTTTGGGTGTAGTTTAACCCAGCCAATTCGAAAGACTTTTGGACTCTATAGTTGCTGTTTAGACTATGTGCTGAGTGTTTGAACAAGATTAAGTGTTAGGCATAAGGAAAAGTCCTACTGTGAGCCTTGACATCGTATCAAAAAAGATATTGAAAGTGGGGTGAAAAATCGAAAGAAGTCAAGATAGCTAGACGTAGTTATAATTGGCAAAAGAATAAACAGAAATAAAAAATCTTTGAGATATGCGATTTAACCGCAGCATCTCCATAGCAACTCTCTTTCAAGTTACATCTTTAATGAATAGGTAATGCACAAAATGAAAAATGCACAACTTCATAATGTCAGAACGGATGCCAAAACTGATGTGGGATTTACAAAAAAAGGAAGGTAGATCTTGTTTGACAAAAACCAATTTTGCTGCACACAACAGAATGTGTCAAAACAGCGCAGCAGCCTTTTTTTTGAAAAGAAAACACACAAGCACACACGCATACACGCACACAATGTACCATGGCAACACAAATCTTCCTTCTGTTGCTGTTATTTTGACTGTCTGGCAAATCCACCTCTTGTTTTCAAAGCATTTTTTTCTCTAACAGGTGCAAAACCTCTCAACTCAACACATCAAAGAGACACATGCACCTGTGAATAAATCACAGCAAATGGTAAGAATCCAGACTAGGGCCTCCACCAACACCAAAGAGGTAGGATTCAAAGTGACTGATTTAATATTCATGAAGTGCAAGGCTTTGGTGGTTGAATGCTTGTTTACTGAGATGTGCCTTTTGTCCTTGGGAGAAGGATTGATTTTCTACCATGCAACTGTATTTACATATACTTGCCGGCTACGTGATGTAACAGGCATGCAGTAACACACTAAACATGGCACATACAGTACGCACGGCCTGACACGACTAATGATTGGCATGTTATTTCAGCGTTCTCACTCTTCTGTCGAGTATTAAAAGCCTTACTGCTCTTCTGACAGAGCTAATGAGACTTTATGATTTTGAAGTGTTGGTGGCTTCTGTGCGGAGGAGTTGTTCAAGTTGTGGCAAGTCCAAAGAAAAGTGCAGTCTGCGAAATGCACCCACAGGGACAGAGGTGCCAGACAACCAGTCGAGACCAGGAACAACCAACCATCAAACCAGAGCACAGGTGTTTTTCCTTAATAAGCGCTTCTTTCTCTCTCATCAGCAACACTGCTGGCCTTCACAAAATATTTGACAATAGTTTAGGCAAAATAGCAAAATGCTCCAGGCTGTTGTCTCAGTGACATGGCAGAAATAGGGTTAAAACAGACCTGGAAACCATCAAAAGTAATCTCCTCATCAGACATCCCCCTCCTAATTGTGCACCTGCATCAGGGGATCGTTTTTTCTGACGGCGATGTGCCAGATAATCTCAAAGTGAAATCGCAAAAGGCCCACAGATTCACACAAACATCTCTCAGCCATCTTGTCTGAGAAAAGACTGAGGTCTGCTTCACCTTTTAAAAGTGAAACAAACGCCTACAAGGTCAGCGTGGTATGTGGATCAGCTAATTACAACAGCTGAAAGAAAGCTTGTGAGAAAAATCCATCTCCCCGGTGAGTATTTAAAGAAAGAAAGCAGCTGGTCAGAGCATGCTCTGGAGAAAACATCAGCTATTGGAGAGAGTGGTCGGGGACACTCTTCACTTAAGTGCTTTTCTCTGAGCAGTGCTCGCTGTCATTGGCTCCCACGCTTCCTCCTCTCTCTTTATGGGCTGCACACACACATATCCATCCTTTTCATCCCCTGGGGTGAAACAAGCCCATGCATTATGACTCAAATCAAACTTAATTTATTTCGCATGCTCTAATTGAATATCTCCATGTTGATATGTATTGAATAAAAATAGCAGGATCATTTTTCTAATTATTCCCCCCCCCCCCCTCCCACATTTTCTCTCACAGAACATGCATATTACACAGGGGTTTTGTGGCTATTACATTTTTCATACAACTTGGCCCTTGAACAATGAACAACTCACTGGCTAGGCAGGCCAAATGGCTCATGTAACCCTGCTGCCCTCTGCTGGCAAAACTGTGAACCACCAACAGTCCTCACGTAGACTAATAGTGGCACTCAAATCAGGCCTGTGCACACTGATGTTCAGATGCATCCATAGCTACGTTAACTCAGCTTATGCTAACTTGAGTTCAAATAACATTGTGCTACATTGCTATATTGCGTTTATGAAATGTTTGTAGCAACTTTGGCACATTTAATAGAGTCAACATTAGCTGATAGTTCATTCTTCTGCCTGAGGCTGACTGAACTCTCAACAGTTGAGATACAAAAAGTACCTGCCATTGATTCTGATCATTTTATCACCAGCCTTACAATATTAGAAATACAGAGATAAAATCACTTAAGTACTAGCAAAAGTATTGAAGTAGTTTTTGCAGGTTCTAAACTTTGAAAGTAATCACTTTGCATAGTTTCTATGCAATAAATGTTACTTAAACTATGTTAATGCTTTTTCCAATCTTGGAACATTTGATATTGAGTATGCTGTGGGATAAATCTTGGTTCACAATTTTTAATGGATTACAGCTCATATGCAAGTGAAGGAAGCTCTGTGCATGCTATGGCCCCCTAATGATGCCATCTGGGCATTAAATGTAAGAATATCTTAAGGCTTGGATGGTGTTGAGCAGTTGGTAGCTGCCAGCACTTGCAGGGTGTCAGACTGGTCAGAATCGTCTCGTCCGAACCACATAAACGTCTCCCCCGCCTGTGCCAAAGCTGCCTCTGCAGACTTCTGCCTGTGGTTGTGAGGGAAGCGCCGGTTTCTGGATGCAGAATCAACAACCTCCTTCACTATGAAGTCACTCTGGTAGGCTGTGGCGTTCCCTCGAGTCTCTTTGGTGCTATTGTCAGTTCCACCATGGCACAGGCAGAAACGGGAGATATGCTGTCTGCGATCATCAAGACACTTCCTTCTTCCCACACTCTGAAGTACATCAACATAGAATAGACACGGTCCCCTTTTAAAGGTATAATGTGGTGAATCTTGTGTTCAGCAAAACCTTGAACCTTTCACTACATACTTACATGAGAGAATACAATGACGTCGTCTTTTAAGGCGTGCTTGTTGTCATGGTCTGAGAAGGGATACTCTCTGGATTTCTGCAAGTTAACCCATAAAACTCATACTGGGAGAGCAACTAAATACAGAACTGTGATAGCAAGTCCAAGAAAAACTATCAAGGCCACTGGCAGTGACTATGATATCAAAAGCAGTAAGGCCATGCCTTATCTACATACACACCTGCTGACTTTTCCATTTAGGATAGCGTTGAAAGTTTAAAGCCTGAGGCAACGATGACTTCACTTGAGTCAGCATGATCCCAGTGCTTGTACAGTTCTCTCCAGTCTTTGTCTCATTTTCTGATAAACCTGGATGAGCAAACTGGGAACAAAATGAAAGAAAACCTAATTACACATCTAGGTTTAGAATGCTATGATTTAATTAAACCAATGAAATGAAGACTTCTTACCCATTTGCAATCAGTGCTCACTGAAAAATGACGCTTTCCGCCTTTTACCATTTTTCCACTACAGCTTGAGGTGTTTAGACCACAATCAGTAAAACCAAACACGCACTCCACAAACTGTGCAACTTAACTACTAATGCCAACACTGGCGACCATGGAAACAGGCAGCAAACAAACTGCAATCAGATCCTAGAGATCAGAAACTGAATTCTGATGATTAAAACAAAACAAAAAACAACCCCAAAACATTTTGAAATATTTCAGATTTGTAATCAAACAGAATGAGAAATACACCACAATGAAATTCTTAGTATTTAATCAGTTAAGGAATACAACATGCAATGTTTAAAATAATAGTCTTTGTTCAGGAGAGGGGATTTAAAAAAAAAAAGTCTCTTTATTTTCTTTTACAGGTGATAAAGAAGACAGTAACACATAATTACATACAAGAGTGTGCAGTAAACTAACACTGAGCTTGATTTTTCAAAATTACTAAATGTTTAATTTGTTGAACAGTAATTAAAATGTTAAAAAAAAAAACAACTGAAAACTATATGAAGTTGTTTCAAAGGTTAACTGATTAAAAGAATAATAATCGTAGAACCGGAAGGGTTTGATGCATTGATCATGAAGATGATGTCCACATATGATCAGCTAAACTTCAGGGTGACTTGTGATGTGAAACTAGGCACTCTAACTATACGTCACAAACAAATTTGCATAGTATAGTGGATCTTTAAATATATTTTTAGATAAATAATAAAAATAGATCCATGTGAGCAATTTGTCCTAACATTTGCAAAGAAAAACCAACTACATTTTCATTATTTATGTCATCATTTCATCTATAAGCACTGGGGAGAAAAAAAGTGTTCTCCCTGCGATCTGAAGGGAATATTAGGCCTGTGGTGGACCTGAGATGTGACACTGGTCTGGGAGTCCACTGTGCATATCTGTTGGATTATTGATCCCTGAGGACAAGATAGGCAGACACAAAACAATTACCACTGATTCTTTTGACCAAACATTGAATTAAAGGTCTTGAGCTGTAGATTAAAGTGGTGGGGGAAAAAAAAGACTTTAATGTATTCGCTATTATTGCAACATTCATACATTTTAGAATTCATTTTAAAATCTTGGTACTGACTTTTAAAGCTTTGAATTGTGATGCCCCTGCCTACATTTCTGATCTGTTAGAACCCCACGCTCCCTCTCGCAGCCTGAGATCATCTAATCAAAGGCTGCTGCTAGTCCCACGAACACGTTTTAAGACCAGAGGAGAGAGATCTTTTAGAGCGGTGGCCTCCAGGTTGTGGAATGCTCTCCCTCCATCATTACATTGCATTGATTGCATTTATTCTTTTACAAAGCAGCTTAAGACTCATTTATTTAGACTGGCTTTTAATTAGATTTGTGCTGAATGTTTGATTGTGCTATTTTTTTTGTTTACCTGTTTTTATTTTACTGTGAAGGACTTTGTAGTTTTTATGCTGTGAAGAGTGCTATATAAATAAATTGAATTGGAAAAAAAATCTTGCTCAAAAATAGCATTATATCAAAGTGGTTGCATATGAATTTCCTATTAAATCCTTAACTACCATTAGGTTTTATTAGTAGCTGGGTCCAAGAGTTCATATTCAGTACTTCATGTACTGTAACTCTTATGAAGTTGCCACTGCTATCTAGTTAGATGGTTAAAAGCAAACAAACAAAAAAATATCATTTTGCACTATTGTCTCATTTTTTCATTAGCACACTTGTCTTTAACCTACGACCTAAAGCTTCTTAATTTAAAGAGCAAAAAGGACGGCCTAAAAGTCAGCCATTTGTTTGCATCTAATGTGTGTTAATATCTATATGCAGATTCTTACTCTGAATGGCTGATGTAGACTGTGCTGCATCACTTGAAGAATTGGTCGGCGTGGGCTCATGCTCTTTCCCCACACCTTTCTGGAGGTGCTTCTTCAGATGTTTGGTCAAATGTTGCCACCTGGTAAAAGGGAGCAATCCCAGACAACTTTTAAGCTTTAAAGTGTGACCATGCTATCATATAAAGTTAACATATTTAAATTTTTGAGCTTTGCAAGTCACACAGAAACTCCTGAACTCATTATCTCACCTTGCCTGAGTGATGTTGTAATTATTCAGCCTGTCCGCTTCCTTTATTTTCTCCTCCATCCATCGCTGTAATAGCCGTTCTTTCTCTCTCAGTGCATCTGCAAGAGCTTCCTTTAGGCACTGCTGATCCACACGCAGGGCTGCTAACTCTTTGGATTGACACTCTATGGTGAACTCATATTCTGAAAGGGCTTCCTTCAGGGTGTTACTCCCTTTAGCCAGAGTAAGTGCCTCTTGATGGAACTGAGACACACTGTAACAGCAAAGTATTATAATGGTGACGAACTGATCCCTTATATTCTGAATACAAAATCCCAACAATCGGCCTAACCTGGAAAATTATACTTCTTTATTTCAGTGGTTCAGTATTCCTACGAATATAAAATAAATTTATTATATGACCAAATTAACTGTTTACTACTCTAGGATTAATTGGCAACATATTGACTAATTATGGGGAAACTCAATTTGAAAAATACCTTTACTAGATCTGAAATATACCGTGAATTAACACTTTCCTCAATCTGGTCCATCATGTGTTGCTTTTACATTGTCTGTGTCACCTAGTGTGTTTTTTTAATCTTGGAATCATAGTCAGTACTAACCAAGGTATTTGAATTACCGTGATTGCCAGTACTGTACTTCATCTTCTTTGAGATGGAGGACGGTGGTAAGGTCGGAGACAGTTTGAGATAACTGGGTAGGCAAAACAAAGGGTGAAGTGACCCAGATCAAAAGCAGACAACAGCACACACCCATTAAAGATGATTATTAAAGTATTTTCTCCACTCCTCTGAACCAGTTGCAATAATGAATGTTTATTTATTTATTCATTTTTTAAAATAAAGGTCAAATGCTCTGAAAGTTGTTTCATATTGTGAGATGTGGTGTTCATGCATATCAGTGCAAATATGCTGCTCTGCATTTTACGTAAACGTCTTCCCTGTAGTAGAAAGTTTGAGCCGCTGGGGCGTTTAATCATTGGATTACTCCTCATTTAACCCACCTTATCTACCAGGTGCTCACTCTCTCTCAGCCGGAGTCGAAGCAGTGTGGCGTTTCCCCCAACCTCAACTCCATGTCTTTCTAAACTGAAAATAAAAACAAGTGAGCAGATTTAAAATACTTTACAAAAAAAAATCAAGCAGAGGACAAACCGATCAGCGCAAACGCCAGATGTAGGGTAAGTTAAATTCTGCATTTCTAACCTCTGAGACTGAACATCAGCCAAAATCTCGTCGCGAAGTTCAAAGCGTTCCTCCAGCTGAGACACTAAAAGAAAACAGGCAGACGTCCTTAGGCTCTGATAGAGAGGACAACATCAAGAGAGGCAGAGAAAAGTTAATCTTACAGCTTGTGAAAACGCCAACAAAGGGGAGCTTTTCTCTGTGGTCTCTATGCTGCAGCCCTTGGCGCACGTGATTCTTCCAACTTCCCATTATAATGGACACTTTAAGGAAAAACCTGTCACGTTTGCGCATCCAGTATAGACTATACTAAAGCAGCTGGATCACAGCGTCTTCTGCCCTCACATGAAGTCTGTGTCATCCACGCAGGAATTAAATGCACTCAGCAAAGTTTCACAGCTCCTCCCTTTTCACTCACCAGCTTGACATTCCACTACTGGCTAGACATTCTTACAAGGATCCCTATTATATTATATTATATTATATTATATTATATTATATTATGGACAGCAGAAACATTAGTACTCGAATATAATAATTACTTAGATGCTTAAATTGTCCCTCCACTGCTAATATTTTCATGACTTATCATCTCATAATTTATAAAAATATCCCTGCACCTAAATGCTTTTGTTTGAGATGCTTTTTTACATATTTAAAAAAGTATCACAACTTTTTACAGGTTTTTAACAGCTAAATACCTGAACAGAATTGCACTGGAATTGTTTGCGTACCTCACACTGAATCAAATTGTTTAAAAAGAGAAAAGTCACACCACATGCAAAGCTCACGTTAAATTAAAAACAATGGTGTGAACAGGGAATTTCAGAATAAAAGGTATCAGAAGAATGTGCTCCACTTTTCCAGAAAGAACTTATGAAAACACTTCCGGTTCATCTATTTTTCACAATAAATCGTTTCAGATAAAATATTTTTCCTTTACTAAAACAAATATCTAAAGTTATAGCTTTAAAATGTAAATGTAAAGATGTTATTATTATTGAAAAGTTTTATTCTTCGAAACAACTGATAAAATTAGTTTTGTAACTCTTTTTGCCTTGAAACAGGAAGTTGTTGTTGGCTTATTGCTAGCGCTTGCGACTGCTCTGTCAATAGACTGGCTGCAGGCTACAGGCTTGTGTAAGTAGTCACGGAGCTAAGAGCTAAACATTAGTCGTTTACAAAGCAAGGAAAACTGTTCGCCTTCGTGTCGTTTAGGTTTAATTAGTCTAGTGAAACTTCCATTTTACAGCTTTACGTGCCAGGGTTTCTTTATCGAGGAGCTAGCTTGTCAAGCTAACTAACTTTGCCAACATGTTGACTTACCTCATTCGTTATTCGACTGATGTATAGACGGTCCACGGCTTGTCGAAGCCATGGACATGTTATTTGTTTATTAAATCGGAGTTGTTTGGTGAATTAGATCTTTGTATGTCCAGTATGAGCGCATCAGCTGGAGACGGAGAGCCTTGCACCCCCTTGGATAATGCAAAGGAAGAAGTCAGTGGTCCTACCTGCACTGGAGACAACAGTAAACATGTAAGTAACTAGTCTGCAAGGATAATCTACCATCTAGTATGTAGTATGTTGTCATGTATAACACTCTTTAATTAGTATTTGAAGTGCTAATGTTGAGTTAGGCTACAGTGGATTTATAGTGCCATCTGTAAACATCCTATAACTTTAGTGAGAGTGGGAAGCAGGTGAAGGAGAGCCTGATGAGGTGGATGAATGCTCTGGAGAGAAGAATGAAGGTCAAGAAAAGCAAGACATAATACATGTGAGTGAATAAGAGCGAGACAGGTGACAGGGGAGCGAGACAGTGTAGATGAAAGGAGTAGAAGTAGTGAAGGTAAAGGATTCCATATGCCTGGGGTCATCATCATCAAGTAACGGACAGTACACAAGAGCATTGAAGAAGTGAGTGCAAACAGGGTGGAGTGGGTGAAGAGGAGTTCCAGGTGTGATTAGTGATAAAAGGACATCAAAAAGGCCTACAAACCTACTGTGATATATGGTTTGGAGACCGCGACACTGACAAAAATGGCATTTGGGCATTTGCAGGAGAGAGATAGTGGATTTACTGGGCAAAAGATGTTAAATATGGAGCTGGAGGAAAAAAGACAACCAATGAGATTTGTGGAAGCAGTAAAGGAGGAAATGCAGAGAGTTGGTTTGACAGAGTATAATGGTACAGATGGGTTGAAAGGAGGCAGACGATCCACTGTGGTGATCCTAAAAGGGTGCAGCTGACAGAAGAACATCAGTGTGCATACTATACTCATGATAATCAACTGCCAGACATATCCTTATTTAAATGTTACTCTGTCAGTGCTGTCCATTCATTCTCACAAGCTTGATATTGTTATTTTTAGGAATCCTCAATATGCTCAGGCAGCAGTGAAATAAAAAGCCGTGCTGTGGTCAAGTACTGCGCAGCCCCACCACCTACCAGCTATGCCCTCCTGCAGGAAAAGACCGACTTGAAGCTACCTCCTGCCAACTGGCTGAGAGAAAACCCCCAGCTGGGCAGCGCTGGGACCACTATATTAGGATCTAGCAGCAAGAGCAAGCCCTTTTCCAGGTATAATTTAGAAAAGGGGGCACGGGTTTAGTTTTTATGGGAAAGATTGAATTTGAATTGGTGTCGAGCTCATGATTGAGGTAGATAGGCACCACTTTTATCATTACACCAAGTATTAAATCTTTTGCTTAAATGTAATTTGCGAAATGGTTAACTATATGGCAAAAATAACTAAAGAGGGCACAGCATGAGTCAGAACCAAATGCAGTTAAAATTATGGATAGGTACACACTGGACAATGCAAATGCCCAATGTATACTTTGGCTTTCACCACCACTGGTGTGGGTGTGTCTGAATGAAATCATAAGAAACAAGAAATTAAGAAAAAAATGTTAGTTATATCTTATTACCTTATTTAAAAAAAATGGTTTACTTCTCAAGATTACATTTATGAGGATATGCAGCTTTAATACATTCAGTTCTATTTCTTCGAGATGTTGCGACTATGTCTGGATGAGAGAAGAAACTAGGTAAAGTTTCTATTAGCAGCAGATATTCTTTTCCTAATTGTGAAAATCTGCTTAGCAGATCACCTGTGTTACTGGTCCTTATGCACTTGTGGAGACCCATGAAGACTGATACTCTATCCGCAATAAACGAGGTGTGGAATGGAGTATAGCATAGTTGCAAAACTATGGTTCAAACTCACAGTGGAGGACTTTTCACTACATAATTCAAAGTACTAAAACCCCCCAAGCTGCTGCACTTTCATTTAGGATGTGAGTGGGTAAATTATGGATACGCTTGAAGACGAAGACTTTAATTATTGCTATGCAGTTAGTTTGTATTGAGTAAACTGTTTTTCTTCTTTTGCAGTTTTGGGATGGCGTACGAGTTCATCGACTGCATTGGAGATGATGTTGATGTGGTTTCAGACTCAGAGGTTTGTGGAGCTGCTGCAGAGCTATTTCTTTGTTAGCTTCAGAGGCATGCAGTTGATGTTAACAGAATTCTTTTTTTTACCTTCAGAACATCAAGAAGCTTTTGAAAATTCCCTACAGCAAGTCCCATCTGAGTATGGCAGTTCATCGTGTGGGGAGGACTTTGCTTTTAGATGAGCTGGACATTCAAGAGCTTTTCATGAGATCCTCTCAGGTACAGCCGAGCGACACTTTTTAAAATCAAGAGGATATTGCCTCCATTATTAATTTTAACTGTGAAGTAAGGGGCATCTATCAATGTTTAACATAAAAGCTTGATGAATAGGGAGTCCCAATGGATATTTTTCCAGTGATTAATTTATTTATTTTTGTGTTATTTATTTCCTGTTCCTGTTTCAGAGAAAATACATTTTTACAGAACTCTAAAACTGATGTTTTAGATTTAGTAAAAACATTGAGAACATTTCACCCTGTGCAAAATTGATGTGACACAACAGATTAGTTTCGCCCACTGAAATGTGTAAATGCAATTTTTATTTTTATTTTTTTGACAATATGCTGAAGTGAATATTGGCTAGTACCAATATTAAAATTATTATTATTGTTATTAATCATGGTAGTAACTGTTAAGTGAATATATTATTTAACTCTCAATGCAACTTATGTGTTGTAGACAGGAGACTGGACATGGCTGAAGGAGTTTTACCAGCGGCTAATAGATCAGAAGTGGCAGAGAAAAAAGAAGAGTAAAGAGCACTGGTATCAAAAAGCAATCCTGTCAAAGTTTCTCTATTATAGGTGAGGAGTTGGCTTTGCTCGAATAAATGCTGGAGTTGAACGAGAGTTATTCTTCAATCTGATAGTAAAACAACTTTTTTGTTTTCGTTATTGTTTTGTTTCTTGCAGTATAAATGGTGATGGGGCTGCTGAGCCTCAATCAGATGGCCTGAATGAAGGAGAGGAGGACAGTGGTGCTGATGAGTTCAGCTCTTCATGGCCTACAGCCTTCACTAGCACGTCTAATGCAGAAGAATCAGAAGCTCCCAAACAGGTAAGTTAAGCTTTTAGTCATCTCTGGAATTAAATTTTGTATTTGTTCCACATTCAAAAGTATTTTGTGTCACATGAGATGAAATAAAAATGAAGTGTGCTGTTAAATGTGCAGGAAAGTGTTACCGTCGACAGCAGTTTTGCTTTGGGCCAGGTGACCTCTGTTCCTAAAGAGCAAAACCTCCCGACAATCTTCAATGAAGGAGAGAACGGCCAGGTAACACAATCTTTTCATCCTTCCTTAATAGTATAATACTACAGCTAAAAGCACATGCCCTGTGTCTACATGTATCTTCTGATTTTTTATTTTTTATTTTTTTACACTTTGATGTCCCTTGCATGACAGGGTTTAAGAAATGACTTTGTACGAAACATCATGTGGACTTTTGAAGACATACACATGTTGGTTGGGTCCAACATGCCTATTTTCGGTGGTGGTCGTTATCCTGCCGTCAGTCTGAGACTCAGGTAGGATTTTAATTCATTGGTTCCTACCCAGGATCTGAAATTAGCACTCGTTAGGAGCTAAATGACAGTGCAGTCATGCATTTTAATTGTATTTCAATTTGATTCTTTTAGCTCCTTCTGGGTATTTGTCTCACCAACATAATGTTAAATTATTCTTATGACATAATGAAACAGTTATGTAATAGGTTGGCATACATTATGTAGGGCAGCGGTCCCCAACCCCCGGGCCTCGGACCGGTACCGGTCCATGACTCGTTTGGTACCGGGCCGCGAGAGTTGAGGCTCAGGTGTGAAATGTGTGGTTTTCAGGGTTTTTATCGGTTTTCAGCATTATTTTGTTACCGTTTTTATCGTTAACTCAGCTTTCCTGGGTCTTTTCATGTGTGTTATGAATAAATCTTCTTTTTTTCGGTACCAGTACTAGTTTTATTTTGTTGTATTTATCCGCGACACCTTAAAGGCCGGTCCGTGAAAATATTGTCGGGCATAAACCGGTCCGTGGCACATAAAAGGTTGGAGACTGCTGATCTAGGGCATCATAGCATGTAAATATTGTTCCTAGAGTCATCTTTTAATTTAGGATAACTGACTTTAAGAGGTGAACCAGCATCATTGGATTCATCCTGCTACATCCTTCCTGCTCAGTCTCAAACATCGAACTCTGTGTTTTGTTTTTGTTTTTTTTCAGGGACAACAATAAACCAATCAACATTCTGACAGGTATCGACTACTGGCTTGATAATCTGATGTGTAACGTCCCAGAACTTGTCATGTGTTTTCACGTTAATGGCATTGTTCAGGTAAGCTAAAATATTTCATACAGTAGCCATGCCTAATAGAAAATCATTAGATAAGATGATGGTACTTGGTACTTACAATTTTAATATTGATTTGTTCATCTGAGTGGTGGCTGCTGGAATAAAGCTATTTGCATAATGTGTTTTTGAGAATTTGGGACTATAAGGCTTCATCCAGAAGGAGGAGACTGTAACTCGCTGCGCAGAGATATTTGAAATTGTTCTATACTGTATGTAAGAATATAATACAACAGCACAAGAGACATTAAGGGTGCAGTGGTAAATAAAATCCTGCTTGTCCTTTTGAGATTTAATTTAAGAAGGCCTCCACAGCTTAACAATCAGCAGGCTTATGGCTTCTTTTAATCAATAACACATGTTCATTAATTAAGTTCATTTTGTGTGTCGGGTCTAAGGTGCAAATGTCATTGGGGAGTAAAACACGAACCACAAGCCTAGGCAGTGCCTGTGCCTGTATGTAATGCACTTGGTCGATGTTTCCACCAAGTTTCACTAAAGAGCAGTGTGTACAGCATATATGATCCAATTAGTTTTTGGAGCAAATCTCTGCATAAATTAGTTTTTTAAATCAGGGGAAAAATTGCCCTTAGACTTAGTCTACAAGTTCAAAATGATTTCACATTAAAAGACAAACATGTTGGAATGAAAAATCTGTTAAATGTGATAAGATGATTGGTTTAATTAAAAGGATATGTGTGAATGTAATATAGTGAGAGGAATACATAGTTCAACTTCATGCTTACGCAAGAGGTTCTCCCATATGCAATTGGTGATCCAATTAAATGGTGGTAATCCTTACTGAAACAATTTGCATATTACCGTATTTCCCGGACTACAAAGCGCACCTAAATATTAGCCGCACAAGCTAAAATCAGGGGAAAATCCTGTTTTGTACATACATTAGCCGCACCTGACCAAAAGCCGCAGGTGTTTCAATGTTGACTTATCATATGTAAGAGAATATGCACAAAGGGAATTGTCAGGAAAGAGATGGCTGTTTGGAGACATCACTTTTATTAATATTTTGAAAAACAAGTTATGGGTACATATTTGCACATGTAGTACATAACAATAACCTACAGCACACCAGAACAATAGATTCGGCCTACCTTTTAGGCTCAGGTGCAGTGACACAGCTTTAACAAGAAGAAAAGTCAGTCATTCACCACCATCTTTCTCTTCTTCCTACGCACTAAAACCACCAAAGTCCTCTTCTCCAGTGTCGGATACAAACAGGCTCATGATGGCTTCGTCATCCACTCTTCTTCTCTCCTTCGTTGTCACTTTCAAAACCAAAGAAATCCTCATTGTCAGTGTCAGAGTCGAACAGCCTCAGAAGGGTCGTGGCGGTGTCCTCCTCTCCATCATGCAGCAGTCCAGCCCTTCAAAATCCGTTGGTGATCGTGGATGTTTTCACACTTTTCCACGCTGTCAGAATCCACCGGTGGAGTTGGGCATAACTTGCTTTTTGGGCATAACTTGCAAGTTTATCGCCGCTCATCATCCACGACTCCCGCTGAACGCGTAGCGCTACTTTGAAGTTTGTTTTTCGCGCTACTTCGTACGGCACTACGTTGCCTGGCGGACGGACATGTGACTAACATACCACTCTTGAACCCCGATCCTTCCGCCAGGCAACGTAGTGCCGTACAACAGCGGAACACACAAAACAAATCGTCTTACGATATGACAAAAATCACGGACAATCCATAGAAAAGCCGCACCTGACTAAAAGCCGCAGGGTTCAAAGCTTGTGCAAAAAGTAGCGGCTTATAGCCCGACATTTACGGTAATTAGGATAAAGTTTTTCTTTGCTTGTGGGAAAAATAAATAAATAAATAAAACAACAAGTATTGTGAGCATAAGCAGTTTGTGCTGTGGTGCTCATGGTGGGAAATTTTCTCATTGTTTTTGATTTTTACTTCAGAAATACGAGATGATAAAAACAGAGGACATCCCTCATCTGGAGAACTCTACTTTCTCCACGAGAGTCGTGAAAGACATCGCCCAAAATGTCCTTTCTTTCCTGAAGTCCAACTGCACTAAGGAGGGTCACACGTACTGGCTTTTCAAAGGTGGGGGGAAAAGTGAGCAGGAATGATCTAAAAGTTGTATTATTTTGAAAAAGTGTTTTCTAAAGTAATTTCTTAAATCCACAGCCAGTGGGAGTGACATTGTGAAGCTTTATGATCTTACAACTCTGTGTGAGGAGGCTGAGGAAGAGAAATATCAGAATCCCTTCACTCTTCCTGTGGCTGTATTATTATACAAGTAAGTATCTAAGACAGACAATACGAGCGGCCTTGTGTTGTAGGAGTCCTGCAGCTGTGAAAAGTGGTTGTAAAGTTTGAAGTGTGGGGGTGGGTGTTTGGATAGCACTGACACCTCACAGCGAGAAGATTCAGGGTGTAAACCAGTTGAATAGATGTGTGGAGTTCGCCTGTTGTCACGTGACTGCAGTTTTTATCCAAGTGCAGTTTAACAGCTGTCATGTTAGTTTGATTTCTTCTAAATTGGCCTGAGATGAGGATGTGAATGACATCTGTCTCTGTGTGATAGCCCTTTGATAAACTGTTGAGCTTTGTAAGGTGTAAATCAAATTAAACCAGTAGTTACCGGGCATGCTAGTACGTCAGTGTGTTTTTGTTGTTTTAACTTTATGTTCATGTGTGTGTGACACAGAGTGGCCAGCAACTTGATGCTAAACGCGCGACAAAACAGAAAGCACTATGGCACAATCAGAACTCTGCTGCTAAACTGTGTCAAACTTCTACATCAAGACAGACATCCTCAGGTAGGTGCAGATTTTCAGACAAATGAGAAAGTCGATACTCTTTCCAAGTTAATAACAGGTTGTTTTACGGTGGCCCTGAAAGGTCAAATGAACTGCAACTTAAGAAAACACCAGCAAAATAGAAAAAATGCTGCAAAAGGTGACAAAGCACAACAGAAGTTGAATAAAACACAAAGGAAGTAGAAAAAACCTGCGACAGACTGGCCACCTGTTCAGGTGTACCCTGCCTCTCGCCCTAAGACAGCTGGGATAGGCTCCATCACCCCCGAGACCCTGAAAAGGATGAGCGGAAGAGAATTGATGGATGGAAGTAGAAAAAACAATGGAAGTGTTTCTGAAGGACTGCACTGAGACACGGTTAAAAGAAGCAGAGGCTTCATGAATGTTGTGAGGGAGAAGAAGTGTGCTTTTGCAGTGTTTTTCTATTCGCTGCTGTTTTCTTAAGTTAAAAATAATATTTAAATTTAATACTAAACACTAACAGTGTGAGCCTCTTAAAATGTGGAGCGATGGACTTGTGGTATAAAGAGGCAAATTTTAGATGACTTTGTCCAACTATTAATGGATCTAAGTCCTTACTATCTTTCTCCTGCTTCTTCTTTGATATTCTTATTTTCGTTTGTATGTTCAGACAGTGGAGAAAATGCAATGTGAAACCACTTGACTAACTCTGAGTATGCCATTACTTAGATTTGATTGAACTTGACTTCAGCCCTGATCTCCTCTGTCTTCTGTCTGCTCAGATCATTGCCTCTGCCCACTATATGCTGTCAGAGCTGTTCCAGCTCGACGAGCCTCTTGAAGAAGATGGAGGGGAGTCGCTGCGGGCCGGTGGTTCAGAGGACAGCTACAGTGACGAAGACAGGGAGGAGGAAGAAGAGGAGGATCTGACGGAGGACAGCGATGATGATGGTTCCTACAGTAACTGCTCCAGCCCGCAGGATGATAGCAAAGCGGTGGCTGTGATCCGCTCTGTAGGGGAGCTCTCAGTCCCGGAGAAGTATAGATCCACTCACCAGATCAGAGTGAGTGAATCTGTAAAAGTTTCCACAGCCTTCTTAGCATCGACTGAATGGTGGAGTACAGAAATAAATATCTTTATATACATACAAACTAATATTTTCTTTTTCTTTTTTAAACTTCTTCAGCCAAGTTGTGCTTTCCCCGTTTCTCAAGACAAGGAAGAGAGATGCAGACTTGTCCTGAGCTATGTGCTTAAGGTGACTTTCTAAATGTTTAATGTGAATGTTTGTTTGCCTGCAGTGCAAAAAAAATGTGACTTTTCAAAAAGTTTGACATTCTCTTCTATATTAAAGGGCAAATACACCTACACACATTTACACATCAAAGTCTTCTTGCAGCTCTTGGTTTATAAACTGTTTTGTTAAACTGCCTGAAGTGATCTCAGTGTCTGTTTGGTTTGTCTGATGTTTAAAAATGGGGGGAAAAAGTGTGGTTTTGAAAAGAAGTGACGTTGTCAGATGTCTGTAGACGGTGTCCCATCTCTGCTACAGACAAGCAGCTTCAGGCTACAATAACTGCTACTGCCTGGATCTGTTATTGGACTGTTGGTGGTCAAGATGCATTATGTATAAAAGTCTAGGTGTCAATTTGGACACGTCGAAACGATATGTTACTAAATTGATTGGATACAGTTTTGTAATGCTGTAACATAATCCACAGGGATTAAAGGCGGTGGATGGCAGCATCAAGAAAGAGAGCGATCTTCCAGCTGCTGACCCCAACACACCCATCCCTCTCAAATATGAAGACAGAAGTGCTACTGGAGCCTGTGCAACTGAGAAAGGCATCTCTCTCCTGCTTGAAAGGGGTAAAAACAACTTATAATACTGCAGAAGAAAACGTGATATAGACAAACATGGTTTTCACTGAGGCTTCCTTTTCCTGTCTTCTTGCTTTTTAAGCAGCAGGTCCCTTGCAAGGGGAGCCGAAGCACACAACACGCTCAGGGATGATCCCCGGCTCCTGGCAGCATCATATGAAGCTGAAACTCTTCTTCAAAGCCTCAAAGGCCTACTACGTCCTCTCTGATGCGGCCACTAACTTGCTGAAGTATGGGCGAGCGTTGCGTTACATCAAGCTATCTCTGCAGTGTTATGGTGAGGTTCTTTAACTGTTTCATAATCAATTAATTGAAACTTAAACTACATTTCTTTGTTGTTTAATTTTAATCTCGACAGTGACAAGTTTCTTCAAAATTGTCTTCTTCCATCCCCTCATCTTCCAGATGCCTATTGTTCAGTGAGCGGTACACTGCACCCACATGTGCTGCTGTTTCACAGCCAGTGCCTGTCTCTGTGTGGGGACATCCAGCTGATGTTGGCTCAAAATGCAAACAACAGAGCAGCTTACCTGGAGGAATACAGCTACCAGACCAAAGAGGACCAGGAGATTCTGCACAGCCTGCACAGAGAGAGCAGCTGCCAGGGTCAGTCTCTAAAGAGAAATTCAGTATATTGATATTCCTGCTGCTATGGTGTGCAGTGTCTTAAATATTTCACTGTCTTCAAAGTCATTCACAATAAATTGTTTAGCAAAATGTCCTAAAAAGTATTCCATTCCTTTTATTCTCTATCTACTAGCCTTCAGCATGGCAACAGACCTAGCGATGGACCCAGAGTACCAGCTGTTTGTTAGCAGCAAGTGCTATGAGGCAGCATATGAACTACTTGTCTCTGAGCCTTTGAAAGATCTTACTTCAGATCAGCTGAGTCAGGTTCTCAAACGACTGGGGAACATACGCAATGAGATGGGAGTCTATTACATGAACCAGGCTGCAGCCATGCAGGCTGAGAAAGAGGGTAAGTTACATTACAGCAAATGCAGTTTGTTTAAAAGAGTACGGCGAGAGTTATTCTTTCTTTTTCTTTTTTTTGTAGTATATCACCAGCCTTTTTATTCTCCTGTTCCCCTTCTAGTGAAGAAGTCTGTGTCTGCAGCAGAGCAGGAGATGTGGAAAAAGAGCTTTGGCTTCTTTGAGAAAGGGATGAAGGACTTTGAAGCCATTGGGGACAGCACTAACACAGCCTTACTGCTGTGTAATACTGGCAGGCTGATGAGAATCTGTGCCCAGGCCCACTGTAACCTCTCTGGCGATGAAGGCAGAGGAGAGTTTTCACCTGAAGAGGCTCTTTACTACAACAAGGTGCCACACTGACGTTTTCTTAAATTCTTGATTAAGTGTTCTTACTAACACTCTGCTTTTTTTGTTTTTTTTCAACCATCTGTCTCACTGCATCTTGACTGTGCCTAATCATACTATCTTTGCAATATTACCTCAGGCTATAGACTACTACCTGCAGGCCATGAAAGCATTGGCAAGCAGAGAGAAGCACTCAGCAGTGTGGGACAGTGTAAACTGGGAATTGTCCACTACGTACTTCACACTGGCCACCCTTCTGCAGGACTACGCCCCAGTATCCAGGAAGGCCCAGGAACAGGTGGGTTTTAACACATTTGGAGCTAGGTAGAATATTAAGGCTTTAACACATTTTACATTATTAAGGATATCAAAATCGTACTTGCATATATTTTTGGCTAGTTTACACGGTACATGCAATTTATATTCACTGCAGTTCTCCCTCTTTTGCTAATGATGCATGTGTGGACACCTTCCCTTTGTTATCAGATCACTTTGGTCTACTTGTCTGACTTGTAGCCTTTTTGTGTCAGGACCAGCTCTGCGCTGATAAAGGGACACACACTGTGCATGAATTGGGTCAGCAAACACCACACACCCCACTTGAATAATCATTATAGTGAATCTTTGGCTGGAAAATGATTTCAGTCCATTAGTCACTCTTGTTGGTAGCACTTCAGTTTACAGCTTTATCCTTGCTATGCTGAATCTCTCACACTTGCAGCTGAGAAAGAATTCCTCATTTCGCCAAAAAAAGCAAGGACAAGATTTTTTTTTTTTTTTTTTTTTTGGGGGGGGGGGGTGTATTTTTGTTTATCTGCTTTGTTTTGTTGTTTGTTTGTTTTTTATGTTTTTATCATATTGTATTATACCTGATATCATCATTTCTCAGCCATGAAAGTAAATAAATATTGTGTTTTAATCATATTTTCATCACATTTACAAGTACATTTTATTTCTTATTTTTCATACACAGTAATTTTTTATTTATCCATTCCTGTTTGTCTTACCAGATTGAGCGAGAGGTGACCGAAGCAATGATGAAGTCTCTCAAGTACTGCGACCTGCAGACTGACTCTGCTCGGCAGCCACTCTACCAGTACAGAGCCGCCACCATCCACCACCGCTTGGCTTCTATGTACCACAGCTGTTTTCGCAATCAGGTGGGAAGTTATGTAAAATTATAGAACAGTAGAAAACCATTCTCCTTTCCAATGTCTTGGATGCTCTTTGTGTTAATAATTGGCATTTATTGGCTCAATGCTTTTTATGCATGCCAAAAATAAAATATGTGACTCTGGGTAAGGAAACGACGTTCACGCTGACTAGAAAAGAACAGAAGTGGGATACGCTGCCTGTCTTTATACTTGTAGCGGTATAATGAGCTGATGGATGTCTGTGTTTCTGGCTGTAATTGTGTGACAGGTGGGGGATGAACACTTGAGAAAGCAGCATCGGAGCTTGGCAGAGCTTCACTACAGCAAGGCTGTCAGTTTATTCCTCAGCCTCAAAGACGCACCCTGCGAGCTGCTCCGCACGTTACTGGAGAGGGTGGCTTTTGCTGAGTTTACGATGGCAGGTGCGCAGCTATTCATTATGATGACTATCACAATGTTGGCTGCAATGTTTTGTTTTATTTTTGTCAGATGAGGGTTGAATTGAAAAACAGTGTTTCTTTTCAAAGCCTCTTTTGATAATTCTTCATGTTGTTTGTCCACAGGTCAGAACAGCAGCACAGCTAAGCTGAAGAGCCTGACTGGGGCAATAGAGATCATGACAGAAACCCGCCATGCTTTCCAGCTGATTCATAAAGAGCTACAGGAGGAGCAGACAGAGGTGAGTTTCACAGTAGCTCATGGAGGATTTTTCCTGGCTCAGGGGTGTGATTTATGCACTTAAGCATACAGCACAGGCAGGGAGTTTCAAATTCCTTATTTAACAAAAATCTAAGTGTTTTCTGACCATTTAATAAATCGAATGAGTGTATATTATGTTAATGAAGCCCCAGTAACCCCATTACAGCTAAATTCTTCTGAGTAGTAAAAATAACTTGGTGGAAATGACTGAATTTGTAAAGCTTTGGTAACATACAGTCTTTTCCTTCTACTTCTTGTTCCATAGTTGAATGAAACAGACTCTGCTGAGTCAGCAGAGTCTTCCGACGTAGCCAATGGCCCAATGGCAGGACTGAACCTCCAGGAAGTGATGAAGTTAATTGGCGTATTTGAGCCCAGTTTCTCCTTCCTGCTCCTGCAGGTGATCAAACTGATGACGACAGCGAAACGTAAACCAAGGTGAGCTCCAGTATGAAAGCTGGTTAGGATATCTACTTAAATTTTACACAGACCTTTATTTTAATATCAGTCTTTAATGTCACTGCCTTATTGCTTACCATCATGAGATGGCAAGAAGCTATTGCTGTAAAACAGCCATAAAATAATAAAAGAAACCCATTGGGACTAGATCAAACTTTTAGGGAAAAGTTCCTGGATTTAATGAAACAAGAAACATTTAAAGGTGATATAATAAAGCTAAAATAGATCATACTCTTTACTGTTTATCACATTGTAATAATTAAGTAGCGGTCCTACCTGACAGTATATGGGTACAGCAACATTTACTATGACTACATGAAATGTATTTAAAAAGGAAAAAACAAGAACAAAAGAGATTAATTGTGAATTTAAGCAACCTTTTCATCTGCCCTTTTGAACTCTTTCATCTTTATTGCAGCAATAAGGACGATGAGCTGCTGAAAACCTATAAGAATGTATACTCCAAGCTGCTTCGTGCTGAGAAAAACGCTCCTCTTGTCAGCCGCGTCGAACTCTACGTTGAGCTCCTGCAGCAGCTGATGCAGCGGACAGGAAGTGACGACACAGGCACACGCAAGCCATAACAAGGAAGACGCTCAAGAATCTGACTCTGCTCTCTGGACCTCGCCGAACTTCCAGGGTACATTTTGGAGAAGACTTGACATCCTCAAAGATGCGATGATATAAAATAATGGCTTGTAGTCACAATAACAGGCAAACACTCAGGCCAACCTGTCTTACTCTGAATTACAGTCTCAAGGCTAACTTCACCTCCAGCGCCTTCATCTTTTTCTAACATTTGCATCACAGGTTTTAAACTGTACATTTTTGTGAAGACTTGTAAATTCAGATGCTATTATTTAATTTTATGATGGCTTAGCTAGTTTTAGGTCACTTCTAAAGCTCTTACGCATTTATGACTGTACCAAACATCTAAAATTATTATTATTTTATTTTTATTTTTTTTCTACAGACACAAAAAATGTGATGACAATTTAAAAGCGGTTATTACCAAATGTAAATGCAACACAAAGGAGCTTAAAAATAACAAGCTTAGCAAAATATTCTTTTCAATTTAATTGGCGTTTTTGATATTCAATAATGCCAGTGAAGCTGTGAATAAAATAAACTGATGTGTGACAGGCTTAAATAAGCTAAAACGTGTTATTTGCTTTTCCAAAAACTAGAATGTGCAATAAATTGGAAGCATACAGTGGAAGCTTTAGAGGTTAGTTCGTCCACAGTGCTGTTGAGGGTTTTTTTTGTTTTGTTTTTTTTTTTTTTTTTAAATCAGCATGGTTTGCTGTGGGATGATAATAATAAAATGTTTTTGAATTTCATACTGTGATATATTGTTTTCTCTTAAATTGTTGCTTGCTAACGATATGCATTTGACACCAGTTTGCAAAAGTACTGTATCTCTGGGAAAAAAAAAAAGTACAGTTTGCTTTGCCATCAAACTAGCCCCTGCAATTTTCAAGGCAGCATGGCACCCTGTGGGTTATGGTCAACCGTCCTTGATGCGCTGTTCAAGCCCACCAAAGAGGTGAAAGATGTTTTCACTGTGGTGTCAGTGAACTGGGTCAGCCCTCTGGTGTCAGCTATATTCACACCAGATGGAGCTGCAGACATGTCCAGACTGCTACTGCAACTCATTAATCAGGCCGGGGACACAGTGCTATCTGTCTGATGGCTGAAGAGAGATGAGGAGGAAGGGAAGTCAGAAAATCTTTAAAGGACTCGATGACAATGTAAAAAATCTTGAACACGTATAAATGCGAATAATATGGGCTTAAAAAGAGCAATATTTTTATTTCATATATTAGTTCATTTTTTATAGCTATTCAAATATAACATACAAAGACTATATTGGGATTGGGGGTTAGGGCACAGTAACTGTGCCACAAAAAAGTAATACAATTATAGGATTCTTTACTTGATGATCCAGTCTCTTTCTGTACTATATTGTGCAAAAAGTCCCAATAACTTGAAACAGTGGCTCCATCAGTCACTGTATAACACAGCGGTCAGAAGTCTGATCCTCATGGGATTCCTTTTGTGTTGCTGGTGGTTTCTCTTCTTGGTACTGAGAAGCCCCGTGGTTCAAAATGTTTTGCAGGATGTCTTTGCTCTCACTCGATGGTAAGTTGTAGAAAAAGTACTGTGGTGCCATCTGAATGAACCTAACGAAGGAGAGAATATTTTAGTGTTCTGTGCACCGAAAAAAACAACTGTAGACCTTCTAATTTGTGATGAATTTAACTAATGCAAACTTAATTTCAATTTGCAAAGCTGTTTTCGATCTCATTTAGTGCTGAGCGGCACACGCCTTTGTTGGAAAGAAGACTTACGGTGTGTCTGCTCCTTATATTCGAGCTACAGTGAACGGATTTGCACATGCTCGGGATGTGAAACGTAAGACAGCATGAGAAAGGCTATAGAGCTTTCTCTCCCTCCATTAAGCTGCAGCTCCACATTCTTAGAGATCTGTGCAATCCATAATCCCTTCTTCAACTAGCAGATACTTAGAAAGCAGGATTATAGGACCTCCCTCCACAACCAGCATGACCAGTCTGAGCTGAACTAGGCCTTTAAATACATACGGTTCAAAGGGGAAGGGGAATGTGTCCATCTGATTACATTTAAGCCTCCCTCAGAAGGGTGGTCTAAAAAAAAACAATTGCATCTAGTCATTTATGCAAATGTTAAAGAAGTCAACAAATGAAAATGTTAAAGGAAGGAAATGGAAACAAGGCTGAGACTTACTCCTGTGGTGTTATGTGGGTTACGGTGCGGAGGCAGTTGTCCTCTGAAAAGGAGTGTTCGTGGAACAACACCCACTCAGGCAGGCCCAGCTTGGGACTCTTGGCTCCGTAGCCAGACAGAGGATGGATCTGCGCTATGTGCTTGTGGGTTATAATAAAGTAGTTCCCAGATCCATCCACATCACGTGCCACCTGGGAAAAAGAGTTGGTGCAGGATGTGATTTCATACTTGTCATTTTTACCTTTAAATAATACAGTTTTTAAAAATAAAAACCATAGTAAATGACACACAAAAAAGCTGAATTCACACTCACAATCTGGCAGTCTATATGCAAATATGGAAATAAGTTGAAAGGGAAGGGGAGGTTAAATAAGCAGTGAGTGAAGTCAAATTTAAAGACGAGGAGTTAAACAAGTGCAAGTTCCGAAAGGAGTAGAAGTGTCGGCTGAGAGGTAGACTCTGAGAGCACAAAATACGTGGTGTTTAAAGAGTCTGATGAGGTGTTAAGATTGACAGAAGCTGAAATGTGAGCTCGAGCCAAAGCGACGTGATGAACGCAACTGAAGTGTGTGGTTAGAATTAAAATATAAATACAGCTAAGTTCAATAACTGAAGTTAGTGTGCAAAGAAGCGAAGATGCAAACCAGTGAAGTCTTTAATTAATCAGTCAAAATCTGTATTCAAAGCTGAAGGCAACATGGTGGTAAAGCTGTTGGGGCTAAATAATATAATGATAATGTTTGTCAGCTTTGATTGTTTAAATTAGTCATAAATTATTCAGCATGTCTTTAATCACCTACATGCTAAATAAATGGAAATGCATTAATATTCGAAATGGGCCCCATTCTTTGACCGTTAATTATGGAGACTAAACTCTGAGTGAAATTACACATGATTGAAACACCCTTCATAATGCTGCCATTAGTTCCACTCAGGAGAGTTTAATGTTTTTAAGAGTCTTTAGAAGGACTGTGGGTGTTTGTTGTAAGCAGAGTATTTAAATTCTCACTGCAGATCGAATACAGTTGCTGTGCTTTCTGGGCTGGAATAAAAAACAACAACAAGAAAACAGGATTTCTAACTTAACAGTTTATTCCAATATGGCCGTGTGCATGGATGGGTGCAGGATTCTCCCTACCTGCCTTGTGACCTTGACTCTGAAAAGCAGTAATGAAAATGGGAGGATGGACGTTAATAAATTACATTTTCTGACCTGCATGAAGAAACCCGCTAAGAGGGCTCTCTTAATGTTGACCGCGTTACTTCGGGAACCAAAGGCGGGCACTGAAATGGGCAGCTCGATCCTCTTCAGGGTGTCGGTGAGCTCACTGCGAATCCCGTCGGCCATCAGCAAAGCATTGTGGTCCAGATAGAAGTCTTGACACCACTTCTCTATATTACAGTCTGACAAAACAGGAAGATGGGTTTGAATTACTGAATCGGTGGCAGTAATTAAACTCTTAAAACTGCCATGTGTTTAGTTTTTCTGCCTACTGTCTAAACCAGGGAAGTCGAGCTCATCTTACACTGTGGTTCAGCCCACTTTGATGTTAAATGGGCCAAACCAGTGAAACACCTCTTTCTGTCAGTGTAAAAAAGTTTAACTACACATTTAATCCCCGCGATATTTTAATATAAGAAAAAGAAGTGCAGTTTCAAAAATAAATCTCACTTTTTCTACTTGATTAAAAAAATGTAATTGTAAGAAATAAATGTGTAATATTACAGAAAAAACATGTCAGCTCATTTTACAGTCTAATAGAAAGCTGTGTTTTACATTTTTATAACTTTTTATAATTTTATATTTTATATTATTCATAACTTTTACTGTGAACCCACTGTAAAAATCCCAAATTTCTATAGTAGATGGTAAAAACACCAGGATCTTTCTGTTATTTATTTGTTTATCTGTTACTTATTTACTTTAGTGTTGTATAAACTGCCATGTAGGAAAAGCTGTAAAACTTATATAAATGCAATAAAAAGTCTAAAATTCATGTCCTTCCTCACATGCTCCAAGAATGTTCAGTGGGCCAGAATGGAATCTTTGGCGAGCTGATTTTGGCCCCTGGACCTTATGTTTGACACCGTTGGTCTAAACTGTAGGAAACTTATCACTGGTATAAACATTATGAGATTGTGCGTGGCGATGCTCTGCTCACTCACATGGATCCTGCTGGCACTGTTTAAAGGCCTTGTAGATATTAATCAGGGTGAAGTGGTCTCCCTCTGGGTGCTGGAACTTCATATAGCACTGGGTCGCCTCTGGTTTCAGCTCCACAGAAGGAACCATGAAGCAAGATGGCGCTAAAAGAATCCAAAAAAAAAAAAGCAAAGCACGGTTTTGTAGATCTACATGACTCTTTATAGCATATTTGTGCTAAACAGCCACACAGTCACATTACCTGATAGCATAGCAGCAATGATGACCACCTCGCTGACGCAGTCAAACTCACAGGAGGCGAGCACGGTCTTTGCCATCTGTGGCTCCAATGAGAACTCAGACATGATGATGCCCATCTCAGACAGGTTGCCGTCATTATCCAGAGCTGCTAGGTAGTCGAGCTCCTCCAAAGCCTGCATGAGGCCTGCAGGATCTGGGTTGGACAGGGTTTTGGATTAAGCACCATAAAAAAAACATATGAGATAATTAATTACATTGAAATACATGTTGAGTAAAAGTGTTGTGTGCCATTTTTTCATGCCGTCCAAATAGTAATCCAAAGCACCAGGACAGCCCCCCACAGTGGACTGGCACCCCAGTGGGAATGCTTGGAGTGAATGGGCAGCAGCAGATTAGGATTTTATAATCCTCACCAACATCTGCCATGTATCACTATGCAAAATAAAGCTGTTTATTTATTTTTTATTTTCTTTTTTAAACAAATGCGTTTTTTCCCCTATAGAAATACAAACACAGACCTCAAGACAAAATGAGAGGAAGGGAAAAATTATGAAACCACAGCTGTCTATTATCTTGTGTTGTCCTTCATACCAACTCCGCCATGTCTGTGCTCTAATCAGCTAATGTGAGGCTCAGTGTCTGTGTGTTTGTGTGTTTGTGGGGGTGAATAAATCCGGGGGAACAAAAGCAAACGAAAGCAGGTCAGCTCTAAAAGGATGCACGCAGAACAGGAGCTGTCAGTTTAGCTGAAGCACGGCTCACTGCCCTCCAATACAAAAAGTTCCTTTGTGCTGGAACAAAAGGCAAAGAACTGAATGAACCGGATTTTTAATTAAGTTAGGGAACAATGGTTCAGACAAAAATCAGTTTTTCTACAGTGATTTTATGCAGATCTCACCTGGTCTGTCTATGAATTCGCAGTGACCCAGTCCGGCGATCTCCATCCTTTTCAAGAACAGCACAGTGGATGTGATGTCAGACTCCACAATATGCGGGCGTATCTGAGTAGGAAGTTGTCTATCCGTTGGATAGAGACGGAAACACTTGCCTACAGGAAGCAAACATCATTTTTTAGATGGGACAGCTGCAGTGAAGTAGCAGCCACAGATTTTGTAGCATTTTAACTTCTCACCTGCCGGACCTGCCAGTTGCCTTCGACTCTCGGTTTGACCGGTGCTGATAGGCTGAATGATGACTGAGTTTGTTCTGATCCTGGGGTTGTAGACCTACAACAGCACAGCGGGCTGTTAACCTTGATTTACGTTAACTAAGCTACATTTTGATGGCAAATATTTTCACCCCAAATAACACAGAAATATCTAGAAAATAATTTGAGAAAGACTGATGATTTAAATTGTTATCTTTACATAACACTGACAAGAGGCTAAAATTAAAACTTGACTTATTGTCTCTATTGTGTTGTGCTATAATATAAGATGTACCTTGTTTTCCAGACCAAAGCTTAAGCTTTAACATTTTTTTGTGAGACTTCAGAATATCGGTTTTTCTCTCATTTTCTTTCTGCATAGGAAGTCCCATACAATGCATTCAAATCTCTGCTTTTTCAACACATGAAACTCTCTAATTAATCAGCAACTGGGTCTCTGCATCAGCGATGTAATTTTTAACCCTGGAAATCAGCCTTCATGTAAGTGCTGATTTAAATAATGCAAATAACAACCAACTTACATATCTTTTCTCAAGCCCGGCATCAATAACAAAGCTTATCGAGCTAACAGGCCAGAAAAAGTCCTCATTTGGGCTTGAACTGAGGAACACTCGGCGGGTCTGGCTGGTTTCCTCTTCCCCCAGGACAGGCAGACTCCCAGGCTGCCCAGGGTGCACAGCTATTGGCAGTAGCTCACCCAGATCGATGGGTAAGCTCTTCCTCTCGTGGGACAGGATGTTGTGGGCCAGATCTATCTCCTGGTAGAGAGTTAACAAAAAGGAAAATCAGAGAAAGACGTGCATTAGTTTCAGGCTTCTGAATCTACTGGTCATGCGGTGATGTTTTTGGGGTTTTTTTGGGTTTTTTTTTACCTGCGTTGTCACCAAAAACACAACCACATCCCCCTTCTCTCTGGAGCGATGGATCTCCAGCACGAGACGGAGAGCAGAGCAGAAATAGCCGTCGCCTGTGCTGCTGTACACCACCTCCCCTGCACCCGGGGTCTCCAGGTGAATCAAACGCGCTGCCGACCCGATAAAGTGGGCCAGGTGCTTGGGGCTGGGTGGGAAAGCTGTAAGGAGGACCACACGGAGCTCTGGCCTCTGCAGGACAATGTCCTTCAGCAGACCCAGGAGAACATCAGTGGCTACAGTCCTCTGGTGGGCCTGATCCACGACCACAACACCGTAGTGTGCGAGCAAAGGGTCTGACATCATCTCCCTCAGAAGCATGTCATCCGTGCAGTATCTTTAAAAGGCCATAAAATGATGCTTGACATTAGGAAAGAGCAAGTAAATGTACGCACAGGCACACTGTATCTATTTTGATATAGCATGAAATTAATCTTTTCTATAATGTAAGCCTGCATGCTTAAACCAGTATGTTAAAAGAAAATCCATTCAGCATCCCTGAAGGTGGCAACTTAATGAAAAACACTTTGTCTACACTTCAGCTTTGCTGCCATTAGTGTAATTTACTCTAATAATTAGTCTGAGAAGGGGGATCCTTGCCGGGTGCCTGTTTATCTTGTCTCCCTCCCCTTAATGTGCTTAGTTTCATTGTTTCCTGGCTAACCTATGAGGGACCCACATGAGGGAGTGTGACATATGGGGAGACGGGGAGACAGGGAGTCGGGCAGCTGTGGACGAACTGCTGAAAAGAGCCTCTCAAGCCTTTTGTTCACCTCCCCTTTGAGAAGAAGAAAAGGCGGGGTGATTTAGCTTTGTGTGTCATGACCGTGCATTACTATAGCCGCCATGCTGAGAGAAAGACTCTGAGAAAGAAACATTGGATGTATAAAGTGGGAAACGTAGGAAGTGCTGCTGTACCACACCTGAGGACTGTGTCAGTAGTGCAGCAACTTTCAAGAGGGATGCTGTACCCAACTTCGTGACCGATGTTGACATCCATCTCGTCAGCCACTCTGAGGGCGAGATCTACAGCCTGTTGTGCATGTATCTGGGTACAAACCACCATGCCGTGCTGGAACTGGACTGACAGGCAGAATTCAGCACACCACTGAGGTATCTGTTTCAGAGTAAGATCAACAAGACAAATTGCTTACATTACAGATGCTTCCAGAAAAATGACTTAAATGTCTTGCTGTAAAAAAAAGAAAAACCATCCAGTGCTGAAGTGTTGAATACCCCACAGTACTCACTTGAGAGCTCCTTCCAGTTTTGGCAGAGCCACTGACAACAACAAACTGTTCTTTGGCCAAAGTGTCCATGAATTCACACTTTGCTTTCCACACTGGCAGTTCCTTCCTTTCTTTCAGCAGTTTGTAAAACCTGGAGGAATAAGGCAGTCCATCAAACTGATTAAGCTCCAAGATGTCATCATATTCTTTGTCTCCTTCGTTCAAAGCTCCTGTGTCTGAACAACAGGGTGATTTCCCCTCTAAATAGTCCGCTCCAGTTAAAGTTGTAACGTCCTGCGCCATCACAACTAGGCTCCGGGTCTGTCAGGTTTACACTTCATTTACAGAGCCACAGAAATTGAGTTTGTAGGTCTCCAGCTCTCAGTAAACTGTTGGACAGCACTCAGCCCGCCTCCGCAAGTGAAGCCAAATGAAAGGCTCACCAGGCGGCCAGCCCAGTGACCACTAATCTCACAGAAGTGCGGACACCAACAGATGACACACACACACACACACACACACACACACACACACACACACACACACACACACACACACACACACACACACACACACACACACACACACACACACACAGAGAGATCTGTGGGCAGAGATTCAGAGTGGTCTGGTGTTTACAATGAAATCTGGCTGCGACACAAAGATCACAACTTGTGCACAGTTTAAAATGCATTTATTTATCAACTGTGGTGTAATTTAGAAATTGATTTCATCAGTGGTCATCCTACTCAAATTAAATGAACAAAAGTGCCATCAAATGAAGAACCGTAAGCAGTCAGCCCTACTTCTGTCAAATCTACTGTCTCATATTGTTAAAACTGCACTAACTGTAAGGAAAAGCACTACAAATTATTAAGATAAAATGTTAAAAAAGATCTTTGAAATATGGGTCTAATGATTTGGATCACTGCTATTTGTCATTTGGCTTTAATCTTTAACTTCTTGAAAGGCAACCAACCAATCAACTGAAAAAAATCTTTAATAAACCACATCTAATTATTTTAGCTACATTTTACATACATGAAATGACATTTCTACAAAGATCAACACTGCAGTCAGCATTTAAATAGGTCCAAACTTTTCAAATTAAAAGAAAACAAATTTATATATCAGACAAAAAAGGAAATTTGAGGAGCTAGACCCCCCCCCAGCAACCTCGGTGCAACCAGGAAATAACCTTGATGTCCAGTGCTTTGTGTGAACTGTTTCGCATTTGGTGACCGATTGCAATTAGTTCCTGTGACCACTGTAGGCAACTACTTTAGAGATTGCAGGGGTTGCCAGTCTCAAAGCAGAATGACTTACAGTCTCTGGCAGGTTGGGAAAGGGTTGTAAATAACTGCCCTCTAATTTATAAAGGCAGAGAGTCAGTTTGGAGCAACGGTCTGCACTGATGTGTCAACTTACCTGAAAAAGATTATTTTTGGAACACGGGACTCAACTGAATTGGTTGTATTATGGTTATATTTCTATATAAATCACTGCCCTGAAGTGAATGCAGAACTATTTGTGCTTAAGTTCTGTTTCTGATTTATGAGGTTCTGGCTGGACCCTGAATGTAAGTAGTTAATATGAATTTATGTCTGTTTGTAGGTGACAAAAGATTCTGTGGCAAACTGACTCAGCCCATATCCACTGAGACATTTAAGGCTTAGTATGAAAATCTGACAGCATGGAGTGGCGATAGAAGTAGATGTCCAGCCTTTCTGGGTCTAGACTCTGATGTTGATTATATGATGATTTAAGGGCAGCTTAGATCTCTGAGGTTTTCCTGTTTTTGTGTGCTTTTCCAGTGCTAGTGGTGTTAACAAGTGCTGGGGGAGCTGACCTTTAATCAACTTCAGCCTGTAGTTCGAGCACATTATGGCAAGATAACGAGCTGAACCCCAGAGAGGGCGGCGCTGCAGTTGTTGTAATGAGCCATGTTTTCCAGCAGGTGGCACTGTTGAACAACTAAGATCAACTGCTGAAGCAGTGCAGGACTTCATGAGGTACCTGAAAGGACCTGCATAAAAGACGTCACTGAGAAAATGAGCCATAGCTCAGTCTCGCTCCTTTAAGTGACACAAAGAAACCCTGCTAACAGATTTCTGCTTAATAGAACGAAAAATAAAAGAAAGGACATTTGATGTCTTTCTTTTCATATTTGCTGCTTTCATCAGAGTAATATATTCAGACACTTTATTGGTTCACCTGGTCAAGGGTTACTGCGGTAAAGTGAGCCGTCATTTGTGAGCCGCGGTCAAGCCAGCCGCCTCCTATCCGCCGCATAAATTTCCTTGCGCTTTTACACCAGTCTTTACGGTAGCGCCTTTTCGCTTTATATCCTGATTGAAAGCCTAGACTCGCGCACACATGCAAGCGCGTGAACAGTCACACGCACGCGCGCACACAAATTACAATGGAACAGCCCAATACAGCCATCGTGACAGTCTGGTTGCATATTCAAAAATTCATTAAAAATCATTCTTAAAAGTTGATGCCAAGCTTTCAACACAATCCTCTTCTCGGACACCTACTTTACCTCTGGGCCAGTTTTTACCCAGATTTACTGTAATATTACTCAGAAATCACAGTAAACTCATATTCAGTGCAATACAGTCAATGCACTACAATTATGTTTATTTCAAAAATTCATTAAAAGTCATCCTGAATAGTTGAGGTCCAACTTTCAACACATCCCCCCTCTGGGACACCTACTGTACCTGTGTGCCAATTTTCATCCAGATTTACTGTAGAATTCCTCAGAAATTAAAGGGTACTTGTATTCAATGCAATACAGTCAATACAATAGAATTATGTCAATTTTCAGAAATTCATTAAAAATCATCCTGAGTAGTTGATGCCCAACTTTCAACACATCCCCCCTCTGGGACACCTACTGTACCTGTGTGCCAAGTTTCATCCAGATTTACTGTAGAATTCCTCAGAAATTAATGGAAACATTTATTCAATCTAATACAGCCAATGCACTACAATTGCGTCAATTTTCAGAAATTCATTAAAAATCATCCTGAGTAGTTGATGTACAACTTTCAACACATCCCCCCTCTGGGACACCTACTGTACCTGTGTGCCAATTTTCATCCAGATTTACTGTAGAATTCCTCAGAAATTAAAGGGTACTTGTATCCAATGCAGTCGGCCAATAAACTACAATTATGTCAATTTTCAAAAATTCATTAAAAATCATCCTGAGTAGTTGATGTCCAACTTTCAACACATCCCTCCTCTGGGACACCTACTGTACCTGTGTGCCAAGTTTCATCCAAATTTACTGTAGAATTCCTCAGAAATTAATGGAAACATTTATTCAATCTAATACAGCCAATACACTACAATTGTGTCAATTTTCAAAAATTCATGAAAAATCATCCTGAGTAGTTGATGTCCAACTTTCAACACATCCCCCCTCTGGGACACCTACTGTACCTGTGTGCCAGGTTTCAGCCCGATTTACTGTAGAATTCCTCAGAAATTAAAGGGTACTTGTATCCAATGCAGTCGGCCAATAAACTACAATTATGTCAATTTTCAAATATTCATTAAAAATCATCCTGAGTAGTTGATGTACAACTTTCAACACATCCCTCCTCTGGGACACCTACTGTACCTGTGTGCCAGGTTTCAGCCCGATTTACTGTAGAATTCCTCAGAAATTAAAGGGTACTTGTATCCAATGCAGTCGGCCAATACAGTAGAATTATGTCAATTTTCAAAAATTCATTAAAAATCATCCTGAGTAGTTGATGTACAACTTTCAACACATCCCCCCTCTGGGACACGTACTGTACCTGTGTGCCAAGTTTCATCCAGATTTACTGTAGAATTCCTCAGAAATTAAAGGGTACTTGTATCCAATGCAGTCGGCCAATACAGTAGAATTATGTCAATTTTCAAAAATTCATTAAAAATCATCCTGAGTAGTTGATGTCCAACTTTCAACACATCCCTCCTCTGGGACACCTACTGTACCTGTGTGCCAAGTTTCATCCAAATTTACTGTAGAATTCCTCAGAAATTAATGGAAACATTTATTCAATCTAATACAGCCAATACACTACAATTGTGTCAATTTTCAAAAATTCATGAAAAATCATCCTGAGTAGTTGATGTACAACTTTCAACACATCCCCCCTCTGGGACACCTACTGTACCTGTGTGCCAAGTTTCATCCAGATTTACTGTAGAATTCCTCAGAAATTAAAGGGTACTTGTATCCAATGCAGTCAGCCAATACAATTTAATTATGTCAATTTTCAAAAATTCATGAAAAATCATCCTGAGTAGTTGATGTACAACTTTCAACACATCCCCCCTCTGGGACACCTACTGTACCTGTGTGCCAGGTTTCAGCCCGATTTACTGTAGAATTCCTCAGAAATTAAAGGGTACTTGTATCCAATGCAGTCGGCCAATACACTACAATTATGGAAATTTCAGAAATTCATTAAAAATCATCCTGAGTAGTTGAGGTCCAACTTTCAACACATCCCTCCTCCGGGAAACCTGCTGTACGTCTGGGCCAAGTTTCAGCCAGATTTACTGTAATATTCTTCAGAAATTGCAGGGAACTTATGTTCAGTGCAAGAAAGGCTGAAAGACGACCACCACTGAACAAGACACACAAGCTGAAACGTCAAGACTGGGCCAAGAAATATCTCAAGACTGATTTTTCTAAGGTTTTATGGACTGATGAAATGAGAGTGAGTCTTGATGGGCCAGATGGATGGGCCCGTGGCTGGATTGGTAAAGGGCAGATAGCTCCAGTCTGACTCAGACGCCAGCAAGGTGGAGGTGGAGTACTGGTTTGGGCTGGTATCATCAAAGATGAGCTTGTGGGGCCTTTTCAGGTTGAGGATGGAGTCAAGCTCAACTCCCAGTCCTACTGCCAGTTTCTGGAAGACACCTTCTTCAAGCAGTGGTACAGGAAGAAGTCTGCATCCTTCAAGAAAAACATGATTCTCATGCAGGACAATGCTCCATCACACGCGTCCAAGTACTCCACAGCGTGGCTGGCAAGAAAGGGTATAAAAGAAGAAAAACTAATGACATGGCCTCCTTGTTCACCTGATCTGAACCCCATTGAGAACCTGTGGTCCATCATCAAATGTGAGATTTACAAGGAGGGAAAACAGTACACCTCTCTAAACAGTGTCTGGGAGGCTGTGGTTGCTGCTGCACGCAATGTTGATGGTGAACAGATCAAAACACTGACAGAATCCATGGATGGCAGGCTTTTGAGTGTCCTTGCAAAGAAAGGTGGCTATATTGGTCGCTGATTTGTTTTTGTTTTGTTTTTGAATGTCGGCGAGGATTCCGCACGGCACTCCCCTCCATTCACCTCGCGAATCTCCGCTCTCTTCCAAACAAAGTCGACGAATTACTGCTCTTAAACCGGACTAACAAGGACTTTGCACGCTCTGCTGCCCTCTGCTTCACTGAAACCTGGCTCAGTGAGCGAGTCCCAGACGCTGTCTTAAATCTGCCGGGCTTCCAACTTCACCGGGCGGACCGCGAAACAGAGCTCTCAGGGAAAACAAAGGGTGGTGGAGTCTGCTTCTACATTAATGAAGGTTGGTGTACTGATGTCACAGTGTTACAGAAACACTGCAGCCCACACTTGGAAAGTTTTCTCATCAACTGTAAACCTTTTTATTCACCGTGGGAGTTTTCTTCCTTCATGCTGGTCGGAGTTTACATCCCTCCACAGGCCAACGCGAACAACGCACTGTGCGAGCTGGCTGACCAGATTACTACCCTGGAGAGGAAATTCCCGGATTCCTTTACAATTATTCTTGGGGATTTTAACAGAGCAAACCTAAACTACGAACTCCCTAAATACAGACAGCATATAGACTGCCCCACCAGGGACAACATCATACTGGATCACTGCTACACCACTCTAAAAGATGCCTATCGCTCTGTGCCCCGGGCAGCTTTGGGACATTCTGATCACTGCATGGTCCATCTTATTCCAGTTTATAGGCAAAAACTCAAACGTGCCAAGCCTGTAGTCAAAACTGTGAAGAAGTGGACTAACGCAGCAAAGCAGGAACTGCAGGACTGTTTTGACTCCACTGATTGGACTGTTTTTGAAGCTGCATCTGAGAACCTAGATGAGCTCACGGACACTGTGACATCATACATCAGTTTCTGTGAAGACGTGTGTGTGCCAACAAAGACCTTTTGCACATACAACAACAATAAACCATGGTTCACTCCTAAACTCCAACATCTTCGCAAGGCCAAGGAGGACGCTTACAGAAGTGGTGACAGGGTCCTGTACAAGCAAGCCAGGAACACACTGACCAAGGAGATCAAAGCAGCTAAAAGGATCTACTCCCAGAAGCTGGAAGAACGGCTCTCAGCCAACAACCCTGCGTCAGTGTGGAGGGGCCTGCAGGAAATCACCAGCTACAGACGCCCCCCACCCACTATTGAAGCAAACAAAGACCTGGCCAACGAGTTAAACACTTTCTATTGCAGGTTTGAGACGGACAGACTCCCATGCCCCACCCTCCCCTCCCCAGGGACATTGCTTCAGACATTGACCCCCAACACACCTTCCACCTCTCCCCCCTTCACCCTGCCCCTCCCCAATCAAGACTCAACGACCACCCCCACCCTCCCCAATCCAGACTCAACGACCACCACCACCCTCTCCAACCCAGACTCAACGACCACCACCACCCTCTCCAACCCAGACTCAACGACCTCCACCACACCTCTCACCCACCTTTCCTCCTCCCTGAAACTAAGAATACACACTCAGGATGTGAGCCGACTATTCCAGAAACAGAAGCCCAGGAAAGCCCCCGGACCAGATGGCGTCTCACCCTCCTGCCTCAAAACCTGTGCTGAACAGCTGGCTCCCATCTTTACTCGCATCTTCAACAGATCCCTGGAGCTGTGTGAAGTTCCCTCCTGCTTCAAACGCTCCACCATCATCCCTGTTCCCAAGAAACCCACCATCACAGGACTGGATGACTACAGACCTGTCGCCTTGACGTCTGTGGTCATGAAATCCTTCGAATGACTGGTGTTAGCCCATCTGAAAGACATTACAGGCCACCAGCTGGACCCTCTGCAGTTTGCCTACCGGGCAAACAGGTCAGTGGATGATGCAGTGAACACGGGGCTGCATTACATCCTGCAACACCTTGACTGCCCGGGAACTTATGCCAGGGTCCTGTTTGTGGACTTTAGTTCGGCTTTTAACACCATTGTGCCTGAACTTCTTTCCTCCAAACTCTCCCAGCTCAGCGTGTCACCAGCTACCTGTCAGTGGATCACCAGCTTCCTGACAGACAGAAAGCAACAAGTGAGGCTGGGGGAGATCACCTCTGAAACTCGGTCCCTCAGTATTGGTGCCCCTCAAAGATGTGTCCTCTCACCACTACTGTTCTCCCTCTACACTAACGACTGCACCTCCAAGAACTCGGCTGTCAAACTCCTAAAGTTTGCAGATGACACCACTGTCATTGGCCTCATTCAAGATGGTGATGAGTCTGCATACCGGCAGGAAGTTGAGCGGCTGGTACTCTGGTGCAGTCAGCACAATCTGGAGCTGAACACTCTTAAGACTGTAGAGATGACAGTGGACTTCAGGAGACATCCCTCAACTCTGCTCCCCCTCACCATATCAGACAGCCCTGTGTCGACTGTGAAGATCTTCAAGTTCCTGGGTACAACCATCTCCCAGGACCTGAAGTGGGAGACCAACATCAACTCCATCCTCAAAAAGACCCAGCAGAGGATGTACTTCCTGAGACAACTGGGGAAGTACAGTCTTCCACAGGAGCTGCTGATCCAGTTCTACACTGCGGTCATTGAGTCTGTCCTGTGCTCCTCCATCACAGTCTGGTATGGAGCAGCCACTAAACAGGACAGGAGCAGACTGCAGCGGACTGTACGGGCAGCAGAAAGGATCATCAGCGCCCCCCCTGCCCTCCATCCAGGATCTGTACCTCTCAAGAACCAGGAAACGGGCAGGGAAAATCATCGCAGACCCCTCACACCCTGCACACAGACTTTTTGATCTGCTGCCCTCTGGCAGACGGTACAGAAGCCTGCAGACCAGGACCACCCGACACAGGAACAGTTTCTTTCCCCTCGCCATCTCCCTTCTTAACAGTTGACCTGTCACACTGCTCCCACTGCCAGACTGCAGCTGCACCTTATGTACATTTTGTAGTATTCATTCCACCTCATTCATTTCTGTATTTTATGTATATAAGGTTAGATTCGTTATTTATAGTTGGTTTACACAGCTTTGTGTATGTATGTGTAATGTGTATATATAGACACTTGTGTGTGTGTGTGTGTGTGTGTGTGTGTGTGTGTGTGTGTGTGTGTGTGTGTGTGTGTGTGTGTGTGTGTGTGTGTGTGTGTGTGTGTGTGAGAGATTTACATTGCTGTGCTTGAGAGCCACCATCTACCGGAACCAAATTCCCTGTATGTGTCTGCACATATACAGTGGGGCAAAAAAGTATTTAGTCAGCCACCGATTGTGCAAGTTCCCCCACTTAAAATGATGACAGAGGTCAGTAATTTGCACCAGAGGTACACTTCAACTGTGAGAGACAGAATGTGAAAAAAAAATCCATGAATCCACATGGTAGGATTTGTAAAGAATTTATTTGTAAATCAGGGTGGAAAATAAGTATTTGGTCATCTCTGGCTCTCACAGACCTGTAACGTCTTCTGTAAGAAGCTTTTCTGTCCCCCACTCGTTACCTGTATGAATGGCACCTGTTTGAACTCATCATCTGTATAAAAGACACCTGTCCACAGCCTCAAACAGTCAGACTCCAAACTCCGCCATGGCCAAGACCAAAGAGCTTTCGAAGGACACCAGGAAAAGTATTGTAGACCTGCACCAGACTGGGAAGAGTGAATCTACAATAGGCAAGCAGCTTGGTGTGAAAAAATCAACTGTGGGAGCAATCATCAGAAAATGGAAGACATACAAGACCACTGATAATCTCCCTCGATCTGGGGCTCCACGCAAGATCTCATCCCGTGGGGTCAAAATGATCATGAGAACGGTGAGCAAAGATCCCAGAACCACACGGGGAGACCTGGTGAATGACCTGCAGAGAGCTGGGACCAAAGTAACAAAGGTCACCATCAGTAACACACTACAACGGCAGGGAATCAAATCCCGCAGTGCCAGACGTGTTCCGCTGCTGAAGCCAGTGCATGTCCAGGCCCGTCTGAAGTTTGCCAGAGAGCACATGGATGATACAGCAGAGGATTGGGAGAATGTCATGTGGTCAGATGAAACCAAAGTAGAACTTTTTGGTATAAACTCAACTCGTCGTGTTTGGAGGAAGAAGAATACTGAGTTGCATCCCAAGAACACCATACCTACTGTGAAGCATGGGGGTGGAAACATCATGCTATGGGGCTGTTTTTCTGCCAAGGGGACAAGACGACTGATCCGTGTTAAGGACAGAATGAATGGGGCCATGTATCGTGAGATTTTGAGCCACAACCTCCTTCCATCAGTGAGAACTTTGAAGATGAAACGAGGCTGGGTCTTCCAACATGACAATGATCCAAAACACACCGCCCGGGCAACAAAGGAGTGGCTCCGTAAGAAGCATTTGAAAGTCCTGGAGTGGCCTAGCCAGTCTCCAGACCTCAACCCCATAGAAAATCTGTGGCGGGAGTTGAAAGTCCGTGTTGCTCGGCGACAGCCCCAAAACATCACTGCTCTCGAGAAGATCTGCATGGAGGAATGGGCCAAAATACCAGCTACTGTGTGTGCAAACCTGGTAAAGACCTATAGTAAACGTTTGACCTCTGTTATTGCCAACAAAGGTTATGTTACAAAGTATTGAGTTGTATTTTTGTTATTGACCAAATACTTATTTTCCACCCTGATTTACCAATAAATTCTTTACAAATCCTACCATGTGGGTTCATGGATATTTTTTTTCACATTCTGTCTCTCACAGTTGAAGTGTACCTCTGGTGCAAATTACTGACCTCTGTCATCATTTTAGGTGGGGGAACTTGCACAATCGGTGGCTGACTAAATACTTTTTTGCCCCACTGTACTTGGCCAATAAACACGATTCTGATTCTGATTCTGATTCTGAGATGTATATTTGTGAATGTGGAGATGTTATATTGGTTTCACTGGTAAAAATAAATAATTGAAATGGGTATATATTTGTTTTTTGTGAAGTTGCCTAATAATTATGCACAGTAATAGTCACCTGCACACACAGATATCCCCCTAAAATAACTAAAAAAAAAAAAAAAAAAAAAACTACTTCCAAAAACATTCAGCTTTGATATTAATGAGTCTTTTGGGTTCATTGAGAACATGGTTGTTGTTCAATAATAAAATTATTCCTCAAAAATACAACTTGCCTAATAATTCTGCACTCCCTGTAGGTCTGTTGACAGAGCTCTGTACAGGTCTGCTCGAGCTGTCCTGAAAAGGGGTCCCACCTGTCCAGCAACAACACATGGCATGGAATAATAGACATCATAAACCACAGAGGCAGAACTGTGAAAACAGAAAACCTGAGTGTGCAGCTAGCAGAGGACATAAACAGCTTCTTTGCCCGCTTTGAAACACCACAACAGCAGCATTCATCTGCCTCAGCCCTGCTCCCATCCTCATCCTCACCTGGTTCCTGCACCGCTCCATTCACTGTAACGGAGCACGATGTCAGATGAGTGTTCCTAGCAGTGAACCCCAGGAAGGCGTCCAGACGGAATACGTGGTAAAGTGCTAAGACCATGTGCCCACCAGCTCACCCTCATCTCCACCAGAATCTTCAACCTCTCACTGGATGAAGCAGCCATCCCATCCTGTCTAAAATCAGCCACAATCATCCCAGTACCAAAGAAGTCTCCCATCACCAGCCTGAACTATTATTGCCCTGTGGCCCTGTTACAGGAAAAATGATTCTATGTTTCTTTACCTTCTTTTAAATGTGCAAGCATGCCCTTTTGTCTATGGTTAGATTAGTTTAGAATTATCTTTTTAGACTTTCTCAGCAAAGACATACTGTTTTGGGACATATTGTTTTAGATTGTTTTATCTCTCACAGCTTTCTCCCAGCTCTCTGCTGACGAGACTAGCGCCACATATGGAGTTGTTTATTTTATCTGTTTTGTATTTTCTTATCCTGTTCTCACTGTCTTTCCTATAAAAAGTGCCCAGCCTCTGTACACGTTGTGAGTTGTTCTGAACAGCTTACCCGTGTGCACGTTAAAGCATAAAAAGTGATCTTGTCTCATTGTGTCTTTATTTCTCCTGGGTCTTTTACAGAGTTTTCCCCCAACAGGCCCTCACACCGGTAATCATGAAACTAGTCCTTCAGCACACCAAGGATTACCTCCCCCCAGAATTCGACCCCCACCAGTTTGCATACCGTGCAAACAGATTCACAGAAGATGCCATCACCCTCCACTCGGTGCTGAGTCACCTAGAACAGCGGCAGAGCTACGCCAGAATGCTCTTTGTGGACTACAGCTCACCCTTCCACCACTCGCCCATTGAGAGCCTACTAACTTACTGCATCACAGTATGGTACAGCAGCTGCACTAAGGCGGATAGAGCCACCCTCCCAGCATGTTTGCAATGAGTAGGAGATGCTCTGTATCTCACTGTACAACTGTATAGTGACAAAGGTATTGGGTTCTTTTCTAAAAATTGCTATAAACAGAGGAACCCAAACTGATGAAAAGTGGCGAATATTTTTTTTCAAATGACTATTTTTAGTGGATTTTTGATATAGAAGCAGAATGACAGAATGTTAAAAGAAGTTACTTTTAGTCATTCTAAGCTGGGCATTGCGTTCTCTGGCTGTTCAAAGCCATGGAACTTTAGACTTTCCAAGCAAATAATGATGGCCATACTGATGTTCTTTTCAGTACATTTTACTTTATGTTCATTTTCATTTTTATGATGTTTCTATTTTTACATAATTCCTCCCACATAGCATAATTGGTATGGCCTGGATCTGTCCCACACAATGTGCTTACACATGGCCTGCGTACCGCAAAGAATGACGGCCCTATGGTGGCCCAGATCTGGTTTACCAGAGGTGGCCCACACATGAGCCAGCACAAGGCCAGTTGCAGACACACTGCTGGCCCTGTGCTGGCCCAGAACAGTTTCAGCTCTGGCCCCAGATGTCAGCCTAATGTGTACCTTAGCCATGTAAGCCATGTAATAACAACATGTGCTGGAACATAATAGTGCAAAAGTAACATGACGAAACTCTGTTCAGACAGTGAATGGACTGATTCTTATACAGCACTTTTTTACTCACCCATATTACTCAAAGTGCTCTATACAACATGTCACATTCACCCAATCAGGCCAAATGTGGCATGCCATCACATAAACAGTGCCATCTTACCATGCCAGAAGTCAGCCAGCAGTGCCGGCTTGACACCAGATCCAGGCAAGACCCGTCTGCTATGTGGGATGACTTGTTCTTTTGGCATTTTAGTTGTGGATTGTGTTTGGACTGTGTCTCTTGCCCTTTCAGTATTGTTTCCTTGTGCTTCTAAGTGTCCCTTTGTTTCTTTTTAGGTTATGTAGTATGGGTTAGAGATATTTTGTATGTTGTTTTTGTTTAATAAATCCGCCTTTTGGATTATTCCCTGATGTGCCTGAGTTCTGTTATTTAGTGTCACTTTGAAAGGACACACATCCAGCATTGACATATAATTGTTCTTTCAATTTTTGATAAAGATTACAGTGAATTGAGATGTAACTTGGCCCAGAGGTACGGTAGGACGCCCAGAGTAAGAAAGTGTTGAAAGTTGGACCTCAACTATTATGGGTGATTTTTAATGAATTTTTGAAATTTCCATAATTGTAGTGTATTGACTGTATTGAATTGAATAAATGTTTCCATTCATTTCTGAGGAATTCTACAGTAAATCGGGCTGAAACCTGGCACACAGGTACAGTAGGTGTCCCAGAGGGGGGATGTGTTGAAAGTTGGACATCAACTACTCAGGATGATTTTTCATGAATTTTTGAAAATTGACACAATTGTAGTGTATTGGCTGTATTAGATTGAATAAATGTTTCCATTAATTTCTGAGGAATTCTACAGTAAATTTGGATGAAACTTGGCACACAGGTACAGTAGGTGTCCCAGAGGAGGGATGTGTTGAAAGTTGTACATCAACTACTCAGGATGATTTTTAATGAATTTTTGAAAATTGACATAATTCTACTGTATTGGCCGACTGCATTGGATACAAGTACCCTTTAATTTCTGAGGAATTCTACAGTAAATCTGGATGAAACTTGGCACACAGGTACAGTAGGTGTCCCAGAGGGGGGATGTGTTGAAAGTTGGACATCAACTACTCAGGATGATTTTTAATGAATTTTTGAAAATTGACATAATTGTAGTTTATTGGCCGACTGCATTGGATACAAGTACCCTTTAATTTCTGAGGAATTCTACAGTAAATCGGGCTGAAACCTGGCACACAGGTACAGTAGGTGTCCCAGAGGAGGGATGTGTTGAAAGTTGTACATCAACTACTCAGGATGATTTTTAATGAATTTTTGAAAATTGACATAATTGTAGTTTATTGGCTGACTGCATTGGATACAAGTACCCTTTAATTTCTGAGGAATTCTACAGTAAATCGGGCTGAAACTTGGCACACAGGTACAGTAGGTGTCCCAGAGGGGGGATGTGTTGAAAGTTGTACATCAACTACTCAGGATGATTTTTCATGAATTTTTGAAAATTGACATAATTCTATTGTATTGACTGTATTGAATTGAATAAAGTACCCTTTAATTTCTGAGGAATTCTACAGTAAATTTGGATGAAACTTGGCACACAGGTACAGTAGGTGTCCCAGAGGAGGGATGTGTTGAAAGTTGGACATCAACTACTCAGGATGATTTTTAATGAATTTTTGAAAATTGACATAATTCTACTGTATTGGCCGACTGCATTGGATACAAGTACCCTTTAATTTCTGAGGAATTCTACAGTAAATCTGGCTGAAACCTGGCACACAGGTACAGTAGGTGTCCCAGAGGGGGGATGTGTTGAAAGTTGTACATCAACTACTCAGGGTGATTTTTAATGAATTTCTGACATTTCCATAATTGTATTGACTGTATCGGGCCGTTACATTGTAATTTGTGCTCGCGCGTGCACGTGTGCGCGGGTATAGGCTTTCAATCGGCACATAAAGCGAAAAGGCGCTACCGTAAAGACTGGTGTAAAAGCGCAAGGAAATTTATGCGGCGGATAGGAGGCGGCTGGCTTGACCGCGGCTCACAAATAACGGCTCACTTTACAGCGGTCAAGGGTTCTCTAATGCAGATATCTAATCAGTGAATCGCATGGCAACAACTCAGTGCATTTAGGTATGCAGATATGGTAAAAATGACCTCCCGAAATTTACACTGAGCATCAGAAAGGTGATGCTTTTTAGTGCCGGCCTGAGTATTCCAGAAATCGATGATTTACTAGGAGTTTCCCACACAATGGTGCGGAAAAGAGAAAATATATTTTGTTTGCGTTGAGGTCCAAATGACAACAAGAGCAACTCAAATAACCGCTTGTTACCTCCAGAGTTTTTTCAATCTTTTTAAAAATCATAATGAATAATAAAAAAAAGTTTAATTTTAGCTTTCAATGTTGAAAATGTTTAGTTTTAGTAGTTTTTAATTAGTATTGTAAGCAGGGCATAATAAATAAAAACAGACCTTTCTGAAAGCAGTTCACTCACAGTCTTGTACACGTTCAGAATCTCAATAAACACATCCATTAAAGGCTCATCGGGCAAGCTGCAATAAAACTGTAAAAATAAAAATTACAATTTTTTTAATATACTAAAAAATAGATACAACTATGGTATCGATTTCAAAATCCTACATCAGTTTTCAGAAAATGTGATCTCTGACATTTTAAAGTAAACGAAATTCAAACTTCCCAGAGGTTTTTAGCAGAAACCATCCATGGTATCAGCTTTAAACTCCTACATCGCTTTGTTCTCAAGTCATTGCATTCACAAACTTGGCTGTTCAAGTTTAGTTTTTATTTTTATTTTATGTAACTAAAATGGTTTTTTCACATCTAGTTTTAGCTTTAAAACTAACTTGGTTACAACCAAGATTTGCAGAAGAACATCTCCTTTTAAAGCAGATAGGCTATAGCAGTAGAACACCGCACCGGTTACCACGCCTGTCAGCTCAGAACAGGAAACTGAGGCTACAGTTTACACAGACTCACCAAAATTGTACAATAGTAGAAAAATGGCAAAATGTTTCCTGTTCTAATGAGTCTTGTAATTTCTACTGTGACATTTGGATGGTAGGAACATAATTTGGCATAAACAGCATGAAAACATGGATCAATCCTGCCTCATATGACCCCTTCAGACTGCTGCTGGTGGAGGTTTAATGTCTTGGCACACTTTGGGTCCTAAATGCCACAGCCTGCCTGAGTATTGCTGTTGACCATGTCCATCCCTTTATGATCTCTGTGTACCCGTCTTCTGATGGCTGCTCCCAGCAGGTTAATGCGCCATGCCGTGTTAAGCTCACATCATCTCAAAGTGGTTTATTGAACCTGACAGTGAGTTCAGTGTACTCAAAAGTTCTCCGCAGGTACCACGGTCTCAATCCAATAGAGCACTTTTAAGTGGTGGAACAGGAGATTAATTTTGTGGATTTTCAGCAGACAAATCTGCAGCAACTGTTCGATGCTATCATGGATCAGAATACCTGAGAAATGTTTCCAGCACCTTGCTGAATCTACGCCATGAAAAGTTAAGGCAGTTCAGTTGCTAGTTGGTCAGTCGGTTTATTGCATCGTCCTTATTGGTCATGGTGGCTTCTTTGTGGATTTTAATGTGGTGTGTTGCATTCTTATAGTCATAAATCAAAGTATGAATGAAATTAAAACACCGTCTTGTAAACAGGGGACATTTAATTGGCTCTGATGTCTTCTCACAGCTTAAATGTAATCCTGACACCTTTGTCATTCTTTTAAAACGTTGGAAATCGTCCAACACCATGTTTTCACCTCCTAATGTAATAGTGGCAACGTCTCAAAGCAGTTCTTTACATTTCTGTGCTTTAAAAAAAGAAGAAGAAAACAACAACAACAACAAAAAAGAAAAACTGACATTTACACTTTACAATGGTTTTTAAACATGTTACACTTAAAATTTAATAAACACAGTACATTTAGGTTTTTACAGATGGCATAAACATTGAACAGCTAATTGACACAGCAATAAGACATATTTTCCAGCAGAGCGGTGACTCTGTTGAACACATCTGAACACATCCAAAACAAGGGAAATAAAGCATCATTTAGATACTACAAAAACACAATGCAGGTATGCAGGGCGTGACTGGCTTCAGTCTTTTGCAAGTACTTTGTACTTTTGCAAGTACAAAATGCCTTATGCAAACACTGACACGTTGCGCTGTGAAGTTAACAATTGAGTCCCTCAAGTCAACAACTAACACTGAGAAAAAAAAAAGAAAAAGAGCCTGACTCATGCTCTGGGGTGCAATGAGCGCCGCTGTGAATGCGTGAGTGAGCTCGGCGTTCGACAACAGTGAAGTCATAGAAACTCCAAAAGGAATGTCGTGAAAGCAACAAAAAGAACAGGACGGATACGGTAAAACATCTCGCTGGAAAGCTTGTGGCGTCATCCGGCTTGGCTCGCCCTCTCAAGGACGAGGCGAGCGCAAACGTTAAACATACAAACGCCAGTATTGATGTTGAATCATTCGGCGGTGGTGTAATTCTCTGGAACACAGTCAGTCTGTCAAGTCTGTTGACACTCCACAGCACTTGCCAGTATCAGGAGAAAACATGTCTAGAGTCCAACGCATGCCCCGAGCAGTATGTCAGAGGCAGGCTGAGGTGTGTGAAAATTACTTTCCTCTTTGTACTTTCCTGCAAAAATGAACTTATAAGGAATAAAAGAGCCTGGTGCACAGACTGTAAAGTGAGCGGATTAATGCCACAATAAAAATGTAGTCTACGTCTTAAAAGGGAATCAAATTCTTTTTATCCAGCGTTTAGATGACTCATGAAGAAAATAGCTGTATTTTCACAAAAATAGGAGATTTTTTTTTTAGCACTGAGGCAACAAGGACATAGAGGACTTATTTGGTGTTCAGTACGTGATAAAAAATGAAAAACTGGAGAAATAACATTGCGCCACTACTTACCGACTCGTCCTCTATCTCCATTTATCATCATCCAAGTCAAAAAACAAAATGTTTTGCACTTTGATCATTCAAGCAACGTGACGAGTTATAAAAAAGACTTTATATTTCAGCATTTTGCTTAGAAGAAAATGTATAAAAACAATCACAGAATGCAAAAACGAAGTGTCCGTAATGACGCCTCGCGTTCGTCTTTTCCTCGAGTTTCCCACGAAGAGAATCATCCCTCATCAGAGTCCTCTTTGCACAAACCGGTAGTATCCTAGTTAAATAGTTAAATAGATAAATAGTTCACTGGTACCTGAGCAAGGATGACAAAGCACCTTTTAGAGGCGTAGCATCAAGGTTTGATGTTAGCCCCCATTTTTGCTGGGAACTCTGTGACACTTCCAATTGTCCCAAAGGTCTAACAGAGTCTCAGAAATTAGTGCAAATTAAGAAAGTCTCCATCTATTAGTCGGAGATCTACATGTCCATGAAGTTGAGAGCTCAACAGTCCTTTTGAATCTTTGGTGGTCTGTATGGCAGTGCCGGTGCAGGTCTGAAGAGTGAACACAACACAAATAGATTACAACATTACAATGGTAATAATAAGTAACTATATAAATATCTCCTTTCAGACAGGTTGGTCTCATTTCTGAAAATGTATATTATCTAAAACATGATGATAATCTGTCCAGTTTGAATGGATCTCTAAATTCAGAGAGAAGTCAAATGGAAAACATCTTTGCTTTAGCTTATCAATAATAGATACATGGAGAGATGAATGACACCATTAGGTTCTCTTTAAGCGTCTCTTTCACTGTGCACTTCAGCTCACCACCAGTTGTGAAATCTGCTTGAGAAAGGGAGCTTGGATTGCTCAGCCCACACTGGAAAAGGATAGCGCTTTTGTTTTGTAGGGTATCGTTTCCAGTAACTAAAGTGGTCGATGCTGGAAACTGGACTGACTGTGAAAATGTAACTTGGCAAAAGAAGAATAATCTCATTGTCGATAATGACATCACTCAGAAAGAGATAATGGCATTATTTTTATTACTAGATTGGAGACAAGAAGTATATTCAGGTCTATAAGTTTTGAATAAAGACACAGTTTTTACAGTTTTTGTAGTTTTGCCTCTGTACAGCACCAAAGATTATTTTAAATCAACTACGCACTCGATACGCACTAGACAGTTGACTTGACAGGCAGTTGTCTGGCCATGTCTTGTTCCCTGGCTGTGTTGTGACAAGTGAAGCAGGCATAATATCTGAAGTCAATTCAAAGTTTTCAATTTATATTTTATACTTTTCCACTGTAATTTTAAATATGAGGCTCAAAGAAACGTCAGTGTAAGTGAAGGAGGCCATCACTAGGTTAAAAAACAAAACAAATCTATCAGTGAGAGAACAAAAGCTTTACAAGTCACCAAATAAACAATCTGGGGTACTCAGAGCTCAGTAACACTAAACCAACACAAACTCAGCATCGCTGTACAATCGAGAGATGCCTTCATGAATAGAAATATAGAGTTTACATCAAGAAGGACAGATTAGAGCCTTTGATCGAAATGAAAAGAAACTAATTCAGCCAAGCTGGATTTGTGACTCGCGTTTATTGATGATGCGACTGCCGATAGAAGTAGCAGGATGAATTCTGAAGTGTTCAAGGCTATACTCTCTGCTCAGATTCAGCCAGATTGGACAGTGCTTCACAGTGCAAATGGATAATGGCCCAAAGCATACTCCAAAAGACTCCCAAGAGTTTTTCAGGGGAAAGGAAATGGGACATTCTTCTTCTTCTATTCAACAGCCAGCTCAGTCACCTGATCCCAACAAAATAGAGTATGCTTTTCAGTTATTAAACTGGAGGAAGAGAAAGCCACAAACAAGAAGCAACTGAAGCCAGCTGCAGTACAGGTCTAGCGATATTAGACTTAAGACAATCATTGACTGCAAAGGCTTTTCATCAGATTATTAAAAACTTTCCTTATATTTAAGATTATGTCAGTTTGTCCAATTAATTTTGAGTCTCTCAAAATGTGGGACTGTGTCTAAAAATGTCAGTAATCCCCTTAAATTAAAGCTTAAAGGCTGAACTTCAATAAAACAGTGTATATTTGATTCAAATTCCAGTGTGGTGGTTTTCAGAGGCAAAACTGCAAGAAATATGACTTTTACTAGTAAACTAACTATAAGTAATCCAGAGGAATTAATAAATCCAAACTAGTTGTGCATTCTGCATGATGGTGACGTACAACTGAAATTTAATGCTGTTGCGTTAAAAGCATGCTTTGTTTGCTTCAGTATATCAAATCCTCCACTTCACTGCTTTTGTGTACAGCGATAATAAAAGTGGTTTAATAAAACAGGAAGCATCACAAATGCGAAAAGTTTATGCAGCGAAAAACAATTTTTTATTTGCCCTCATGCTTTGGGACAGAAGAGGTAATAATCCTTGTATAACCACCGTAATAGCCAGGCTAGCACTCCCAACTATAAGGAGGAAGTTATGAATATCCAACAGCATACTTCACACAGAGCGCGTCAGCAAAGCTGAATTTAATGAGTGTTGTGAGAGTTGAAAATGATGAGGTTGGTGAACAAATTTGTCAAAAGATTCACAAGTAAATGAGCGTCCCTCGCGCTCACAACAATCATTAATTAGCCTTTAATCACAAAATAACTTGAACTCCATTAGTGATGCAGCCTGTGACAGAAAAGATGACATTACTCTTTTCCCGAACTGCTACGGCTTCTTCTTAGGTGCAAAATGTCACACAAGAATTAAGTCTCTTTAAATAAACTACCAAAAACTAAGTGACAAAAAAAGCCATCAATTTAACAGAGAGATGAAGACGTCTGAAAAGGCCTTTTAAGTAGTGTATTTTTTTGCCATGCTCCACAGACCTGCTTGGTAAAGGGATGGAGGGTGGAGGCCTTGGCACAGTGGGGATAGGTATGGGAAGGGCCGCTTTCCCGGGGATGTGCCCCCCTGCTGTTGCGACACTGTTACCCAGTCGAGAGCTCCTCCCAAGTGGGTCTGCAGGTAGGGGCTTCTGGGGTGGACTGGGTTTCTCAAAGTCCTATAAAAAGAACACAAAAAGTACCAATTTAGTTCATGTACTAATTTAAAAAACACCACAAAGCACGTCAGTCTTATCTTGAGTCAGTGCACAGAGCAAGTGACCTTCTAAGCTTTTTTTTCAGTATGGATTAGTTGTGCAGCAGCTACCTGAACACAGACGCAAATGCGTTTCACTAGAGGGCACTGTGTTATCATTATCTCCTCTGAATTCCCACAGCTAACATGAGATGAATCCCAAACCTCCCCCTGCTCGCCTCCACCACCTCTGTGGCAGTGCTGTGAGAGGGTAGAAGGTTATCTGGATGAGGTGTCATCATGTGGTACTAATCTACACAGAGGGAGCGCGCAGTTGATAAACATCTGCTACCAGCTGCCTGGCTGCTATCACACACACACACAAACGGACATGCACAAAACCTTCCCACAACTGCCCACGCCATGGCACACGCACGCAGGTTTACATGAGCAAACTTTAAGTAATCTGCATGTGGAAGAAGAAAAAAATCCCCACATCATGCATGGATAAGACTCAGAAAGCTGGATGGTTTAAAACATTCATGAATGCAGCCAAGATGTGACCGAGTTTGTCACATCTACATGCAAGAGTTATAAACCTGTGTGTTCACTGCTGCGCAACCCAGGCGCCTCAAATGTGACAATCTTTCATGGCAACACTTCGTTTTTTTTTTTTTTTTTTTTTACATAAATTGCAATAAAGAAATTCAAATGCAGTGATACTTTAAACTCACCAGACACAGTTAAAGTTTAAACTGAGCATCAGAATGAGGAAGAAAGGTGATTTGAGTAACTTTGATTTTTGGTTTCAGACAGGGTGGTCTGAATATTTCAGAAACTGCTCATCTGCTGGCATTTTCCCACGCAAACATCTCTAGGGTTTACAGAGATTAGTCCAACCCCCCCAACCCCCACCCCCCCAAAAAAAGAAAAAAAAAAGCAGCTGGGTGATTGTTGATTTCAAAGGTCAGAGGAAAATGACCAGTCTTCTTCAAGCTGACAGGAAGGCAACAATATCTCACAAGTTACAACCAAGGTGTGCAGAAGAGCATATCTGAACAAACAACATCTAGAACCTTGAGCAGATGGGCTAGAGCAGCAGAAGACCAGACTGGGTACCACTCCTGTTAGCCGAGGACAGGAAACTCAGGGTGCAATTTGCACTGCCTCACCAAAACTAGACTGGATTAGAAGACTGGAAAAATCAGGTCTGTCTGGTTTGATGTGTCTCAGTTTATGCTGTGACATTTGCATGGGATTCAGAAATTAGTATAAACAAGATGAAGTGATGCTGCATCTTACCCTGTATCAAAAATTCAGGCTGCCGCTGGTGGTGGTGTGCTGTGGCTGAGCTTTGCTTTAACAGCGCAGCCTACCTGAGTATTGTTGCTGACCATGTTCATCCCTCTATGACAACAGAGTAGCATCATTTGATGGCTGCTTCCAGCAAGTCACAAAGCTCAAACCAGTTTAAACTGGTTTCATGAACCTGACAAATGGCCTTGAATAGAAAAGCTGCTCCAGTAAACTTGCTACCACAAGGGTAGTTGTGAAGGCCAAAGGGGGTTTAACCTGGTACTAGCAAGATCAACCTAATAAAATATCCAGTGAATGTTTATATAATAGAAAAACCCCACAAAATTTATGGCATGATTGAGGGGAACACACGATTCATAAAAATGAGTTGAATAGTTTTGTGTGTGAGAACTGACTAGCTTGTGTATCAGTCCCTGACCTCAACCCCATCCACCTTAAATGGAGATATGAGTCAGACCTTACCTTGTCTAGTGTTGATGATTGAATGGATGTAAATCTATGCAGGCAAGCTCCAAAAATCGTGTGTCTATTCTTACTCACCCTGCACTTTGTCCATGGAGTGTATGTTAGTGTGTTGCTGCAGGTTGAAATAAGCAAGGAGAAACTAATATTACAGCAGCAAATACCAAATGTTTTCATTTTTTGGCAGAATAATCTGCGGTTTAATTTCTGGATAAAACCAGAAATGAAGCTGGTCCATAAAATGTCAGAAAATAAATAAAATCCTCCTAACAATTTTTCTTGCCAGTCTTTTCCAACCAGCAGTCCAAAATAAAAGCTTTACAACAGCTTTGCTGACATCTGCTCGGCCACAACAAGAGTCATGTCTGCAAGAAGCAGTTAGAACAAGAAGAGCTCTTTTCATTTACTGCATGTTGTTAAAGACAGTCATGTGAAAAAGGAAGTCTTCATAGGACATCATGCAGCCCTGTGAAAAACACACCCTTTGGCTCAAAAGCTTATAGAACCACCTTTAGCAAGAATGAAGTGAATGTATCTGTGTGATCACTGTTAAATCACAGTTAGATCACAGTTAAAGTGCTGATCACTGCAGCACTTTAACTTTTTCCTTTTCGGCATTCTGCTGCCGTACTTGGAATTATTTTCCTGTTTTATGACCTGGCCAAGCTTAAGCCGACAGACAGATAGCCTCGTATTTGAGTCCGCGGTACTTTGGTATACAGAAGAATTCATGGTTGACTCAGTGACTGGAAGGTCACATGGCTGAAAAACAAGCCCAAATTAATGCTGTGTTTGGTTTTTGCCTAACGTGGGGCGAGTTATCATGGCCAAACATCGCCTGTTTGGTCTGGTGGTCTATCCAAAGGACATTGTTGCTGCAGTCTTGTTGTTTGTTCAGATGCAAGGCTTTGTCTTGGCAGCCCTTCCAAACAAACTGTACTTGTTCAGTCTTTTACTAATTATACTCTCATGAACTTTAACATCCTAACTGAGGTCTGTAGAGTCTGAGATGCAGCTCTTGTGTTTTTCTGAGCTTTGGACGGTCTGAACTTGGAGTGAATTTGCTGGGATTACCACTTCTGTGCATAATGAAGTGCATTTGAATAGCACCACCTGGCTTCTACTTACCGGCTTAATTCTCGTGGAAGCGGTAATAGTATTCTTAAATTTTCACAGGACTGCATAGAGCTCCTTTGTGGCCAAAGCACTTTGAGCAAGCAGTAGTGCTTGCTCATAGGGGGTCATATGATTGTTGGGTTTTTCTCTGTATGTATTATTGTAGGGTCTACCTTACAATATAAAGTGCCTTTAGGCGACTTTTGTTGTGATTTGGGGCTGTATAAAAAACATTGAATTTAATCGAATTTCCTTAATTATGTAGTGTTTGTGGTAATAACGTGTATACAGTGGGATTTTTATGTGATCCAATTTGAGATATCTGTGTGAATATTGTGTATCACCCACTGTGTCCTTTCCTGTGAGCGTCGTTCCACTACTGCCAAGCTTCTACATGAATTAAGTTTAAGTGAAGACCAACTCTTTAAGGGAAGAAAATCAGGCTGTTTTCCAGGGAAAAGCAGAAAAAACTAAGATGTAAATAGACAGATGCATCCACTGTAATGCAAGATTAATCCAAGACCCATGTGCATTGTAATACCACTCTTGGCAGAAAACCTCAAACTGTAACTGGAAACTTGGTGGTGTTCACATGTCTTAATTCACAATGAAGGATTGCGCCGTCCTCTGTGGCTTGAGAAAGATCTATGAGCCCTGAGCCTACAAGCACCTTTCAAAACCCACCGGAGGAACTGAAAAATGCGCGGTCGTCTTGCCAAAAACAAAACTATTTTTCTAGGTTCCTTAAAAGATGACATTTTGGAAAGGCACGATTTTCACTCCTCGCCAGTGTGACGCTGCAGTATGCTTGTGCAGTGCAACAAAACTGATCTGTTTCATATTTATTGGACTCTACGGGTATCTGATTTGTATTTTTCCTTCAGCAAGACTAGATAAAAAAACAAACGGGTCCCATGCAGTTTTGTTTTCATCGCAACAAACGTGGGATAAAATTTACTGCCCTGGAAACACCTTGATATTAATGGACTGCGCTCGGCACAAAGAGAAACACTGCAAGACAAGGCGCTGTTTAAAATAAGACATACTGGCACAGAGAGCGGAGGTTGGGGTTTGTGTCAAGTCTTACAATAAACTTGTTAAACGCTTTCTTTTTAAGGACTGATGTCCTGTTCGTCCTTGTTGGCCTGCTATTAAATGTCAGCAGAACTCTGTCTTCTGTTTCTGACCCACATGTGCCATCTCTACTTCGCCCATCTGTTTCATTGCAATGAAACGAGCTAACAGATATTAGCAGGTAGCGGGATTTCACTGTTTTGGCAGGCAGTGAGCAGCCAATTTATAGAGCAAACAGTGGCCTTTCAGCTAAAGTACATCTTTAGTTGGCACGCAGTCATTGCAATCAAGGGTAATATGCTGCAAAGCTTAACATGGACACCACAAAACCATCCAGAAGTGGATGCGATGCCAGGTGTTTCTGCTGCTCACTAATGCAAAAGTAGCCAATGCTTTAATATATATTTAAAATACACTTACATTGTATAAAGTAATTTATGTATGTAAAAAAGCAGAAGCATCTCTTGCATGGTCAGGCATTATTATGACTGAAATATAACCGTTAGTACAGAGTCATCAATGTATAAGTGGCAGTAACAGATATTGATGGTTTTAACTACTACACCACATAAAGTTGATCTAATAAAGGTAGCAGCTCCTTTGATTGTATATGATCATCAGGTGATTTATGGCAGAAATTTATGAAAGTTCTGCTACAAAACTTTTCTCTCGTTTTTTTGCTCTTATGTGGGATAATTGTATGTTTTTGGGACAGCAAATACAATACTTGAAATAAAGTGATTTAGGAAGCCTACAGGGGATATGCCTCTATTATAAAAACTGCAGAAGGAGGCATTTGAAAGTGTTTGGCAAATCGCTGCATTTTAAAAACCTGATCCCATTCTTGAGACAATCTATTTGTGTCTACTAATCTCAAAAAAACTTGAGCACATGTGCTCATTTAATTTCCACCATGTTATCCTCGGAGGTATACAAACCGGACCTTTCTCCGTGCTCTGCTTTAACATCTGGGACTATGTTCTAACGCAAACAGAGAAACAGATGCAAAACGAATGTCTTCCTCCTTATTTTTCTATTTTAAACAGACAGACACATCTGCCAATTTCCCTTGCACCCCGCTGTGGCTCACAAAGCGCCGTCATCCAGCACAGCTCTCCTCGCTGTGCTACTCCGGGAACAAATCGGGATTTGGATCCACCACCAGAGCGGACAGATGGATTTACTATCTCCACCGACTCTGATTCTGCCGGCTCAGCAGAAAGCAGCACCTTACTCAGGAGCTGGGTCACCGTGAGGGAGACAGATTGAATTTGTTGTCGATATGTGGGCAGGCGAACCCACTGCAGTGCAGAAATCCAGCAGGTTCTGTTATCCAACATTTAGCTACAGCCTTTAAAAATGACGACACAGGTGGCTGTTCAAGTTTTAGGCCATTAGCTACAATTTGCATATATTTTACATTACTGTGGAGCATTTTTTAAGGGTACATAGCTTTTCATATTAATTCTTACCCTACAATCCATTGGTTTCTGTTACTTTTAGTAGGTTCTGAGACTTAAAATGCACTTTTCATCTGCCACAGCGAGCTCTATTCTGCTTTGTTTATTGTTGAAGTTACATTTCTATAAAACGTATCAAAGAAATCAAAAGAGAAAAAAAGTAAATCATCATGCATAACAAAATCATGCATAACAATTTCATAACACCACTGCTTCTGATTCTGATCTCCAAGCACACACACATTTATCTCAGCACAATATCTGGACCTTTCAGCCGCACCACATGAATCTTCCTCTGCAGATGGAGTCTGCCCTGTAGTCATCGAACTGTGGATATTCAAATTAAGGACCGTAAGGACTTCTGATCGAGTCAGCGACTTTTTTTCCAAGGTAAAGAATTTAGCTTTTACAGATGAGGTGGGCTTAAAGTGCTTAGAAAACGTGAAATTTGAGCATCTGCTATTCCATAAGTGCTAAGCAAACTTCATCTGCTGAGGAAGATTGCTTTTTTTTGCAAACTGACTCAAATCTAAGCTGTCACAGTGTCCTTAAATGCCAGGGATTCATTGCAATTGACTGAGGATGTAACTTTAACAAAAAAAAATACCTGAATGTTCACCGTGACCTATTTCAGGGAGGCTTCAGGTCTTGGCAGGTTACTTTGGCACTTTACTGAAATGTAATAAAATTGATGGCGGCCTAGATATTGTGGAAAATAAGTGTAGAAATGTGTGGCGTGGTTGAGAATAAAGTCTGGAGTAATGTAGAGGAACATATACACAACTTGAATTTAATGGGCTGTTGAGAATGTACAGTCCATTAAAGCTGTGGTCAACAAAAATAAATTGCAATTTTAAACTTTACAGTAACAATTTAAGACGAAGGCAAAGATAAAGCTTGTGAGATCAAAGGAAGTCCATTAAACCTGTTTCACGACAGCAATTATGCCATGAAGTGGCAGGTAAACAGAAGTGTTAGTGATGATATTAAACACACTTCTGTGTGAGTCACGCTGTGCTGTGAAAAAAGGGTCTGTCAGTGTTTAAATAAATAAAAGCATTTATCAACGTTTTGTTTTTTTTTTTCACACTAACCTGGTCCACTCTGTACGACGACTGATGGCGTGGCAGGCTGAGAAAAGGTTGCACCCTAGGTGGCGGGGAGCCGGACGCGTCCGTCGGCAGGACTTTGTAGTGTGCCGGCAGAAGAGGCAGGGTGGGCTGCCCCACACTGAGAGACACCGGCATGGGCTGACTGATGTGGAGGGGCTGGTAGAGGGGCAGTCTGCGCAGGCTGTGAGAGTGGAAGTTGTGCGGTGGGAGAAGAGGCTCTGCACTCAGGAGAGATGGCTGAAAAGAGATCGCACATGTTATTTCCAGTAATACATAAATTGTAGTGAGGTAGCATACATAATAAAATGATCCTGAAACTAAAACTTAGAAATCAAACTGATTTTATACATTATGTTCAGGGACTGCGGCCAAATCTGGAACAAGGCATCTTTTCTCTCATGAGATCACAGTTTTTATATTTAGTCTTTGACAGATAAAGAATGAAACTATAACTAAATTAAACTTTACCTGCTTTTTTAAATATAACATATGCAAATGTGAAAATTCTCATCTGACAGGCTTTTACCTTCCACTCTCTCTTACCAAGATTATTTTCTAAACCCCTGCAATTTAGTCTTGTTGGTGCTAAAATAATTAGAATGTGTGAACCGCAGACAGGCATTTTGATGATTCATTTTCTCTTATTAAGCAAAATGTCACAAATATTTCAGCTGCAGCTTCTGAACTGTGAGGACATTTCCACCCATCCATCGACGTTCTCGGGTCAGCCGAGAAACGTAACCTCATTTCCTCCCACTTCTACGACACGCTGAAATGACCTCACCTAGGAGCCACTTCGGCTGAATCCAGATCCTCGCACCAGCTTAACTGCCTCCTTTTGATAAACATTACATGTTGAAAAGCTCAAGCAGCAACTGAAAGTATTTAGGAATGGTTGCCACATGCTGTATCTGGGTCAGGTTTGTATGTTAATTCTGGATCCACGTGGACTCATTAGCGAGTCTCACTGCACACAGAACATCATCAAAATATATTTCTGAGGTGACACAAAGACTACAAAATGTCTCACACACTTTGGATTAAATCTTACTACCCTCTAGACTATATTAGATGGTGTCCTATGGCCTTTCGGCTCATGCCTCTCTTTAAAAAACAGTTATTGATGTCTGGCCCCGGTTGGTTTCACAGATCCTAAATTAAAGGTCCCATATTACACCCCTTATTAGCCAGTTAATTCAGGTCTCACATGTCCCTAGAAGGTGTCTTTCAAGTTTCAGCTTAAAATACCACACAGGTTGTTCAGTGTGCCACTGCTGCGTACCCATTTGTTTAAAGTCTGCTCCAAAAGGACTGTTTGAAGCACTGATCTGTTGCTGGCCAATAGCTGATGGTTTGACGGTTATTTTCACTATATTCTGAACCTTTCAGACCCTTTCAGACATGAAAATAATCAAACACACAATCTGCACAATGAAGTCATTAGGTGCAGCCTAATTTTGTCTAATGGTTCTAAAAGCTGAAGCCTGTGATATTAGGGTGAAACTGAGGTAACATAAAAGTAAAACCCAACTTTAGTCATAAAGTCTCATTAGCGTCAGAAAGCTGATGTCAGAATCAGCCATAAAACTGGAAAACAAAATCATTAGATGTGATGTTGTGAAATTGTAAAAGTCTGACAACATGTCCTGACCAGCTGTTCACCCTCCGCTCCAGAAAAAACGAAAATAAAAAAACCCCAATAACACCAAAAATGGCCATAAAGGATTTGGCTGCTGGACAGCACACATTCACATAAAGAGAAAATGCAGATGCGTTCAAAGACAGCTGACTGACATCTGGACTTCTGACAACTGGCTGAAGTAATCAGAATAACGAGAACAGACAGACAGATCGACCTCACTCAGTTATTATATTTAATATAACAATTTTTGCAGATACTGGTGAGTGCAAACACAAACCAGATCCACACACCCACGATAAATAAATGCAAGTGCCTTTATTCTGGCACACAAACACAAGTGATAGGCAATCTCCTTCTGTGCTTATCGTTTCCAACAAACAAATCAAAGCCTATTTTCTTCCTCAGCCTGAATCAATCACCTCTGCTTCATTCTCACAGCGAAACAAACAAACAACTATTAAAGAGGCTCAAATAACAACATTACAATCTCTCATAGATAGTGTAATCTTTCAATTAAAGTTTCTCCGCATCCTTTCAACAACGACACTGTAATTAATACTGCTTCGAGTGACAGATAGAGTGAGGCCGAATCGATTAGCCGGCATGCCATCATCTTGTTTTGTCAACGAGCATGGAAGCGTTACGGCTCTACGCCGAGGCCTGACTGCATGTTAGTGAAGTGCTCTAAGAAAATGTCATCATTACAAAAGAAACCAAACGGCCTGTGACAGAAATGAGCGCGCACACGCTCATATAGAGGAATTTCATGGTTGTATGAAGACACGGTGTAGGCCGACACGCATAAAGAAAGCTGTCTGACAGACACATTATGGAGACACTGACCTTAAAAATGTTAGCCCCGGAGGGTTTGGGGGGAGGCTTGCGCTGCGGGGTGGGTCTGTACATGGACTCGCTTCTGATGGGGCTGGTTGGCCTGGTAGCTTCCACGGATCTATGAGCACAGTGTAAGCAGTTTTTTTAATTTAGACATTTATATTTATATTTCACTACATGCCTCCTGCTATGGTATGATATAGGGAAGGTAGAGCACATTAGAAATGAAGCCTTTTCTTGTTTCTCAGTGCAAAAATATTACCCATATCAACAAAAAAGAGCGAAAAATGATAGTTGTCTGCCTATTTATACTTCCACACTCCTGCTACCACTGCTGTATTTGTATCTAACAGTGCGATCACACCCCTGATGAAGCAGATCAACTTAGAAAATCACAGTTTCAAGTTTGTAAATCTGTTACTCATTTGCTTTTAGCTCTGCTGGTGCTTTAAAAACTCCTGAGGGAAATATCAGCCTTGTCAGCAGTGAAATGATTTATAACGTTCACCAGCTTTCACTGACTGTGTTTGTTTGAGGTTTGGTGACAAATATGTGGCACGGTGGGTAAACTGTCCAGAAAAGATCGGTGGCTAAGTTCAAATATATGCACATTAGGTTAATTGGGGATTGCTTATTGGCTGTAGGTGTGACTGTGAGTGTGAATAGATCGGTTTAATCCTGAGATGGAACAGACTCCTTGCCCACATGACCCTGAATTATATAAGCAGTTACGAAAATTGTCAACTATGTATATTTTGTGTACAAGTTTCCCATAAATAAACTTGCAAGAAAACAAAAATGCAAATTTTTATGAAATTTTCTTCTTCTTACGGGTTTTCAGAGGGAAATGTTACCTGAGTTTCTCCAAGGTGCTCTTCTTATTGGTGAAGAGGAAGCGCAGCAGAGTCTTCCTCTTCAGAAAGATGATTACGGTGGCTACCATTAGACTCACCAGGGTGACCAGGATTGCCACAGTAATCAGCACGCTGTCAGCTGATGCCATATATGACAACACGCACATTAATACACACACACGCACATCTACAGCACGGAACAATGACAGGACATAACGTAAAGACCGTTACAGCTCGGCCATGGCCAGCAGTTCACACAGTTCACATTTCTCTGCTCATTTCTGCTTCTCACTCTATTCCTTCTTTTTCTTTTTTTAATAAAAACTGTTTACAGTATAATGTATTACAGGGTGGAAAGGGAGTTGTGTTGCACTAGGAAAGTTACACTTTAGTCCAAACCACACATTAATCCAGAAATGACTCTGCAAGAAAGAGACGTATAAGGAGCTTTGTGTTCCTGCTTATTTCTGAGTTAGTGTTGTTGTTTGTCTGCCTAGATGAGTGACGATAGAACTTAAACTGTCCACACTACCTGCAGCTCTCATTGGCCCGCTGTCAATGCTCCCACCAAAGCCGGCTGTCTCGCAAAACGGCGGTGCCCAGTGTGCTTCACAGTGGCAGTTCTTCTTGTTGTTGCAAACCTGTAAACAAGGTACTTTTAGTGTGTATTAGATGCAATATTGACTATTTCTTTTGTCTCCGGCATCAAATAGTATCAAACGGCCTTAGATCTAACAGCAAAATAACAAGGTGCAAACTAAATTGGTCATAAACCATTAAATAAAGCAATCCAACAGAGCACTGACTGTGCTTGTGTGTGTACACTTATAATAGATAAAGCATGTGGAAGGGAGAGACTGTCCCCTAAAGCCTCGAGTTTCCAGTGCAGAAGTTTGATCCAGGAGGATTCCCTGGTGAAATAACGCAGTCCAGCTGTCAGGTGGATAGAAGAGGAGACAAATAGAGAGCTGAGCAGCTGTAGGGGATTAACATAGCACAGACGTACAGTCCAGAGACTTCCCTGCCTCCAGGCCATGGACACTCCTTTGCATCAACTGATAGGGTTAAGAGGCACTTGGGGGGTTGAGAGGGAGTTATGGATTGAGCGAGATTTATATTTGTGCGAAGGGAAATGTTACCATAATGCGCCATGAATAAAAACTGAAGCAGATGTGTGAAAGATGTGCGAAATCTAAGTAGGCATCAAATTCTTTAAAACTCTGTGGGGCAGCTATAGAGAAATGGATTACATCTCCTATATGCGCACATGTAAAAGCCATTAATTACTTTTAAAAGTCTAAGAACATCTATGTGCTTGAAATGGTAATTAGATGAAACCACAATCAGCTACTCTGGTGCACACAGACACACATTTTGATCCGATTATTTATAGAAAACGTGGCATTGATCTGTGTTTAAAAGGTGCAGAAAAAAAGCCCCCAAAGTGCTTTTTTACCTGCTAAATAAGTAACAAAAAATAGATTCCAGCGTCAATACAGCGCATGCATTGTGAGATAAAGCAAGAGGACTTGCAGGCAAGCTCCTAAGGTAAATTCAGAGCATTACTGCTTTCCCAGTCAGGTCTCGTACTGTGCGAGGTGTTTGACAAAATGGTAGGCAAATTATTCTTGGCAGATATTTCTGCAGGAGGGGAGATGCAGCTCTACTTCACACAGTGGGAAAATAATTTTCTCAAATTCCCCCACAAAGTCATTTTTAATGTGATTATTTTTGAGCCAATCAACACGCGGCTACAATATTTTGTTTGTTGCTGTTATTTTCCATTTACAAGCTAATTTGTTTCACAGACATTTAGCAAATTATAAGAGGATAAAAAAAAATATCTCAGAATCATAGCTTTGATTTCTTGTTGCACAAAATCTCGGCGCTTTACGATGCCGTAATTGAGTTGGTGTCTGTAAATTCATCTCGCCTGCGGTGAATGTTTGATTCACAGAACTAAACAACAAACTAAATAAATCATAAAAGCACCCTTTGCTGAATTATTAATAAGAGAAAAGGGTGATCATTTTAGAGCAGTGCGAGCTGCTTTTATGCTGCAAAAAAAGGACTATTGTGTGCAGGTGGACACCCTGACGTGCTGCACTGGCTCTTCTCCCTTTGTGTAGTAAAAAAGATGATGGACAACAATTTAAGTAGCCCCTAAATGATGCTGTAAAAGTGATTGATTTAACCTCGGTGGAACAATGAAGATTGATTGTACGTAATAGGAGAAGCTGCCATAAGTCCAAGGCTGTATTGTAAATACATTGTTGCTCTGCTGTTGTTTGCAATTACGGGGTATATGTAGCTGTTCCAAATGCAACTGAATAGATAAATACAGAGTTCTCACAGGCTTTTGACACTGTTTCAAAGGCTACAGTGTATAATTTAACACAAAAATTTGAGCTAATAGGTACTTGCACTCACCCCACGTCCACTGCACTTTCCCGAGCACTCATGCACACCAAAGACGCTGACATTCTGGCATTGCCGATTCAGGCACACCTATAAAGAGAAAAGCACCATTAAATATTTCAGGAGGTGCTGAATTCAAGAGTCCATGAAGATGAACAGAAATACTAAGAATAAGAAGAAGGGTTTATACTTCTGCAGAACAGCTGGAAAATATCTTATTTATGGACATCATAAAGGAGCATCATTGATGCCTGCTGCTAACTCAAACAGAAGAGTGCAGCTGCCCTGTGAATTTTTATCAAACGGTCTTGAAGTTGAAATTAACATGATCAATTAAAACTACACATGCTGCATATAAATGTCATGATTAGGCTAACATCTGAAGAGACGTCTGTGGGAGATTTACAGCGAAATAAGCAATTTCCCACTCAGGTGGAAGTGCCGAATGCTGCTCAGGTAGCTGCAATGCGGTGCGGGGCTGAAGAGGCAAAAATCACAATAAGCTTTCTATTCTTTAGATCAAACAAAAACATCAGAATGTAAAAAAGACGGTTGCTTTTATGTAGAAAATAAGGCCCGCATTAGGCAAGCAGCTCTCATCTTATTCACTGCTACACAGCAAAATCTCCAGTGTTAATTTAACACTGGTGATTTTGCTGTGTATTGCTGTGCAGGCTGTGAGCTGCTAACTTAATACCCTGATTGGCATGGAAATACAAATCCTTTTTTTAGAGAACAAAGGCACATGACAAACAGCCACCTCCAGGCCATCAAAGTTTCCAGGGCGCTAAGTCATGACTTGGGAGACTGTAGCCAGGAGACAAACTAACCTGGCTGACGTCCATTTTGCACACACAGCTCAATGGGGAAGGTACAAAGGCACCAAGGTACATCCCCGGAGGCAACCGAAAAAGCACACTTGTAGACCCTATTATTTAGTTCCACTGCTTGTAAGAGAAACACAGCAATTTGAAACACTTTTTATACGTAACCTTATGCAATACAGTAAATGTCTCCTGTGTTAAGAACAACCGTGTGAAACCTGGTTAATTTCTTTTGTGACACAGCCCTCACACGTTTAGCCAAGTTTCAATCACAAATGACTTTCACAAGTCCAAATCCACAGCTCTGGGGGGATTTGGTAAATGCAATCATCTAAAAATGCCTGAGAACTCCCGAGCAGGCATCAAGAATATCTGCAAGGATTTAATGCTCAATGACCTATTCTGACTTGCAGGAGCTTCACCAATCAAGTCAAGTGATAACTCCAACACCTACTATGTCCATAAAAATAATTTCAGATCATGCATACTGGCCTTAAACCCCTCCCAAAACCTGATATGACTCGAGGATCAAAAGGCATGAAAAAGGCATCGTTCTGGGGTCCAATGAAGAGTCCATGTGGTCCCAGCATGTCACTCAAAGCATTTGCTGCCAGCATCTTGGTGCCAGAAACCATGGGCCAAGCCCAGCATTTGTGACCCTGCCCCAATGGGTCAAAGTTGTTTTGGCAATATGGAAACAGATCTACTCAATAATAGGCAGGTGGGTTTAATGTCCTGGCTGATCAGTGTGTGCTCCCTCAACCGATTATCATCAAATCAGCAAATGTTGTAGATTGAAGAGGCAGTTAGGTCGGTAAGTTATCCACTCGAAAGCTATTAGCCTCCTACTTGGCAGGAGTAGGGACTGATGTCAGTGATGTGGTGAGAGAAGTTTGGAGAGGAACAAAAAGACAGAGAAAAGTTGAGAGACACACCTAATAAAACCAAGAGCTCAAAAAAAAGTCTTATTCAGCCCTAAGCAAGATGTGCAAAAATGCTCAGTGGATTCACACAGTTAGCTTTATTGGCCATTTTCTATAGGAAGTGAAAACCTTGCTGTACGGTCGGGTACTCCTCAAGGGAATGCAACTTCAGGTTCATGCACTTGCGAGCCTTTTAGCATCTCTAGAGAATATGAATTAAACTGCATCCTGTTTTTATAGGACAACAAACAACAAGCTAACCAATACTGTAGTTAATGAAAAAAAAGAAAAGAACAATATTATAAAATTCTGCTGTAGATACTGGGGTATAATGGTGAGCAGTACTCAATTCATTACATTAAATCTTGAATATAAATAAAGTTTTAACGGTTGAATTGAAGGCCTTTATATTACTGATCACTCACCATGTTGTCTCCACACTTTGTGCCAGCCAGCACCAGTCCAGGGTCAGGCATGTCATCGCCCAGGTAAACATGTGTTCCTCGACACAGAATACGTCCTCCTTCTTGCAGAGGGATGTTAGTTTCAATGGAAACGGCATTTGTTCCGATCACTGGGCGGTTGGCTCCACCCTGGCACTGGATTTTACCACACTTTGCATCACTGCATGGAGCACATACACATACAGAAACACACACACATAGTACAACTTAAAAAAAAAAGCCATAATGCTGCTCTGTCAATCACAGTGGAAGATCAGTAACTGCAGAGGAGGATGAGAGAGTGCTGAAGGGGCCTGCAGTGATTCAGTCCTCCGGTCATCAAAGCAATTACATCAATTAACAAAAAGCTTGATTACAGAATTTACCAGAAGGGAGAAGATCTTAAGAACAATTAGCTGACAAAAATAGAATAAATTGATTCATGAATACTTTCTTAATTAGCTGCTATCTTTCTGAAATTACATTATTCAGCCATGCAAACTTTAGATTGAAGATCACGTCACAGCATAATGATGATTGCCAATGACACTACGTGAGCTAATTAGCTTTGTTTTCCACAGTAATTTCTCTTTACCTTTACCACATCAGTGCAGCCGCAGCATTACCTTGCATCACATTTGGCAAAGGAGCCTTTGGAGTCCTTCCCGCAGTTCCCGTAAGGATCGCCTGCAGAGTTGACTCTCTCAAAGCAGATCCCAGGGGCGGGCTTTGCTCCTTTGTACAGAGACAAACAAGAAACCACCCCCCACAATGTAATCATGAAAATGAAACAATGTTTTACCTTAGAAAAGCAAAGATTATGCATAAATTTGCAGGTGGCAAGCATCCAATGATTTACCTGCTCCCCACAGAGTGATGCATTGCTGCTCGTGAGTCTGGCAGATGCCATTGTAGCAGTAGCCGTCAACGTTGTGGCAGGCATGTCCATCATGTAGATAAACGTTGGCTGGGCAGTGAGGGCTGGCACCAGTACAGAACTCTGGCAGGTCACATGAGTTACTGGTTTCCCGGCAAAGGGTGCCAGCAGGTTTGAGCTGTGAATATATAGAGTTCTGTACATTAGACCCCCTTTTACAGTAGATAAACACTGCCTCATTGAACAGCAGCTTTATTTAGCTCTTTTTTGCTTTTGGGCTTTGTAAATGTTCCGCATAGCTATGGAAGTGGTGGACAGGAGGGCATTTCAATCTATGAAGCTATGCCAGTCTGCATCAATAAAGGGTTTTAAAGGTGATATTTGCAGGTTAAGGCTTAATTAATGAAAGACGTGACCATAAACCTTGGCTTTTCTCTTGTGGATCTGCCAAACGCAAGATAATCTCTAAAAGGAATTTAAAGAAGATTTGAGGTCGACTCCAGTTTAATTTGTTTTTGCTCTCATCTATTGTGTTGCGAGTTTCTGTTTTGTGCTGTAATCAAAAGTTTTATCAAGTGTTGGAAATATTGGGATGCTGAAATAAAACCAGTAAGATTGTTTAACAGTTTAAAAGTGTCTGGAAGGGCTTAAATCTGAAAATGAAATGAAAAACTACAAGGTCATATACATGCCCAAAAATAGCTTCTAATATAATACTGTGCAAGAGTCTCGATTAGCCCCTTATTTCTCTATATTTTACCAGGAAAATGGGAAATTGGTAAAACAATTTAAACATGGGAAAACATATATGAAAACTTAGGAAAGCTTTCTTGTAATATCTTCAAGTAGTCTTCAGGAATAGTTCTCCAGGTTTCTTGTAGGACATTCAAAGCTTTTCTTTGGATGCTATGTTCTGGGTCAGGATGATCCCACACTCCTCCAATAACGTTGAGGTCTAGGCTCTGGGGAGACCAATCTATGACTGATGGTGTTATTTTCCTTACCCAGGTATGCTTTTACTCCATTGGCCGTGTGTTTGAGATCATTATCATGCTGGCAGGTGAAGCCATTGCCAACCAAACACTTTCAAGATGGTGATGCATGGTGGTTCACAGTCTGACGGTACCTTTCTGTGCTAATTATTGCATCAATTTTAACAAGATCTCCAACACCACAACTAAAATGTGAAATGCAGTCCAAACCCTGACAGAGCCTCTCCTGACCTACTCCGTCCATACTGATGAGGAGTTAAACTAAAAATTTGGATCAAATTTGGATCTCTCAATGACTTTAGTTGCCTCTAATTTTCAGTCCAGTTCTTCTGTAATCTGGTCGACCTCAGCCTTTTCTCCATGTTTCTGTTCCTGAAGAATGGCTTCTTAACAGCCACTCTTTCACTGAGACCATTTCTAATGAGTCTTTTGGTGAACAGTAGATGGATCAACTGAAAGGCCAGAAGCATCTCTTGCGTTCTTGGTCAGGTCATTGACGAATCTGTTCCTATTTCTTAAAGACATGATTTTCAGATACTGTCCATTTGTTGGAGATTGATTTTTTTGGTCGTCACTTCTTTCGTCCTGCATTTGTTTATTTCAGGACATACTGCACACCATACGGAGGTATGCCAAGCTTTCAGGTAATAGCTCTCTGGGAAACACCTTGTTGGTGCAAAAATGCTATTTTATACCTGTCTGAGTTATCTTTGGCATTTGTGATTGATTTAAGTAAAGAAATAGGAGCACATTGGGTTTTTTGTGACAGGCTGCTGGTAACAAAGTGACTAAAGGTATTCGGTTAAGCTGTCTGTTATGTGCAGACACAACACTGATTCACCCTTTGGGTTGGTAAGTTTTTATGCTTGTAATAATTCATAGGTCAGTGTTAAACAACAACAAACAACAACAACCACCACAAACATTCCTCTGAAAGCAATTAGGTTAAAGGACTGAAAATAAGAGAAAAAGCAGCCGAGGTTTGATGAAAAACTTTGAAATACCTTTGGAAAGTAGCTCTAGATTATTTTACAGTACTGTACTTATGCAGCAAAAACAAAACATGAAGCTGTATCTTGTGAATAACACTTTGCAGTACTTATATCTTAAGATATATAATTCTACAAGGCCATCAATGGCTCTCTAAATGCAATCCTTCGAATACATTTTCAACAAGTACTTTTTTTGAAAAGAGAAGACCAAAGATAACATAAAATGATTTCCATGGCAAACAAAAACCATGAATATTTAAGACGAAGCAAATCTTAGGCTATCCAACTTGAACTTGAATTTAATTGAAGCCTTCCTATTGATGTAAGATATACAAATTTGGAATAAAATCACCCGAGATATGAAATTATACAAACAAGCAGACTCACACCAGTAATAACCTTCTGCCGAGAATTAAGAGTTTTAGAAAGTTTTTATAAAAAGTGAAGCTCTGAAAAGCTTTTACAGAATTTATTTGGCTCTTAGGAACGTATGAGTGCATGTAAATTAAAAACAGCTGAAGGACAAAGTGAAAAAGACCAAGAACTGCATGAAATCTCTTACTCTGCAGCCTTCACAGCACTGTCCGTGGGCACACACAGCATCTTCCTTCAGGGTGCATGTGGTGGCATTGCAGCACGGGTTCATGCATTCCTGGAGGAAAAGAAAACAAAATAGTTAACAACATGCGGACCTGATCACTTCCCTGAAGATCCACTGCTGGCTGCTCCCTGTCAGATAAAGACTTCCAGGTCAGGGGAGATGTCCGGAGATTCCTACCCTGACCTGCAGACCCTCGAAGGGACACATATAAACTCAGGCTCATATGTTTTGGATTTGGCAAATTCTTTAGACATTTAGAGTAGTGAAAAAAAGGGAAAAAAAGGGAAAGGAACATGTTTAATGCAATACGCCCCCTCAAAAAAACAGAAGACAAGCAAGAGATAGAAATCAGATGAAGCTCTTAAGAGGGCGTGTGTTAAAACCTCCACTGAGATTTGATGCAGATAACAGAAACGTGTTTTGGAGTTGACTATTAGGGCATCGTGGCCAGAAGCAGAAACGGGATTTGAAGATTGTAGACACTTTACCACAATGACAAGATCAGCTTGCAGAAAATGAGCCGATAGAGCATGTGTCAGGAGGAGCTGGATGGGGAGTAACGCCGTAACAAAAATCCCCAGTGAGGCGTTTATCTGTCGATGTTTATCTTTTATTGAATCCCAAAACACATCAGCTTTGTGCAAGCAGTGCTAGAAAGCACACTATTTCACAAAAACAAACAACATAGCTGTTTAGCCTGTGGGGCCCTAAGGTAATGACAAGATGTGTTGAAGGTGGAGGCAGGCGAGTTGTTGGATGTCTAATTTTCAGTGTATGTGAGGTTTTATGATTATGGCTGTTTACCTCTTGGCTCTGATGTAGGCCAAGGGAAGAGGGAAGAAGAAAGTTGCTTTCATCTCTTGGACTAAGTGGGTCGGCAGATCTAACAAGCACAAGCCCGTGTGCTGACATCATGGAGGTTACAAAGAGGTAAACTGGCAGAGATGGAACTACCGAATGGAAAATTTATGGTTAGTTTGTTGGTGGTCAAACATAACGACTTCACCGAAATACAATCTGCTGCCATCTAAATGATGGAGAACACAGTAATAACAGCACTAATCGAACAAACGCAATGTTGAGTCAGTCGAAGTTCAGCGAGTTGAAAACAGAAAAAAAAAGCAGTAATTTAATTGGAAAAAGCATCAACTCGAAGACTGTCCTGGCGATTACATCGTGTCAACTTCAGTAAAAACTATTTGAACTTTTCTGCTTAACATGTCAGTATTTTAAGCTTATTAGCCTAATGGCTCTATATTTGGATCTCTAGAGTAAACAGAGCTTGCGAAAAACAAGGTATAAAATCCACTAGGCAATAAATGTCATTTAAATCTACCAGATTACAGATTGTTATCAACAATTCATATCTCATTTTATAGCTGCAGTTGGTAAATGTTAATTAAGCTGCCACAAAACTCTACGCTGCTTCTGGCTTTTCAGACAACTAAAGGTCAAAACTAGGGATGGGTATTGATAAGATTTTAACGATTCCGATTCCATTTTCGATTCTGTTTAACGATTCGATTCTTTATCGATTCTCTTATCGATTCTTTTTTTTTTTTTTTAAAAAGGAGAACACTAAGGTCGATTAGCTCAGAGCTTTGTTTTATATCTTCTCTTTGAACAAGATAGAAATTTAGGAGTAACATGGCCTTACAAACCCAACAGTGAGATCTTGAGAGATCCAGCCTACGGCTCTTCAATGGGGTGTCACAGGGTCCCCAGGAAAAAAAATTGTAAATGTAAAATAATAAAATAAATATTCTTGTGAGACATATCACATATTGACGGGGTCGGGTTATGTTAAAAAGTATAAATTGTTATACTTTGTTCATTGGTTCAAAGGTACCCCACACTTCTTTTTTTGTTTGCTTGTTTGTTCTGGTGTATTTTTCATTTGAACTGTTACTCTGCCAGAGTACTCATATTTACAAGATGGCATTGAACGCCCCATTGGTGTATCAGGAAAACTATTTTGTACGTATGTTCCTTGAAGGGGATTGAAGTCGTTCTTTTTTCCACCGCAGCGAAGGGCTAGGAGTAGGAGAGGAGCTGCTGTATGTTTTTGTTATCGAATCGATCTGATTGTGAAATAAAGCATATGCAGTGAGAAAGCAACTCCAGGAGTCATCCCTGCCTTAAAGCTGCAACATTCTTCTGTAGCAATAACAAAGTATAACATAAATTGTTCTGTGGCAATTACACAAGAATATCCAGTAATGTCCCTGCCCACAATTAAACACATTCACTTACCAAAAATCGGGGGCATCTGCTGTGGCAAATGGGTGCAAGCCTTTGACCACAAACTTAGACACTGCTCGGTGACATTAGTCTATCCTGGCCTGAAAGGAGACGCTACCGGTAGACTGCAGCGAGAACTGCCAGCATCTGAGCCAGACTCTGTCTGTCTCTCTCATCATGGTCACCTACATGTACAGTAATGGCAGGTCTTGTAATAAGGCAGATTGCGCTAACATAATATGCACTGTTAGTTGATTATTTACCTGCCGCATTAACGGGAGAGGACGTGCAAACGTTAGCGCTGCTGCTGGGTTGAGAGTCACGAGTCCGGAGCGGAATTAAAAACGCGTGTCATCGCGTGTTTTGTGAGCAAATGCTTTTGCATATTCGTAGTGTTTCCTCCCTTAAATGAAATATCTACTTTGCAAGTTGCCCTGTTGTCATCGGTTCTCATAAAGTATAATCAAACTTTTGAGCATTTGAGCCGCTTAGGCGCCATGTTTCCTGCCAGGTAAATGACGCTCCGCAACGTGGTGACGTCATTCGGGGCGACTGGAATCGATAAGGGAATCGTTTGCAAAAATGGCAAACGATTCCAAGGAATTGAAACAGTGGGAACCGGTTCTCAACAAGAACCGGTTTTCGATACCCATCCCTAGTCAAAACTCACCTGAATGTTTGAATTTAAGCTGAAATTCTAATTATTTGCAAATGTAACGGCAAAACATATAAGCTTATGCATAAGTTCCGTAACAAAAAGAAAAAAACAAAAACAAAACATCTGTATTGACTCGTCAGAAGAATTGGTAGGTCCACCACTGTTGTCCTTTTCACAGATAAGAGCAGGCTTACTATCAGCACCTCCGACAGAGGTGAAAAGGTCTGGAGAAGCCGTGGAGAGCGTTATGCTGCCATCATTTAGCAAGACTGGTTTGGTGGTGGGTCAGTGACTTTCTGGGGAGGCACACCCACGGAGGGATCCACAGATTTCTATAAGCATTTTAATAAAGTTATAAAAGTACATAACGGGCATCAAGGTTGCGGAACAGTTAGCACCACCGCCTCACAACAGGAAGGTTAGCGAGGGGATCATGTCTACGTTGAGTTTGCATGACCTCTCTGTGCCGGTCTTCTCTCCAGTTACTCTGGCATCCTCCCAGAGTCCAAAGTCATGCATGTTAGCTTAATTGGATGTAGATGTGAATGTGACCTGTACATGTACCCTCTCTCTTAAACTAAGTAAGTAATTTTTTTTGTAAAGTGCCTTTCACAGAGAGGCAGTCACAAGGTAAATTAAAGTAGACTAAAATACATAAAAACCACAATAAAATACAGTAGAGTACAGTAAAGTGCCACTGACAGCAAAACAAGAATAAATTAAAGTGCAGAATAAAAGAAAAACAAGTTTGAAACTGCTTTTTAAATTAGTTATTTGTAGTAGGAGACTGTTTTCAAGTCTTGATGTCACAGACTGAAAGGCACCGCCCCCTCAATTTCTGATTTTATGCCAGGAACAGCAAAAAAAATTCTGAGCCTGCGTTCAGCGCTGGGATCAACAGTCTGGAGCCTGTCCAGTTAATGCTCTTTATCCGAGTACAAGAATTTTAAATTTACGGATCCTAAATGCTACTGGGAGTAATGTGAGCTTGCTTATTAGAACATGTTAGCAGTCTGGCAACGGCATTTCGTACAGCTTGAACATGTGAAAGAGATTGTTTATCTAAGCTGGACTAACTCATAAATCATTTTCTCCAGTTAAGCCGAGGAGAGCATCGTCACCATTTATAAGGGAATTCCTTAAGTGAAAGAAACACGAATGAAACGCAGATTTTACACGGAAGTCGAAGCCCAGAGAGGAATCAAATATTACGCTAAGATTTTGCAGCAAAAGGAAGCAAGTGTTTTTTTAGGATATAACTTGGAAGAGGCTATAATCACGGTGTTAGTCTGATTGGAGTTTAAAACAAGCTAATTGTTGGAGAGCCATATTAAAGGCTGGGGTAGACTCCAGCGCTCATGCAATCCTGAATTTGATTAACAGTTCAGAAATGGATGACTGAGAAGTACATCATTAGATATGGGGCAATAATATGTGCAGGATGTAGATACGATAGTTCATTTATAAGGAAAGTGACAAGCATTTAGTGGCTCCAGCTTCTCAAGATGACTTTCTGCACTGTACAAAGATAATTAATGGACTTAGCAAATGCCTCTGAAGGGCATTTGTCACTATTTTCATTGTATATTGAGCAGGAATTTCAAGTGATATATTCCTCACTATATTTCCTGTGATTTCCAAGCAGCTGGGTTGGCTACAACAGAGTGTTACCTGCTTCCCACATGCGATTTTCACTTCCCTTCACAGGGTAGTGTATCCTGCTGTGCACACGAGAAAGAAACAATGTGTGCACGGATGCGTGCATCAGACTTTAGCTGGTACAGCCAAAGAAAATGTGTTTCAGCCTCGACCTGATTTGTTTGTTTCCTTTGTCACACTGTTATACAGTGGTTTGATTAATGGGCCTTCAGCGGGGATATGGCATCAGCCGAGCGGCCTGTCAGAGCCTCGCTCCACACATGTGGGAAATCAAGAGAAGGTGTGATGTAAATAAAACACTTACACGGGAAGCCTTGGGTGGCTTGCTGGTTTTTGGGTTGGTATTTTTTTTTCAGCTTACTAGATTTCTCTGCTTTTAAGTCATAAAAACACATTTCAGGGTCAAGAGAAAGTTTAACTTGGAAGTTTGTTGTGGTTTGTTTTAGGGGTCTGAGTGCGTGGCTGAGACTTTCAGTGGTTCTGGATGATTGCTTATAGGACAGTAACATTGTTTCCATAAAGCACAGTTTGCAAGGGAAATGTCAAGTAAGACAAGTGCACAAAAGTTGTTTTGTTTTTTTTTGCATTATTCATTCACAACCAGTCATTTCTTACATTTGGGAATAAACATATTGATTTGAAGACATGGTTTACTATAAGCAGAGAATATTTTGGGAGGTTTTTGGGCATCTTGGAGAAAGGGATACTCTTTTATTTGTCTGAATTCCGATTCTCCAAACTCACCAAGGGGAAGATTGACTGAAAACATTTGCTTTCTATGCACTTTCACATTTAGCTTTACATGCCCTGTTCAGTGGTAACCACACAGGTGGAGATTGATCCACTCCAATGGTGCAGGTGTGGTTGAATGCCTTTTGTGTTGACCTTACCTCTGGCTCCCCGCAGTCACACTCTTCTCCCTCCTCCACATAGCCATTGCCGCATTTTTGGCCTCCGTAAAGCACCTTGACCTCGGGCATGTTGTACAAACACATTCCCACGCCTTTCTCCAGACTGGCGGCAAGGTCCTTCTTACTGCATGTGCTGAACACGGTTGGAAAGGGATACCTGCAACAAGAATGTAGGAACAAGGCTGAACAAAATGAAAGAATGGAGAGCATTAATACAAATTCCACAAAGATAAAACTCCTTGATGTGTGCCTTTAACAAAAAATATGTCAAGAAAAGTGAACTCAATCACTGCCTTCACTGCAGCCTTTGTTCAATCTGCTCACTCGAGAGGTCTTTTCACACAAATTTAATGGTCTACTGGCATTATATGAACTCCATCTCGATGGATTTTCTATCCTACATGATACATAAATGGTCCTTGAGATGTCCAATATAAACATTTTCTCTGGCAGCTACATTTTCAAGAGTCATATCCTGGTTAGAGAGGGACAATTTAAGCAACTGATTGGATGGAAGAGGTGTGGTGTGCTGGGATGTGGATGATTTGTGTCTGAGCATGTGTGCATGTGAAACCTTTATGAAATACCAAGCCCGAAACCATATCATTTCTACCGCATTAATTTCATTCCCTAGTATCACTTACCTGAAGTGCTGACTAACGTCTAATTTAGCGAGGAAAGAAATGGAATTTCTTATAGAAAGGAAGAAAGTGTTATGACTTTAAAGATGAAACTGCGTGATATGCCAATAACAGCTGTGAAGCCCGGGGAAACGGCCCCTCCTGTTGGAGTGAGTTCCTGCGACTCCACAAACCAAAGAGATAAATAGGGCATTGAAGGAGGTGAGGGACTGACACTGAAAAAAAAGAAAATAAATAAAATGCAGAAAAGTAGGACAGAGGAAAGGATTCGTGCACAGTGTTGCCAGAAACAGACCAAAGGAGAGTGGACAAATAGTGGAAAAAAACTAGAGGGAGATCAGGAATAAATAAATCGTGGACTAGAAGATAAAAATCTTGCTGTTTGGACAGGAGTGGGGACAGAGATTTGGTCACGAGTGGCAAAAAGCCTGCAAAGAGGCAGCAACCAACCATGAAGACGCAAAGAAAGTGACATAAAACATCTAAACAGATCCCAAATGGCTAAAAAGGAAAAAGGCAGGGAATGATTAAAACAGGACAAACCAGTTCAAAATGACCCTCAAGACTTGCAAAACAATAAAAAATAGACATTTTAATCATTTTATATGCCCTGTGTCAAGTTTGGACTCTCAGTTAAGGCTTGAATAGTAAACATGCTAACAGAATAAAACACAACCCAGAGGATATATTGCATTACAACCCAGCATACAATAGCAACATAACCGAGACTCCGGCTACATTCTTCATGCCAGCAAACAAACAGGAACAGCATCACAAAAACACTCAGAGAAAGGCAGGCTTTGGGGTGTAAAATGGATATCTCAGAGCTCACACAGCTCATCGAGGGACACACTCGAGCTTCAATAAAAAAAGAGGACGAGAGGAGGATATGGGGTGGCAGGGAGCGATGGCTAGCGGAGAGGATTGGCAGACGTGGCACGGAGAAAAGGAGCTGGCATTGGATGCTTGAAAAGCTTGACATCAGAAAGAAACATGTCACACACGTACTTATGCAGCGATAGACTGACTGGGGTCTTCAAACGCAACGGGGTGTGGAGGCTGTCTGCAAAGCTTGAGGCTTGACAGGGCAGATTTGTGAAAATTCAACATTACACAGAATATGTTTGTGGAGCCTGGCAGTGGACAGAGGTGGGGGGTAGGGATGTGTGATGCTTTGCCTTTGCCTAAGGGGGATTTGGCTGTTGCAACTGCATGGATATTTCACTGTTGTTAGCTGACTATAGTGAAGCTCCTCCTGAGGGGGCTTGAGATAAGGGTGGTGGCATTCAATGGAAATGGACTCTGCATATATATATATATATATATATATATATGTATATATATATATATATATATATTTCTGAAGAACACAGAAAATCAGTCACTCCTGAGTGAAGATGCTGCTTCCACTACACTTACACTGTTCACCTTTGAATGTCGACTGCTTTCATTTCTGACACACCACAGGCCAATCAGCCTGTCTCTGTCCACCCTTGTCTGCTCACGTAAGCCACTTGTTAGAGTCTTTTTACCACCATAAGGTACTCAGAAAACAAGCTCTGCTGTCCTGTGTGTGGATAACCATGCATGAAATCAAGGACAGACAGGCTATGCAGTTCAAACCACACAGCACAGTGCAGACCAAGCCCCCTGTAAATAGCACAGTCTGCTTCTGATAACAGAACGCAGGCTTGCTTCAGGAAAGGAGACGGAGTGTACATGAGGGGTAAGGAGAGCCTGTTCTCAATAAATTGGCATTAATGGAAAAAGCTGGGACAGTTGTCAGCAGCATTTCTTCATGGAGGAAAATACAGCTTCTCTGGATCAAATTAGACCCACATGGAAAGTATTAGAAAAACCCAGAAGATAAATGTAATGTCAAGAAAATAGGAGTGAGAACCAGCGTGTCTACAGCTATGCTTTGTCTGAGACAAAAGCTTGATCATTGATTATTCTCGTAACTGAAAACACACTTTATTATCCCTGAAGCCTAAAGCTTGTGTCTGCTATCATTACTAAAAACACTGATTAGCCCTCCCACTGGTTAAATAATAAAATAGAATAAAAACTACACAGTGAACGTGAGCTAGAAAGAGAGCCTAATGTAATCTTATTGATGGGGGTTAGAATAAGTAGAATGACATTTAAGCCATTTAAATGCAACTCTGTGCAAGATGCGCTCCGTCATTTATACGCTTGACTATTTAAAGTAAAGGGCACCTCGAGCGGGCATAGTGGGAGCCAAGAAATTGCTCTAAATTATCTGCCTTTAAGTGATGTCTAACGTGGCCAATGATGTGTATCAGCAGGGCTTTGATAATTGAGCTGTGACGCTAATCTGTAGCTGACATTCCTCCAGGTAACAGCTGCCCACTCCATCCTGGCAACAGATGCAGTGTCAACCCGACAGGGTGCCCAAGGATGCTGTGAGAATATCTCTGTCGCCCACGGCCCGATGCGGCTCTTTATGACAATGAACAGAAACAACAAAGTGGCATCCTGTCCAGACGCAGATGAGCACGAATGCACAATCAAAGACAGAATCTGTGGCGACGCCTCTCAAGTGTTTCTGTGCCTCTGGGTGAATGTCTGCGACTTTCAACCAGAGAACGGAAATTAATTTATGTGAACAGGAAAAGAAAACATTAAATTACTGTTCACTGGGTATGTGATGCAGGCAAGAAGCAGAGAAAATGTTTCAGTGCAGTGGCTCGCTCGTGAACTTTATGTAAAACTCTTAAAAATGTGGTTTCAAATATATTATTTCTCTTCAGTGTTAAATAAACTACGCTACATAAGAAAAAATCTAAGATCAAGTTGAGAGGAAAAAAAAACGTCCTTAGTGAAGTTTTTAAGGCTAAAATCTCTGCTGCACTTGCAATAAATTGTTTCTTCCTCTATATATTTTTTGTGCACCCTCACTGCTTCTGCAGCTCTGTGTAAGGAGCACAGTAAAAAAATACTTCAATAATAGGAAATCGAACCGAGTAAGGTCAACAGAAGCATGCAAGTAGTTTTCTGTAAACCTCCTCTGGGAATGGCTCCAATGAGCAGATCTTAGTTTGCAACAGATCCACATCAAACGTATGCAGTATTACAGCTGAGACCACACGGCTGCTCCGCTGTCCAAGAAATTAGCCGAGCAGAGAGTGTAGGTTTCCCTGGACAATACTGGTTTAAAGCCCTGCACCCTCTCCAAGTGTAGTTTGCTGGGGTGGAACTAATTTGGCTGCTCATAAGAGTTATACAAAATCTAATTAGTCACATGCTTTCTGGCTGTCATTACTGTTTGAAAGGCAAATATGTCATTTGCAATGTGAATACCACACACTGTTAAAGATCCTAATCTCATCAGTGTTGTACAGCCTTATGAATCTTTGCTTCTGACTGAGGAAAATACATCTCACTGACGAGCAGTAGCAGTGTCATCATCAGTGAGAGGGATGAAAACATCTAGTATTTTTATTGTGGCAAAGCAGTTACGGTTAATCTAATAAAAATCTAATAACAACATGTATAATTTTCTGTCTCATGCCTCTTTTATTATAAGAGAGGATTTGTTTATTTCTCAACTTATAGCTTTTGATTTCAGAGCAGGTAGAAGGGTTAGAAATATGTCCCCCTGGTAATTTAGTGTCTTTTGTTGTTGCCTGAGCTTAATTGCTGTTTGTTCAGATCTAATCTATGGATAAAGGCATGCCTGGGGTAGCTTTGCAGACACACACCACTCTTGCTAGACCTCATCATGCTCTTCTACCTGACGTTTTGACACATTGGTGGTAGAATATGAGATTAGAAAAAATAGAAATAACACATATCCGTCTATCAGCACTCCAAAGACACTTACAGCAGCATCTTGTCTGTTCACAGCCTCGAGATTTGAATTCTAATTTTATCTTTTGCAATTTATTTAAAGTCCTCTGTTACAAGAGATTACTTTAAGATGAACATGAGGTGCAATCTGGGATCTTCAGGTAGGTCAGAGATGTCAAACTCATTTTCCATCATGGGCCACATACAGTTCACTTTGATCTTAAGTAGGCTGAGAAGTTTAACGTATAAAGACGTTTAACTACACATTAAATCCTAATTCATATAAGAATAAGAAATGCAGTTTCAACAGTGTATCTCAGTTTTTCTACATGCTAAAAATAAATCCACTTAACGTGTGCAGTGACGAGGAGCTGATTGAGGTTTTAATTCTGATGAGAACTTACTAAATGCTGCACCTGATCTGTTCGGTCGCTCTCCATATTGATCAAACTAGCTAAACCATCTAAAACATCAGCAATTACTTTGCTGTATACCAACATTTTTTGAATAGCAAGCTGGATGAATTTTCTTTTAGTAAAAAAATGTATTTCATTACTTTATTCACTCAGGAGATTTTTCCATTTCTCTTCAAAACATTTTCTGAGCCCAGGTCAGAATAATAATTTTATTCACTGCTTTTACTTGATTGTTATCAAGTTCGACTGAATGGCAGCCAGTATATTTGTGCTGACTGTAAAGGTCTTTCAAGCATCCTGTCTTTTCTTTTCTTTTGATCCTCCACAGTCACTGCAAATCAGATATGACAAATTAGCAAGACGGTGCACAGTGCCAGGTAACTGCCATGGTCACACGTGTTACTCTACTCACTTAAAAGACTGGAACTAGCAACGATCATCTTAGTAATCAAGGCCAAGCTAAGTAAAAGCCAGTTTTTGCAATCGGCCTTTTAACTCTTGCTCTTTCAGTGCAGGTAAACAAACTGTATATATAAACAAAGCATTGGAAGATTAGAAGGTAAAAAAAGTAGCAAATTAAGATTTTCCCATTTCTCCAGGTGGTAACAGTTTATCTGCAGGCACTAAATGTGTGAGCATGCTGTACATGAATAAAGCATGAATCTAGTGCAGAACTTCTTTACCCTTCCTTCCTCCACTCATCAGTGTTCAGTCACTCGGTACTTAGAGGACTTAATGATGTACGTGATCCAGTGATCTGCCTTATGCACAACATGAGTGACAGACCCACTTATCAAGTGAAACACTGGATTGACGTAAAGATGCAACACAGTGATTTAGTGTTGCATTTCTAAAAAGCCCGGGGAATAAACTTTCCCCCTTACTGTGTGGTCTAAGCCTGTTTGAAGTGGAGGTTTTCATTCGTGAGAGAAATGTAGCAAAATCTATGGCTGGAAATCCAAAACAGCAACTCTTGATTACACTGGAAGATACGTCCAAGGATGGCTGATTTGCTGACTAAAGACAGCCTGCAGCAAAAGTCAAGACGCAGTCAGAAATTTAGAGCCGAATAATCCCAATGTGAATGCCGCTACGCTCCATGTCTACAAACCATCCAATCAGAACACAGCGTAAAACGACCAATTACAACGACAGACGACATTTTATATAAACCAAACAGATTCAAAACTGGCAGAAAAATCCACGTCTCCACCACTTCCTCATTATCTCTAGCACATGTCATTCACCACCGCACTATCTGGTAGCACAGTCTGACACAGATTTCATGAGACTGATCTTACAGAGTGTCAAACTCAATGAAAGTACAGAGAATTGTCAAAACTAAAGCAGCAAATTGACACGACAAATTGACATGTCACATTTTTTTTAACCCAGTAAGGCTCAAGCTCCAAAATGACTAAAGCCTACTTTCCCAATAATGCAACTTAATAGCACAAAATTGGTGCTTCGAAATTAGCCAGGCCAAAGGATTCCTGGCGACCGCTGCACAGTGCATACCGATTAGATTTCTGTCGGACTTGAGCAATCAGGCTGGCTGATTTATACATGGCTGCAAAAATGATACGATTGCTACTTTACACGAGAATTCCTGAAAAACTGAGTTTACTGATTGCATATAAAGCATTTTAAACGACCCTTTTTTAATTAAAAGATTCCAAAATGGCACACAAGCTGATTAGTCTAAGAAGATTTTAATTGAGATGAGATCTAATACGGTGTGAATGCTTGCCTGGCTTCCAGTAAAACCTGCTGGAAACCTTTAACACAAAAAAATTGCTCACTTAAAAGGTAAGAAAAGGAGCAAAAATTGTAGCTTTTTTTCATTCTGAGTTACAAAATGGGTTAAAGGTAGACCATCTTTAGTACATGAAGGAGCTTTTTTTGGACTGTGGCGAGCGGATGATTCCTGCCTGATCATGTCAGAAGGTTGTGAGGATGAGGAAATGTCAGTCAGGTGCTGGACTTAGGAAGGTCTGTAGACGGAAGAGGCACTGGTTAAATGAAGGCTATGAAGGGCTCTACTGTTTATGGGGCCTTTGACTGACACTGGACTGTCTCTGCTGCTCTCCTAAACTGCATTTCAGACTGACATGCATCTAGCCCAGGCTAAACAGGAGAGACATGTTTGACCTTTTGGGAAATGTTAAGCTGCTACTCCAGACGGAGCCTACTGTGATTAAAAATCCAGAAAACAAACAAAGCACAAGCCACACTTCCTACATTTACCCACTAGCACTCTTACCAGCTTTCTCTCTCTTTCTTCAGATTTTCTGTACTGTCCCACTTCACCCCAGTTTTGGGCTCTTCTACTTATAAGAGAGTGACAAAAGTCACACAAGGTCCTTCATATTATCTTGACAAAGCAGTCACCTCTTGGCCTCAAAATCCAGCCACAGTACCCCTGCTGTGCTTCATCAGTCTACCCAGTAACACATATAGACACAGGAAAGTACTTCTGAGCTTTCTGTCCACGTTCATATGATGCAACTCTTGGCTCAATTTCTAAAGAAGACACCCCTGCTTCAAAACGTCCATGTAAAACTCTCCTCTCCTCAGCACCTCAGTTTCACTTGTTAAGACACAAATCTCCCACGGCCAGTCTCTATGGCTCACAAGCCCGTCACTGGTTTTCATGTTTACCCAAAATAATTCCTTCATTGTCGTCTTTTTAATGTTTGTCTTTTGCTCTCCCCTCTATCTCTTTTTGTGCTTCCCTTCTTGCTTTGCCACTGAGGGAGATAAAAGACAAATGAAACCGCAGCTCTCCTGCTCCGCCCGTCTATCCATGCATAAAGCACCTCTCTGCGGATCTCTCTCTGTGTGCCCTGGCCCTGATTGCAGCTGGCAGCGTCACTGATAATCACGTCATTTAGATGCAGCCTGTCTTCTCCTCCATTAGCAAGTCTAACATGAGACTATCCCAAACACACAGTCAAACAGCCTACACTGCTTTAGAATGATGTGCTTAACATTCTGGAGGCATATGAACCAAGGGTCAAAGGAGGCTGCTAATATTAAAAAACAAAACCAGATCTGTGATGGGGGGAAATGAGATCTAGATTGGTTTGTGAAATTATTGGTTTTGTTAACAGGAAACTGAATTTGGGCTGATAGTTTAGGAAATTCAATTTAGGAGATAGCTGGCTAAGTCATGCTTGAACTTGGGTAACTTCATAATTTTTATATTCGAAGCAGGCTCGCAAACGCTGGCAAAACGTTTCCCATGACAAACTTCAGACTACGAGCAGAGACAGATGCTGCAGAACGGATGCTGTCAGGACAGAAATGCTGTGTAGGCAACAGAGTTAATCACCCTTAATATTACATGCAAATTAATTGGAGTCTATGTAGAAACCTTTTATGAGTTTGAAGCACTTATGCAGTTTTGGCTTTGGAAGGAGCAGAATAATAAGAAACACAATACTGATGATCCTAAACATTTCTAGCCAGCACGTGGAGAGCAACATTTATTTGGAGAAGGTAACAAGGCGACTCAACATGTCCTCTCCTTTTAGCTAAAGTTTGGTCTCCACCAAAAATAGGAGACTCTTGAGCTCTTTAGCTAATAGTTAGTTCTTTACTTTGTTTGGGCAATGAATTCACATTAAATTAGGCAGATAAGGTGAAAGCTGGTTAATTCAGGTTTTTTATAAAATCTTATAAAGAACACAATTTTTAACTTTTTAGAAAAATGTTGTTGTCATTTATTTAAAGATGTGTTTTGGGGTAATTTTTGCTGAACAGGACAGTGATGCAAAAAGGAAAGGAAGGGTAGAGAGCAGGGGAATAACATGCAGAGAACATCTCAGGGCCTCTGCGGTGGCCTTATGGGATTTGGGCTGCCTACTCGACCCGGCAAACTAAAGCGGCACCCTGGGATGTCTTCTTTTAGAAGTCACATTTTAACCAAATCTCATCTTTTTTTGGTGGCTGAATAGATTTAGCCCAGAAAATAAAATAAACTACAAAAAAAATGAAGTGAACACTTATGAGCTTGATCATCAGACATCAGTCTGTCCAGTTGGTAAACACACCCATTTAATCCGTTGCTTTGGTGCAAATGAAAGTACCCCCAGACATACAAAGGAGCAGATATCGGTCCTTCTCTGGGCTCATGATGCAAGGGTCTGTCTCCTGGTGTCTCCTCCTCACGCGTAAGATTAGACTGGGAGACACAGCAAACCTTATTTCAGCATGTATAGGTGCTGGACAACTTGTGCAACCTGAATGGGCTCCAGGTACTATCTTATGCTACGACTACTGACAAGGACACTACCAAAAATGCAAAACTAGAGAAAATCAGTCAGAAGAGATAAGGAGAAAACATGGTCTGCAAAACCATTTTCTTTCTGGGGAACACTTGCTGTCACCTTCACTTACACCAGGGGTCAGCAACCTTTAAGACTCAAAGAGCCATTTGGACCTGGTTTCCACGCATAAGAAAACACTGGGAGCCGCAAAAACTTTTTGACATCAAAAATGAAGATAACACTGTATATATTGTTTTTTACTTTTATGCTTTGTGTGAACAACTAAGGTGTGTTGCTTATGAAATCCATGAAGTGCTACAGAGAAAATTACATTTTATTTATGTAATTAACACATTTTGAACTCTTAAAGAAATATAACAAAAGGAAAGACACCCAGCTGAACTAAAATGATCCATGTAGCAAAGAAAAACTGTTGTGAGCCGCCACCCTTATATCGCCTTTGGGCTTTTGGAGCCTTGACCTGACTTTTAAAAAATACTTAGAAAAAAAGTACTATGCTGCTAAAAAATGAAAAATAGATATTTGCAAAATTCTGCCTAAATATGTATTTTACCAGGTTAATGTGTGTGGCGGGGCGTGGTCTGCAGCACCGCTGCAGGGGAGGAGGACGCACCTGAGCGGCAACCGCAATCACGCCTCCCCGCCTTAACGTCTGTGCTATCTATGCTGTTGTGTTGGTGTGTGTCAGGCTGTGAGCTGCAAAGCTACAGCCGGCTATATGCGTACAGCAACCGTGTGTGAAAAGGGGTCAATAAAGAGATGCTGAAAAGCATGTTCATGGAAATCGTCGGGTCTGCCGTGACATGTTTACAATGGGAATGAACCTCTGCGCACAGCGTCTGCAAATCAGGGCTGTACGAAGTTACTTTCATCTTTACACAGGACTGTAAGCTGTCATCTGTGAGGCATGAGCTGTGTTTGTTTGTAACATAGTTCACAGTGGAGAATAGTTGCTGACATAATGTGGATCCGAAGATCCATAATAGTAATGGTTGAAAGTCTTGATAAATGCACGGCGTTTCGGTGGGTACACTGGCTTCCGCGAGTGTGACGCTTATTTTGAGAGATGAAAAACTAATAGAATATAATTTTATTTTTTTATTTCAATATCACAATAATCTTCCAATTTAGAACTACAAGTTAAAAAAGAACTAACATAAATAAAATACACTTCAGCTAAATACTTCAAATTTATTTTCCCAAACCACGCGGAGCCGCAGTATAAGGACTAAAGAGCCGCATGCGGCTCCAGAGCCGCAGGTTGCCGACCCCTGACTTACACCAAAGCAGATGAAATAGGTCCCTGCAGTTTAACTGGCTTTATGTTATCCTGTGATAAACTGTTCCCTTAATTTTTTTGACACGTGTTCATGGACACAGTGCTTCATAGGGTGCCACTGTTACATTATTATTTTAAAAGCTAAATATTGATACATTGTGTCAGTGTATCAACACAAAATCGGCATGCAAAATGTCAGCGGATCAAGGCGTGTGCATTTATTCCACATGGTTGGCAAACAGAGGAGCGGGTAACAGAGTAAAAGGTCACTGATCATCACTCTCAACTACTAATGTAACAGTGCTGATAAGTGGGGTTTTGCTTAATTAAGTTATTTATTTATTTATTTAGAAAATGCGGTATGGTAATTTTCTGAAATTCTCGGCATGACATCACTAGAAGATGTTGTCAGTATGCTGGGGTCTGACATGCACTGCATTAAAAAGTTTCGCTCTAATAGATGTTCTAGCACGAAACAGCAGGATGAGGCCAGAGGTTGCACGAATGCAATGTTTTTGACAACTTCTCCCTCCTTTCAATTTATATGGTAAGAGGTCATTCAGGTTTTCTGGGAACAGTTCTGGCAAACATTATACAAGTTACATTATTTGTGTGCCTGTTATCAGATTTCATGGATTTTATTGTCTGCAGTTTGTTTCTTCTTGTCTCTGCTTAGTCCTAGAAATTATTTAAAAAAATTTTGGCTTAGTTTTTAATGCCAAAAGGTCAAAACAAGTGTCAGTAAAATTATTTAGACAAAAATTCATCCTAATGTGCTTGTTGCTTCAAACTCAGAGCCCCCGTTTCTCCTGTCATTTCAAATACACGACAAACTGCAAACAACTGTGTTTAATTAATCTTTCTGTTTTGTGTTGTCATCCATTTATCCACGTGCAGTCTTTATTCAATTTCTTGACTTTTCTTGTGTTTATGCTGCCCTTTGCTGCAATTGTTAGCTGTGATTATACCCATATTAAACCATCCCTTCCTAATGCCCTTTCAGTGTGAGGTAATGGGGGAGGGCAGAATATTCCTGTTCTGTGTGCTGTAAAAAAAGCATTTCAAAGTTTATCTGAATCTAATTTTAAGCTTCAACAGCACATGTTTTATAAGGCTTGGCAACCTTTCCTGCAATATTCTCCACGGACAAATCCACAGCCCCATGTGTGTATGATTTAACTCCCCCAGAGATAATGTGTGCAACAGATTGGGTTATTGTCGGCATGTGGGTTTATTTTAGTTTTTTTTCTTTGTTTGTAGTTTGGAAACTCTATAAGAATATTTGAATAATAACAGTTATGATGCATTTCAGGGTTTTGTCTTCTTCACAGTGTATTCATGCCGATTCATCTGTGGCTTGCGGGATTCACCATCAGACAAACCAGACTGGCACCAGACCAAGGGTGAAATCTGGTATTGAGCTCTGGGTTCGCCTTATCTGCTCGCTGTTTACTAACAGTCACAGAGTCCATCTCTTGCAGCAGCTCTGTTATCTCAGCGACCCAGGCAACACGAGCAGAATGCTAGAGCAGCTGCTCTAGTCTCAGGCCAAAGTGTGTGCATGTGTGTCTCTCTGTGGATGTGATTTAAACCTTTTCTCATTCATCAACTTATAAACAATGGAGCATCATGTACAGATGAAAACAAACCCACCAATGCAAGTACTGCAGTGAATGCTTTGTGATTGGTTCAGGTACAAAGGAAGCTAGGCTGATAAACATTTTGATCTTGTATCCCAGCTGTGGCCACAACAGAGAGCAAAAACCCAAGTCCCAATTTTAAAAGTTTATCTAAATTTGTGTTTTTTCAAATTAAAAGCCACGTTTTCAAAAACTAATTTGTCAGAGAACACGACAGAATGAGCACTTAAACTGTAAGTGGACAGTTAAACCCCAAATCAGTTTGACATATTTTACCCCCTGGCCTTTAACAATATTTATCCATTTAGATTATTTTGGTGTCAGTTGCCCAGCTTTGAGAATATCTGCTGTGGAAATGTCTGCCTTCTCTTGATACTATTGAACTAAATGGGATTCAAAGTTGTGGTGCCAAAAATACATGAAAAAAAACCCCACAACACAAACCCTCAGCAGCAGGGCTTATTTCCAGAAATCATGACTCGGTTACGAAAAAATAAAATACACAAACTTTGCTGTGAGGAGCTTCATGTCGGAACCGTTTTCTCTTTTATTGAACAATACGCCAAACATCACTGTGCAGAAGAAAGAGCCCATATCCTCACGTTGAAAGGCACTTCCTAGTTTAAGCGTGACAGGATGTAAACATTAACCCCCACTCCTCGCCCCCTCAGCCGAGCGCTGATGTAAGCTAGCCCCAAACTTCTTTAGGTTGGTGTATGTAGACAACAGAAAGAAAATAGTTCCTACATGAAACTGCTCACGAGTTTTCATTTTTTTTGCTTTTTGAGTAACTAGGTCATGAGTTCTGGAAAAAAAAAAAGACATTGCTGCTGAGATGTTTAAAAGTATTTTTATTGGCACTTGGTGAAATACAAGGCAAGTACTATCTCTTTCCATTACACTCAAGAGAAGGCAGACATTCCTACAGTGAATAACTGTAGAATAACTGGGCTTCTCAAGCAAAACAGTCTAGATGGATAAATGCAGGTGCAGGGGAAAAAACATGTCATATGGATTTTGGCGGGACAAATCAGCTTAAAGCTACAATCTAAATGCAAGTGTAACATTGTAATACAACTGAGGATTAAAAAAACCCAATTAAAATAAAAAAGGTGGCAAAAATCTTACCCTGTGGAGGGGGTCATGATGCAGCCTCCGCGATCAACGGTCATCCTGCAGCCGCAGCCGCGCTCTGGGGTGTCATGGTTCATGCCAAAATTGTGACCCAGCTCATGTGCTAAAGTCACGGCTGCACCCAGCGGGTTGTCGGAGTGATCCTATAATGGACAAAAAAGTGAATCCAACATGGTAAATGTGTACAATTTTGTGCGTTTGACTATGCCTGAAGTTATTTAGGGAAGCTATAAGCGAAGAAAAACAACAAAAAAGTGAACTGAAGTGAATTATCCCTCACAAAAAAAAGCAAAGAAAAGAGGAGAGTTGTCAAAGAAGACCGTTTTTAAGCTGCAGTTTCAAAAAACAGTAACTGTCCACCTTGCTCCTTTTGTCCTTCTCCTATTACTCATTCTCCTCATGGAGGCCGGAATTCATCTGCCATTCCACTACCCCTGCAGACCCAATCATACCTGCTGCCAGTGGAGACAGCTTCTGCAGGAAGTCCCTATAAACCTATCTCTGTGTGACTTGGTGCTGCATTGATAAGCGAGACAAGGGAGACAGAGATGGAGAATGACACGCGCGAAAGAGGAGGAAGTTTCACTTTCTGCTAGTTTTATAGACAGACTTGGTGGGAAGAGCCAGACAGAGATGGGGGGCATTTGGAGGGTAACCAAGATATTAAGTCAGTGTAGTGTATAAAGCATGTGTGCCAAGGTGAACGGGAATGGTAGTAAACAATGACAAATGACTACAATCAAAATGTGTTATTACTTTGCCAAAATTCTGCTGTTAGATAAAATACATCATTTTCCGCAAACTGTAACAAAAAAAAGAAAAGAAAATCACCAACAGGTTTTGACAATCTCCTTTCATTCAGCGCAAAACAGACACATTTTCATGCACAGACTAATGGGCAGCATACATTTCTCACAATGTTATCTGAAAAATGAAACTGATATTACCATTATTTTTCTTTCTGTTAGAAAAAGAAAAAAACACTGATATCAATCTCATGAATGTATAGTACACATGATATAAGCAACAGTAACTCATAAGCTTTATTTTGCATAAAGAAGGAAAACAAAGGGAAAACAGTTCGCCTGACTCTGCCCAAAGGTAGAAAAAACAAGAGAAAAATCACCGACTGTATCATGCATTTTTTTCCAGCTGTGACTCTGAATACAGATTCCTCACTGCATGCCTATGTATGAGTGCCACTAATGCCAAGCAATACATTAACCTCTCTGCAGGTTTACACAGAGATAAGTAATGTAGGTGACTGCTGGCTGCCGATGAGCCTACGCACAAACCTCCAGTATCTCAATATGCTGTGCAGACCAGAGCATTGAGCAGGCAAATTGGTTAATCCAACTTCTGCCATGAGGAGTGCTTGAAATGGGAAAGAAATGTTAGGATAAATGTTTAAACTAAAAGAAAATACAGAAATATCTGTGACAGCAGATAAAACACCACTGATGAATTTTGTAATATTCCTTGAAATGTCTGTGTGTTAATGTGCAAGATTCAGAATTTGTAATTAAGCAAACCTCAGGGAAAAAGAAGGAAGGAAAGAAAGGCTGCCAATTTACTACTGTGCATCTTACCATAGTTCTCTGCCATGCAGCTTATATGAGAAAAATGTCATGCTTCCCTCGAGGACAAGGTCATATGTCAATGTTAAGGACAAGATGAACCACTTCCTGCTGTGATTAAAGATCAGCATCATGGGGAGCTGCACCCTGCTTTTTCACAGCAAGGATGGGAAAACTTTCCTTTGCTACTGTCATGTTTACCAGTGGGTTAGTGCATCTACACTGTGCGCGCGTGTGTGTGTGTGTGTGTGTACGTGTAATTCATAGCTGAGTGCTCCCTCACAAAAAAAGTGTAATATGAGAGTCAACAGCCACAGCCATTACTTTGAAGCTGCTACGAGCTGCTGTTGTAATGGTGAGAATTTGTGGAGATGGTTGCAACCAAGAAATGCTATGATGGGTGTGAAAATAACTCTCAGACGACAATACTGTACCACATAAAAATCATTTACAAAAAGACTTAGGAAGAAAAAAAACATAGCATTGTGCTAAAACAAAAAAGTGAGGCTGCACTGAGGAAGATTAATACATTGTAGCGTACGGTTTGAGAAACAGTTCATCTCCTCTTACTGTCCCCTAACTGCTTACGTGGCCCTTTAATCTTGGTCCAGACCATCTGCTGTATGTAAGTGATGGGGAAACCAAACATCTGGAGAATCCTCAGTACGGCCACGGCCAGAGGAAAACATCTCCATTAATGGGGGACACATCTGGGATGAGGCATAATGGCACTGGGATGATAACCGCTTTGTGATTTGGCGCGGATATCAAGTGCTGTAAAAGGCAGAGGAGCCTAACAGGCGGCTAATTTACTACGTGTCGAAATTCAGTGCACCAGGGGTGCGACACAGTCGTGGGTAAAAATGGATTTTTGATTCAAATGCATGCTGTGCAAGAGCTGACATTCACTCACAGATAGATCAATTCATCACATAAAAATGTAAATGCGGTTCTGTTCGAAAGTCGAGGTCCTTTGATTTAATCCTGTGCCCCACCAATTCTACTAGCAACTCTTCATTGGCACCCTGTTAGCTCTGGAAATGAATTTAAAATCCTTCTCCCCACATACAAGGCCTTGAATAATCAATCAACAATCTTAAATACCTCTTAGTACCATATTACCCCAATAGAGCACCTTGCTGTCAGACTGCAGGCTTTCTCGTGGTTCCTGGAGGTTTTAAACGTAGCTATCAGGCCCCTCTCCTCTGGAAACAGCTCCCAGTTTGGATTTAGGAGACAGCATAAAGCATATAGTTAGGGCTGCTATAGACTTAGGCCTCCTATGATACACTGAGCATTGAGTTGACTCCACTTGACTCTTTTCATTCCCCAGGTGAGAATGCCATTAAGTTTTTTCTTTTCTCTCACATAGTTTGCATTTTGTCCCGTTTCTTTATGCTATCCTTTGTTTTTTCTCTATCCCATCACAAACAGTCACAGCAGATGGCTGCCCCTCGCCGAGTCTGCTTCTGATGGATGGTGTCTTCCTGTTAAAGGGGAGTTTTTCCTTCCCACCATCGCCTAATGGTTGCTTATAGCGGATCACCTGATTGTTAGTGTTTCTCTTTAACAGAATGATTCACAGCACCTTGTGGCAAATGCCGTTGTGATTTGATGCTATATAGATAGAAAGTGAACTTTCAGCCTGCACTGGACTCATTCAGGAGTGACCCCTGCTTGTCATTGCAAACAGAAGCTCCACACACATCACTGATAAACTGGAGAGTCACACTGAAAACGTCTAGTAATTACCACATAAAAGAGCAGCATCAGTTTAACCTTCCGCCCACCTTTACTCATGTTCCCTCATTGATAACTGTCCTCTCTTTCATTCCAGTAGCTGAAATGACAATTAGCCACTGGTATCACTGAATTTCTTTCCATTTGTGATCGAAACACCAGGTCACCAAAGCTTTCAGTACCTGTCCAGCTTTAGAAGAATTTTACGACGGATTGTTGTTTGATGAATGCTGACCTTGACAGAAAGCCAGTTTAACACGTGGGTCTGAAAGAGGCATTTGAGTTGCAGCGCAAAAGATTGATTGCACGACTGTTAGACTTCAAATAGCAACAGTGTGCGTGCCTGCAGAGCAATCCTTCTAAGAGTACACATTTTACATATTGTTATGTGCAAGCTGATGTTTGTGGTAATGTTAATGTAAGGGAGGGCCAACACAAATGTCATCATGTTTTAAAGCAAGACTTCCTGGCAGGCTTGTCTGCAAGTGCCCTTCCAGCAAACAATGAACACCTTTTCTGTGTAAATCGGGGCTGGATTGTGTTAGCCTAGTGAATCTGAACAATGTCAACACTGATACAATCAGGCTACGCAGAGGAAAGGGAGGGTGGAGGCATGCTGGGAGTAGTAGGAAGATTTTACACTCACCATGACAATACCTCCAGACTGCTCAGCAGTGCACATACTCATAATGGGTGCCATGCCAATGGTGGTGCCCTGGAAGTAAACCCCACTGCCAAGGAGAGAAGTAGGAGACGGAACTTTTAGAGGAGAAAACTGCTGTTACATGTTTATAGTAATGGTATAAGTGAAAAACTTCAATTTTACCAATTAGTTTTCCAAATATCAGGCCACATATGATTGTTTAATCATATCACACCTGTCAGGAGAATATGTCATTGTTTCAGTCTGTCTTTTTGTTAGCAGCACTGTTAAATTCTACTAACAAATTCAATGCATTACATTTTCAATCCAGGAATTTATGCCCTAACATAACCAGGTAGGCTATCATATCTTCTTAACCACCAAATGGAAATAGTAAAAACAGGGAAATATAAGCTTGATGTGAAAATGAAAGGATTCAGATGAAAATCTCAATCCTGATTTCTGTTTGGGTCCATTCCCTGGTGGATGTATGTGGTCTCACCCCTACATCATGCAGTCTAGGTGCAAATATTGGACTGATTACATTTAATAATTTAGATGTCCACCTTATAAGTTGAGCATTGTCGTGAGGTTTCTGGGGAAGCAGTTTGACTTTCCTCCAGTCTAAGAACTCGTGCAGGGTGGTGAAGGGATCTTGGGTGATGGGACATTTATCAGAGTCGCTCCACACCTCCAGACCCACAAGGGCCACCCGGATGTTCAGGGCCCTGTAGAACTGCACAGAAGATTTTAATAAGAATGGAAAAGCATGGAGAAAACACAAATGCCCATAAGACTGTTACATAAGTGAGACTGTTTACTGGGGTTTTACCTTTGTTCACTCAATTAATTGATGTATGATTCTTTTCATCCTAGCAAGCCTAATCAATCACACGTTGCCTTATTTTTCTGACAGTATAAGATCATGTCTTTGCCATTTCCTTAAAGTAAATCTATCTGCCTACGCAGCATGTAAGCTATAGAGACACAGCTCAGGCAGTGGTGTTAGGCAGACTAAAGTCAGCTGCTTTAGTAGGAAATTAATATATCACGCAGACGTGCCATTAATCTCTGCTGCCAAAAATATTTCTATTTTAAAAAGGTGATTTATCCCTCCTGTGCAAAGGGGTGGAGGATGTTTTACCTTGTCCACATAATTGGCTATCTCTACCAGTCTCTGCTTCACCTTCTCCAAGTCCTTTCCTTGTTTCTGAAACTGAAAACAAAAATGCATGTAATCAGTGGAAGAAATTACACTCGCAAATTGTGAGTGTTTCATGAGGACATAAGAGACCGTCATTTCCAGAACATAGAAAAAAATCCTCAAACCACAACAAAGGACACAGAAAAGCAGTGATTTGTATGAATGAGTTGAAATATTCACTGGCACTACATTTTTCTGCGTGTTGGGCAGGTTGTCAAGCTGTGACCATCTGGATCTAGAAAAATCTCCTAGTGTTAGAGAGGCGAATGGCATGGCCACAGGGAGCAGGTATGCTGGCAGATACGACAGCTTGCAAAGCTTTGGATCCAAATTGCAGCTCAAGTCAGACCTTCCAGTTTTACCCTTCTGTGCATCCAACTGCACCGATGCTGGACTGTATATCTAAGCCTAACAACATACTTGATCCCTTATCCTTCCTTTCATTTCCTTTCCTCCCATTCAGGTCAGTGGCATTAGCAGAGGGCTGTCAAGAGGAAGCCCCACAAATAGCTCTTCAGTGCTTATGGGAGACTATTCACTATCCGCATGGTTTTTCCCCGTTTCCTGTCTGCTCTGCTGGGAAATTGAAAAAAGAACTTCCTGTCAGAAAAGAGACCACACTGCTTGTTGCACACTCATCCCTCTCTGCAGCTCCAGTGGGATCTATTCCATAGTTACTACAGCTCATGCTTATACCACAAAAGGATTGTGGGCTTTCAGTGTGTCGTCTCTGCTGGTCAAAAACTGCATTTGCGAAGAGAGGCAAGTAGGTGCATTACCTCTCTGTTGTCTGCAACAATGATCAGCTCGACATATTTGGTTGTCTTCTGAGCATGCCTTTTATGCTGTGATAAAAACAAAGATGGGAAAAGTTCGACAGTTATTAGGAAATGCGTAGAAGATCAAGACACCATTTCTGTCATTTCTTACCGCTTCTACTTAAAAGACTTAAGATGAACCTTTAAAAACTGCAACAGCTAAAAAAAGGTATTTTATTTACATTCTTGCCAAGAGATAGATGAGAAGATAACACTTAAACGTCTGTTCACTAAATATAAAGATATAACCTGGTATCTATTCTGGTATCTGGTTTTAGCCTGCAGGCTAAAACACTGCAAATCAGGCTTTGTCCCAGCTGATATTCAGAAATATTTCCTTTAAAAAAAACAAACAAAGATGAGATAATCTATCTAATTAAGTACTGTATATAGGCAAGTTTCACTCCCTAAGTCAGACAGAGTTCTTAATGCTTGGAAATAGGGGCAGATGGATGCTGCACCTGCTCAATGCAAAGCACTGGCCAAACCTTCTGCATGAGCCCTTGACTCTGTGCTCCCAACGCTGATAAAATGAGTGTCAAACCCAAGGCAACACCCTGAGGGAACTCATCCAGACAAGAATGCTTGCCAATATACTCATCTTGGTCAAACGCCCATTTATCTTTGATCAGTTCAATGATAGGCCTAACCTTCAGACTCGCTTAATGGTGAAAAACTGCAAACCAATAATGTAGCCCTTAGTCGCTTTATCCAGTGACACTGTGATAAAAAAGAAAAACCCAGTAATAATCTCACCCTTGTGTGGAAGGATTTGAAGGGGCTTTCAATGTGGTTTTCAACTGAGGACGTGTTGAAGCTGTGGCCGCATGTTCCGGGGGTCAGTCTGAGCTCTTCCACTCGGTAAATGAAGTGAACTCCGGTGTCATCGCCAGACACAGGCTCGATGATAAATGTCTTGTTTTCAAGTGCGATGAAGCCTCTGCGGAGACAACAGGATAAGTCGGAAAATAAAACCTCAAAGCATGACCAGTCTCTCAAATGCAGAGTTTGATTAAATGGGCTCTCTCTAATGGAATACATAACTGGGGTGGCTCTTTTCCTGCAATCCCACTTTTACTAAAACCAGATGTTGTTTTGTTTGAGAAAAAGACATTTTTTTTTAAAGACTCACATCTTTTAATGTCAGATCAGAAATATATACCACACATTAATAACCAAACAAATCTAAGTGGTCCTTATGGGGAAACTTAACATTTTCTGTTCCCAAAATGCTTCCTTGCTGTTGGATTAAGCAGAACAGATGAAAATGTACATGCCTAATACTTCAGTTTAAATACAACTTTGGATTGTGGTTCATTTTGTAGCAACAGCAAGATTATAATTACTGCCCAAATGAGTCCAGACATTTACTGGATCCCACCGTGAGTAAAGACAATGAGGTGTGACATTTCACCAATTCCTACGAGTCACACCAACTCACTGACAGCACGCTTAAGGGCTTAAGAGAGATGGGCTGCTGTGCTGAGCGACTTAAATAAATATAAACATTGGAGTGGCAAATAGCACTTAAAGGGCAGTGTAGTGATGCTGCTTGAATGCAAAATGATGCCTGAGATTCTTACCGAAGGCCTGAGCAGGCACTGAGGGTAACGTCAGAGCTGGGATGCGCCTGCACTTCCCCGTGGTAGTAGCAGTGATTCTAAAAGAGAGTTTTTTTTGTTACATGTTGGAAATAAGAAACACTTTTAAAGAAACAAAGTGTGATATAAAATGTGTCATGCTAAAAAAAGCAGAAGAAGAAAGCAGCTTGTCACATTCCTCTCGCTGTACTGACGCTCTTACCTGACTTCAAAAGAGCAATACAGTACAAAAGACACTGGGACTATGCTGATGCTGTCCCAACTCGTGTTCATTTAAATTAGCATGCTCTGAAGAAATCTGTCTACACTCCCTCTCTATAAAAACAGGCCATTTAAAATTAATGCAACTTATAAAGTTGAAGAGAAAGCAGAAAAAATTGGCACGCATGGGAGGTGACAGTAACATGGTAATTGTTCGCCTTTCGTTAATCCATCAGACTGCTCTAGTGGAAGGAAATGGGGACATTTAAGGCTCCTCAGAAACAGTGAAAACGCTGTTGTCTGACCACAAGGAGAACAGAGGGAATGACTCTCATTAAGAGGGAATACAGACCTCCATTTACTGTCTAGTAGCACTCAAGCCCTTTTAAATCAACTGTCATTCCCCACTACACTGACCATTTCTCATTCCCTGTACTGAACTCCAGTAAGAAGAAATCTGGGGTGGGATTTTTACAAAAAGATGAAGTGAAGAAACTCCCATTTAACAAGTTCACTACAAGGTAATGAACTGGTAATGGATTTGAGAATCATTAGATTAAGGATAAAAATAGAACAGCTATAAAGGCTCTGTGCTCAGGCTGTGTTTGACCTAGCAAGGTTCACCTTTTACAAAGGATAACATCAGGTACAGTTAGTGACTGTCTCTGTGTCTCTGACGTTTTTACAGCAGCTAAATGTTGAGTGACTAAATACTCAAATGAAAATACAGAACAGATAATACGGTCATATGAAAAACAAAGTTTTCACCTTAAGCTTTAATTTGTATCATATTTCATATATCCAGGATTTTTTTGGCAACTTATTCCTTAAAACCGTATTATGTCATTTATTTAAGTTTTTGGGGAAAACAATGACACTGATGATGCAGATATCTAAAAACTGATGCATTAAATATAATACACTGGGCATTTAGAGGTTAAAAACATGGAATAACATCCTTTGGACACCTGAAACCAAAGTGGAGATGTTTTCTTACGGTGTTTGGTGAAAACCAAACACGGCGTATCAACACAAACACCCCATAGCAGCTGGCAAACAATGGTGGATGGGTGATGATTTGAGCGTTTTCTTTCCAGCCACATGACCTGTGCGCTTTGCAGTCGCTGAGTTTAGCATGAATTCCTCTGTATACCAAAGTGTTCTAGAGTTAAACGTGAGGCCATTTGTCTGACAGCTAAAGCTTTGAAAGTGGGTCATGCAACAGGGCAGTGATCCCAAGCAGTGCAGCAAAGCTACAACAGAATGTCTGAAAAAGAAAAGAATCAATGCGTTGCAATGGTCAATGTGCAGACCTCAACCGGACCTGAAATGCTGGGGCAGGACCTTAAGTGTGCTGTGCATAAACCAATACCCACGAACCTCAATGAACTGAAGCAAGACTGTAAAGAAGAGTTATTGCTGGTTCTACAAGCCTTTGAATCATTGGTGTACTTATTTATTCACAGTGCTACATAAATCCCTGTGAAAACTTTCTTTTTCACATGACTGTAAATCACAGTCAACCTCTTGGTATCTAAGTTATTCATTTCCTTAAAGTTGTTAGCTGACATGCACTGCATTGTTCCAAATTGAGTTAGGTATTCTAACCAAAGACAGACAAGAACTGAATAATGTTTTGTTAAGCAGCATGAAATAATGACCCACTGCTAAGCTGCTTAAGGAGTCAATTTACATCCTAAATTAGAGGTCAGGTCAGGTTTAGGTGTGGGCTTGCATGCTAGAAGAGTAGCAAATGTTTTTAAATCATTTGCATATGAAAAATATATAGAAATGCAGGTTCAGTACAGCACATTCATTGCCACTGAATCGGGTAACACTTGTTCAGCAGGTACTGAAGGTCTCCAGTCTGTTAGAATTCTTCTTACATCCACCAATGAAGGATTAAATGATAAAAATTTAAACTGTGGGGAAACTGGCTAAAAAGTGTCCCCAGTGTCCACGATCCAACTAGGCAGCAAAAAGGGCAAGAGGCTGTGAACTATGTTAAAAACAAAATAAAACAGCTTTTTTATAAAGGATCAGTTGTGCTATTTTTTTCCTGAGCCACATAAACTGATTTCAACCATCCATGTGTCACACTAAAAAGCCTTGAGAAGTACTTTCTCTGTTTCCAAAGACTAGCGAGCACTTCGCCTCGCACAGCTAGCATGAACACAGCATAAAACAAGCAGTCAAGAATAAACCATCTGCTAAAAGGGGATTCCATAATAAAATCCTGATGGCAATGTTGGCTGAAAAACTACCAGCATGAAACACAGCTTATCATCAAGTAGGCCACGGGATAGAGTGTGTTCACCAACAGTGGGAGGCTTTCAAATACAAACTCGACCACATGGAAGCAATTAAAAAAAAAAAAAAAAAAAAAAAACGACAACAAAACTCATTTCTGTCCTAGATTTGATTTTAAATGAGTAAAGCTGATTCTCTGGAAAAAGAAAAAACTCGTCTGTCTTTGTGAGTTTTTAAAGGGTCACTTTTTACAACGTGACTGTGCAGCATCGCTGAACATCAACTTGACCATAAATGTCAAAAGCACTCCAACGCTGCCCTACCGTGAAGTTGTGAGCACCGGTGACTGCACTTCCATCCTCCTGGTAATGTGTCTCGGTGTAATGGCTGGCAAAAAGACCCCTAAGAAGAGAACATGACAAGAGCATAAAAAACCCATTTATTTACTCATCGATTAGAAAAAAGAAGACTTTGTTTTCAGACTACCGAGAGGACTTGACCCTCAGTTGACTTTATATGTAGATTGCTTGTAAGGATTTGGGGGATGATGTGGATGAAACACTTAGCAGTCCGAGGCGGGGAGAGACTTGATTTTCTGTAAATTTATTATGTGATTCATAAGTGTCCTTGAATCCCCTGGCATTCAGCATGAACAAGTTGAACCAAATGCTGATGTCATTTCTCAGCATGCGTGAGTGTGTATCTGTGCATATCTTTTCAACTGTGTGTCACTTGTGTGTGTGTGTGTGTGTGTGTGTGTGTGTGTGTGTGAGTGAGAGAGAGAGAGAGAGAGAGAGAGAGAGAGAGAGAGAGAGAGTGGGTGTGCTTTCCTCTACAGGCCATGAACAGATGGACATGGAGAGACCCACCCTGAGCATTGGCAAAGGAGCAGCAGGAACACCCATTTTTTGCAGCTGTATACTCAGATTGACATCAGGCAGGATGATCTCAGGATGTGTGTGTGTTAGAGTGCATTAGAAGAAGAGAGGGAGGTGGAAATACCCAGAAAACAAACAATACGTTTTGCAAGTCTGACGTGTATTATCCTAAAGGTGATTATATGGCAAAAAAGTAACAGAGGAGACTTAAAAACTAGATCACACACATACCCCACAGTGCTGTGCCAGCTCACGCAAATCGCATGTACCACAAACCAGAATTAGATGAGACGAGTGGCAACGGTGAGGCATTAAGCCAATAGTGGGTTTTTTTCTTCCGTTCTTCAGGTCCATTTAATGTCTTATCTGGATATTTACAGTTAATTATTTTATCACCCGTTTATAGGAAGATCAATCCTCTGTGCCCCGAGCCTGACCACATTTAAACTTCATTAAATACTTATTATCGCTTTAATGTGCCTTATCACGCCATTAGCAAGCTCTAAACCAAATCTGATAAGCCGAGCGGCCAGTAATCACTTTGAAGAGTCCGGTACGTCTCATAAAAATTTGATGACACATCAGAGGATGCTGCATGCTTCTCGGAAAAGCCCAAAATATGTATCTTAATAGTGAACGTTTAACAGTGGCGCTCGGAAACAGCCACAGCACAATTATAGGAAACGAAACGGCTCAGTTTGCCGTAAAGATGGGATTTGTGTCACGTGAGCGGTAATTCCAAGCAAATGCTCTCGTGCTGTATTTTTTTGGGACATGTTGGGAAAGCCAGCTTAGGGGCAGTGTGGCCGCCGGGACTGAGACACACGCTGCGGAAAAGCTGCAGGATTTACATGATGGAATCTCCCTGTAATCAACTTGTTGGCAAGAGTACACAGAGTTTATGAGGCCATGAATGTTTACTGTGCGTTTGCAGAGAATTTCCTCACTGGTTATCTTGCAGCTCAGTTGGTGCGTATCTGTGTATCTTACACTGCTGAAGACCGTTTCATGCTTCTGATTCTCACTGTCGCAGCGCTCTAATGTTGTGTCGTGTATCTGACCCAGTACGCAGAATACTCATGTTTGTAACTAAAACACAGCTACCTAAGGAAGAAAGTGTACACTTCCATATAATTAAGCAATTTTTACTGGCGCCAACAGCCCACCTCTGTCGTCAATCAATTTTCCATGATTATGCTGCAAAAGACAAAGTGTTGACATTTTTGAATCATGTGGAAAATAAATACATCTTTTACTTGTCCTTATTCCACATGAGAAAAATGACGGCATACTGTGAGGATTGATAATTTATTCCGTAGCTGTTACTGATGAATAAGTTGCAGGATGTTTTATGCTCTGCGGGATGACTCTGTGTCTACACCACTATATTACACCTCCACAAAGAAAAACACATTTTCTTTTTCATTTTCATTCCTGTAATTGTTTAAGTCAATAACCACAGATTCTGTGGTCCTAACTGTGTGTTGCGATTCATTAGACACAGTGTAGTATCTAATTAACAGCCCACTAATGGCCGCCCAGGTTAATTGTGATAAATGACGGGCTGTTTAACAGCACCCCTGGGAGGCAGAAAATAATATTTGTCTTAAAGAATAATCTCCCATCTTACATGCACCTCCTTAGATTTAATTTAACTTTTCTGAAATAACTGCATGAATTATTGATTGTCTCTAAAAAGCCAGATGAATAGCTTTCCACAGCTGCCTTTTGAGGCTAGAGTGCTGCTCATGCGTGTGATGTTTAAATATAATTAGGAGCATGATTCACTATTTGGAAAGGACCTTCCAGTAAATCTAAATCAAGACTCCCACATATGTTTGCAAGAACGCTCATTGTGTTGCTGAAATAGCCGATCTGGCCTTCGAAATCTGACGTCCCGCGACGTCTCTGATGAACATACAGCACTTTTGTGTTTCCATTCCATCTGCTGGCATAAGTGGAACGCTACACTATATCTTACACAACAACTGAGGCTGGCAGAGATAGGACTAGCACAATGCAGGAACAATACAGACAAGGACAGCATAAAAACTCATTACGGCAGACCACAGAGGACCCTTCTTCATTTTAGAGGCATAAAACAAACTGGCAGATGTTATTTTCTGCCATATCTGAAATTACAGGAGATAGAACTATTGTTGTCTCTGAATTGAGCAAGTATTTTGATGAGTTTTATTTAAAAAGAACAAATCAAATCAAACAGACAAAGAGTCGCTACAATGGTGTGATCGATGAACCGGAAACTAAATGCATCACTCGCTGTTTACACAGATCGATGTTTATAATAACATCTTTCTCTCTTGATCCAGCCAGTACGACGTTCTGTGCAAGTGCAGAAACTCATTTACATACATGTGACTGTGTCTCATGTAATAATTCACCATTACACAAATCCCCTTGAGCATGGAACCATTTGAGAGCAATGTGGCTCTTCTTGCAGCCTCTCTACTTCCTTTGAAGAGTGCTAACTTCAGTGATTTCTTTTAATCCCCTCTCCCCCACAAGCCTAACCCCTAAGCCTTCCTATAGCTGCTACTTATGGTAGCATATGCTAAACTCCAAAAAGAGCAGACTACTACAGAAGCAGAGGCAGATGAAGACGAGAGAGGAACTAAAGAGGTGTGGCTGACAAGTCTAATTCTATTTCCACATACGGCTGCGTTCCAAATTGATTTACATACAGCTCAGTGTGCCTTCAGCTAAGGCTTGGCCGTGGCTGTGGCTGTGAGTGCACCGGAGTGTACAAGCCAGCAAAACCAGAGAAAACTAGGGAGAAACAGTGGTGAGGGTGGGAGGAGTGAGGGAAGCAAACAAACAAAAAAATTCCCTGAACTACATAATTAAAGAAAAGCCTTCCTTTAATCTTCTTTACTGGCTTCATAAAAGAGTCATCGTGTCCATTTCTGCATTACTTTCATCTTTGTTGTCTCACTGAAATTTAAGGTGTCGGGTCAAAATGTGGGTGAGGATATCATTAACGTTGGGGGGTACGGAGAAATTTAAAATGACATCTGATGATAGCATCTGATGATTCGGAAAAATGCCAAACTTATTACATATTCAACTTTGGGGAAGAGGACTGTCTGTTCAGAAATTGATGCGAGCCATGTAATAGCTGTTGAGACATTTCGCACTGAAATAAAAATGACCTAAGATAATGTGTGGGCAACATTTGTGCAGCATTTTAGAGCTGTATAATAATCTTAGTTTGTGTGTTTCCAGTGTTATTGTGATAATGTTTGCTAACTTTACAGGTGCTGCTACTGTAGGTCAAATATTTTCTTCTTTAATTGCAGATCACAATGGAAGCTAATCTAATGAACTGGTACTTATATAGTGTATTTCTAGCACTTTCTTACTTCATGCCTCATTCATCCATTCACACACACATTCATAAAAGTGATTTTTCCTAACCTAACATTCACACACTCACACCCTGATGGGGTTCAGCATCTTGTCCTTTCCTTGGAAGAGCCAGGGATTGAAGCACCAACCTTCCGATTAGCAGATGACTAAATCAAACAGACAAAGACTCTAAATCCTGAGTCCGAGTCACCCCAATCTAATCTAATTTATAAGGATTAATCACCAGGGAAAAATAAATATCCGTGCCAAACTTTGTGCCAATTCAACAAGCAGCTGTTAGGATATTTTGATGCCAAGAGGTCATTTATATGGATCAATATCCATACAGACTTTCATGACAAACTACCTTATATTTCTTAAAGTTATTAAACTAAAAAGATCCAACCAGCATACGTTGAGACTCTTACCAGCCGGGCAAAGGATTGGGTCTCATAGTAACACTTACAGTACCACCATAAGCGAAACTAAAGAGTCACATTCATGGATGAGCAGACTAAGATTTTCCATTATATATGCTCCAGCAGGCACTGGATGAATATCAAACATGCTGGCTGATGGGGCAGGCCTATTTAAATATTGACTGACCAAAGCAAAGATAGCTCCTTAATGAGTCAAGATCTCTCTTTGCTTAGGAAGAAGTCACAGAGGGAGCAGCTGCTTGACTATTAAAAAAAATCCTGCAGCGAGTCCTCAGAGGTCCGCATGATGACACTTTTTCCTAAAGTGCCCCTGCACATACAAATGATTAAATCTCCGAGTGGCCGTGTCCACAACTTACAAGCAAAGTTGATTTTTCATATCTGAATACTCTTTCATCCTTCTCCGTTGCCAAGATGGTTCAGACAGCCCTGCCTGTCTGTCTGTGTCCCTCACCTCAGGCTTCATGGCATTGTGTGCTCAAAGTGGCGCCTAAGGCAACTGAAGTCATCACATCAGTAAAGTAAACCGCAGAGGGAAAAACATTATTCCCTGTGCTTGAAAGCAGAGGAGGGTGATGAATCATGGCAGGGGCACAGTTAGTAAAGGTTGCCACTCTTGCTCTCACACGCTCTAAAAATAACAGAAATCACAGGTAAAAAAACAGAAATATCTCATAATAAACTCTAAGAAACTTTTTCCTGAACATGACACTTCAATTGCCATACAGTTTCTTTCCCGACTGTTTGAGTTGTTACCCGAGAAAACGAGGATTGTAGGCTGCATAAATGAGGAATATCAGACACGAATAAGAGGAAATAATGGTAAAGCTGTCTTATCTGTTTCCTTGGGGAATAAGAGAAGTCTGGGGGGTTGGTGACTGATGGGAAATGGAGAGGCTCTTTAAAAAAAAATTATGTCTCTGATCACACAAATTCATGCAGATATCCATACTGGATTAACCCCCTCTCCTGATCACTTTAAAGCATGAGTGAAAGGTGATCGTATTACTGTGCAGCAGGTGAAGTTTTTAAGCACTCAGTGATAATGGAGTCACTTTCTTCATTCTGAATAAGCTTCTCCCTCTGAAACCCAGCATGTCCTTTTCAACTCTAAAGGGTTTTATTTTCTTTTATAGCCTGATGAAGGGTAACCTTATCTTTCATGCTTCCAGATATTTCTTCTTTTTAACCACCCATTGCTTTTTTCTTCTTTTTTCCTTGGCATTGCATTTTTTTTACTGCTACGGAGTCTTATGAAATGATAACAGAATTTGGATAAAAATGAAAGGCTGCAGGTGCAAAACAAGGATTAAAACGGCTACGGTGTCAAACCCCAAACCTTTTGATATTTCTAATGAAAGCACACTTCAGTTTGGGTGGGAAACATTGCAATTTCTGCTGAAGCGATATCACTGTTATTATTTTTCCTCGCTTGTGAACATAACGCCAAGCACCAGAGCTAACAGGCACAGCAGGGCTGTTAAAGAATGAACTGTTTCACTGCTGCTGGCCCACACGTTCGGAATTTTTAATACCAAAAAATAATTCCCACACTAAACATATTTTTCCTCATAACTGTACAAAGAACATGATGTCATACTCTCCCTGCTCCCATTAAAGGGGGAATACATTTTCAAATCAGTGTGAGGGGAAAAGTGCTCATCTACAGCACAGCAAGAGTGAGCCCTGTGCACAATTTCAGGGCAGTCCTCTAACTTCTCTCTGGCTATGGTTTGCTGCTAAAGTGCAGGCCCGACCTGTCCATCTTATGCAATATTAGCCTCTGGTGTTTGCATCTTCTCTACATATCGCGCCACTGAGGCTGTTTGTTGTAATTAATGCACCGAGTTCACGCAGCTAAACATTAGACTGCTTGTGAAATGTGCGGCTAAAGGAGCTCATGAATTCTTTATAACCCTAACAAAGGAGTACAGATTATTTCTGGGCACGAGATGATGATGGCACAAACTCAAAATGCGAGCCATAAACACTTTATATCGTAAGATGTTAGCAAAATATGCTTTCAGTGGAAGAGCATATAGAGATTATATGTTAAAAATCCATTCTTAACATCCTTGTGACCAGAGGATTTGAAGTGTTTTGTGCATTTAGGGGGAAAAAAGTAATAACTTTATAATGTTATTTTCATTCTACTATTTTTCATTCTGCTTTTATTTTTCCTGCTTATCCAGGTCTATGATTCGGGGGGTATCAGTCTAGGCAGAAATGCTCAGACCTCCCGCTCCACAGCCAGCTCTTGCCAGCAGAGCAATATAATCTCTCCGGCGTATCATGGGTCTATACTGGGATCATACCCCAGTTGCCTGAAACACCTCATCCAGAACGTATGCTAGTCATATCCCCCCAATTGGCTCCTTTCAGTGTTGAGGAATGGCAGCTCTAATCTAAGCTCCTCCTGAATGACTTTGTTTCTCTCTCTATCTCTAAGAGAAATCCCAGACAGCCTCCTGAGCAAGTTCAGTTGCCCTAGTTTAAGTCACTAACACTCTGTGGCAATAGTTGAGTGTAGAAATGTAGATTGACCACTGGATGGACTTGTACAGCATCTACATTAGTGCACACCCCAAAATACCCAAACTCTTCTACTTAGTGCAGCAAGTCACTCCCAACCCAGAGAGAACTCTCCACCCTTTTCTAACTGAGAACCCAGAATACAAGCTGGAGACCATCTGTCAATGAAGCCGACAAAACTACATCATCTGGAAAAGGAAAGACAAGATGCTGAGACCACAGACACCCTCCGCCTCTTGGCTGCACCTAGAAAATTCTGTCCATAAAGGATGTGAAAAGAAACGGTGAAGAAAGGAAACCCTGGAGTGGTACACTCAGTGGGAAGGGCTCTGACTTATTGCCAACAATGCCAAGCTATTTTTCCCTGAAGAGCTCCATAACAATGGACCCATACTACTGAAGCACCACCCAAAGGACACCTCAAGAGACACAGACTTCTCCAAGTCCAAAAAAGACCAGTAGGTTGGTTGGGAAAGAGCTGGTGTACTTACTTCAGCTTTCTATAGTTAGTGTGTGCCATTTTCTATAAGAAAAGAGAGCAGGGAGTAAAACAGTGAAAGCAGAAATGTGTCAAATATATCTTACGAAACTTTATGTGAGCATTATCATTCAAATAGATGAGGGATAGTAGAAAAGAAACCCTAAATAACATCAAAAAATGTAAATAAAAAATGTCTGAATATCTGATAACTGATGACTCAAAATCTCAATTTGTAAATTGTGTCTTTAGCATTTGTCCCAACAAAACACCAAAAAGCCTTCTTCAACATTCCCTCTGGATAGTGAAGCTAATAATATAGATAATTGATGTACATGTACAGAAGCTCACAATCTCCATTAAAAGTTGTGAAAATAAAATGTTCTGAACTCTCTCTGGAAATACTTTTTGTATTCCTGCCCAGAATGGCGATGAACTCTTCGTTTACTGCTTCAATATTCCCATCCATAACAAACTACAAACTGGAACTAATGAGAGAGTAGGGATCTTCAAGGGAAGTGGCCTATTATTATTCATTGAAAAAGAGTAAACAAATGCATAAATGTTAATGTCAGAGGCTTCCTATCTGTCCAATTAATCTATGGTGGTTCCCCTGGGCAGCCTCATTGTTCAGCCATACTTTTTTTGCCTTCAGGGGAAATTTGCAATTAAGAGCTGAGCAGAAAAGACATTAAAGATGTCTTTCATTTTTCCCCTCCCTTTGATTTCTGTCTTCTTCAGCCATTTCTTTCGTAAAAAAAGAAGAAGAAATAACTGGTGCATATCATCATCAGCTCCTGCTCTCCCACAATCACATTCATCCATCACATCTGGCACTTTTCCTCCTTTCTTAAATCTAAAAGTTGAGAGGAAGAAAACTTTAAACTATAAGCTGCAAGGGGCACGTGTGGTGCATTAGGCAACTACTTTATTATAACATGGTCCACTGACTACACATGTCCCAGACCATCATCTCTCCAGTCCCAGACTGCATGAGGCATTCTTCCCCTCCTCTTAAAAAACGTCTCACGTCATTAAACCCACTCTTTACACTTCCACAGATCCTATACTGATTCTCCAATAAGATAATAGCATGCAATCTTTCATTCTCCAGCCCATTACCCTGCAAACATGGTGGAGTTGGTAACTTTCACTTGGCACGGATGTATCAGTTTAACATAAGGATCAGGGTGAACGGTCTGTCACTGACGCTGATGCAGGGTAACATAAGGCGTCATGGTTGCTGGGTATTGAGCAGGAGACGCCAATTATTGTATGGGCTACGGGTGGTAAAACAATGAAGTGCTTTTAACTTAATCACATCTCCTTTTCTGAGTTTCAGTGGTTCACTGATACCTAGAGTACAGAAAGTGAGAGCAGTCTGGAGCATGCCTGCGTTTTAAATATATTTAATGCACCACGATTCATCACTCACTGACCACAGGGCACAGACGCCATAAAAGTAGCTGTCGCTACAAAAAAACCCAAGCAAGGACGGTAAAAGGATTTAAAAAATATCACTGATCTTATATCACTAAAAAATAAATGTAAAGTAGTAATAAGCTTAAAAGATTAAGTACTGTTTATTAAGTCTTTGGCCATCATCTTCGGTATTTATATGAAACTGTCACATTAAAGAGGCTAAATTAATTGCAGAGATTTGGGAACACATTGCTAAGATAAACAGGGCAGAGTGTTCAGCATTACACAAAAATTCATTCAGCCCAACTGTAAACATAAATATTTTACTTCCATTCATTATTTCATTAAATTAAATTTTCTAAATTTGATCAGTATTTAAAAAGGCTCGCCAGCAGGGGCGTCACTAGGTTTTAAGGACAGGGGGGGCTTAGCCCCCAAGAGATGCACACGACATGAACGAACGTAGTGAATGAGCACAAAATTTCACAAACAGAAAACAAAGACTGAGAAATTGTTTTCCTACTTTTTTGGACAGATTAAACATCCTAGGCCACCAATAGATCTATTGTTTTATTTCAGTCTGCTTTATAATACAGTACAACAAAAAAACAGAGGAAATGTGTTTGCTGCATCAATAACAAGAAAAAAACTGAAAATAAAAAAGTACATTTTTCTGGCTGCAATCACCAGTTACTTGGTGGGTGGAAGCATCAAAGAATGACGTCTGTTTTTAAGAGTGGCAAATCGGTCAATCACTCTGTTGTGACTCAGATGCTGAAGCGTGTCTTTTTCAATAGACATGACTGCAAGACTGTGAAGTCTTTTCTGACCCATTGTTTGACGCAGCCAGGAGTGCAGCCGACGCAGTGCACTAAAGGACCGTTCGCACGAGCAGCTGCTGACAGGCACTGTTAGGGCAACTTGAATGGTTGCCTTCAGAGAGGGAAACATGTCTGAATCAAGGAGGTTGTACACAGACAACATATTTTTGGGTGGACATCCAGCCTCTGTTTTCCGGGTAAGAAAGTTTCTGGCCACCAGAACCTCCTCTTTTTTCAGGTCAAGTCTGTAGTGCTTTGCAAGTTCATTCAAGTGTGGTTCACTCAAGAAGTTCTCAGATTTAGGACTGCATGCCTGGACGCCTTTTAGCAGCCCTGCATCTACACTGCAAAATCTTTGATCAAGCTCGCCAACCATCCGATCCACACAAGGGAAAAGTAACTCTCTTTTCAATGTGTCTGAGTTGTTCAATTCAGTGCGTGAACCCACAGTTGCCTCCAGGACAAAATCCTCCATTTTCCTCTGTTTGTGCCTTGTCTTGGCACCTGGTTCAGGGATACTGTGGGTGTTACACAGGGCCTTGGTTTTCTCATACAGCTCTGTAGCAAATGCATCTGAGTGTTTGCCCTTAAGTGTGTCACACACAGCTTGTTTGCAGATAAAAGCTTCTGCCAGGTCTAAAGTCTCTTTCTGCAGGAATTTGTGGAGTCCTTCGGTTACAGACAGAATCGACTGAAACATCAGTAGTGCATAGACTGCTGAGAACTTGTAGAGCTTTGCTCTGAGACCAACAGCTATGGGGGATCCAATTGCAGATAGGCACTCCAAAATGGCAGGCAATGTCTCAAGAACTGCACTGATTGATCGCAACTGACATGCCCAGCGAGTGTTTGAAAGTTGCACAAGCTCAGTTTTTGTCAATCCAAGCTTTGCCTGAGTCTCCATGAACTTATGATGATTGACTAGGGAGGTGCTGAAGAAAGAATACACACACTCCAACAAGCTGAAAAGCTCCACAGCCTCTGGGACAGCCTTGCAAGTATTGCACAAAACCAGGTTGAGTTGATGAGCATAACAATGCACATAGATAGCCTCAGGATGGAGCCTTCTAAAATGTGCTTGTACACCTCCAGTGGAGCCACTCATAACGGCTGCACCATCATATGTTTGTGCTACACACTTAAGCTCTGCAAGACCATAGTTTTGGATCTGCTGCTGAATCTCATTTGCAATGGACTGGGCATCAAATGATTTTATCTCTGCAAGTGCAAGGAAACGCTCCTTCACTGCCCCCTCTGACACGTACCTGACACAAACAACTAACTGCTCTGCCTTTTTATCCCTTGCCTCATCCACCATGATGGAATAGACTTTAGACTTTGTCATTTCAGATACAATGACACTAGTAACTTCCTGGGCACAACAGTCAATCATGTCATTCTGGGATGTTGGTGAGATATACTGTGCATTTGATGGGGGATTATGTTTTTGAAGAAAAGGATCAAACTCCTTCAAAAGCTCCATGCATGCAAGAAAATTCCCTCTGTTTGGGCTGTCTTCACCTTCATCATGGCCACGAAAAGGGAGTCCCTGTCTCCCTAACATAGAGGTGACTGCAACAATTCGTCTGAGATACTCTCTTCTTTCGACTATCTCACTCACATTTGCAGTTGCTATCATCTGTGCAACGTTTCCCTGTTTGCTAGTTCCCTGGTAGCTTTTCCATGTAACAACACTGTCCTTATGTGTTTGTGCCATCTCATGCTTGCCAAAGATGACTAAAGCTTTCTTCCAGTTCTTGCAACCGTTACTGACCAAACTATCATGTTTGATGTTTTTGCCAAACACTCTACATGGGAAGCAGAAAGCTGCATTCTGGTTGACTGAATATTCTAACCAGTTGTGCTTTTCAAACCAGCTGTGGTTAAATGCTCGCTTCTGTGTACCAAACGTATCATGTGGATAGCTCTTCAGCTTCACCTGTCTGGGCCCTGTGTCTTTGTCACCTAAATCAAACCCTGTAGTAGAATGAGTTGCTGCAGCTGCTTCATCATTTTCCCTCTCTTGGCCTGTTTGCTCTCCTCTCTCTGTAATAACTTGATCTTCCTCTGCCTCTCGATCTATTTGCTGCAGCTCCTCTGTCTCTCCTTGCTCTCTCTGACTTGAACTTGCCTGTTGACCTTTTTCTCCCTCAGCCACTCCTTCTGCCTCACCCTTCAAGATACATTAAAACATACTGAATTGTAATGTAAATTGCTAATATCATGACTTCTGCTCCCGCTCCACAGTAATTTGTTGCTCCCAAATATTTTGAAGTTACAAACATTATATTTTGAGCACGCATGTGACTAAAATGGTTGCAATTTAAAGCCCTGAAAAATATTACTAAATTACTTGAATTGAAGTAATATTAAAATAGAACCCTCAAAAATATGTGAGTCAGGCTAATTTGACTTATATATATATATATATATCTCTTTGCTCTCTCCACTTTCTAACCTTGACTCTCCTAAATAAAAGCTCAAGTTAAACAGGTCTTATATGTTGTACCGTGACTGAAATGTTTCATATTTCATATCCATATTGAGTCCCATAAAATTCTAATCAGACTGTCTCCATCACAAATGACTCCATCCTTTGACTCACCTCTCCAGTAGAGGTCTCTCCCCTCTGCCTCTCTGTGCTCCTCTGCCCTGACTCCTACAGGTTAATGGGGATGGAGTGATTATTATTATTTCCACTGATGATAACCATACCTGAATGAGCTCAGCTGGATTTTTCAGAGCTAAAACGAGTGACAGAAATTAAAATTATGCTAACAATTTAACTTAGTGCGCTAGCCAGATTTTTATTTACAAAATGGGGAACACCTGGTTCATTATTTACATGGGATTCTCTGCTGTTAGCTGGAGCTAACTAATTGTTACTACCAGCCAGTGATGAAGACTTACTTTCTTGAAAAACTTGCGTATATCCATGATTTCTTGCCGTTTGCCACATGCACGCTAGTGTTTCTGCAGGTGTATACGAGCGGAGTGTAAAGTAGCAGTGAAAACGAGGACTGGATTTTCAGTCATGTGGATGTCCCCTGTGAACAACTGGAACGGATTGGATAACGAAGCACTGACGCTACCTTAACAATGTAAAGCGAAAGGGACCAACCGAGTTATGATCATATTTGTGTGAATAGCGACAGGTTTATATTATTATTTCTTTAAACTCATATTCCTGCATCTTTATATTGAATTTGTCTGCAAGTTCTGTAAAAAAAAAATCGAATAAGTTAAAAAAAAACAAAACCCCAAAAAAAACCCCACCAAATTATTTAGGGGGGCTTAAGAATATTTTAGGGAGGCTTCAGCACCCCTAAAATAGGCCTAACGACGCCACTGCTCGCCAGCATGAAATGTTTGAGAATTAAACTCCCCAAAGAGCTTGGAGAGTCAAACGAAATTTAAAAGCTATCCACTCACTGAACACTGTGTTAGGTACACTGTGATAGTACTGGGTTAGACCCTCTTCTGCCTTCAGACCTGCCCTAATCCTTTGTGACACAGATTCAATAAGGTGCTGGAAACACTCCTCAGCGATTTTGGCCTGTATTGATTTGATAGCATCACAAAGCTGCTGCAGATGTTTCAGCTGCACGTCATTGATGTGAACTTCCTGTTTCACCACATCAAAAAGGTGCTTTATTGGACAGCAACAATACATTGAACTCAGAGACGTGTTCAAGAAAACAGCTGATTTGAGCTTTCTGACTACTGGAAGCAACCATCAGAACACGGCCATAAAGGGACAGACATGTGCAGCAGTAATATACCAATAAACTTGATATCAGGCAGGATGGATCCATGCTTCCATCCTGTTTATTCCAAGTTCTGATTCTACCATCCGAATGTCAAAGCAGAAATCAAGACTCATCAGATCAAGCAATATCCTTCCAATCTTTTGTATGTAGCATAATCTCACTTTCCTGCGCCCACTGTGGTCTTCTGCTACTAATGTCCATTTGATTCAAGGCTCCTTATGTTGTGGATTCAAAGATGCTCTTCTGCATACCTTGGTTGGTTGGTTATACCAATTAGTTGAGTTACTGTAGCATTGCAACAACGTATTTTTTTCCCAGTCAACTGCTACTAACTGGATATTTTCTCAGTACATCAGCAGTTTCTGAAATACTCAGACCAGCCCACCTGACACCGACAACTATGACAAGTAACATTAAGTTGCTGCCATGTGACAATTAAAGTGTTTTACCTAACAAGGTGGCCAGCAAAGACCCGTTTCTATCAATCTACATGTGTCAACTTCATCTTTTAAGGAGCCCTCTGGTAACTTAAACTAAGCCTGCTGTAACATGGCTCAACTCTGAGATGCACACAGTCACACTAATGGACAGACACCTGCAGCATTATGACTGAGTATGTTCCTCATACGTGTTTCTGTGTTCACTTACTTAAAAAAAAAAGAAAATAAAACCATAGCAGTTTTGGATTATTCTCTAAACAGTAACAACATGCGCATAAAAAGTGCTTATCTCACAAACTCAGCTTCTTATTTGCAATACGATTAAGACGAGTCAGTGATTAATTTCTGCTATTCCCAATTCAGAAGAGAGGCTGCAGTACATGCTTCTGAAAACAAACAGCACACACACACACACACACACACACACACACACACACACACACACACACACACACACACACACACACACACACAGACATGCAAAGCTTACTTTTAATAACAATGTTTGTAAGAAAATGATTTTCAGTAAACCGAAAAGTTTTACTACAAGAAAAATACATCTTAAAATGAATATTGAAATGAATCAGATTATTTGCTTGCATGTAGTTTTTTTTATTGTTAACAACAACAACAATTTGTGTTTTAACCAAAAAAAAATGAGACTCTAGTCTAGTTATAAGATATAAACACATTTTAAGAATCATTACTAAGAATCTACATTTAACCAAATAAAACACAATAGTTTTGAAATGCATAAATTCTACACTTAGAAATTTGTATTGTATACACTAGTGTATACACATTTTAGAAAGGAAGACATTAAACTGAATGGATCTGCAACGTTAATGACAATACCCGCTTAAACTGCTGCATGCCTAGTGCTGAAGCAGCATCAGGAATTAAAAAACAACAACTCTATATTCCATATCTTATATTACCTGCAGTGACTGATGGCGTTCTGAGTCTTATTGCTGGCAATAAGCATATCAGATAAACACCCATGAGATTGTAAAACAGCTGCTGAGCTGTTCTGTCTCAGTCCTTATTTCTCATGGGTCTCCTACAATTGACCCATTCTCTATTCCTTGCTGAGATATGGCATAGGATGTGAATCATGCACAAAGCAATGTCTGCTTTGAAAAAGATTTCTCATTAAAGCCTTTACACCAGGCTTTTATGGCTAAGGGTTTTGAAAGGTTGTGTGTGAAACGTTATTATGATATACTCTGCAGGTTGAGTCCCTGGCCTAGAAACTGAAATCCGATGACAAACTGTACACTAATGGCTGTATCCTGCCGTAGACAAATATATGAATGTGCATGATAATGTACAAATCGCACATGCATTTCATTATCTTGAGCAATCTATTGATGTACAGTGAGGTAATGTAATCGCTCATATAGCACACTCTCCAGGACATATTTCCTGCTGATGCAGATAAATGATGCCCAGGATAAATGTGGATATTATGCATCAACATCTGTAGCCCCACTCCACATATCAAAAACTCCAACACAGATAATAGATTTTCCGCTCACCGACACCGAGGCAACAGTTCATTCCACTGATGCCCTACTGAGTATATCACAGAGCGTAATTTAAAACAAAAAAGGTTTGCGAACAAGGCTGCAAATGCATCACCCCTTTGGTCTCATTAGGAGCCTCTTACTCTCTGCAAAGCGCCTCGAAACTAAATAGTGAATTGCTTACATTCACAGGATGCTAAGTGTTCTCCTAACTAGCTCCGTTGACAGGTGACCATTCTCTATTTTCTGTATGGTATGTTTAAGGTTCCACTATATCCCCTTACATAAATGAGAAATTACAATACAAAGAGAGAGAGACCAACACGACCATATTAGTTAAGTGCTATGACAACAACCTCAGCATCCTCTCTGCTGCTGCAGACACCTAAAAATAGGTCTGCAGCAGGAGCAAATAGATGATACCATGTGCTGATAGACTGCATTAGTGCATTAAACTTTTTCAGCGAAAGCCCAATCACAACAATACCTGGAACACATTTTCAAATTATTCACCAACATACCAGACTTCATCTGTTTCAGTCCAGCAACAGTTTTAGGCAGTCGAATTGTAAGATAAGTGCTCTATTCAACAAGTGCAAGCTGCAAAATATGTGTCTACAGTGGGAACTATGTGATTTTCTTTACGCACAGTTAATTATTAATCACACAAATTTAACAAGGTACTGGAAACCTTCCTCAGAGATTTTGTTCCATTTTGAAAGAATAACATGACACAGCACAGATATGTCAGCTGCACATCCATGATTTGACTCTCCTGTTCCAACACATCCTGAAGGTGTACTATTGGATTACGATCTGGTGGCTCTGGGGGCCATCTGACTACAGTGAATGCATTGTCATGCTGAAGAAACCAATTTGAGATCATCTGAGTTTTGTGGCATGGTGTGCTATCCTTCTGTAAGAAGCTATCAGAAGACAGGTACACTGTGCTCTTAAACTAATGAACATGGTCACCAAAAATACTCAGGTAGGCTGTGGTAATTCAGTTGGTACGGAGGGGTTTAAAGTGTGCCAAGAAAATGTCACCCACACCATTACACCACCATCACTAGCCTGAACTGTTGATACAAGGCAAAATGGATTCATGCTTCTGTGTTATTTACGCCAAATTCTGATCCTACCAACCGAATGTGAAATAAAGCAACATTTTTCCAATCTTCTATTTTTTCATTTTGGTGAGCCAATGCTTTTGCAGTTTCCTGTTCTTAGCTGACAGGAGTGGCACTTGATGCAGTCCCCTGCTGCTGTAGCCTCAGTTTCTTGCACACACTGTCGTCTGCTGCTCCTGTAGACATTCTGCTTCAAGGTTTCTCACTTGTGCATTCAGAGACGTTCTTATGTTTACCTTGGCTGTAATGAGTTACTACTGCCTTCCTGTCAGTTCGTCCCTGACCACTATATGTAAACCTAGAGATGGTTGTGTGGGAAAATCCCAGTACATCAGCAGTTTCTGAAATACTCAGACCGCCCTGACCAGCACAGCACCATGTCACAAATCACCTTCTTTTTCCATTCTGATGCTCGGTTTGAACTTTAGTAGGTCTATGCCTACATGCCTAAATGCACTGTCGCTGTCATGTGATTGGATAATTGTTGGATGACATCAAATTGGATGATTTGATGTCTTGGCTCAGTACTAACCTCAGATTTCTAACTATTTCTAAGTAGAGGAAAAAAGTGTCGAATGTGAGCGTCTTTGAGCGAGCTTGGCTTTGACCCAGTGTTCAAAAAAAAAAGAAGAAAAAAAAGCAACACCTAAAATTACCCTCCCTCTCTCTCCTTTTCATAGTGTCATTCAAGATTTGGGCAACTGTCCCCAAGGACGATCTGCATTATCCACAAACTGTTCAGCTAACTAATTAAAGATGGCAGGAGGCAAAATGTGATTACTATGCGCTCCAAGCTTAACAAAAACTACAAATGCAATGTCAGAGGTAGAATTCACAATCGGATCAATACTCAAACAAACTGGATGCGTGTTTCGGGATACTCGTCAATGTATAGACCCGACTGCCAAAGTATTTTGTTTTTCTGGCTGACCAAGCAGCAGGAAAAGGGACCCATTGTTACTGCAGTTGACCTGCATGAAACAAGAGAAAACAGATATCCTGGCTCTGTCGAAAGGCAACAAAAATAACCTTCCAATGCCGCTGAACAAAATAAAATACAATGTTCCACCGTGTTTAATCCCTATGAAAACAAAGTCTGAGAACAACTATTTAACTGAATGGAGCAAAGAAAGCCGCTAACCCAAATCCTCTGTAGGTGTTTAACCTAATAATGCCTGAATTAATTGTGACAGGCACAACAAAATGGCTTGGCATCCAAAGACAAAGTCATACAGAGAGTTGGCACCAAAGTACAAGTACACATGCGTTGGCACCAAACAGCAGCCTGGGGTCCAACGTTTCCCACCGGTGGCTTTGACAGGGTCTCAGGTTGCGTGGTGACAGATTAGCTGCCACCAGTGAAAACACAAGCGAGCATGTGGGGAGCGTGGGAGGAGAGGATAGGAAGAGATAGCATAAGAAGGGGGTGTTTGGGGTTGGTGGCAGTGGGGGGACCTGAATATAGCCAGAGAAACAGAGAGACATGTGACAGGAAGCAAGCATCGCTACAACTCGATCACAGACTCACTGGAGCAGAGGAAGTGGGAGTGATAGAAGAGTTGGTGCAGGAAGAACCCAGTAGAGGAAGTTTGCTGCTGTTTTCAACTTCCAAGATCCAGTTTCTAACCCATTTACTGACCGTGCTTACTTAGAATGCCTGAAAACACATTACTACTTATTATCACTGAGTAGTTACACATGCAGTCCCTAACACAGGCCTGCTTAGGTACCAGAGCTGACACCCAAACACATGGGTATTGCATAAAGTTCAACTTATCTCATAGTCGACAGTAACCTGGGATCACTCTCTTTTTTCTTTTTTTGCCAAAAACTCTTCACAGTGAATGAACTGCGTAATAATATATCTGCTCTGTGGTGCACGAAGAGAGAGATGTTGGCATTGTCAGCTGTGTTATTGAAATAGAGTGCATCTTCTTTCCCCTGGAAAACACACTGAGGATGTTGCTATGGGGATTTTTTTGTCAAAAGCATAATGATGTTGTTTAGATGTGGCCATGTGTTTCAAAAGGCCTCTTTCCTCTTTTCTTTCCTGCCAGAGAAGAATGAAAGGAAATGTTCTCAATGGGAAATGCATGGTCTTGTGTAGTGAGCTAGTTAGAATATGGACACATCAAGCTCATTGTGTTTCAAGAAGAATAGCTGAAAAGATGTATTTTATTAAAAATCATAGTGAAGCACAATAATCATACCTAGCCTATGTGTTCACTATTTAAATTGTAAAAAAAGAGAACTCCATTCTCTAAACAAATGTATTAAATCACGTTTTGTAAAAACTTAGACAAAACTAACAGATTTGATCAAATCTTCATGCAAAACTCTAAAAACACACTCGCTAAAACAGATTATGAACTTGTGATACATAATGTTAACCACATGCAGAAGAATTTAAACATACAGCACATAGCTTCCACACAATAGCTCAAAATTATCCACAATTGTTGAAAATGATGTCACGAACCCAGTTCAGAGTCCACAAACAGCTCAGTGATTTGAAGACTGACCCCAGTGATGATAGAAGCAACCAGTGTGCAAGAGGTGATGGATGATGAAGAGTAAGAACAAGAGCAGCAATTTTAGATAAAATCTGAGGAACTGCGATACACGTCGCTCATGGAATGACAATGAAGGAGGCAGGGCAAAGAGTGCAACCCAATCACAGCTGATTCTCTGTGGCCACTACGAACAGGAGATCAAAAGAAGAGAACAGGCCATTTAGTTTGTGGATCATCAGGTTTTTACTGACGCTTCAGTACATCATGTTGCCAATATAAATATGTGCATGAGTGCCTGCGTGCGTCCTCTTTGTCACTGTTCCCTTTTTGTAAATGGCCACATAATGGTACCATGTCCTGAATGCCATATTTTCTATTTTTTCCAATGAAGTGCACCATGAATGTTCAGTAGACTTTTCCCCCATGTGCTTCTTTTATTTTTCTAAAAAAAAGAGTCGTTATGAGTGTTTCACTGTTTGGTCTAAGTGGTTTTAGGAATGCAGCTTGAAAATTGTTGTGTGTTTACTGCTTAAGAAAAGGGCCCAAGTGTTCAAGAGTTTACTCAGATCTCTTCTGAGTAAACTCCATTCAACAGCATCGGGAAAACCTTTCAAAATAGGAAATATTTGAATTTCATTGAGTACTTATTTTCTCAGCAACTCTGTTGCAGGTCAACAGTTTACATTATTTGGCATTTTAATATTCCTACATTTACTTGTTCAGAAGACGGAATGATCCAGTACCGAAATCCCCAATAGGTTTTTTTCTTTTTAGAGTAAATGTGGTAATCGCTGTATTTTAAGTTTAACTCATTTTCCAAAAAGACAACACAAAATACACAGTTGTACATGAATCTGACTCTTAGTTTTCTGCATATATAGTGAACGTATAATGCAACAGCCCCAACATTTTCAGTTATGTATCCATGACTTCAGTGACTTTATGACTTAATTTCACTGATTTGCATTCATTTAATGCAGTGGTTCTTAACCTTGTTGGAGGTACCGAACCCCACCAGCTTCATATGCGCATTCACTGAACCCCTCTTTAGTGAAAAATAAAATGTGATTTTTTTACTGGTGCACAAAATGAGCCATGCATGTCATGGCGGAGGCTCTGCCGAACCCCTGAGACCGACTCACCGAACCCCTAGGGTTCGATCGAACCCAGGTTAAGAACCACTGATTTAATGGGAACGTACTTTACCTTTAATCAAAAATCATTAATACTACTTGGTTAACCTAATTTAACCTCAAATTTCATCCATGCATTATAATTATTTACAATGCAGCAACATTTGTCTCCATAAAATGGTAAATAGAGTGCTGGTTATAAAGTGTATTTCACATATAAAGCTATAATTAGCTTTAATATTCATACAGCACTGTATTTTATGCCTTTATGAACACGTGTGGACTCGAGGAACCAGGAACAGAAGCAGTAGCCTTCCGATTGTCAGATGATCCTCTCTACCTTCTAACCCATATCCCCATAATGCCTCAGTCCCCAAAGCATTAGTAATACCTAAACTACAACACACACACACACACACACACACACACACACACACACACACACACACACACACACACACACACACACACACACACACACACACACACAGAAGTATCTTTGTACGGGACTAATGTGTAATGTCCCGTATGACCACCATTAATCATTTAAAGCCGGGCAACAGTGCTATTGATCAATGCTATACTTCAAAGCAGCCACTGCTGGCAAAGGTGTGCATGTCTGTCTAACACAGTTTGCTCTGTACAACTGGTCAAGCCTTAAATATCATATATGATGATGTTCATGTTGCTTTTATGAAAATGGGGATATAATGTCTCCTCTGTCTCTGTTTTACTGCCAACTTTGAATGAACTGTGATGGAAAGGAAAAATGATATGGTATGGCATTCAAGAGAGGCTGAACTAACTCTCTGATATATATGTTGCATGGGTACAAAAGTAATAAAAGCCAAAATACAGTGTACAGTGCAAAAGTACTAAGACTTCCACAGAAGTGACTCTTTTTTGGAGCCAATATTCACAAAGAGGAATATTCTGAAAATAAGCTTTGCAGGGCTCTTCTTTCAAAAGCTATGATGACGGACTGACAAAAGAATGTAAAATCTATGCTGCTTACATTTTGAATTCAGACAGTTTGGTCCTCATGGCTGGCAAGAACACAAAAGAGATAGCCTCTAACATCAGGGGAAAACAAATTCAGCTGAAGCTCAGGTGTTCGTGCAGTAACACTTCATTTACAAGTTGTACAAATATAAAGGGACTTTGACTCTGCATACAGGCATTGTGCATGCCGCCTAAGAAATACACACAGGCAAACAGAAGATCTCCTCTGATTTCTTCCTCAGTAGATTTGTACTTGTCCTGCTATAGCCAAGTTTGCATGGGACAGCGCCAAGCAGCTAACAACCAGCAGTTTATTAATTGGATCTGGTAGCTTGTTTATATCGGTAAGGACTGAGATCATTTCACACTTGCCATGGAACAGGTGTGCTCTGCAGCAGTGCCAAATGAGCAAACTGCACGGGCTCAGCAATTGAAGCAAAAAAAAAAAAAAATTAAATTAAATTTAAAAATGAGCTTTCACCAAAAACATGCAATAACTCAGCAAAAAGAGGAAACACTACTGAGATCTAGGGCTCTCCTCATTCAGATGTATCCGATTCCTGAATACCAGCACTAAATTGTTCTTCTTCTTATTTGCTTCATTCTGGAAATTTCACTCCATTTAATGTTTTTACTACATTTCCCCTCTAATTAAATTCAGTTGTGTGAAGGCTTGCTAGACGAACCGCCTTTACTTTGATTATAATCTTCAAATTGTGATTTTGAAAAATTATACAAAAGACTAAATTTCAGATGCACTAGACATGAGCCCAAGGATATTCCCTGGAGTTTTTTTTGTTAAAAATCATTATGAGTTGGATAGAAATGAAAAGGCCCTGAGGGTCTAAACATTGCTTGGGACAGACACTGACTGCTGTTTTTGAAAATGAGCTATACCTTTAAACAGTCATATCCTGATGTTCCCTATCAGAGACAATCACAGAATAAATATCTGCAAAGTTCAATCCTATTTCTAATCCTATGGCCTCTGATGACTATCTGGTGAAGAAATATGTACTGACAAGCACTATGCAGATTTGGGTAAAAAAAAAAAAAGTTAATTTGCACAGCACCTCAGAAGCGCATGTTGTGTCTGCCTCCACCAAACGCCGGAAGCAGAGACGATGTGTCTGAATCTTAAATATTGCTAAAAAACCTCAAGGACTTCACTAAACTACAAACATACTTTTTGTCCTAAGCGCCCTCATCTTTCCTCCTACCCCAGACTCAACGGATGCGCCCTCGACATAACAGGCACACGTAGAGGTCAGAGACCACCTGTTCTGAGCTGGCTGAACTGCTGAAGCGATATCAGAGGACACATCTGGCCTGACACGCCGGATGGGAAAGGCAGCTTGCTTCCAGGCTGGTGACAGCCGGTGACGGATGACTCACAGCTGATGCTGAGGTTACAGGAGGTCACATGGTGAGCAAGGAACGGAAGGGTTAGTTGGGACAGTGTTTTTCTAAGGAGCGTTTAGCTTCTAGAGAGGAGCATGAGCTGATTTCTAGTTTGTTTTGCAAGTGTTTTGAATTATCGAAGCGTGGAGTGGCAGAGTACCTAGGGGATGTACGCTAACTCATTTGTTCATCTGCTCACATAATAGACCACTTGCTGAAATCGCTCCTTAAAATGGAGAATAAAGATGTGAATCGATATTTGATTTCTAAATTTCGACAACAGTTATTGGTTTTCATTTTCTGTCTCGCACACAGCTCTGCATTTTGAATCTCGAAAGTCCAATTTGAGTTTGTTCTGAGACTTAGCAGTGACAAGGGGCCTCACCAGTTCTGAACAAAGTCTATCAATTCAATGTCAATATCCGTATCCCAAAGCAGCAGAGTAAAATATTATGTCTCCACTCCGTCTGAATAACAAATATTGACAGACACAAGACCTGAATCGGTAATGCAATCATTCTTGTAAGATTCTAAATTTCCCCCGGACATGTAACCTGGTTTTTCTTTTGGCTTTACAGCTATCCTTCTTGCCTCTCTCTATATATATTTCTTCTCAGTGTATTTCAGTTTGAGCGTGACTTTGTGTGGCTATATTTACATATTTATGAACTCTACATGATCCTCACCCCTCGTTCCAGAGTTCACAGCGTTATTTTCCACAGTATGGAAGGGAGAGAAGTGATGAGAGATGCTGAAAAGCAAAGAAGGGGAGGACGAGCATGTCCTCTGAGCTCTGTGCTGCCTTATTCTTTATCAGCTTTCATCTCTTAGCCCTTCCAAGAGACTGAACCATAAAAGAATCCAATCACAAGGGGACATATTATTTTCTCCCTCCTTGAATACACTATACCGTATCCTAGACCCACACAATGTCTTGTCCTCTTGCATATGTAACTCGAGGAAGCAATGGTCAGGAGCATGGTTTATCTATTGACTCTGTGTGTGATTAGCATACTAAACATGCAGTTTCTTCTAACTCAACGCACCCGGTGAGTATTAAAATGAGTCATAAGAAAAAACTCACTCATTTTTCTCCAGCAACAGGATCAGCTGTTCACCTTCTGCGGGCACCAGCAGCTGCAGCGATGCAGGATATCTCTGAAACACAAAAAGATATGAGGTCATGCCCAGAAATCACCAATCCTGTCTGTGGACGTGCGTGACGGTTCAGCTGACGTTTTCGTGCACAAAGCAGGATGGGGCAAGGCACAATAGTGCTAGAGGAACAGGAAGAAAACTTCCACATCATTCACTTCCCAAATCTGGAATCAACTTCCATTTATACCATGACAATCCTTAAGCCTTTAATGGAAACAAATCCACTGAATAGAATTACAATGAATAATATAGTGAAGGGATTTGTTACTGTTACTGAGGAAACTGTACTGTTGCTGTTTAATGTTTCACAGCATATTGAGACAACTCAGGAAACAGTGTATTTTTCAGCATGAAGATGTGTCTAAAAACAGACAATGTTAAGATGCTTTGACAGTGGATTGGTTTAGGTTTTGCAAAAGAATAATGGAACAAGGAGGAGGACTAATTAATGGTGTTGTGTGGGAAACCACATGTCACTCAATGACATGTTGCTTCTTTGCTTCTGACAAGGTTTGTTTGCAATAAATTGATAAAGCCTCACTTAAAATGGGACTTTTTGTCACTGGTGTATAAAAACACAAAATCTGCAATAATGTATTTTGACAGTATTTCAGACTTGGTCCAAAACGTAAGTTTGATTTTTTTAGAAGAGAAAAAGTGTCGCAACAGCTGTAATGATTACGTGACGTGAGTGGTTTGGTGTTAATGACGAATGGCTGCAAGTGTCATTTAAAAATTGAATCCTCTATCAAATATTAAAATGTCAATTTCCAAAATATAGCTTTAAGGTGAGTTAATGCTTTTCTGAAAATTAGCATCGTCCTTAAGGCAAAACAGAGGCAAAGAAGTTCCATGCTTTAGAGCCTCAGTTTTGTAAAAAAGGATTCATGAACGTAAGCTAGCAGAGAGGAAAAAGGGTCAGACATGTTCACACTAAGCAGAAATGGATTTATATTTCATCAGCTGATATTTTAGATGAACAGAGTGCTCTTTCACAGTGACATTTCTTAGGATAGCTGACCGATGCCTTCGGGGAAATACTCTGCTGGCCAGTCTGAAGCTGTGTGTCTGCAAGTATGTGTGTGGACAATTCATGTCATGTCTACTGTGCAACAAAGAAAATGTGTCATAATTCTGCAATACTTTACAGCTCCAAGAAAACTTCTACTTGGCACACAAGGCAGGTATACCGTAGCTGACCATTTTACACCTGTTCAGCTGCGTATCGATACAAATATGTAATATACATCTAAGCAGAGCCTGAAGATGCCTGTGAAAATGTGAGAATGCCTTGTTGATGGCAGATGTCAGCGGACTATTACCAGCAGTAAGATAACATCTCTCAGATAGGCTACAGCAACAGAAGACCACAAGTATTGTGACTCCTGCAGGTAAGAACAGGAAACTAAGGCTACAATGCACAACGGCTCCCAAAACCTGAACAATAAAAGACTAGAAAATATTGCCTGGTCTGATGAATAGATTTCTGCTACAACATTCAGAAGATGGGGTCAGACATTGGTATGAGCAACATGAAAGCATGGATCCATGCTGCCTTGTATCAACAGTTCAGGCTGCTGCTGTTTGCATGATTTGTGGGAGATATTTCTGGCACTCTTCGGGCCCCTCAGTACCAGCTGAGCTGCTTAAATGCCACAGCTTCCTTGAATATTGCTGCTTCTAGCAGGACAACACACCACATCACAAAGCTCAAATCATCTCAAACTGGTTTCTTGATCATGACAGTGAATCCAGTGCAGTCAAACGGCCTGCACAGTCATCAGCTCTAAATCCACAAGAGCATCACTATGAGGTGATGGAAGAGGAATTTACAACAAGGCTGATAAATCTAGGGCAGAGTGTGATGCTATGATGTCAATATTGACCAAAATCTCTGATGAAATGATCAATGTTTCCAACACCTTGTTTAATTTGTGCCATGAAGAATTTAGGCACGACTGAAGACAATAGGAACAGCGAAGTATACCCAACAAAATGACCAGTGTGTGCATAAATCTGCCTCTGTGTTGTGACTTTTACTGCAGTCTCTGATAAGACAATCACAAGTTACCCTTGTAGTAAGTTTAATATGGGACAGCAGGCTGCTTTAACTATTGTCTCGCCTTAACAAAAATGCCTTATATCAGCACAGTAGGTGATAGAAAAATATGGCTAATGTAGCTCAAAATGATTAAGGCTATAAAACGTAGTTTCACTTCCCCACAGTATGTGACATTTTTGTGATGACTGACTGTGAGGCAGGCACATAACGCTGGGAAAAAAATCCTAAACAAAACAAATCGTTCAGATGGTGACTTCCCTGCACGAGGAAAAGTGTTTGATTGCTCAGGGAGTTCTGAATACCTACACATTTCCCTCCTCTGGAAAGTTTCCTTAAGTTGCGGTAGAGATGCCAAATTTCAAACATTTCCCTTTCCAGCTGTAGTAAGTGGAACAGACAGGGTTTCATAGCCTGAGAAGGCATGTTTAGAGAAACCAGAGAGGGATGATTTGTATATATCTTTTAATCTAGCTTATAATGTGTAGTACATGAACGAAAAAATGACACTCTTTACAAGCTGTTACAGAGCTTTTAGCAATAAGTTCACAATATGTAGTGTCTAGTGTGTGGCAAGCTCATATTTAACAAAGAAATGAGGACATGTTCAAAACAAAGCCGATAGCATGGAAGGAGAAGAACTACAAAAAGGGGCATGACATGGAGGGAAAACATAGCAAAAGAGGGGACTTCTCTACCAAAAGAAATTAAATAGACAGGCAACAGATGGAGGCAACAGAGGAAGGAATCATATACTGTGGTTATGTTAAACAAAAAGCCAGACATCTATACTTGGCTGCACTCTGAAAAGCACACTGACATTAGTTCAGTATCTGGCTGAGTCAGCTTATTACCAATAAGCTATTTCTGCTAAATGGTTTTGAGAGTATTTACCCCAGATGTGAGTTGGCTGAGAGGTCTGCGCTCTTTGCCCTTCAGCAACAGAGGTATGGCGGTCTCGTAAGTTTGCGGCCTGGTTGCCTCCCCGCTCTGTTCGGCCTTGTCTGGACTACTTCCTGTGAAAAGATCATCAGCACAGATTAGCTTGAAATTTAGCATCAAGCTACAAACAATACAGATTGCAAACAAAGGGGTCAGAAATGTGGGTCAAAGCTGCTGTGTAATATCCTCAATAATTCAAGCACACCATTAATGCAACAAAAGCTTGGAAGGCTCAGACACACAGCAGAGCAGAACACTATTAAAGACTGTGGTCGGTGCTGCAGAGAAAGAGTAAAAGCTCACTCCTGTTCCTGCGAGTAGATATGCTATCCCCCAAAGGACCCTTGCAACAAGACCACAGCCACAGACAGAGCATCAATAATAGATGCTCTCACGCAGTTTATAACTCTTCTTCTGCAATATTTCCCCAGATGGGAATGGGGTTTTTTTTCTAAAAAAGGTAGGATGAAATTGTCTTTCCCATTTCTTATATATATATATATATATATATATATATATATATATATATATATATATATATATATATACCTTTATCTTTCTTCCTGTCCAACTTTGTATAGTAGTTCAGGAACGAGCACCATACTGTGCTGTTTCCTCCTCTTTTCCACATATCATTTTACTCCTCTTCCAAACTTGTAACAGAGCTAAATTACCAAAGTAAGAAACTGGTTAAGCTAATTAGTTTTTAAAAGATTGCTCTTTTGGGACAGAAAGAAACCTACTGTGTATAGAATAAGATGAAGTATAGTAAACCATATCAATGCTTGGAGCAAAATGTGGGAATCAGTCACAATTCCCTCTGCTCTCTCAGTGTCTCTCTCAGCTCCACAGAAGACTTGGCTGTCCCTAACGGCCTTACAGAGCATGTCTGTGCTGTTGCTAGCCCAGCAGGATTCCTGTGTAGCCCAATAAATGTTACAAACCCATAGAGGATTGAATAGAGAGTGTTAAAAGGGGAGGGGAGAGGCTGTTTGAGGTTTCACGCTCCCGCTATCAACAAAGTAAAACTGAGAGTGAGTGCACCGCCTCTATTTACTATACATCTAAAGTCTCGGCATATTCTCTAATCCTTGGAGATTTGCAGTAAAGCATCCACGTGTCTGCATGTGCATGTGTAACATTATACACAGTGCAACAAGAGTTCAGCAGTACACTGAGCAGAAATGCTACAATCCCACATATTTTGTTGCTCCTCCTCCCGCCTGGAGGTGTTTTGATTTTCAGGTACGTTTGTCTCTTCAAAGGGTGACAATTCTTGTCTTTGAAGACTGACTCCTGTGCCACCGTGACTACGCTTCATACAACTTCAAACTGTCTGTGACGGCGGCTTGTCTGTGTTCTCAGCGTGGCCCACACTCTCAACTTAGCCACAGTACATAATAAGCTAACAAGGGCATAAAAGGGACCTCCTACATTTAATGGGATATTTGAACATATGCCGATGGTAGTTTGTTGGTTTTAGTGGTGCACGAAAACCACGTTAGACAGACGGAGCAGCATGACTGAGACCACAGGCTGCGGCTGGAGTGCCATTAAAAAAGAGCTATAAAAGGAAAGCCAGGCAGACGTCTTGTTAATTAAAGACTTCATCACTTCCACCAGGGTCCCTCACAAATCATTTAGAGCTCTCTGACACTAAATGAGTTTGCGATCCTTAAACAATATCAGTTTGGAGTGGAGACTTCAAGCCTGGGTGAGCTCAAAACAAACTAGTTAGTACAATGTGTTTTCAGCCCACATCTAAGTATTTCTAATTCTTCTGTAAAGCCACATTCTAACGAGCTTGCCATCATAAAGAGCAACATACGGAAAATCTTTCCTTGAAGGCATCCATCTCGTTACATTTGTCTCTACACAAAAAGAGACAAAGGGAGTTTTGTGAAATCTAATCCTGCCCATTTTCTCTCCTCCACACACATGGCCAGTCTCTGGGTAAAGTAAGCGTGCTCACTCAATGTTGGACGTAGCCTCCCTAATTCGGGGGGGTTTAGATGCCGTTTGATGTTCTGGTAAGCGCTTTGTTTGAAGTACAGTGACCCCTTTAATATGTGAATTAATGAGTTTTTGTAGCATTTTGTGTGTGCTAGGCTTCAGTTTGCAACATCTGCCAAAGCAAACTTAAAAGAAAGTTCCCTTCAAACAGCAGAGAAATATGACATTCATCATCATTCTCACGGGTTTTATCCTCTTTGGGAACCTTTTAAATTCACACTAAAACTGGGTTAATCCCGTATGTTTTCTGAGAGCTCCATGACTGCTAAGCCAACCACAGTTGTACCCCCATATTGGACACAAGGCAGAATTATCTGTGGGTCACACATGAAAAACACAAGTTCTGTTTTGCAGCCAAGATCATCTTTCCCCCAAGCTCTCTTTAAATAGCCTCATAACCCAGATTTCTTTTAAAGACAACTCTGTTTTGATGATCTAACAAATATATTTTTCTTTCTGCCACTATTTCATATTCTGCACAGCTGAGTATTACTGGTAGGAAATGGGAATTCAAACAGAGGCCGATGTCCACTTTTCTCAGCAGGGCAGTGAAACAGCCAAAAACATAAACAAACAAAATGAGCCACAATTACTGCAGTCAAATCCAAGAGGCTGCTGGACTCTGGGAAAAACTCTACCTCATTACATAGACTTGGTATTTTACCTGCTGCAACAAAAGGCTTCTCTGATAACTTTCACATCTTTTTGTCCATTTATCTTTTTGATTGAGAAAGGTGTTTATATTGTGGAGGGATTTAAGCAAAGCAGCCAAAGCAGCATGGATTACCTTTTGAAAAATGCATATGTCTGGCTGCTTTTGTATCTGATCAACAAGCAATTTTATTATAGGGTCCCTCTAGTGAGATGGATAAGAGAATACAAAACATAAGGTCAAAACGAGTTTATGAATCAAATCAAATCAAATCAAATCACTTTTTATTGTCACATCACATGTGCAGGCACACTGGCACAGCACATGCGAGTGAAATTCTTGTGTGCGAGCCCCACAAGCAACAGAGATGTGCAAACACAACAACACAAACGAGCAAAATACAAGAATGGCCAACCTGAAACTAATAAATATATGTACAATATATAATAGTGTATGCATTTCTGGATGTGTATACTAAATATTTTCCTACGTGTGTGTGTGTGTGTGTGTGTGTGTGTGTGTGTGTGTGTGTGTGTGTATACACATTTTTACAAATTAAATAGTAAAAAAATAAAATAAAATAATAATAATAATAATAATAAAATATATAAAATATACAGAGTTGAATATGTGCAAAACAAGTGGCATTTATATACAGTGTGGAGTGCATAATGTTGAAGTTCCAGTAGTGAAGCTGAGGTGTCTATGACGTGTTCAGCAGGATGAAGGACATTTAGCAATCTATAAGCAAAATGTTCAAGGAAACACAAGAGAAGATGAACACCACAGCGGGACTTGAGAGACCTTCTGCAATCAGATTAGCGTCAAACAACATATGCATACAAACTAAGTGTAACTTAACGTCTTTATGTTTTGCTGGGAAAACAGGAAATAAGGCTGTGTTTGCCTTTTTACCTAAAAAAGAGTTTATACAATTCTAACACGCTTGAAAGTCAATATTTGGTACAACCATCTTTATCTTTAAGGTACAGTAGCCACAGCTTCTTAGTAAGAGTCTTCTATAAATAATTCACTGCAAATCAACTTATTATTAGGTTGTTTATTATATATATTATATGTTGTATAGTAAAAAGCTGTAAAAATATTCATTATTATGCAAACAGAAGAATCACAAAGTGAAGAGCTGCGAAATATTTCAGACAACGTGACACAAAGAGAAAAAGTCATCAAGCAGGAACTCTTTGAGCAGAGTTAAAAATAAAATCAAGGAAACACAACAAAGCCTGAAGACATGACTTCAGTTATTTCTCAACACAGAGAAGAGACCTTTAATGCCAGCTGATCAAAGGATAAGAACTCTGATTATGGATTTGATAATGGTGAAGATTTATTGGTCAATATCTGCACAGCGGCTGCAAAACCAACCCTCTAAGCCTCCAATCATCTGTAAATGCCCTCAGAAAGGTGAATCTTGGCCAACAGTGAATCACTGAAGAGGCTTTTAGCTTGAAAAAGGAAAATGACGGTACCCAGCGCATACACAGGGACAACTGCCAAAACGCTGATAAGAAACACACAGCATAGGTGAGTTCAACTGTTACAATTGGATTTGATGGAAATCTGGATCTGATCCAGAACCATTTCTGGGAGTGATTACTGTATTGACTTTCCTTATTGATTACAAAATGGTAAGACATTGACCCAAACTAAAATCCCTGCGTGAGCGTGAGATGAGCGTTGTTATAAGTGTAGGCAGGCTGGCTTTTTTCATCCTTAACTGATATGAAATCAAATAAAGAAGTGTTTCTCTGAATGAAATACCGAGGCCATTTCCACCTTTGTACATTACACATTATAAGCTTTCAAAGAGGGATATTTTTCATTTTTTATTATGTATTTTTCATCTCTATCACGCATGTACATTTACACAAGTACTAAAGTAGTTCCTTTCTTCCTTAGAGTTAGAGGAAGGCATCAATATCAATCTCATCTTTGTTAAATATGAAGCTATAACCAGCAGATAGTTAGCTTAGTTTAGCTGAGTGGACTGGAGATCAGGGGAATGTGAAAGGAATTAAACCAGATGGTTTTACAGAGTTTCATGTGTGAGACAATTTCTTGGCCAGACGTTGTAACGTCTTATGGTCCTGTCATCACAATGAGTTTGGAAAACAGGTGTGAAGTTACCATGCACAGCCAAAAGTAACTCCCCTTAGAGAGCCACAGTGTCATAGTACTGGGTCTTTGACCCAGTGTTTCTATGTTTCCGGACTTAATAGTATTTGCTGATTTCTAAATATATAATTGCTTGCCTAGAAAGAAAGTGCTTTATAAAAAATGGTGGATGAGGCCGCTATACACAATAATAGGTCTCAATATAAAGAAACACATTAAAAAGTGAGGTTGTGCTAGCACTTATTTAATCAGAAGTTTCTCAGAAAAATATAATAACATCAATATATCTTTGTGACCGTCTACCATATTACAGCTTATTCAGTAAGACTTATTGCAGAACTCAGCACTACAGCTTTTATTTCCTTTTACAACGCATTTCTTTTTAACACATCAAAGGGAGCATTTTACAGTTCCTACTTCAATATTATGTTCGTAGACTAATAAAAGACATTCAAAAGTAGTAATGGCATTGTTTAAAAAAAAGGAGCGCTGTAGCTCTCGGAGGTGCTAGATACTTTCCTGCATATGAATTAAAGTTTGATGGTGGAAGCAACTTCAAAGAAAAGACTTTCAATGGAAAATAAGTCACTCGGTGAACAGACAGGCTTCTCTTATAGAGATTAATGTACAAATGTATATTTCAATTTGGTGTTTTATCTTGAGCAGTATAACTGGCCTGCTTGCTCAACATTAGTTCACATTGTCCCAGAATGGAAGTGCATTAAACAAGAAAGCTGAAGCTACAGCATAATTTCCACACATTTGCAATGTTCAAAAGCAAACTATGAACGCCTTCCTAGAAATTACACTTTTATCTTGAAGAAAATGTAATAAGTTATAGTAGTAAATACTAAGATAAGATAAGATAAAACTTTATTAATCCCCCGAATTTCCCAGAGGAACCCACCCGAGGGATTAATAAAGTTTTATCTTATCTTATCTTATCTTAGTATTTAGTAAATAAAAATGTCTTTACACACACACACACACACACACACACACACACACACACACACACACACACACACACACACACACACACACACACACACACACTACTGGGACCCCACCCGGGCCCAGCAGTGCAGGGCCTACATGTGCCACTGCATTTCACGCCAGTACTGGGGCCCACAGTAAGCTGCCCATTCACAATGGGTCACCGCAGCAGGTAGCACCACATTTTGGATTTGGCAGATTTTTACACTGGATGCCTTTAACAGTGTAACGCACAGTGGATTTGTCGTTCCTCCCAGACTTGGACTGGAGATATATCCTTGATATACAAACATGTATTTGTCTATCAAGCACTCTCCCTAACAGTCTAATATTTTCATTTGAGTTCTTTTGCAGTATATCAATAAGATCCAGTCTAACTTCCAATTTACCGAGGTTTTAAATCAGCTGCTTTTTCCACTTCCCTGTATAGTGTTTTCTTATTGCAAACAGTTTTGCAGCAAATACTCCTGTGCAGACCCACAGTGGGTGGTGTAGATGAACGGTGGGGCTGTGCAGACAGGGAAATCTGAGTGGGTTTGACCACACAGGTCAGACAAAAGTCAGGCTTTTAGGAGCCCTATATGGGTTTTCTATGGGCAAGCCCAGAAGAGGTTGCTCACAAAAATAGGGGCCTTCATGTGGGCCTGTGAGGTAAAAGTACTATGGGGCCTGCATGGGCTAACCCACAGCATGGCCAACAAGGATTTTTTGTGGGCAATCTCACTATGGGTGGCTTTGAACCCAGGATCTTGCTGCTGCGCAAAGTACAGCATACAGCTGAGACAGGCAGGACTGTCCTTACTTTAGCAAGTACTTTTAGTCATAATCCAATCCATCTTGGATATATAAGTCGATGCGGTTGGTGATATATTCCACTGGAACACTCTGACAGCTCTTGGTGTAAAAGTAAAAAGCGATTGCATCACTTGTTCTTTTGAGCAGCATGGATGTCTGGACCACAGATCATGCCAATAAATTAAAATGCTGTCATGACATTTTACATAAAACTAAAAATGTCAACCTCATGGTACCATTATAAAATTTTTTATTATAACATTATAAAAAAAACTGCCTAGAGGTTGTATCAGCAGGATGTAACCTCAGGAGCCATGAAAACCGCCACGGAACTACAATCAGAAAGTTGTTGAAATAGTTTATTCTGAACCAAACCAGTGGACCAAATAAATAATGAAAGGACAAGCCAGCATTGCTGTAACTAGAGCCATGCCTCGAGCACTGGTTTAAAAAAAAAAGACTTCAAAAAAACAAACAAAAAATTCTTTGAGATCAAAATAAAGCACTGATGTTCTTTTTACAGGAGAAAAAACCCCAACAAATTTCTGTTTAAACAATGCATCAAAAGATTTACCCAGCACTCTGAGTAAGACTGACTAGTTTTTCAGCCCTGCAATTTTTCTTCTATGATTTCTAAGGGAAAAAAATAAATGGGCTTAAAATGTAACAAAGAGGAAAAGCATTATGAGCTTTTTAGACACAGTGAAAGAGACCACTCTAAAGTGTCCCAGGGTCTTTTGCAGGGATAGATAACTACAATGTTACCTCATTACCAACAATTCAACAGTGCCTACTATCTGTTCCCACATTGCACACTCTTCCTGTGATAACAAACTGGTGTAATTAGTGCTGAAGGTGTTAATCCTGGATGTGTTACCTCCTAGATCCATTCCAAACACACATCATTATTGTTCTGATCGAGCAATCACTGGCTCAGAGTGAAATGATGGTAATACAAGATTTCTCAGCGTGGTTTAGTGAGATTTACTCGTGTGTCTTATTCACATCCTGTGGGAGCAACAGTGGAATAGCCAATTCCCGTCTTGTCTTGCACAGATTTGGGCATTATGTCTCAGAGCTATAGGGATTTCAGCTCGGGGGATTTAGGGATTAACTGGAACTTATCACACATCCTGGGTCACCCAAAAGCCATCAGCAGGGGAGACAAGGTTTAACAAAATATCAGTAATGCTAGCAGCTTGTTATTACAATGATAATCTTAGTCAATTGGTCAGTCGGTCAGTTCCTTAATCACTGACCCTATTCCTGTCTACAACTCCTGAAATGATTAATAGTAACCAGAGAGCGAGTCTACTGATTCTGGTGATCTCCTGACTTTAATCTCCAAGCACCGCTTCAGTGAGACTGTAGTATAGTATATAATGTCTATAACAAGTTAAATTCTATTTCTTCTGTGTCTTCGACATTTTTTAATTTTCCTTTATTGGCTGTCATAAACGGCATATATATGGTACCACACATACCAGCAAATAGTTGCTATCTATAGCTATATTTTTGGGGCTCTGACAAATACGATGACTGAGCAACATAAGGCTAAGGCTAACTCCTTAGCAGCCATTTCAGCCTTTCAAAATAAGAGCAAGGATGCTATCCCTCTCAGTTTCCAGTTTTCCCGATTGTGTCAAAAATCTGGTGTAAAATCCCAAAACAAACATGAAGAGAAACCTGCTCTGACGACCACTTGTGACAAGGAAGCAGCCGAAAATAACTTTCTATGTAGCGTTAATCTTATGACACATGCATTTTTTTTACCCTGTTATCCAGCTAATGGGGCAATTGGAGCCTTTCCTAGCTTCTATAAGATGAAAGGCAAGCTACACATTAGGCCTAACATCACAGGTCTAACATGCAATTCTTTCAGATTATTAAAAAAAATAACATTTCAGACATTTCACAGTGCATATTTGGGTGGCCATTAATATACCTAAGCAGCCCACTCTATGTGTGGAAAGGACTGAATGATTGTATTCATTCAGAATATGCAATTATGTAATCAGTGATTCAACGTGTGCTAAATTTTTACCAAAAACAAAACAAAAACAAAACACTCAGCAAAACCTTTTGTGTTCTTGAAGGAAGGAAATTCAAGTATGGGCACTCCAATAAGACAAAGATCAAGAGGTCCCAAATTCTGTGGAGAAAGCAGAGCCAATTCTGCTTCACATGTCTCTAAAAAAAAAAGTGTTCTTCATATACTATTCTCTCAAAACACCTTCAATTCCTTCCATGAAAAGCTTCAGGATATAACGGCTATTGGCTGAAGAGCATGACTGGATCCAATAACCAACATCTCAAGGTAAACAGGCTGACATGGAGGTGTGGTGACCTTTCTGTTGTGAAATTATTGATGTAGGGCAACCTGATGGTTCAGCCTGCTGTGCAGCTGCGTGAGTCTCAAACCTGAATCATGTTGTTGCATCAGTCCACTTCCATGCTTCTCTCATCTGAGTGAAACCTAATATTTCTTCAGAGGGATGGTTGGTCAAAGGAAAAGAAACAAACAAGGAACCGCTGCTCTCAAGAAATCATATGTTCACTAGCTCTTTTGTACACTTCCCATTTGTGCTACACTTCCAGCCAGCCACGCATTCATTATGGACGCGAGCAGAGACGACTGCATGTTTAAACTTCTCAGAAATCTGTCATTCTTCTGCATTCTAGCATAAATAACAGCTCGCTGTTCACAGTGGTGACAGGAGCGACTCCATGTTCCCATCCTATTTTGCACCTATTCAGTATTCCTTTCTTCCTCTCTTTGCTCCACTATAAAGATTTTTTCCTTCAGTGCAGGGGAAAGTGTCCCACTAAAATATGTAAGCATCACAGGCGGTCTGACACATCCAATCACTGCGGTAAATGTAGGTGACTGACTGCTTTCTCACCTGTCTCAGTGTCTTTTTTTTTGGTTCTCTAAAGGATAATGCAGACTGGAGAGAAATGCACCCACTCTTATCCATCACACACATGACTGACTGCTGTTTGTCAGAGCTCTTTAGGTGGTGGTCTGTAGCTCTGATGCTGTCTAACACCCAGATTTCTCACAGTTTCACAATACATCGCTAACATATTCTCTTTTTTTTTCCACCCTGTTCTTTCTTAATAAAATCAGGAATTATTCCATGTATACATATTCGATTCCGAGTCGCTTGTGACTGCTGTTTTTTGTGTACCGCTGTGTTAAGTTGCCTTCGCATGACATCAGCATATCTATTATGTATCTGTAGCATCCACAGGCAGAGCAGGAGGAAGCTAAATCACACTGATGGCTATAATGACCAATGATGCTTAACAGAGGGAGACAACTCTAACTGTGCGTGGCCTTCCCTCGCGGCCAAAAGATCAATGCCAGCCTGTCCTCAAAATGTCAAGTGACAGCTTATGGAGGGGCTTGAGAGACAGACCAGGATGAGGTTATTTCCTAAATGGATTTTACAGAAACCTGTTGTTTTTTTCCCCACACAGACGATAGTCAGCATTCCACCACAGACTGGAGAATGGGCTAGAGCTACTTCCCAGGAAACTGTGCTGAAAGGTGACCGATGCTCCTCGGAGACCAAGGAGACTGTGCATACATTATTGTGTGTTTCAGGGCACTCGGGGTAGGTTTTATTCTCCCCGCTGTCTGTTTGTTTAGACAAAACAGACATTTTAATCTTTCTAATTAATTCTGTCTGAAGCTGCAGTCAGTCTGACCAGCTGATATCCTCAAATCTAATCCAGGTCATTTGGTTCTGTCTCTAATTATTTATTGAGTTTCCTCCACCCGGAAAAAAGGGGAAAAAAAAGACCCTTAGAAAACCAGTTGATATGCAGACGAGAGACAAAGAAAGTCAGGCAGAGAGAGAAAGCAATAGACAGAACGATTCATCAAAGATTTACAAACACGGCCTGCTTGATTCTCGCCCTTATGGGACTTTTATTTTATTTTTGCTATAAAAGTTCAGAAGACAACTGAGCCCTGAAGGGCCGTAGCACTTCACACAAGAAAACACAAATGGTTATTCAAACATACTCAATATTCCAGTCATAAATATAAACAAGCTTTCTGAAGGCTAACAAGCAGAAGGCTGAGTCAACTACTGATAACCTGAGTTTTACTTTGTAGGCTTGTTAAACACTGTGCAACCAAAATTTAATTACAGCTACTTTCACAAAGAAGCTGATCTCCCAGCTTAAACATGAAATATGTTACTATTCTAATCACTTCCTGAGCTGTCAGTCAAAGTTTTAATCAGAGGGGATGGGAGTATGACAAAGCAAATGATTATACAGTACGATGAAAGACTGCATTCATAGCACAAAACCTTTAAACAGATTAATTTTAATCTGCGGAACTTAAATGTAAAGTTTTTGACACTTTTTCGCTACTTTTTGGTGAATATTACTATTTTATTTGTAGCACATGTCTTCAAATATGCATTATTACTGGCTTCAAAGCCTTGGACATGCTCGCTCAGACACTTTCAAAACCACTACAGAGAATGTCCTCATTATCTAATGCATCACTTATTTCACTAAATGACAACACAACAGTTTCTGAACTCTGTCCAGGTTGCTGATTGCAGCTGAGTGTTGGCACAGGAAGGCCGAATGTCAGTCAGTGGTGATCTGATCCATATAGGACTGCCAGATTTGGCAACAGAGGTACTAGCCGCAGAGTTGTTTTTTTTTCCGGGGGGTACAGAAAAGGATTGAGTCAGTTTCAGTCAGCAGCAACACTAAGGCTAGCACTGGAGAAGTGTGAAATCACTGCACTGGCATAAGTTTGACCGATTCTGGCAGGGCTCATCACAAATCTGGCTTAAGTCAAGTATCCAGTTATGATGGATTTAGGCCACTGTTAAGCCAAACCATTTTGACTAAATGGATATTTATGACATGATTTTTGTGTCCGGCCAATGTGACAATCTTTTACTTACAGTGCACGCCTACGTAATTTGTTATTTCCACATAAGAACAACAAAACAGGACAACATTTCTTTACAAAAAAAAGAAAACAAAATAATCATTTAACGTGGGGAGGCACTGGTTAAAAGAGATTCATGTGACTGTTAGGAAGTGGGAAGCAAACATCAGTATCCCATGTCAAAGGTCAATATTTTGTCAACCCAACCAGTCCTTTCTAAATCCTTCCTTTCTGGACTTTGTAGCTGTATAACACCTTCACACTATTTCCTTTTTTTTGCTACCAATCTGAGAATAGACATAACTTTTACAGCTACTGGATGGAGAACATGACTACAGCACATCTGGTCTTCTTTTTACCACCATAAATAACAAAATTAATTAAAAATTCAGAAGTCAAAAATTGTGTTGTGCACGTTTATATCATAATTTTTAATAGGATAGACCAAGTCTATCCTAGTCTATCCCAATTTTGGGAGAACATGAAAAGAGTCTGCTACAAAAAACCCCCTCTCTGCCTCCATTCGAACAAACTGTAGTATGACTAAAAGCGCTGTAGCAAGAGCCCCCACCAAGGTGGGGGGAGACTGTGACAAACGTTTCACATAGAGGCTGAAGTCAATATCCAACATTACTGTATCTGACTGCTGCCACAAAAGAGCCTGCCCTAGTTCAACGCTCACGCAACCCATTACAACTGTTTTACTCTCTGCATTTCTGTTTTAACTAACCCAGTGTGTGGCAGCTTTAATGATCCGACAGCTGGCTGATGTGGACAGCAAACAACTCATGAGCTGAATCTTTCTACTTCTCTTTCATGAAAGCTTATTATTGACTTGTTGGCACTGTACATCTGTATTAGCTGCTCCAGCTGTGATGGTAGCATGTCGTATTGTTTCAGTAGTGCACTTTTAACCTTATATGGCCTGTATTTTCTTATTTATCACTTCAGCATGCTTGATCACCTCAAAAATATCTATATTTGAATAGCTCCTTACGTTTAACAGTGGGTGGCATTTAATTTTGTTCCTTTTCCTTTTCTCTTATTACATCCACACATCCACACGCACAAATTTGTACTGTGTCACGTGCTCAATCCCATACACAGACTACCCCATAATCAGTGGCTGATTCATTCAGGAGACATCCTGTTTGGGTTTATGTTTACAGGCTAAAGATGAAGCTGCATCCTCCTGGATGTCAAACTATCTGTTCATCCGCAGCAGTCTGACTTCCTTTTATTGTTTTTCCATCTGAGTACGAAAACTGATGTTAAAAAAACCAATTTCCTTTCTGCCCAGCCTATGTGTAAAATGCGCAGCTTGAGACTAGGAAACGGCTTTTTTTGTAAAGAGAGAAATAAATAAAATGTGCAAACACTGAAAATCACGTTACCAGACTGTGGCTGAGCATCTGCAGCTGTACATGACAATGAGCCCGCTGAGTGATAGCACTGATATTCACAATAAAGATATCCACTCACCCCTCTCTATGTTGTAAACCATGCTGTCAGCATGTTTTGCTGCCGTGGACAGGCACCAGACTCGGAGAGCGAGGATCAGCAAGCCAAAGTTCTTCCGCCGCCTCCAGGTTCGCATCATGCCCGGGTTCGGTAGGGTGAAATGAGGAAAAGCGCTCCGGTCAGACTGCGTTATTAACGTAGCTACCACCAGATGCTTCAACACTGGTGACAGGATGGAGATACGGGTCAAAGCAGTTCACAGTGAGTGTGAGGGAAAAAGAAAAGGGAGGAAAACAGACTTCACCACCCAGACTCCCAACAAGATGCGGCAGGCTATCACTCCAAGAAAGAAGCTCTCAGAAACTTTTCCATGCAACACCAAACATATGGTGGACAACGGTGAGGGGGGAAACGAGAGATAAGCGGCAAGTGTTAGCTAAATGTTTCTGGGAAAGGGTGTTGCTGATGTGAGGAGGGTGTTAGAAAGCGACAGCACAGACAGAATGAGAGGAGACTGTTGGAGAGTATAGTGAAGCGGACTTGCCATCCCCTCTAGACCCAGAGCAGCTACAGTTTGCCATGTGCTCTTCACACGCCTCTGGGTCCTAAAGTCTATCTGCGTTTAAGACCGCTGTCGTTCTTTGTTTCCCTTTACCTATAACGGAGTCAAACCTAATCCACTGACCAGTGGTTCTTGAACTTTTTCACAATAGAAACCGAAACGAGTTCACCCCAAAAACCAATCATTAACAATTTTAATGAGTTTGCTGCCAGCCCACTGAAATTATCTGATATTTTCGCCCATAAAAATCATATTCATTCAACTAAGTCTATTCTGGACATTCAAGGACATTTTTTTCTTAAGCAGCAATAGCCACTTGTGAAACCTGGAGATTAAAAATATAAAAAATAATTATATTAGCATAATCTTTTATAAAAATCGGCGATATATAGCACTGTATAATAACTGCGTATTTTGACAGGTGAAAACAGCTTTCAGGCACATGATTGTACACACACTTCTGTAGTATTTCATGCAGCTGTTTTTCTTAGATTTATAGTGTACATATTATTTATTAATGCAGTTTGCACTATTCTCTCACACAATGTTAGTTTTACTGGTGGACTGGGATTGGTCTGTATAAGCAAATGTATTTACTAATAGCAGTATCATATACGTTTTTGCGCTTTCTGTTCAGAGAACATTCGAGTGGATAATGTAAATCAATGAATGCATAGATTTTCCCCCTGAACTCTGCAGGGGGGGATGCTGGTTAGTTATAGTTTTTCTTTCTTTTTTTTGCCCTTTATGTGTCTGTGATAGTTAATTAGCTTGTTGTCAACAAAGAGTAGGTGAATTTAAAGGGAAAAAAACATATTGACATATGGCCAGCCTTACAATGACAAAACATGTTATTCAGGAAAAAATATAACTAGAGCAGCAAACGAATAAGGAGAAAAAAAATATATGAAAGTTTATAATAAATAAAAAAATGTGAATTTACATAAAATTGTGAAATTAATGAATTGAGTTACAAGTCTAAAGAAATCAGACAGCCTTGTCTTGAACAGTCTGCTTCTGAGAAGGAATGTGCGTAGGCTGTAAAGAAAAGATTTTGCAGAGAATATAATGTAACCTACTGTGCATATCTTCCTCTTATTAATCTTCAAGCTCTCTTTTGCTGGCTTCTCACAACTTAACAGGAAACATAAAAACCAGATCAGTGTGTTTGAATTTCTGTATATTTCTCAGAGCATGTTACCAGGATACACAAATGTGGCTTTTCTCCAACCGCTTCTGCATGGAAGTAATCTGCACATTTAAACATTTCTTTATATGTCAGCGACAAATAATTGCAGACAGATTTAAACCAGTTAATTCCATGAACACAACAAATATTGATCTTGCTTATTTAGTCTTAGTCCTCCTACTCATCCTTGAAACACAGACAAATGTCTTCTTTCATCTAGCGGGTCCAGGGTGAATTAGGATGACTGGCTTTTTTCTGACTTTCTCAAGCATGTGATGATAGAGCGGCTGAGATACACACAAGTGAGATACAGAACTCAGCTCTGAAAAGGGCAGAGCCCAAGGGAGGTTAGCGAGTTTTACCACAGCATCGCTTGGGATGTAATTTGTTGGAAATGATCGTGAGAAATTCTGTGATGAGTTGTGTAGAAGAAAATCTTTGAATGCAGACTCATGTGGTTTCTGAGCTGACATTTTTAAAACACTAAGCCTTTTAAACCTGTTGTGCCCTGATTTGCTCCTATAAGTTTTCTGTCTTTTTTTTGCGTGGCAAACTTTGAAGTAAGATTTGAAATAATGTGGCATTAAACCATAGACCTAGCTATCTGCACAACTTATAATTGTAATGACTGATGGAATAAATGTAAGACCTTGACCGAACTAGCATGATTCAATTTCTCAGAACAATCTATATTAAAAAATATGAGTCACCTATCATCTCCTCTTCCTGTTTCACTCCGTCTCTGTGCCCAGGCACACAAACCGCCATAAATCAGGCCCCATCTGTGTTCTGCACAGGCTACCTGGTGTGTTTTAGCCTAATCTTTTTTAGTGAGTGTGCTGCAGGCAAAAAAGTCACAGATGTATCTCTGCGCAGGCGTCATTTCACTTCACATTTCCACTGAGGTTACAAACTGAAAAAGAAAAAGAAAAACTGAGAGCAAGGGAGAAAGAGGAAGAATTTCATCGCTTTGCCTGAGCTGACTGGAGTTATGTCTGCGTTAGGTCTAGTTTTGCCTTTTTAAATGACTACCTATTGTTCAGCCTGAGATTCTTTGATGGCTTTAACGCCTTAATACACCTAAATATAAAAACACATGATGTCATTGAGGCTAGATTTTCAAATAGTATGCCTGCTAGGGATATGCCTAATGACTAAACGCTTGTAATGAGTGGCTTTACATGCACATACACATTTAGCACTGTAAGCTCACTTCTTTCTAAGCCTGCCATATCAGTCTTACCCCTCAGGGCTGTTGAGTCAGTCAAAGCCATTGGGAAGCCAGCTGAAGGGCCTCAGAGCACATAGTACACATTCTGCGGAGATAACGCTGTGACATACAGACACATGATGCCTCAGAGAGAGACGGGCTGACTGACAAGCACTCGTCTCCTCTTATACGACTGCCTGTCAGTATGTGTTCATCAACTGGAACCAGTCTACATGGCAGGAGGACATTTCTCCCATGCGCATTACTTTTGCAAAATGGCTTTGCTGACCTGACAACACAGGCAGGAGTAAAGTCAGTAGTTATTGATGCTGTTTACTGCACCTAAGGGCCTTAATTAATCACTTTAATCCTAGTGGAGAATGAAATACAGCAGTAAGCAAATTTAACCTTTATTAAACATTTAACGTAACATTTTGCATTTACTCCAAAGCAACTGACTCACCAAAGAATTTACTCTTTGAATATACTGTGTTTTTCCTGCAGCACATGTCCTTCCCGTCTTCTCTCCTCATCCCAGCAGGCACTGTTTAAATGCCACAGAGTTGTCAGTCACCTTTACAAGGTATATGTGGTCTGTGGTCCCAGGCTGTGCTCAGGAGTCTCCTCTCTTATTACAATGTCATCTTTGGTTTGGAGCTGTGTGACAAAGGCCCCTTTCACGGGTGCTGCAAGTCTCCTGAGTTCGATTAGCTTGAAATTCCACTGTTCCGGATGGGAGGTTCCACAGGCCTCCAGGCACATGTGAAGTCAATGACGAAACGTAGCCTCCCTCTCCTGCTTTATGAACACCTACTGTACAGTAACAATGACAGCCAAGGTTTTCTGGTTAAAGCACCAAGGCTTGACTTCCTGTAAAATAACTTTAACGCAGAATGTCCGAGGGATACATTCAGTTTATTTTGCAGCCCTTGAGCGACATTTGTGGAAAAAGATATATCCAATGAAGAAAACCATCAGGAACGAAACTGCTCAATTTAGATGATTATGTCTGTGTTGTTTGACTGCTGCATGTTTATTTGACCAGCAAAAAAGACCTGACAACTGACAAACTCATCACATTTGTCGGTAATGAGCAATTGTCGGTGGTAGGTGGGGTGTGTGGGCTTTGTTATTGTTTGCACACAATTGATCTCACACAGATTTCACTTCATGCAATTTCCACCTGCAGACTACTTTTACAAAATTGCCTATTTAATAATAATCTGGCATCTCTGTTTAGTGTCAGATTGAATCATATCAGTAACAGATAATAGCCAAAATACATTATCCTCAACTAATAAAAGCCTGGTGACAATATCTGCAATATCGTTTTTTTCTGGTTACAGGATGCAAAATACAACATCAAATGACATACATGTAGCATGACTTAAGTAAGAAATTAAAGGAGTTATACAGTAATTATTATTGCAAAGTGTTAAGCTTGAAGATGCAGTAAGTGGTCAGTGAAGTATCCCCATTCGCCGGTGTCCGATTTATCTTTGCAGGACCTGATCCAGAATTTTCTGCAAGACAAGAAAAACAACAATGCTACGCTAGCTCCTGAAGATCAAAAACATATCTGTCTACTCTTAGACCTCCCTTCTCTTTTAAGAACAGCTCAGCATCACTCAGGTAAGACGCAGGCTGCCAAATTGGCTTTCACTTCCATCAGCTTCACTGCTGAGAAGGCTAAGCTCAGGTAGGGGGAATAATTATAGCTTGCTTCCTGACCATACACCCCTGCTATGCAATCATGCTTCTCTTACAGTACTACACAACAGCTGAAATGAAATTTCAGCCAGCATTCACAACCAGCCACCCTCTACACTGTGCTATCAGACCCTGCTGTGAGTCTTAGCTGGGCTCCCCCCTGTGTGTGTGTGTGTGTGTGTGTGTGTGTGTGTGTGTGTGGGTTGGAGAATTTCTGATGAAATGAAACCTCTAAAGCACACAGTGTTTGTTAGGGTGAACACACTCCTTTTCTCTCAGTCTCTGTGGTTGGGCCCAGCTAATGGCTTCATTTGAGAGGTGGGAAGGTCACACTGGCATCATAACTGCTCCATTTCACCAGGAAATAAAATATTCTCTTACAGAGCGATTTGACATCACACTTTCTTCTACAGTTGCTCGCTGTGTCAGTAAACCACACGACTGTGATTTACTGTAGATTCACAGTTTTCTTAAAAATGAAAGGGAGGCCTAAGGCAAAACGGTTCCCAGCATGCCTACACAGTGGCAAAGAAGAAATAAGCCTTTCAATTTTAGCTCATATTGAATAAGATCATGGAAAAACACGTGCACACACCATTTCGCTCTCTCTCTCTGTCTCTGTCTGTCTTTTGTGCGCACACACACACACACACACACACACACACACACACACACACACACACACACACACACACACACACACACACACACACACACACACACACACACACCGAGACTGTCATAATTGTGTAATTATCTGTAAGAGATTGGAGACATCTCTTCACATTTTTCACATCTCACCTGACTGACAGTGAATTCATTGTTCTGGTTATGTTAGAGACTGAAGGCTCGATCATAAGGGAAGCCAAATGGATCTGTCTGACACCACATGTCCTAAATATATCATTCATTCGCCACAGGCCCCTAACAGCTGAAGGATGTGGATGCTTCCACATCCTTCAGCTGTGCTGCATCATGTCAGCATTGCCTAATGGATATAAGCTTTTGTAGTGCTAGATTTTTCTGTAGCAGTGAAAGCCAAAACGACATGGTTGTGTAAAGGATGAAACAGGCTTAGCTGTAATGCAGTAATGATTTTGTTCTGGCATGACTGATAAGAAGGTTCTTTAATGCTTTCTGATTTTTGAACACACCGCAAATAACAGATTTCAAGCAAATATGAGGATTTGTGTTTAGATAGACCTTAATGTTGAATTCATACACTGGCGATACTCCACAGTGAGAAACGACAGAAACATCAGCAGTTGAGCAGTGACCTCTGGTGGACAAGGATCAAACCACGCTTCATTTTTAGATGCGGACACTATATTCATTAATCAAGATACAATTGCAGATGGTTAAAGACATCTGAACATATATATTATATTTTGTTTAAGTTGGTTTTTCTGTGAAATGGTTTTCTTTTAGCTTTTCTGAGAAATATGCTAAAACATGTTAGCATGCTGAAGAATGACTGGCCTCTTGTTTTTTTTGGCTGTGTGTGCTTATGTTTCCATTAATTAATCCAGTCAAATACAACTGAAAATACTGAAACATTACTTGAGTATACAGTACTGTGCAAAAGTCTTGAGCCACCCCTCATGTATTTATATTTTGCTTTAAAGGAGCCAGACTTGTACATTTTTTTTTTTTGAGTGGTCTTGAGCAACAGTTCTCCACGCTCTCAGAAAGACTTTAAAAGCTTTTCTGCGGACGGTGACTGCCTTTTTTTTTTTTTTTTACTCATTTTCAGTCCAGCAGCTTAACACTTACCTAAGAATCATTCAAAACGGCACTTAAGTCAAAGGATGAACCAGGGTTGTGTATACATTTTTGCAAAGAACCAATTTTAAATAATATCTTTAGGCACTTTATTACTTGACACCTGCCATTAAAGTCATACTTTGTTTCTTTCATTGAAAAATGCCAAAGATAACACAATTTGACAAGCATAAACATGTATTTTTGGACCAACAAGGTAAATCCTAATGAGCTATTGTCTGAAAATGTGTTATATCTCAGCATGATGTGCAGTGTGTCCTTAAAAACTGAGAAAACTGGACAACTGGAGGACAAAAGAGAAAGTGGCAGTTCTGAAAAACTACAGTAGTATCTGAAAATCATGACCTAAAGAAATTTGGTGAAAAACATTTACAG